>NC_090444.1:833537464-834146942 GCF_031143425.1 Pleurodeles waltl
ATACTGATTATTTGCTGTTGTCTTGGTCTATCTGATTGTTCCAATATTACACAAGTTAAACTCATTTCGTTTTGTCCTTGCGTTCTTCCAGGGGGTGACGGGGTGTATCTATGATGTTATTGGATATGTGTATGTATAGGTTGTTGTGGGTGGTGGGTGGGGGTGTTGCGTGCCATGTGTGTCACTCTCTTTTCCCTCCTCCCCTCCCCTGTGTGCTAGGTGCAGTACTCACCGTCGTCGTCGCCGCCTTCTTTCCACTTCGTGGTGTATTAATAGATACAGCAACATGGGTAGGATCTGCAATTCAGGCTCTATGGCGTCCTAGTTCTTCCTTGGGTGTCAAGTGGTGAGTGGTTTCCCTTCTGTGTACTGTTTCTGCCATGCTTTTGATGGCGTTGGTACCGCCCCGGAAAAGCTGGCGGATTGGTGCCTTGTAATAGCGTGGGCGGTACATTGTCTTCCCCCTGTCTGTTGGCGGTTACCGCCGCGGTGTTTGTTGCTACCGCCGTGGTGGTCGGAGTGTTAAAGTGGCTGCCTGTGTTGGCAGTTTTGGCCATGGTCGTGATCCCATTTTTTTTACCGCCACTTTAACACCGACCGCCAGAGTTGTAATGAGAGCCTTAGTGTACATTGTACTACAGACAGCCAAATTGCTTTGAAACAAATAATGATAGCAGTAGTCTATTTCCCTGTCACAGAGGTAGCTAGTCACTGTCATTGACTAGTAGAAAGCCATTTCTACCAACAAAATGAAGCCAAGCCTTCTAACGGATTATTTTTAAAACACTGGGTTGGCAGACTGCATCACTCCGAACACAGACGCCTACCCAAATTCCAAATACCATGGTGGAATGTCTATGACAGCACCTTGACACAGGAAGCCAAAACAAACAACATAGTGGAAGCATGGTACAATGCGTTCCAACCCACACTAGGTAGTACCCAATCTACACTCCACAAATTTATAGAAGCATTACAAAAAGAGCTAAGCTACCATCAACTACAAATGGAGCAATCTCTTACCCAAATTTCACCTAAACTTAGCAAACAAACTAAAGAATGTACAACATGCACCAATGCAATCATAATCATCATCAACAACAAAATAATAATTACTTTAAAAAATAGTCAAAAGCATATTATACAATAAATAGTATTCTTCGAAAGTCCCAAACAAACTGTCACACAATCTAAACCAACATCACACATCACCTTTATATAAATAATAAACATATTATTTATTACATCAGTCTAAACATTAACTAAAACTCCAATGTTAAATAAGACTGAGATAATAAAATGATATAAAAATTACTTACATGAAAAATCTAAACCTCACCAACCAAAAAGCTCAAAGAAGAAACTCAATCCATCACATAAAACCAATACAACACATGAACCACACATTTCCAAATAACAATCACATAATAATTAAACAATAAAATATAACATTTCCCACCCAAAACAAATACAATAATTATGACTTACTGTTGTGTAGCTGCAGAGCTTCCTCTGTATATAGTCAATAATAATAATTCAACACAAACAGGAATAAGCTTTTCCAAGAAGCCCCGAAAAAATGCAAAAACAATACAAATCCAATAGAGATCCCTCAAAGCAATCCAAAGTGTCTAGGAACCATTAGAAAACAGACAATTGTTAAAAAAAAATGATCCTGGAATTGCCCTAAAAAGAAAAAAAACATAAAAAATATTGGCTTATCATAAACCAAAAGTGATTTCTTAAAACAAATCTGTAACTCACAACGCCCGTAAGACACACTCATATAAAAAAAAACTGTAAAATAAGCAAGAAAACCCACCTGCAAAACACATTACATTCGCAAACATATATACACACAATATTCGTAATCATCATAAAACAAGTAACATTACAGGATATAACATAACATAACAATACACTATAAAACAGGGTATGAAAACCCAAAACTACACTCCAGTGAAAAACACTACTGTTATTACAACCTAATGTACAAAAACCCACAAACAACAATATAACTAACCACTAGACCTCCTGCATACCCTCTTCAAAACGCTTAAAAAACCTGTTTAGAAAAAATAAAAAAAGGACTATTTCCCCAGAGAAATGGATGGGAAGTAATTTAACAATGTTAAATAAATGTATCAAAAATGTAAGGAATTATTAAACATGTAAAATATGTCCCAAAATATTGTAAAAATTTTTACAAAAATGTAAATTACAGATTAAATAATAGTATAACATATATGCAATTGTTTAATATATACTGAAAAAACTTGTTAAAATGATGTTGAGAATAAGTACATAAAACTGTTAAAAATGTTAAACAATAGAATACAAGTAAAAAAAAGTAAAACGTCCAATATATTTAAATATGATTTATATTTTTATGTAATAATAAAAGTGTATTAGGAAATGCTTTATTTTTCTATATTTAAACTTTATTTTCAAGTTGAACTATATATGTTTAAAAATGTAACAATACACATCAAATAAACTTTGAAACCAGCTAAAATTAGAAAAATGTGCTTAATTTACATTTTTTATGTTTCTAATCACAAGCAATAATAATTAAATAACAAACTAATGATACTACATAAAAATACAATGTAAACAAATGATTTCACAAAAAAATTATAAAATTAAATATGCACACTCTAACGTAAATGATTTTAAGAAGCACGTATCTGCGCTACCGCCGCCGCGGGAAGCGCGTCAGGTGCCGGGAGGTGTGTTTAGGGCAGGAGCCCTTTAACTTTCATCTGCGCACCCGCCGCCGCGGGAAGCGCGTCAGGTGTGTTTAGGGCAGGAGCCCTTTAACTTTTATCTGCGCTCCCGCCGCCGCGGGAAGCGCGTCAGGTGCAGGGAGGTGTGTCCAGGGCAGGAGCCCTTTAACTTTCATCTGCGCTCCCGCCACGCGGGACGCGCGCGGGCGGCGCCCGGGCAAAGCCCGGGCCAAGGGCGGGCCCATCCTTGCCCGTCATTGCCAGGAAGAGGCAGGGCAGGGCCACCCCCCTGACATCCATTTAAAGACGTCCGGATTAGGCAGCTCACACGTACATGGCTGCCTGAAGGTACTGTGCTGACAATTACTCCTAAAAAAGGTCTTTTTATAGAGGGCCTTAGGACGGAAGCCCCCCTTTATTGGTGTAGCGTTCTCATCATTATCTGTTAGATTCTGGAGAGGGGCTGGGCCGGGTCTCTGCCTCCTCATTTTCTGCAAGAGGTCTGCTTGTATTTATGAGAGCAAAATTTATATTTAACGTTTGTCATATGAGAAGTTAATATTCATTATTTAGATTTACCCCCACTAGACCTTCTTTTAAACTCTTTTTATTATAAATACTTATTGTGGACTGGTTCCATTAGAGCCGAAGCATTATATAGGTGGCTCAAGATATGGGAAAACGTAAGGCATCAGAACCCCCAAGGGGGAAGGAGAAATCTATAAAAAAACTTAGGAATGCGGGCGAGAACTGTACTATAGCTGAAACTGATTATCTTATTGAGGAGGTAGAGTCACTACTATGTAATAGGGCCACCATCCAGGAAGGTCCTGATAAAAAGATTACCTCCTATTACACAAAGAAAGTCGAATTAGAGGAAGACAAACTGATAGAGATTGTTAGCCAGCAAGAGGGGGAGGTACCGACCGATATCAGGACAGGCAGCCCTAAGGATGCTACAACTCGAACCATACACCCACGCACTATAGATAGTATTAGGAAGAAGGGTCATATGCAGGAGTGTGAAGTTGTGTGTTTCAATAAATACGCAGTCTTGGCAGAACTCGATAGTAATAAAGCACAGAATGTACAAGAGGGGGAATCTGTGGATGAGCCATACCCAACCATCCCAATTGTACAGTCAGCTAGAGAGAGGACATCTCCACCCAATCAAGAACCAGTGAATCATTTAAAACATAAAACAAGAACTCTAGCAGATCTTTATGATCTACTTTTTGGATTAATCCAGGAAGTTAGGGAATTGAAACTTGAAGTAAGAACCCTATCAGATATTGTGGAAAAGG
Organism: Pleurodeles waltl; assembly: GCF_031143425.1. NCBI lineage: Eukaryota > Metazoa > Chordata > Amphibia > Caudata > Salamandridae > Pleurodeles > Pleurodeles waltl. Next base: position 833,541,495 of record NC_090444.1, read on the forward strand.
AGGGGGGTAGGGGAACCCATAGAGCTCAGAGCGAAAAGGAGACCCCCCTTATATAATTTCATCCACAAGGTAGACCTACACGTCCTCAAAGTTTGAATATTGACCCCAATCCTATCCCAGCTATAGCTAAGATTTTACACCAACCACAGGGATGTATGAGAGGGGTAAACGAGGAAAATATCGGATTACGTAACTATCCTAGAAGTAACGCTGGTGTTCTACGCCAAGAAACAGGGAATCCTCGAAGAGAACCCTGCTTGGTAACAGGGCTACAAAAAGGAAATGTGGAACCTACTCTGAACCCCTATACCCAAGCATTCAATGATCGTATCCGTTGCACCACATGGAGTCGTTATTTTGAGGGGGATAGGTGTCCTACTGGGACCAATGTTGTTTACCTGTTAAATGTTCCCAAACTGTCCCAAAATAGCAGAGAAGACGAGGATTCCTTAAAGAATAAGCTTATACACTGGATTAGGACCAAAAGACACTGCCTATCCATAATTCGTTCAGATATTAGGGGGGCAGAAAGAATGCCAGGAGAGACGGGGCAACAGGACGTTATTGCACTAATACTTAAGGATGAAAGATTAATCGAAGGCCTGATTGATATGGAACAGAGAACCTCCGCCCCCAAAATTAATGCTATGAGGTTTAGCCCGGACCCATTCATTACCAAACCTCTAGTCCAGAGGGATAAGTATAATAATAATGGGGGATTGCAAAAGAGAAATAGAGATTCCAATCTTGAAAGAGTAGATTGACTAACCCAGCTAGATCAGGCACAATTGGGACCAAATGGGGACTCAACAGTAGGTGAGCCCCATGAAGGGAATGATCTTCATGCTACAGGGGTAGGGAGTGCAGTGGAGTCTTCGCCCCGTAGGAAAGAATCGACAGCATATCTGAGTCCTACTTCTAATATCACGATCTTAAATGGAAGGGGATCAGTCACTATGATCTCCTGGAACGTAGCAGGCTTAAAAAATAAGCTTATAGATCCTGAATGGCAGGACTACATTGATCAATATCATGTTTGTCTCTTCCAAGAGACTTGGCTTAAGGACCCGCCGTATAAATTAGGATATAAAACCTTTTTTATTAGTGCAACTTCAGCTGCCAGAGGGAGGCCGTCCGGGGGGTTGGTTGCATGGGTGAAAATTTCATTAAATGTCGAGATACGTATGCAAGTCACAGAGTCAGAGGATATTTTGTGGTTGGTATTGGGGAAAAAAAATAAGGTAACATCCCACTTGTTCAATGTATATATAAGGCCTAGAAGGACAAATTTGGAGTCTCCTGAAATAACTTTATTAGACGACCTGCTTAAAAAGATCCCAGTAGGAGAGACAATTATGATAGGGGATGACCTTAATTGTAACTATGAACCTATAATTGGATTAGAACATCTAGCAGAAGAAGAAGATCGTATGAGAGCAATTCCTTATCTAACAATAGAAAAAACTGTCCCGGGCACAGTGGCCGCCCTCCAACTCATGGGCCTTACATTAAAGCACGGACTGAGGGCGTGTAATGGCAGAGTGGGTGAAGGAGGCCTTCATTTGGATACCTTCCAGAGAGGCAACTCAACCTCGAAAATAGACAACATTTTGCATAGTATAAGTACATGGGGAAGATTAGTGACTTTTAAAATAGACAAAAGAAGGGAAAGCGATCACTTCCCGTTAATAATTGAACTCAGGGCCCACCTCCTGGATCTGGATTTGGAATATATAGAACATGATAAGGTGGAGTTACAACCCACCCTCAGCAATAATAGAAGGTTTGTAAAATGGCCAGCAATACTAGGCAATTTGGACATTATGACAAATATCTACAATACATTTTCTGATCTTTTGGAGCCTTATGCTAAAAAAAAACCTATTGATATCCCTATTACGGCCATCCATCAGTCAATGAGTACAGCACTAAGACCCTTCCTGACCAAACAGTTATAGCATAAGCATAAAAAGGAGAAGGTGCAAACCACCCCAATTAGTCCATGGTATACTATCAAATGCAGGGAGAGGAAAATAGTACTGATAGAGGCTTTAAAGCACAAAAACCAACTAGCTGTACAACAGGCAAGGGCCAGTTACAAGAAAACACTGGCAACAGCCCAAAGTAACTGGGAGGATCAAAAATGGCAAGATCTGCTGGAAGCAGCAAAAAGTAATGACGCTAGGATCTTCTGGAAAATAGTTACTCACGGCAGGAAAGTGGGGATATTTAATACAGATAATCATATAGACCCCAAAACATGGGTTAACTATTTTACATACCTTTACTCTGATCCCCCCAACCTTGACTTCTATCCCTCCAAGCATAAAATCCTAGTTACTTGGGGCATCTTACCCGAGATACAATTTAGTCTGGAGGAGACGGTGAATGCCATTAAAGCAATCAAGCCAGGAAAAGCCCCTGGTTTGGATAAGATCCCGGGGGATATGTTTAAACATAGTATAGAAATTTGGGCACCTTATATAAATCTTTTAAGTAACGCTATAGCAAGGGGAGGTCTAGTGCCTGAGACATGGAAAGGGGCAGAAATAATCCCAGTCTACAAAAAAGGATCTAGAGAAGATCCTGGGAACTATAGACCATTCAGCCTCATAGATGTCATGCAAAAAATGGATGCTAGACAGTTGCTGAATAGAATTAGTAGCTGGATAGAAGAAAACAGCATATTGACTATATATCAAGCAGCAGAGGAGTACAGTCGATCAGGCCTTTAGGATACTGACAATAATGTGGAAATATACTAGACTAAGGAAGGGTCACCTCTATATCGCGTTTGTGGATCTGCGTGCGGCCTTTGATTTGGTGCCAAGAGACTCCTTATGGGCAGCACTAGGGAAACAGGGCATGCCGGGGAACCTCCTGTGCCAGCTAGAGAGGTTACCTGAAAATACATTTGCAAAGGTTCTGTGGGGTCCAAAGGGAGAGTTGACAGACCCAATACCTATCAAGAGGGGGGTGAGACAGGGTTGTGTGCTTGCCCCAACCCTTTTCTCATTATATATTAATGATCTGGTTAAACATTTAAAACAAAGTAATCATGACTCGCCAAGATTGAACGGTGACCCAGTTCCTGCCCTCCTTTTTGCAGATGATACCATCTTATTATCTCAAACTCCCATGGGCTTGCAAACCCTATTAGATAAATTTAGTGAGTACTGCAGTTTGAAGGGACTAGAAATAAATACAATCAAGACCAAATATCTGACTGTTAACCCCCATAAAGCACTCAAGAGAAACATTCGGATTAGAGGGCAGGAATTGGAACGAGTAAAAAACTTCAATTATCTAGGGATACTGCTTGATGCCAAGTTGTCATGGGCACCGCACGTCAATAAAGCTGCTACCTCCTTAGTCCATAGTTCCATGGCGATTAGTAAAAATTACAAATGTTCAAGATCTAGCATTGTTTCACCAGTATTTGAGATCTATAGGTACAAAGCACAGGCTGCTGCCTTATATGGTGCCGAACTCTGGGGATTTACAAATCTAACCCCACTGGTAACCCAGGAAAATAATTTCTTGAGGTGGGTATTGGGTCTCCCTCCATCTACTCCACTGATTCCTCTAACCTATGATATTAATATGAAACAAATAGGTAAACTGGCAGCCCTGAGGCCTTTGCTTTACTGGTGTAGACTTTGGACAACCCCTGAATTGATCCAATATAGGCAAGCACTAATCGAGATCATGGACTTGGACAAGACCATCTCCCTTCCGTGGCTCCACTATATAAGGCATTGCTTTTACAATCTAGGGCTGAAATCTTATTGGGAAGAACTGCGTACACTCACAACACAATCTAAGATTCGACTAAAACAAGTATTTTGGGACTTCACTCTAAACAGCCCTCTCTACAGCAAGGATCTAGGTAGACTAACCTCAAGTTTCCTGGATATCAAACCATTACCGAGAGCTGAGGAATGGATAGACACTATCCAACCCAGGCGAGCAAAAGTTTTATTTATGAAGTTCCGATATGGGACTCTCCAGGTTAGGGCTTTTACTTCTAAATGGGGCCCCTTGAGTGGGAGAAGACACGAGGCGACTTGTGGGCTGTGTAATATGGAGACTTCTGAAACGACGGATCATGTTCTTTTAACCTGCAAAGCTTATGATAAACCAAGGAGGAAATGGATTCGACCTATTTGCAGGAACGTAGGAATCAGAAACTATAATGAAGCAGCTAGATTTTTGAGATCTAGTACTATACCATTTGTTGTTTTTGGTTTAAGCCGGTTTCTATTAGCAATTTCATTTATCAGAGACAAGGCGGGCCTGAGGCTCTAGGCGCTTTAACTCAGACAAAACCCCCACAGTTAATTTACGGTGCCCAAAATGATAAATGGGAGCCGTCTCCTGTAACTCAATGGACTCTGGTTATACATTTTGCCAAGGATATATTTAGCCCAGGGGATATTAATAATGCTTGGGAAGAACATGAACTATAAAATCATTTTGCCTCTTAGCACAAGGACCGTAGTTATCGGGAGGATTTTAAGTTTTTTAGAATTGCCATTTGACACTTATGGAATTAGCTTTTAGGAATTCTTTTTTTATTATTATATTCTCTTTTAGATCCAGTTATTTATTCTTCACTTAATTGATTAAATAGTCCCCCCTTAGTTAAGCAAACAAGTGCCTGATGGTACGGGAGGCAAATTTTAGGGTTTTATAAAAAATATAATAATGTAATTGATTGTTATATATTGCTTTTAGAACTAACATTGGCCATTATCTAGATAGTCTGATTTTAGTATTTAAGTGAATATAAATTGTTGCTGGAATAATGTGCTTTTTGTATTGCTTGATTGTATTTTCCTTTTATGGCTTTTAGCCGAATAAAGGTGTGTAAATCCAGAAAGTGTTGGACACTAAAGGGTTGACATTCCCTATTCCCACTCCAATCTAAATCAAATTGGGGAATTGGTTGGACTCCAATCTAAACCAATTTGGGGAAAGTGTTGGACTATAAAGGGGTGACATTTACTATTCTCATTCAAATCTATACCGATTTGGGGAAGGTGTTGGACACTATAAGGGTGACATTTACTGTCCTCACTCCTTTCTAAAGTTAGTTTGGGAAAGATGATGGACACTAAAATTGTGACATTTACTATTCCCACTCAAATCTAAAATACTTTGGGAAAGGTGTTGCACACTAAAGGGGTGATATTTACTATTGCCACCTCAAAGTAAACTATTTTCAAGAAAGTGTTGGGCCACTAATGTGGTGACATTTACTATTCTCTGTTATGTTTGAAATTTCATGAGGTCAAGGGAGTGCTTAGCAATGGTGGTTTTCTACTCTGGAACCAGGGTGGCAGATGGAGAGAAGAAGTGAAGCCTGTGGTTGCTGAGCATCTCTGGCTGGGGGTCATTAGACAATACCTAATAAAGAAGTGGAAACAGCCTTCATGAGTGTTGTTCTTCCCAAAATTCTCACAACATTAAAAGCAACACTTAAAATTATATTCTTACCTACAGTATTCCTGTTATTGATATTTTGGACATTCCAATATTCTTGCTGCAATATTTTTGTATCACAATATTTTTAGTTCTATATTTCATCCAAACACCGCTACAGAAGTTCCACACACCTTCTTCATTTTAAAGGCATCCATCGGTAGGATAATTGCAATTCCTGATCAGAACTTCTCAGTTAAGTGAGGAGATTACTTCAGCCCCTCTTTGCTTCATATTTTAGTATGAATGTTGGATCACTAAATACCCCATCCCTACCTCCTGCATCCACCACAGTGCTGCTATTAGAGGACCCTATACCTGAAGATCTCCCCAGCTAAGAGGCCGCGTACAGTTACTGGTCCCTCCTGTTGATCTGCACCATGGCTGCAAGGAGTGCCAGTGCTAGAGTAACATTGTTGTACTTATGTTAAGCTGCTCCTGTGCCACAAGACCCCTAACAAAGGAGGTGCCCAAAGGATAAAGGAGGTAAAAAAAGAAGGACATCCAATGGTGGGTTGGCACCTCCATTTGTTGTAGAATACTCACAGTTGTCTCGCTGATTCTCTGTCATTGCACTGGTCTCATTTACTGGTGCACAAAGCAGCTAACTTAGATTTTGATCATCGTGGATGTATGATGTCGTCTTCCTCACAGTAGCCCACCAGATTTCTCTGCAATTGATCGATGTTCTACCTTCATAAAGGCCACTGTTTACAGAAGACATCTGTAGAAATGCAGGTGATCGTATTGCCTTTACTTTCAACTGCAGCTTTGATGCATCATCTTCACTCTAATGCTTTTGTATGCTGCACTGACCACTCTATTTAGCACTTCCCTTTTGCAGGCTTCTAATTCACCAATTGTGCCTTGGGTGCTTGACCTTTTGTGTTGGTGTCAGATATAAGTGTCTCTGACTTTTGTTTGCTCCCAGCATTTCAATCAATTTCAATTATTGCAACCTGACCTAACTACAGGCATTGCAGTCACTTTATGACAATGAAGTTCTACATGACTGGCGCCATGGATTCACACCCACTACAATTTTCAAAAGCAGTCTCTGGCCAGAAACATCGAATAGCCCAAAAAAAAATTTTTCCACCATGGAAGCATTTACTTTAAACCTTCTAATGCAGAATTTATAACATTGTGGCTCTCTGGGTTAGTGATGGAACATTCAATGACTGAGGCCAACCAAGAAATCAAATCAGTACTTTAGAAGCAGGAGAACTTTGATTGAAAGCATCCCAAAAAAGAAAGAAACAGAACACGTAAGTAATAACTCTAAAACTTCATTAGAATTTCAGATTCTACATGAGAAGTACTGAGTGGTTTGACATACCTAGGCCGATTCTGAAAAGGGTTCTATGCTACACTATTCTCAGAGGGATGATAATGAAGACTGCCAGTATACATGATCCACACCAATACAAACATCATGATGTGAAATTCTCCACAATCTTCTCCAAAGAAGCTAACATCATCCTGATGTTCTCATCGCAAGAAGAACCAATCAGTTTTATGGGACACAAGACATATGCAAACTCAAAGATTTGGTAAACAAAAATTATAGGTTGGAGTCATAACTTCCGATAGACTGACCAATTAGCAATTAGTGGGATGGACTCAGAGACTCTAATAAAAAGTCATGAAAAGGAGTGAGGATTCAGAACTGCGAGGAAAAAGTTGATGACGTCAGGAGACGCTATCCGAGGTGCTGATATTGGGCTTATACTCTGTGAGCCTGATCTGTAGCTGACTTTTGATGACCTGAAGACAAAGACTCACTTGTTGCAGATCCATCCTGGATAGGTAGCTATGAAAATGTGACTGACAATTTTGTGCCTTTTCTTCTAGGTACCAACTGCGCTGTTTTATAGAGATTTACTCTTAGGTAGATTTTTCCAAATTAATGTTTTTGCCTAAATTGTTTTTGCATGAAGATCCACATGCTAATGCTAATCTTGGTTCGGGAGGCTGTTAGGGGTGACGTTGACAGTGACAAATGACTGACAAACGTATTTGCTGAATTACATTATTGATGCTGGTATTCATAGCTTATGGTGTTGCCTTATTACATATGTTTTGTTCAAGAGATAATGGCGCTCATTACAACCCTGGCGGTAAATGCCGCTTACCGCCAACAAACCGCTGCAACTATTATGACCCACAGCTCGGAATCCGCCATAATACAGACAACCACACAAGTCCGCCACACCAAAGGTCAGTGATAAACTGGCGATAACAAAACCGACCCCGTCACCCCAACAGGAATACGCCCACACTATCACGACCCACGAATCCACGCGGCAGTCTTTCAACCGTGGTATTCCATTCGCGGTACACACCGCCGCGCTCAAAATACACACACATTTAGAAAACACAACCACATTGGACAATTCGAAATACACACACCTGACACACATACACACACCACACCCACATACCCAATCCAATATAAAACACACACCCACATCACCCACAAACCCTTACTATCAGAATTCTGATACCACGCCAGAGAGAGACACCACCATAAATAACACCAGCATCCACAGACACACAACACCATCACTTACACAACATCCACGCACCTCAAACAACACACAACAACACATCCCCTCACACATCACAACACACACCACAGGAAATCGTCTGGGTAGAGCCACAGCTATTCGGATCACAGGTGCAGCACACCTCCATTGCAAGGAAGATGGAGCTATGGTGCAGAATCATCGACAGGGTCAACGCAGTGGGACAGCACCCCAGAACACGGGATGACATAAAGAATAGGTGGGCTGACCTACAGGGGAAGGTGCGTTCGTGGTCTCCAGACACCAGATTGCTGTACAGAGGGCTGGCAGTGGACCCCCACCTCCTCCCCCACAACTAACAACATGGAAGGAGCAGGTCTTGGCAAAACTGCATCCTGAGGGCCTCGCAGGAGTAGCAGGGGGACCGGACTCTGGTAAGGCAAAGCTTTACTATTATATCCCACACCCTACCTGCATGCCATCACATACTCCCACCCTCACCCTCACCCCGATCACTCCAACACCTCACATATGCCCCACTATCACATCCCACCCATCCCAACATCAAGCCCTGCATGCAACACCAAAGCATGGACACCTATCACCAAAGCATGTCCACTACAGATACCCACACAGACCCCAAACCAAATATCACACAAGGACCAAGACAAGAATGCAAGCACTGGAGTACAGGGTCATTCACCCATTGCACACGATGGCACACACAGATGCAATAATCATGCCTTTACACCCCTGCAGGACCACAACCCAACGCCACCGGACAGGAGGTACCAGACATATCCAGTCCCCCTATAGAAGAGACCAACAGTGATGACAGCAGCTCTGCACAACTGGATCAAGATGACCAGCCTGGCCCATCAGGTACCTCAGGACAGTTGGTTCCCCTGACACTGGCACAAGCCACCACAGAATCTCCCCCTCAGGAAAAACCAGCACAGCACCCACCCAGCGGGCCCATTCCGCTGTCCCCAGGACACGTCAAGCAGCACTGTGTCCACCACTACAGGGAACCCAGGCAAACCCACCAACCCAAGAAAATCAGGGACCTGGGGGCAGTGGGTACACGGTTCAGGGGACAGAGGCTCAGGAAAACAGGGAAACTGGGAGGACTGCTGTATGACAGGGGGAGGACAGGCCCAGGGAACCCACTCTCCACGAGGCACTCTCCAACATCATGGGAGCTTACCATCATTCCCAGGAGACGACGGCAAAGGTACTGGCCAAGTTTCAGGAGACCCAGCGGCTGCAGGAGGAACACTATCTGGGGATCAGGGTGGACCTGAAGTCCATAAACAACACCCTGGTCACCATTGCAGGGGTGCTGCAAGACCTTGTCAAAACCAGGAGGGACACTGTGGCACAATAAGGGGCCCCTGACACTTGCCTGGACGATGAACAGCCCTCCACCTCCGCAGGCGCTAGTGGACAGGAGGCACTGCCACAGGAACACAAAACCAGCACCCCACCCCCTCCAGATAGAGAACCACCCCGCAAATGGTCCCTGAGATCAAGGAACAAGACAGAGAACATTGCCAAGACCCCCGCCAGGAAATGAGACCCCCCTGAATATCACCCTTCTGTTCCACTTTGTCACCCTGTCAATCCTTCAACTGCCATTGCTCCACTTCCTATGCACCTCTGGACAATGCACCTGTGAAACAAATAGACTGGACTCTGCCATGGACATTCCTCCACCATCACCCTTGCCCATTTTACAACCCCCTCCGCTTATCTGCACATAAATAAACACACTTCAATCACAAAACAATCTGGAGTCAGTCTGTGCTTTCACAAATGTGTAATTGCAATAACCATTGAATATAGCAATGTCAATTTAATTGTTCACATACCGATGTAACACAGCTGTGGGGCTGGAGAAAATATAGCAGAGGGCACAAAGTGGGGCCCACATCTGTGAAATGGAAAGGCAAAGTGACAAGTCAGGGTCCATACACTGAGTGAAAATGACAGACTTATTCTAGCTCTAACAATAGTATGAGATGTGGGAGGCAGTGACATCTTCTTACCTGTGTCTCACTGGAAGTATTGCATGATTATGTTGTTTCTGTTGTCGATATCCTCTTCTTCTGCCTCCTTTTCTTCACTGTCCACAGGCTCCACAGCTGCCACAAGACCACTAGCTGGACCATCCTCCTGCAGAAAAGGCACCTGCCGTCGCAAAGCAGGTTGTGCAGCATACAGCAGGCCAAGATGATCTGGTACACCTTCTTTGGTGAGTAGTAGTAGAGAGAACCACCTGTCATATGGAGGCACTGGAACCTGGCCTTCAGGAGGCCGAAAGTGCGTTCAATCACCCTCCTAGTTCGGCCATGTGCCTCATTGTAGCGTTCCTCTGCCCTTGTCCTGGGATTGCTCACTGGGGTCAGTAGCCATGACAGGTTGGGGTAACCAGAGTCACCTGCAAATGTCGAGGGACAACTGTTAGACACATACTAACCCTTAGGGACAACCCAATACCCAGACAACTATTCACACTGTGTAGGGTCCTTGTCCTCACCTATTAACCACACACGGTGCCTCTGGACTTGCCCCATCACATAACGGATGCTGCTATTCCTCAGAATGTAAGCGTCATGCACTGAGCCAGGAAATTTGGCATTCACATGGGAGATGTACTGGTCGGCCAAACAGACCATCTGCACATTCATAGAATGGTAGCTCTTCCGGTTTCTGTACACCTGTTTACTCCTACAGGGGGTACCAAGGCCACATGTGTCCCATCAATGGCACCTATGATGTTGGGGATATGTCCCAGGGCACAGAAGTCACCTTTCACTGTGGGCAAATCCTCCACCTGAGGGAACACGATGTAGCTGCGCATGTGTTTCAGCAGGGCAGACAACACTCTGGACAACACGTAAGAGAACATTGGCTGGGACATCCCTGATACAATGGCCACTGTTGTTTGAAAGGAACCAATTGCCAGGAAATGGAGTACTGACAGGACCTGCACTGGAGGGGGGATTCCTGTGGGATGGCGGATAGCTGACATCAGGTCTGGCTCCAACTGGGCACACAGTTCATGGATTGTTGCACGATCAAGTCTGTAGGTGACGATTAGGTGTCTCTCTTCCATTGTCGACAGGTCCACCAGCGGTCTGTACACCGGAGGATGCCGCCATCTCATCACCTGCCCCAGCAGACGTGCCCTATGGACGAGAACAGCGAGCAGAGAGTCAGCCAACACTGAGGTATCACAAAATGTCCTTTGCACACATGTATTAATCCGCAATGTGCCTGTTACTGTGTGTATTCAAGGCCTACATTGGTGTGACGCAGTTAATATTAATGCCATGTGGCCCCCTGAAATGGCGGCTGCCTGACCTGTAAGGTGGGACAAGGGGATATGAGGTAACTTCGCTGGCGCTGTACACCGTTGTGGTAGGCGGTCGAAGACCGCGGCTCAATCCTGCATTGGTTAACATTAGACCCTATGGGTCTGAGGTGCCAATGACGATGTACGCCGGCGGTGATGGTACGCACTGCCGCGGACGTGACCGCCAATTTCTGTCTGTTCACTCACTTGATACCTGACCTTCAACAGGAGAGGACCTACACTGCAAGTGCTGCTGTGACCTCAGTCTGGAAGTGACAATGGCTCATGTGTCTGAGAAAAGGGCCCCTGCCTTCACTTCGGTTGTGTTGGAGAAACTAGTGGATGGGGTCCTCCCCCAGTACACACAACTGTACGGTCCTCCAGACAAACAGGTGTGTACACTGTGAGCATGCTGCATAGGCAATGCCGGTTTGGAGTGGTGTGGATGGAAGATAAATGGGGGGGGTCTGAGGCCTGCATGTGCGGAAGGTGAGTGTATGTACGTCAGGGCAATGGTGGGAATGTGGGCCAATGACTATGACGGTCAGGACGGGTAAAGATTTTCCTTTTCCCCTGTACTATTCCTCTAGGTCAGCGCCCAACAGAAGAAGGCTATTTGGCGTGCCATCGCCAAGGACATCCGCCACAGACACAGCACCCACTGCCGTAAAAGATGGGAGGACCTTCGCCGCTGGAGCAAGAAGACGGCGGAGGCCCAGCTGGGGATGGCCTCCCAATGTGGGAGGGGTGCCCGTCGCACCATGACACCCCTGATGTTCCGGATCCTGGCGGTGGCGTATCCTTAGTTGGATGGGCGCTTGAGGGCAAAACAGCAGCCACAATAGGGTGAGTACACTCTCATTCAGCTGACTCTGCGCGCATTACGAGGTGTCTGGGTGGGGGAGGTGGGCAGTGGGTTCCCCTAGGCTGGGGCGGTCTTGGTAGGCAAGGTCCCTTGTGAGGCCGGCTCAGTGGCACCCCAACCCCACTAGTGGTTAGTGCCATCTACACCTAGTCAGGTTCCTGTGACTTCCATGTGTGCAGCAATCGGGCTTAGGCCTTGTACCCCATGGGCATGTGATTAATCTAGGAACTAAAAGTGCATGACGTAGTGCAGAGGGCTGCTGTGTCTGTAGTGTCCACCAACGGTAGTGGTGTTGCATGCACTGAACATGTCTTTCTTCTGTCTGTCCCCCTTTTTGTGGTCTCCCTGTTTTTGTGTGCAATAGCATCATCAGGCGGAGGAGCATTGGCACCGGAGCACGAGGGAGCTGCACCCCCCTTGGCCCTGGAGGGCAAAACAATGGAGTCTTAAGCCACCAGTGGGACGGAGGGCGAGGGGAGCTCCACGGCGGGGACAGGAGCAGACAGCAGTGACTGCAACTCCTCCTCTGATGGGAGCTCCCTTGCGGAGGCGGGCCCCTCTGTGTCCCCCGCATCAACAGGTACAGCCACCACCCCCCTACCAACACGGCCCTCCCAGTAGCCCCTCAGCGTGTGTCCCGTGCCTGCTCACCCAGGAGGGTGGGCATCTCCTTCGCCCAAGGCACCTCAGGGCCTACCCCAGTCAGCCCTGCTGCCCTCAGTGAGGAAGCTATTGACCTCCTGAGATCCCTCACTGTTGGGCAGTCTACCATTCTGAATGCCATCCAGGGGGGTGAGAGGCATTGACAACAAACAAATGCATAACTGGAGGGCATTATTTTTGGCCAGGCAGCCCAACAGAGAGCATTTCAGGCTCAGCCTCAGCACTGATGGCAGCCATTGTCCCTGTGTCCAGCCTCCCCCTCCAACTTCCTCCACCCAGACCCAATCCCCTGTACCTCAGCCTATCCGAAGCACACCATCAGACCAGCATGCACACACATCAACACACAAGGGTGGCCCAGGCTAACATAAGCACCACAAATCCCACAGGCACTCACACAAGCATCATACCCATGCGCACATACCAACATCCACTGCCTCCACTGTGTCCCCCTCCTCCCTCCCAGTCTCGTCTCCACTCACACCTGCATGCACTACATCCTCAACCACTACCTCCATTACCAGCACGCCCATCACCACACTGCTCACCACTGCTCACGTGCACTCACCACCCCAACTACCATTCACACATCCCCTGTGTCCTCTCCCAGTGTGTCTGAGAGCCCTCCTCCTAAAGTACAAAAACACCCACCCAACAGCCATCCACCTCACAACAGCCTCCAGCCCATGCACCTTCACCCAAATTCAGCAGATGTACACCTCCCACAACCACTACCTCTACCTCCACTCCCAAACCCCCTCCATCTACCCGTACCAGTGTGTCTAAAACCCTTTTCCTGGCTAATATTGACCTCTTCCCTACACCTCCCCCACCGTCCTTCCCCTAGGGCCAGGCTTTCCAGGTCCCAGCTCAGCACCTCAGCCACCACATCCCCAGGCACAGTGGTGCCAGCAACTGCGGGGTCATGGAGTGCGCCAACCATAAGGGCAGCCAGTGTGCCACGGAGCGAGGGCAAGGGCATTCCACCACCTGCCAAGGTGAAAAAGGTGCCCACATCCCGGAGGGAGAAGGTGCCCCCCTCCCCTCCCCCTGAGGTGTCTGTATATTTTCCATGTGATGCCCCTCCAGTCTTCTCTCCGTTTGGAGTCAGGTATCATGTGTGAGCCTTGTCCATGCATTTTGGGCTCAGTGGTCCACGGACAATGATTGGTGCACTATCCGGACTTGTGTAGTTGGTGTACATATTTGTATATACTGGATTTTGACTTTTAACTAATGGATTTTTATTGATTACAATCATGACAATCATTTCCTTTTGGCCTTTCGTTATTCAAGGGCGGGTGGGGATGTATATGAAATGTTGCAGCATGTATTTGTGTGTAAGGTGTTGTGGGTGAGGGTGGGGGTGGGGGTGTTGCGTGTGTGTATCACTCTCTTTTCCCTCCCCCATCCCCTGTGTTGTAGGTGCAGTACTCACCGTGGTCGTCGCTGCCGTCTTTGGAGCTCCTGATAGAGGAGCAGGAAGACCATCTGCAATTCAGGCTCCATGGCGTTCTGATTCCTCGTGGGGTGTGGAGAGGTGAGTGTTTTCCCTTCTGTGTACTGTTTCTGTTGTGTTTTTATTCGAGTTGGTTCCGCCCCAGAAAAGGTGGCGGATAGCTGTGTTGTGATAGGGTGGGCGGCACATTGTCTCCCGCCTGTATGTTGGCGGTGTCCGACACACTGTTTGTTTGTACCACCATGGTGGTCAGAGTGTTAAAGTGGCTGGCTATGTTGGCGGTTTCCGCCACGGTCGTAATCCCATTTATTTTCCCACTGGCCTGTTGGCGGTATTACCGCCGCTTTAACACCGACCGCCAGGGTTGTAATGAGGGCCAATGTCTTTTAACTGATGAATTAATAAAGAGTTGATTTGAATAAAGATTGAACTAACAGATGACTTAGAATTGTAAGCAATAGGGAATAAAACTTGTTAACACTTTTCCTGAGTAGTGGTTATTTTTTAGTATTATGGTTTAAAGTTGTTTTTCACAGAATGTTCTTTGAATATTGATGTTAGCTACCATTTCAGTGGTCACCGCATGATTAGGATACTCCATGCGACCAAAAGGTTCATCGACCTATACGCGTTCCCTTGTAAGTTTACTTACCAAGGACCGGGCGCGCTAGCAGTTTTTGGTAGCAGAGGATGGCTAGTTTCATTGGGGAACTAGTTATGTGGTGATTATTGGTTATGGTAGTAGTTTAAGTTAGGATTAAGCTGTTCGTATTTTTATGAGGTTTGAATTTTGTTTTTCTGAAATGGCAATTGTAGCAAAGATGATGTCCCCTTGAGTCCCGAAATTAAATTCCCAGATCCTGGATCCTGCCATTAAAGTTGGGTATGTTCTCGGCATATTTTGTGATAGTGCGAAAGTGATTGGTTGCGCTTGCTCAGGCTTAAGCAAATCGCAGGTGAATTGTGATGTATGTGAGGTAAAATAGGGAGTCTGCGTACTCCAGTCGAGGTTAGTAGGGGTGTGCGTACTCCGTAGTATGAGAGTAGGGAAGTTGTCGAACTTCACATGTGTGTGGTGCTTTGCAGTCAAAAATTAGCCACATGTTTGTTGGTGATGTACAGACCCTGCGTGGTCTAAGACTCCGGAGTATATTGACAAGTGTAGGAGACACTTGGTTTTATGTTGTAATCTATTTAGTTTAGTAGGTTGATCTGGCGTGGTCAACAAGTCAGTGTGTGAGAGAGACGAGCAAAAGGAAAAAATCGACTGAGATTTGGCGGGTTCTATGTGCACCAGGACAGACCCATTTATCAGTTGGGAGTAAAAATTTGTGGGTCGAATTTTGCTTGTATATGTGGGAGGCTGAGATAGAGGAATAGCTATGTGAGCTAAGAGAGCCATTAGTGAAAATCTGTAAAGTCTCTGAAGCAATTGTGTCCCTTCCTGTAGTAAACCAGCAGGTTTGTTTTAGTTATTGGGTTATGGTGAAGTGCTTGCAATAATATGCATTAAGTTGTGTGAATCGAGTTGAGGAGGATGAGCTGCAAGACTTTGTCAGCCGCTGTGTGTGAGAGTGACGTCAGAGTGTGCCACTCTGTGATAGGTCAGTTAGTGAAAAGAGCCGCAAGCGGATTGGCAGCCGTCTGCAAGAGGCCATTGATCGAGTAAGCGGGTGAAGGGAATCTTGGGAGTAAAAGTCATTTCATTATTGAATCAAAAGTAAACAAACAGGCAAAATAAAGTTTTTCAAGGCATTTAGGAGTGCGAAGAGGGGTGATACTTACATTAAGGCATCAGTGGGGGAGCCGACCCCACCGGAAAATACTCTGGCTTACATTGTGATGGAGGAGTAAGGAGTAGCACCGTGTTTATGGTTGAAGCAATGGTGCAAGTTAACTAAAAACCAAGGGTCTTTGGTAGTTCTGGAGCATGGAACATTTAATTTGAGGATTTTGGATCAATTGCGAATGTCATTGTATGACATGAATCCATTAACGAGATCAGCACAGTTTGAAGCTTTAGCGGTTTGGGAGCTAGTGGCTAGACAGCAACAAGAGATTACGTTCAAAAGGAGGATGAAGCGAGTAGAAAAATCATTAGCTGAAGCTAGATGGTATTGGGAACGAAAGAGATGGAGAGCAGTGACATTGCAAGATGTCAAATTCGTTCCTGCAATTACAGAGGAAGATGAGGCAGAGAAGGAATATTGTGCTAAGGAGGACAAGAGTGGAGGAAGAAAGAAAAAGAGAAAGTCCTATGTGAACAATGACGATTCTGATGTTGAGGATCTCATTACACAGCTGTTAAGAGATCGACCTCCACCTTTAGCAACCTACTCCAGGTACAAGTACTGCTGCCACTACAGCTGCTCCTGCACAAGCCCAGGGAGCCGAGGGAGCTGTACAGGCAGTAGGCGGACAATTACTGGGGGTAGTACAGAGTACACCTAATGCAGGAACTGCTACTGTAATTATATGGATGTGCCAGTCCTAGAGACAGTCTCAAACATAATGGTGCCAAGGGAGCAAGTGCTCCCGAAGCCAATGCTGATTCAGACAGACCCAACACCAATGCTATTGCCTTCAGCTCAAGCGCAGGGTTTGACGAAGATTACCCCACTGACGGGAATGCAGTCAGATATTATACCAGTTATGAATCAGGCAATGGGGGTAACATTCCCACAAGGTGTTAGGGCAGCTCCAGATGCAATATCACTACCAATGACTGTAGGTCCAGCAGTTCCCTTATTTTCACAAAAGAAAACAGACACAGGAGAAAAGAATGAAATGTCACAGAGTCTTGTGAGGAGGGGAGTAAATGATTCTGCGCAGATGATGTCAGCTGCAGGACAGACTTTCAATGGATCTAGACCTTTAATGGATCTTAGTCCACTTGTAGCGCTTCCAGATGCAGTCAATGGCCCGAATGCGAGTCAGAGTTTGAGACTTTTGACCCCGCAAGATTCAAGTGCAGTGGTGCAACAGTTACCAGTGCCGAATGCGAGTAACATATAATTACAAGGATTGTCAGCCCAGCAGTTGAGTGAATGGTTAGACAGTCTAAACACTCCTCAAAATACATCCAAAGGCAAAGATCAGATATATTGTGTAAGACTGAATATAGAAGCAACGGTGTTAGTCAAGGGAACAATGGGTGTGAACAGATTAGAATCTTACACAGAAGAGGAGCTGAGGTACTAGTGAGGAAAATACATCAGAAATAGGCAGCATTAGTAGAGAAGCATGATATCGACATTGAGAAAACAAAGCATTTGAAACGCTCATACAGATTAGATTTTGAGGCAAAGGAATTTGAGCACATGAGGTCAGCGGGAATGAAGGCACATTTGAAAGAATTACTGCAGAGTGCTCAGATTTGGGGAGCATTAGAGAAGTGGGAAGGTAGATGGACAAAGTAAAAAGAAAAATGAAAACGGGATTCCCAGGAGGGATCTGAAGATGTACAAAAGGGGGAATCAGTAAAAATGCTTCCAGTGAGAGAGATTCCAGGGGGGCAGTTCGTTTGTGTTCCATGGCAGAAGAGTGATAGATTGTCCTTCACAACTGATTACCCAAAATTGAGAGAAAGGCCGGTAGAGTGGTATCAACAGACATAAAGATTTGTGAAACTTTCCAAATGTCTGTGGGAAGACTTAAGCATGCTGTTGGAAATAGTGGAACCAGCTGACCTGTGGGTTGAGTGGAAGAGAGCTGTAGATTGGCCAACAAGTGAACCAGAAAGGGATAGAGTAACAGGTGCACCTTCACCCGAGGTAATGAAACATTACTACAAGGTGATTGAGTTTCAGAAGATAAGAATTTATCCCAAGAACATTGATTGGCAGCGGATTCATAGAACCGTCCAAGAGTCTAAAGAGCCAATACACACATACTATGAAAGATTGTTGAAAGCATTTAAGGAGTACAGTGGTAAGGAAACAATTGAGCCAAAGGACATGTTGCATTTTGTGTTCAGATTCATCAAAGGTTTGAGACCAGAAGTAGGGAAGATGATTAAGAATCATTTAATTTGCTGGCAAGCAAAGCCGATTGATGAGGTGTTGCAGTATGCAAAGTACTGTAGTGATGAGATTGAATTGAAACAGAAAAAGTTGAAGTAGAAAGCAATGGTGATGCAACTCAAGGCAGCTCAAACAGGAGTACAGGGGACTATAGTACCGCCTATGCCACCGCAGCAGACAGCTGTTATGTTCCAACCTCAAGTAAGGGGTAGAGGGCATGGAATGGACATGATGGGTGGTCCGGATTTAGGGACTGTGGTTGTTCAGAATGACATGCAGGGAATGAAAAAGATGTTACCGTGTCATCTGTGCAGAAACGTGGGACACTTGAAGTAGGAGTGTCTATTGATGGCACAGGATGGTGTTGTTCAGCAAGGTGACGTCAGTACATTTCAAACTGTGAAAGTCCAAAGAATGAAAGGATTTAGTCCTAATGTTGAGAATCGAGGACAGAATATTTTACCAGTGCAGCAAATGCAGGTGCCACGTGCACAATTCACCCAGCTGCAACCAGTACAGCAGAAGGTCCCTATGGTACCTTGACAGCAAATGCAGATACCTCAGGCCCCGATGGAACAGCAACAGGTATTGCTTACTCAGCAGGTCACAGGTCAAAGACAAGACAATAGTAATAACACAGTGCATCAGTTTCCATTTTACAGTGAGGATGAAATAAATGAAGAATGGATGAGTGACAGTTCAGATGAAGGAGCTTGTATGCTTGCTGCTTCTCTAGAAGTAGATCAGAGAGGACCTTTTGTGAAGGGAAAAGTGATGGCTTACAAGGTCTCATTCTAAGTGGATGCAGGAGCTACGTGCTCTACAGTAATGAGCATAGAAGTCCCGAATTTACCCCTTTCAGGCAGGACTGTTCAAGTTGTGGGTGTGGGGAATAGACAGCTGATCAACCCAATCACAGAGCCAGTGCAGGTGGAAATTGGAAATTATCAAGGACTGCATAGATTTGTGGTGTGCAATTCAAGTCCCGTATCCTTATTGGGAAGAGACTTAGGCCCATATTTATACTTTTTCAGCGCCGCATTTGCGCCGCATTTTGATGCAAAAGTGGCTCAAATGTACAAAATACAATTGTAATTTGTAAGTTTACGCCGCTTTCACGTCACAAAATGACGCAAATGCAGCACTAAAAAAGTATTAATATGGGCCTTACTGTGTAAGACAAAATGTTCCATTAATTGTTCGGAGGCCCAGATGAATAGTGATGATGAAGAAGAACCAGCAACTGAGACGGCGATTAACAATGCCTATGGAGAATACCCATTGATTGAATTTTTCCCAATGTTTACTGTGAAAGAATTGCATGCAGACTTGCAGGTGACAGTGAAGGAAGAGGTCTGGGATTTGACAGGAAAATAAGTAGGTCTAATTAAAGGGGTAGAGCCAATTAAAATCACTCTGAAGCCCAATGCAGTGTTCCCGCAGCTTCCACATTATAACATGGCACAAGATGTTTTGATGAAAGTGGCACAAATAATTGGAGACTTTTTAAAACAAGGAGTGTTGAAAGAAGTGCTGAGCAGCCCATGTAATTCACCGATAATGGGTTTGAAAAAGCCATGTGGGAAAGTGCGCGTTGTACAAGATTTGCGAAAAGTGAATGACACAATGGTAAATGTTGTCCGGTAGTGCTCAATCCAGCAGTGATCCTGTTTCAAATTCCTTGTGATGCAGAGTGGTTCACAGATCTGTCACAAGCTTTTTTCTCAGTGCCACTTCATGAGGATAGTCAGTTTCTTTCTAATTTCAAATTCTTAGACAGAGTCTACAGCTGCTGTAGGCTTCCACAAGGGTATATTGAGTCACCATTTTTGTTTAATCAGATCTTGTAAAAGAACCTGAAGTCATTGGAATTGCCATGCCAATCGACTCTAGTGCAATACATTGATGATTTATTGATCGCAATCGAGAACAAGGGATGAGTGTAAACATGACTCCATTGCCCTGTTGAATCATTTGGGAGAATTTGGACATATAGTGTCACCTGTGAAATTGCAGTATTGCCAAAAATCTGTTAAATACCTTGGACATCAGACTGAGAAGGGATTAAGGAGAATCTCCAGGGAGAGAATTACCATGATTCTGCAGAGAAGTCCCCCGACTTCGCAGAGAGATGTCAAGATGTTTCTGGGAATGGTGGGGTACTGTAGACAGTGGATTCCGAATTTTGCTGAAATTGACAAACCCTTGCAGCAATTGACACATAAGGAAGTTAAAGATCCCATTACCCTAGATGAGGACCAGATGAGAGCATTCACTGAATTGAGAGAGAGTTTGTTCAGAGCTCCAGCATTGGGAGTTTCTGATTACACAAAGCCTTTCACATTGTTTTGTCATGAACGTGATGCTTGTTCTTTGTCTGTTTTGACACAGGTTCATGGAGATGCTTATCGCCCAGTAGCCTATTTTTCAGCTACCTAGGATCCGGTTGCAGCAGCTTTACCAGGTTGTCTGCGTGCAGTAGCCGCAGTTGGTCAAAGTCTTTCCCAATGTGAGGGAGTAGTTATGGAATACCCTTTGATGATAATGGTACCACACTCTGTTGAGATTTTATTGACAAGGACGAAGACAAAATATTTGATGGATGCAAGGCTGACATGGTATGAGACAACCATATTGGGTGCTCCAAATGTAAGGTTGAAAAGATGTACAGTATTGAATCCAGCAACTCTGCTTCCAAGTGACACAGCTGAAATTGAAAAAGAGAAAGATATTGAGCGTGATTGTCTGGAGGTGACTGAGCTGTGTACAAAACCGAGGCCTGATATTAGAGACACATGCTTAGAAGAAAATGACCAGATTGTCTTTGTTGATGGTTTGTGTCTCAGAGATGGAGCAGGCACACTGAAAGCAGGATATGCTGTGTGCACAATTACAGGCACATTTGAAGCTTCATGGCTTCCAGGAGTGTACTCTGCACAAGTGGCATAATTAGTAGTTCTTACTAGAGCATGCTATGTTTCTGCGAGATTAAGAGTCACAATTTATACTGACAGTCAATATGGATTTGGAATTGTTCATGATTTTGGCCAGTTGTGGTCGCAGCAAGGTTTTATGACCTCTACTGGAACTCCAGTAAGAAATGGCGACCGGAAAAAACAGTTGTTGTAAGCAATTCAGTTACCTGAAGAAATTGCTGTGGTAAAATTTACATCAGAAGACATAGGATTACATTTAATTGGGAAATGGATATGCGGATCACGTTGCAAGGTTTTGCGCATTGAACTGTATATCATTTAAAGACAAGTGAGAACTAATGCCTGAAGAAGAAAATAATTGTGCAAGTTTTGCTTTGAAAATAATTGACAAATTAGAAGAATTGAAAACATTGCAGGAAAACGCAGACAGGGAAGAGAAAAAGCTTTGGGTAAAGTTCAAGTGTGTTCAAAGACCTGATGAAATTTGGGTTTCTGAGGAGGATCAGATGGTGCTGCCAAACAGTTTGTTGAGTCTGATGGCCAGATATTACCATGGCCAAGCACATATTGGAAGAGATGCCATGGTTAAGCTGTTTAAGGTTGATAGGTTGAATCCAAAGTTCAGACAAGCAGCAGAGGCAGTATGTCATCGATGTGTAATCTGTCAGCAACTAAATGTGGGGAAGGGACAGTGGTGAATTTGAGCCACATTGGAAGAGCAGGAGGACCATTCAGCAGAATGCAGTTAGATTTCATGGATTGAAGTACGTGCTGGTGATTGTGTGTGTGTTTAGTCATTGGATTGAAGCATATCCCACACAAAGGGATTTCAGTCTCACAGTAGCCAAGCTGTTGCTCAGAGAGTTAATACCACAGTTCGGATTTCCGATCTCTTTAGAATCAGATAGGGGAACACACCTTAATGAAGCGATCAAACTCTTATGTGCAGCATTAAACATTGAGCAGAAGTTGCATTGCAGTTACCACCCAGAAGCTTCAGGACTTGTAGAGCAAATGAATTGCCAAAATGTGTGCCGCAACGAATCAGAAATGGCCAGATGCTTTACCTTTGGTATTGATGTCAATGCAAAGTATACCTGACAGGAAGACGGGACTATCGCCTCATGAGACTCTCATGGGCAGAGCAGTGAGATTGCCAGCAATTCCAGCAAATGCTCTTGTCAATATTACAGATGATATGGTGTTGGACTACTGCAAAGGTCTGGCTGATGTGGTACGATCTTTCTCTCAGCAAGTGCAGGCTGTTACCCTGCCACTGATCCATGAACCAGGTCACAATGTGAGAGCTGGAGATTGGTTCGTCATCAAAAAGGATGTTCGAAAGACTTGTTTCGAGCCACGTTGGAAGGGCCCATACCAGGTGGTACTAACACCTATGACAGCTGTGAAGTGTGCAGGACTGCCGAATTGGATACATGCAAGCCATACCAAGAGAGTGGTGAGTCCGCAAGATCAAGAAGAACTGTTGTTGAGAGCACCAACAACAGCAAAACAAGTGGCCATACCTGAGCCAGAACCGAAGCAAGCTGAGCCTGAAATTGACCCAGAGCTGGTGGAAAAGAGATCAATCACCCCTGTAAGAGACAAAAGTACAGAATTACAGGAGGGTGAGCGAGAGTCTAACTCAACAGATGCAGCAGGAGAACCAAGAACAGGAAGGGTTCTCCCAGAAGCAGACGGTGCTGAAGCACAAGCAGAGCAAGTGCCAGATCAAGAGGGGGAAAGAGTTGAGATGGATCAAAGCCAGAGTGGTCTGACTCCTCCTGAACCCGTTGCAGGTCCATCAAGAGAAAACACCATAGGAAAAGAGAAAGAAAAGAGTCAAATTCTGAAAAGAATATTGACAGAAGGAACAAGGAAAGGAGAAAATTGGCCTGAATCGCAAATCAGAAAGAAGAAATAACTGGTCATAAATGAGCCAAAAGAGGAAGAAGTAAATACTACAAAAAGAGATGAACTTAGTGAAGGAGAATTAGGTGGAGAGTGAAGGTTGAAAAGAACGAGAGTAGCAAGTAGAAGATGCGCAGGTCCTGAATGGACATATGCAGCAACAAGTGAATGGCAAAACGAGTTCATATCCTTTTGTTTTGACAGAGAAGTTCTGAATCAGTACTTTGATGCAACTTGAAAGTAATCAATAGACTGAGTTGTTGAGCCAATCTGAAGAAACCTGAAAAAAAGAGACTGTTGAAATAAACCCAGAAAGAGACATTGATAACCTGATGTGACAATTTGAAAACCTGGATGTGACAAGCTGCTAACTGATTTTTGACAAAGGAAGAAAAGGGTTCCTGTGTGTGAAACTGAACTGTGAGAAAAGAACAATTTTATTATTCTTTATCTTTGATTTTTCCTGTTGCACTTTTATTAAGAGCTATTTCTTCCTTTCTGATTCTTTACAGATCATGGCTGAATTAAATAATTGCGTTAGAAATATTAGATATTGCAGTTATTTGAGTGTTGGAGTGGCAATTATGTGTGGAATAATGTTTATAATAATGATTGTGGGTATGACTATTCACGAGATGAAATACGTTGCTATTACTCCAGTTCTTGAGACTACTACACTAACGGCTTTAGAGAGGTTCAAGCTAGATGAACAATATTTGCGTGACTATACTAATGTACAAGGAGAGCTTTCTCTCCTCTCTCTCGGTTGCTGAGTGAGTATGTGGAAACAATGGTTGCAAGGAGTTGTCTTGTGTGTTCGCAAATTCCTTCCTCTGTGGAAGAAGGGGTTACGTACCATAGTCTACCTCTGACCTATGGCATAACTTGTAGTTTGCTATTAACTAGATTCTATAACCAAGAGTGTATTCAGTATTTCTACTCCAATGACAACTTAGTGTTTTCTTTTGTGCCCAATATTAGAAATTTTAGTAAAGTAGCTAAGGAGCAAGATATAGTACTAGTCAGGGGATTCTTTGAACCAACACTAACATTTGGAACTGCTTATGCACACCATAATAACCTAACTTGTTTGTTAACCCCATTAGAAAAGAGCTTTTTAGGGCACACTGATGAGAAAAGGAAGGCACTGAAGAAGTTAGAGAAAAGATTGGAGAAAAGGACTTATAAGAAAGATTATGCTTATACTGCTATTAAAACACAAGGAAGATTAGCTTTAGATGCATTACATGAAGGGAAGCTTTTTATGTATAGGCCAAAATCATGCACTGACACTTTATTTGTGGGAATGAGTGAATGTAGGCATGTTTTTTTGTTCCAGAGTAAATGGACTTTTATGCTGAATGGCCAGGACCCTGTGATTCCTGGGATATATTATATTTGTGGACGTAATGCTTATTACCATCTTCCTAGAGGATGGCATGGGACATGCTATTTAGGGATAGTTTTCCCTAAGTTTTATCAGATAGATGATTGAAAGAAAATACCCAAAATGACTGAATTACCTCATGAGCGACAGAGGAGGGAAACCTCTTCTGCAATTGTGGGAGATATTTTTGGTGCAATAATTCCTTCTGTAGGGGTTATTCTGGATGCAATTAAAATACGTTGTCAACTATTGTGGATAACATGCTGACAAAATTTATAGGGGGAATACTCCTGTTAAATACTGAACTGGCGCAGATAGAGCTATGACGCTTCAAAATAGGCTTGCTTTAGACATACTTTTGGTGAAAGACGGCAGAGTCTGTAAAATGATTAATGCTAGGCATTGTTGTTCCTACATCACAGAGAAAGATCAGGAGATAAAATACTTGCTTACTAAATTAACTAATTCAAGAAAGGATTTGAAGGAATTGAAGGAACCAGGGGTTTGGGAGAAGGTTAGAAATGGATTTGCCTCTGTGGGAAATTGGTTTGGAATGGGGTATAAAGGAAAATTGTCCAGGGAATATTAATTGTGATTGTTTCCATATTAGGATTATGGGGGGCATGCAAATTATGACAGAAGATCAAATTAAGGAAATCGAAGAATGATCAGAGGAGGGAAGAACCACCTAGGAGACAATTTTATAGGGAAAATTCAAGAAGAAGCAAAATACATCTGAGAATTTTTTTTAACTATTAACAAGAAAGGTGTGATGACACATTTAGTCATCAGAGAAGGGACTGATAGAGCAGATATGTTAATTAAGAAATTTCTAATTACTTATGTGTGTGTGGAATAATGAGAAATATGCATAGAGAAATTAATTGTAGAAAATTAATGTGCACGTTCGAAAATGCGCCCTCAGGGGGTGATCACCATGTGATCACCATGTGTACTAAAAGGACTAAAAAAGATGTAAAATAATGAAAAACACATATGAAAATGCACTAATATGTCAAAATGAAATGTATAACCTATGTTTTATAGTAATTCATATTCTTAAATTAGCAAGACTAAGGGCCTGGTTCCACTGGGCCTCGCTTGCTCTGAACATGGAGAATTCAAATGCTTTGCAAAGGACTGTTAACTGGAAAGATAGACTTTGAACAGCTCAGGGTTCAGACGGCTTAGCTGGAATATTCTGCAATGTACCAACGGACAGGCGATGATGAAGTCAATTTGATACAATTATGTGTAGTGAAGGCTCAATGTATTTTCCCAGGACTTGAACAATAGAGGCACTGACAGAAGAGACAGATGCAACAATTTTGTTACCTGGAGAGCCGGATGATGTTCTCATTGCAAGAAGAACCAATCAGTTTTATGGGACAAAAGACATATGCAAACTCAAAGATTTGGTAAACAAAAACTATAGGTTAGAGTCATAACTTCCGAAAGACTGACCAATTAGCAATTAGTGAGATGGACTGAGAGACCCTAATAAAATGTCTTGACAAGGGGTGAGGATTCAGAATTGTGAGGAAAAAGTTGATGACGTCAGGAGACGCTGTCCGAGGTGCTGATATTGGACTTATACTCTTTGAGCCTGATCTGTAGCTGACTATTGATGAGCTGAAGACGAAGACTCACTTGTTGCCGATCCATCCTGGATAGGTAGCTATGAAAATGTGACTGACAATTTTGTGTCTTTTCTTCTAGGTACCAACTGCGCTGTTTTATAGAGATTTACTCTTAGGTCGATTTTTCCAAATTAATGTTTTTGTCTAAATTGTTTTCGCATGAAGACCCACATGCTAATGCTAATCTTGGTTAGTTAGGTAGGGGTGATGCTGACGGTGACAAATGACTGACAAACTTATTTGCTGATTTACATTATTAATGTTGGTATTCATAGCTTATGGTGTTGTCTTATTACATATGTTTTCTTCAAGAGATAATGGGGGTTATTACAACTTTGGAGGAGGTGTTAATCCGTCCCAAATGTGACGGATATACCACCAGCCGTATTACAAGTTCCATAGGATATAATGGACTCGTAATACGGCTGGTGGTATATCTGTCACTTTACCGTCACTTTTGGGACAGATTAACACCTCCTCAGAAGTTGTAATAACCCCCAATGTCTTTTAACTGATGAATTAATAAAGAGTTGATTTGAATAAAGATTGAACTAACAGATGACTTAGAATTGTAAGCAATAGGGAATAAAACGTGTTAACCCTTTTCCTGAGTTGTGTTTTTTTTTTAGTATTATGGTTTAAAGTTGTTTTTCACAGAAAGTTCTTTGACTATTGATGTTAGCTAACATTTCAGTGGTCACCGCATGATTAGGATGCTCCATGCAATTCAAAAGGTTAATCAACCTATACGCGTCCCCCTGTAAGTTTACTTACTAAGGATCGGGCGCGCTAGCAGTCCCTAAAAAAGTTCCAGGTATTGAGACCATCCTTGTGGAAAATGGATATTTGGTTTGGTCTGTTGAAGCCTGCGATGTTGATAGTAACAATTTAGGGGAAAAATGGATGAGTACTTAAAAATGGACAGGGTGGAACAATTACTTATCTCCCTGAAAGACTCAGATATCGAAGTGAACCATCGTAATCCTTCTCTGGAGCATGAACACAGAAACGTGCGGCCCCATCTCCAAAAAAAAAAACACAAAACAATATACCTCCGTACTACTACTTAAGAGCCCTTGTGAAATCAGAATCCATTTTTTCAGGCTGTGAACAAACCCCCTCAACAAAGACCCTGATAAATCCACATCATCAATAAAGTAGAAGCCCTCAGCTGCCTATATTCTTGAGCACTGTCCATATTCTGATGGTAGGTCATTATTCATTCTATTTCTTATCTAATATGGCTTATATCCCTGACATTGTTTTGTTAGACCCATTGGCCTTCAGAACAATAAGTAAAGATGCAAAATGGCATCTTTAAATTAAAAAACACAGAAGAATAAAAAGATCGTAAATCATACTTGAATTACTATATGACCCTTAATGAATCCTCAGTCATATCAAGACAGTTTCTAGACAAAAGGCTTACTGATGAAAAACTCAGCTCTCTCCCACAGCAAAACTATATTACAAGAACTGAAGCAATGAATTAAAATCTTGATGTCACAGTAAACACTAGATGATAACCAGATACTCTGCAATTAGTGGTGAAGGTCAAGTTTGAAATGAATTATCTTTTTTATCTTCATAACTGAAAGATGCTTGTCATTAAATTAGTCAGTCAATATCCCTTTATTCTGCAAATGTGCCATAAAAGTAGTTAAATCAATTACCAAAGTAACACCTTAAAACATGGATGTGACACATAAAACGAACCTAAAATACTTAAGAATAACAAGGCATATCCGGCAACAAAAGCAAGGCATACCATTTGTAAACTCCATAACAATCAAACTGACTAACATGTAAAATTAATTGTTTCATAAGAAAAAATGCGCTCGTTATTTTGTAATTACATATAAAAAATTGCGCTTAAAAAATGCAATACAAAAATTGTCAAATTCATGAAATAAAGCAGTTAAAATAGTTAAGATATAATAATTATATTGCATCAAAAAATTATACTAAAACTAAATATTAGAGACAGGGTAAGAAAGCTGAATGACATCTGCCCCCGCAATAGAAACATTATTAGAAAGATTATCAGTCTCACTATAGATGCTTAGAAGGCATTTAATTGAGTCACATGGACTCATACATTTTCTGTACTCTAAACACAGCTGGCCTAGGTTCTAAGTGTGCTCAGAAGATTGAATTGCTTTATTCTTTGCCCTCCATTTCAGTGAGCTATGGCGGTTTTACATCGGAACCAATCGATATTCATGGGGGCCCAGACAAGAATGTCTCCAAGAGCCTTTTTTCTTCCTATTAGCTCAGGAACTCTAATGAGTCATCGGTCACAGAAGGTTTAAGGCATTCATATAGCTGCCAGTGAATTGAAGATGCTTCTAAATGTCAACTATTATCTTCTAGTTTTCTTGAAACTTGAATTGTAATTCCCTGGACTACTGGAGATAATTACTCATTTTTTGTACTTTCAAGGTGCAAAATAAACTCGGACATGAGTGAAGCCATCCCTATGAACCAGTTTTCAAATCCTTTTTCGGGGTCTGGGTGATCACTTAGGTCGATCACAGTTAACCGAAATTCCCATGCATTCTAGTAAGTCGACACTTGATAATGATGGTATCAGACAACATGACTAGGCTTCTGGAAAATACCTATCTTGGTACTGCAAAGTAGACTGAACTACAACTATCCCATGGGGCAAAGTGTAAATAATAGAAATGGTAGTTGTCCCTCAGTTTAACTGAACCACTGGCATTTTACTGTTTCAAACCTCTCTATCATAGCTACCCCGCTTTAAAATGACCTTTGCGTGACATGCTTGGAGTGACTAATGCCTTCAGGAAAAATGTATAAATGGTATGTACAACACCACATGTTGGGCTCCAGCTTCCTTTCATTGAATTGTACTACAAAACACAGCATCTGCTACACTTTGTGTGAAACTTCACCTTCGATCTAGAACTTCCGGATTAAGCATTCCTTGAAAGACATTTGAGGGGAGATCTGAAAGGGCTCGAGTATTTGTACTGTGAAAGAGTTAAGTCACAAAACCTGCTATACCCTGTTTTGCGGTTTTGTTAGACTTGGCATCTCTGCCGTGGTCTCCCCTAACTTTTTGCCTGTACTTCCCAGCTTGTTGCTATGTGCTAGATTCTGTTTTTTTGTTTTTGTTACTCTGGGCACTGTACCATTGCTGGCCAGTGCTAATGTGCAATTGCTCCCTATGTGAAATTATATATGTAATTGGCTTTTTCATAATGTGCATGCTTGATTTACTAGTAAGTCCCTTAAAAAGTGCACTAGAAGTGCCAAGGGTCTGTAAATTAAATTGTACTGGTGGGTCTACATCACTGATTGTGTCATCCACATAAGTAGCTCTAAACATGGCTCAGACCTGCCAGTGCAGTGTTGGTGTGTGCAGTTTAAAACTGCCAATTCGACTTGGCAAGTCTACCCACTTGCCAAGCCCAAACCTTCCCTTTTTATACATGTAAGGCACCCCAAGGTAGGCCCTATGGAGCCCCAAAGGCAGGGCAACCTTTATGTTAAATGTAGGACATGCACTTGTGTGTTTTTACATGTCCTATCAGTGAAATACTCCCAAATTTGTTTTTCACTTTCGGAAGGCATATCTGTCTCATAGGTTAACATGGGGGCTGCCTTTAAATATGCAGTTTCCTTTTGAGAGCAGATAGAGACTTGGAGTTTGAGGTCTCCCAATTTAAAAATACATTTTTTAGTGAAGTTGATTTTTAGATTGTTAATTTGAAAATGCCACTTTTAGAAAGTGGGCATTTTCTTGATTAAACCATTCTGTGACTCTGCCTGTTTGTGGATTCCCTTTTTGTGCATCTCCTCTACACAGTGACACAAAGGGAGCTGGGGTGTAGTGGACCCAAAACCCCAGACTTTAGATTTCTCCAAGATTTGCTTCTGGAATCAAGAGTAACCTCTGCCAAGGAGAAGAGCTGAAGAGCTGAGGAGAAGTGCTGCCCCTGCCTGTGACTGTGCTTTGTTGGGCTATCCTGCAGTTGCTGCTTCTGCCTGTGAAGGGGGAAAAATACTGGACTTTGTGGTATATTCCTGCTTGGGAATAATCTCTAAGGGCTTGGACTGAGCTTTTCCCCCTGTGCTGAAGTCTCAGGGCCATAAAAAACGTCCTCTGCCAGCACCTGGACTCTCTGCTGAGACTCCTGCCCTGCCTATTGGTGCCTAATCCACTCCCTGGGCCCTTGAAAGAAGAACCTGGTAGAAAAAAACAAGAAAAACCAAGTGAACCAACTACGGATGACTCCGGACTGATGCCGGTGCTGAAACCCATGACGCCGCCTGCAACCGAAGCAGTGGTCCTTGCTAGAGTGGGACGACCCCGCTAGCCCGACACCGCTGCAGCTTTGCTGAAGTCCACGAATCTGTGGGAGTTGCTGCACAAAGTTATGCAGATCCAACGTTTCACACTGACGCCACCTCACCTCCACCGCTCCGCAGCAAGGACCCGATGCCTCTTCGTGATGCCTCCGCTCCTTCGCTGTGCAGCACCAGAACCAGCGCCGCCTCAGATCCAGTGACTCTGCGATCCTGACTCCGTGCCCCGGCTTGTTTCCACATTTGCACAAGGTACTGTACCTGGGGGTCCATGTGACTCAGTGATCGGCACCATTGGGGTCAGATTTTTGGGAATGACTCCGTTAAGACGCTGTGATATTACCTCATCAAAGCATTTGTATTTCTAAACGCTATTTTTGTGTTTAATCTTTAAAAATTCATAACTTTGCTTGTGTATATTGGATATTTGTTTTTTTGGTCTTGTTTTGTTCAGATAAATATTGGCTATTTTTCTAACCTGGTGTTGAGTCATTTTGTAGTGTTTTCACTGTATTAGTATGTGTGTTGGTAGAAATACTTTACACATTGTCTGTGGATTAAGCCTTTCTGCTCGTGCCAAGCTACCAAGGGGGAGAGTGGGGGATAACCGAGTGTGTTTGTCTTTTGCCCTAACTAGAGTTAGGATCCTTGCTTGGACAGAGGATAACCTGACTGCCAAACAAAGACCCCATTTCTAACAGGTATACAGACCTCTTTTGTGTATCCTGACGCAGAATGCTTCAAATGAATGGCTCTAAACACTATCATTCACTTATTTGGAACGATGTTGCACTGATGTTTGGTGGAAGACCGTTCCACTGGAAAGAATGGTGTGAGAAAGTAGCCTCTTTCTAGCATGGTTACCCTCATTTTTAGATGTTGGTCAGTGTGTTTTTATTGTCTCACTGGGCTCCTGCTATCCAGGACCCCAGTGCTCATAGTTTGAGACCTATTTGTCAGTGTGTTTTTACTGTCTCACTGGGATGCTGCTAGCCAGGACCCCAGTGCTCATAGTTTGTGGCCCAGGTGTGTTGTCAGTATGCTTGACTGTGTCACTGGAGTTCTGCTAACCAGAACTCCAGTGCTTAGGATCTCTCTGTGTACCAAATTTGTCACTATAGTTTAGTGACTCTATATTCCAATTCTGATTGGGACACTGGATCCCCCTTATAAGTCCCTAGTATATGGTACGTAGGTACCCAGGGCATCGGGGTTCCAGGAGATCCTTATGGGCTGCAGCATTTCTTTTGCCACCCATAAGGAGCTCGTAATAATACTCCTTCAGGACTGCCACTGCAGTCTGAGTGAAATAGTGCACACACTATTTCACAGCCATTTTTCACTGCACTAGGTAACTTATAAGTCACCTTTATGCGTAACCTTCAGCTACTGAAGGCTAGCTGCAATGTTACTGTGTGTGAGGGCACGCTTGCACTAGCAAAGGTGCCCCTATGTTGTCCAGGGCCAATTTCCCTGACTTCATGAGTGCGGGGACACCATTATAAGCGTGCACTATATATTTGTCAATACATATATGTAGCTTCACAATGGTAACTCCAAATATGGCCATGTGAGGTGTCTAA
This sequence comes from Pleurodeles waltl, assembly GCF_031143425.1. Lineage (NCBI taxonomy): Eukaryota > Metazoa > Chordata > Amphibia > Caudata > Salamandridae > Pleurodeles > Pleurodeles waltl. Next base: position 833,573,666 of record NC_090444.1, read on the forward strand.
GATTGTGAAATTGAACCCCCAATCCACATCTGGTATTGGGGGGCCAATTCCATGCACCCTGGGAGCTCCACCATGAACCCCCAGTACTGCCAAACCAGCTCTCTGAGGTTTTCACTGCAGCCCCAGCTGCTGCCACCTCACAGACAGGTTTCTGCCCTCCGGGGGATTGAGCAGCTCAATCTCAGGAAGGCAGAACAATGCATTTCCTTTAGGAGAAGGGTGTTACACCTTCTCCCATTGGAAATAAGTGGTACAAGCATGGGAGTGGTATCCCCCCAGAGGCTCTGGAAATGCTTTGAAGGGCACAGACTGTGCCCTCCTTGCATAATCCAGTCTACACCGGTTCAGGGACCCCAGTCCCAGCTCTGGTGCTAAACTGGACAAAGGAAAGGGAGTAACCACTCCCCTGTCCATCACCGCCCAGGGGTGGTGCCCAGAACTCCTCCAGAGTGTCCCTGGCATTAGCCATCTTGGATTCCAAGGTGTGGGGACCATCTGGGAGCATCTGAGTGGCCATTACCAGCAGGTAGCGTCAGAGACCCCTCCTGATCGGTGCATACCTGGCTAGGTAGCCAAACCCCTTCTCAGGGCTATTTAGGGTCTCCCCTCTGGGTGTTTCCTGAGATTCGGTTTGCAAGATTCCTCCAGGACTCCTCTGCATTCTCTGCTTCAGCTTCTGACCATCGGATCAACTGCAGACTGCTCCAGGAACCGCTGTAACTGCAACAAAGTATCCAGGACGACTCCTGTGACCTGCAACTTCAGCTCCAGCCAGCATTTGCACCAGTTTCCAAAGTGTTCACGCTCTGAGGACTGCCTGCCTTCACTCTGCTCCAGGAGAACCGAAGGAATCTCCTGTGGAGTGACGGAGTCCTTCAGCAGGCACCTTGCTGTGATGACAACCAGTACCCTGGAACTCCTCTCCTGTCGACGAGCGTGATCCCTCAAACACAGGTGGAGGACCCAGACTGTCCAAAGGTCCAGCTGTCCAAATTTGGTGAAGTTAAGAGCTACCCTCCACGTGCTGCAACAGTACCCCTGTGACCGCATCTTCTGCAGCTCCTTGGGCTTCTGTGCCCTTCTTCTAAAAGTTCTTCATGCACAGCGTAGCCCAGGTCCCCAGCACTCCATCCTGCGACGCACAGCTCCCTGAGTTGTCCTGCGGTGACGTGGGACCCTCCAGTGTAGTGCTGCATTGACTGCACTTTGCATCTTCTTTTTCCCTGTATTCTGGGACTCCCGTGGGCACAGCCTGGTCTTCTGAGGGCTTTCTGAAGTGCTGAGAGCCCCCTCTGTCTCCACAGTCCAAGTTGAGATCCCAAGGGTCTTCCTGGGTCCAGACAGCTCCTCTTTGACACAAAACTCGTACTTGCACGAACCAAGGCTTGTTGGCGTAATCCAGCGATGCAAACAGCCTGCATGCAACAACTTGACGGGGGACATCTCTTGCACCAAGCAGGAACCCGCATCTATCTTCTTTGGTGCATTTCTGTACTTTTCTACCAATCGGAGAATCCACTTTTGCACCTTCTTCCAGATGGGCAGGGGCTCCTGTTCTTCCTGGACTCTTCTCCGACTTCTGGACTTGGACTCCTCTCTTCATAGATCTTCAGGTCCAGGAATCCATTGTTGGTTGCTTGCAGTCTTGCTTGGTTCTTGCATAATTCTTCATCACGACTTGTAGTGTGTTCTGAGGAAACTTGCTGTACGTTACTCCTGCTTTCCTGGGCTCTGTGGTGGGGTACTTTACTTATCTTTGCTGTTTTCCTACACTCCCAGTGCCCCTCCACACACTACACTTGCCTAGGGGGGAATTCGACATTCACATTCTACTATTTTAGTCTATGTTTTGTGTTTCCCCTAGGCCTATTGCAATCTATTGTATTTTCTACTGTTTGCACTATTTTATGGCTGTTTACTTACCTGATTTTGGTTACTAGTGTATATATATTGTGTATAATACTTACCTCCAGAAGGAGTATTGCCTCTAAGATATTTTTGGCCTTGAGTCACTAAAATAAAGTACCTTTATTTTTGGTAACACTGAGCATTGTCGTTCATTGTGTATAAGTACTGTGTAACTATAGTGATATTGCAGGAGCTTTGCATGTCTCCTGGTTCAGCCTTGGCTGCTCTGCTACAGCTACCCCTAGACAACCTAAGCTGCTAGAACACTGCCTACATTTCGCTAATAAGGGATAACTGGACCAGGTGTAAGTACCTTAGGTACCCACTACAAACTAGGCCAGCCTCCTACAAATGACCATGTAAAGGTATACTTACAGTGGAACAACTTCTGACTGAGGCAAAGGTAAGGCCATCCGAAATCCTATGTGTGAAGTTTTAAGTCAGTCCAGATCAAAAATGAGGATATATGCAACTGAAACACCGCCTGATGTCCAAGCTGATCAAACTCTCCAAAACCATGCAGGTCTCCCTTACACCCCTACTTGAAACAATGTTGTTGTTTCAAGGCGGTTTAATCTAGGTCACAGTGTTTCCTGAACTGAGGGGTGTGACCGTCTGGTGGGTTCCCAGACGATTTTTGGTGGGTTGAAAGTCAAAGCAATAAATAAAGATGCCTTTAAATTCTTTATTTTTGTTGTCAAAGACAGAGATCAAATGTCAGGCTATGTCTTCTGACAGGTGCTTAGTTTTTTTAATGTGGGCATTGGTGTTAACCAAGAAATGTAATGCGAATTATGTGACAATCTGTCACATAATTCACTTCACTTGTCTGAAAGGAAAGGTTATAGGATATCTGTTTTTTGTAACACAGAACAAAATGTAAGTACCTGCAAATAAACTGTACACCTTCAGCAGTTAAGAAAGGACAAATTAAGCGCTCTTTTTGTATTTGTGAAGTGCGATAAAAACAAACATTTTGAAAGGAGCAAGACACTTTTCTTGGTGATGCACACTTGATAAATATTCGCTGAAAAACAATTTGTGGGCAATACAGTTTTATCAGTAAAAATGTATATCTGCAAATTTAGTGGCCATTTTAATGGAAAATGGGCACTCTGTAAATGACAGTGCGCTACCGCACAATGGTTCCATAAAACAATCGCCAGCCTCATGTCCATTAATGCAAGGTGGGTTGCAAAAGTTTGTTGTTACAAAAATTGAGTCATGGTTTTAAAAAGTTTAGGAAGCACTGATCTAGAACAAGAAAATGTACAAAATACTATGGGGGTTATTACAACTTTGGAGGAGGTGTTAATCCGTCCCAAATGTGACGGATATACCACCACCCGTATTACGAGTTCCATAGGATATAATGGACTCGTAATACGGCTGGTGGTATATCCGTCACTTTACCGTCACTTTTGGGACGGATTAACACCTCCTCCAAAGTTGTAATAACCCCCTATGTCTAGAAATGCATTTTAAACCAGTAGGGCAAATTCTCAAGTTTTACAAGTGATAAAGGGTTTTTAAGAAAAGGCATTATTGTATAAACATGATGTAAGTAACACATGATGAATTAAAGATATTCAGTGAGAAGCTGTGTTTATTTTAACATTGAAATTGTAGGCCTCAATTTTAAAACGTTTGCTGTTGTCGGTGGCCATCTTTCCCTGTACACAGTCATCATTCTGTCCTTTCCCACCATGCACTCAGAACACGATAGTTATTATGTACACAATGTTTTGAAACACATATAATTTTCTCATGTACATCATGGTGCTTCATTCTAAAGCATAGTTTTAATGCTGTATTAGCATAGTAAAGGGTTTTCCAAGGCATCAACTTATGTGACCATGATGTGATTCTCATGAGAACTTAACTCTGATTTGTAGCAATAGTGGTACTAACTATTGAGGTGTATCAGAAGCGCCAAGGATAGGGACTGCATTATATGAATCTGAGGGAAAATATTAACAAATGTGATTTTAGGCTGTACTATTCTTTCTTAACTATGATTAGTGGGGTATGAGGAATCTGTGCATTCAGACCAAATCTATGATTCCTTTGTATAATTTCCTATAAAAGAGCCAGGACCTAGGGTTGTGGGCTTACTCTTCCCTGATCTTTAGAAGGGGACACTCGGTCTGTCGGACCTCTGATTTATGGCTTAATTACTTAAGGTGAAGAATATCTTGTTCTGTTATTTCATAATTGCATTTTATTCTGAGTTTCATATTTTTATCTGAAAAATGACTAACTAACGAACTTCTTGCCACTGATATATTTCTTTCTGCACTGCTTTTAACTTTTTAATAAACCTTCAAGGCTTTCTCTGTAATACTTGTCTGTACTTATTTTAAAGGCTAATGGGGTTTACATTTAATTCAGAAATGTTACTTGTTATTGAATGAACTTTAATAATCAGATCCATAGAGGAGCAGCAAAATCCTAAGGCGTGTAACACTGCTCTGGTCTGCAGAAAGAAATTTAAGAAAAGTGTTGCTGCACCAAGTGCTGTGCCACTTTTCTTGCACCCCTTAGTGCCCCACTAACGCCACCATGTATCTAAGATACGGTGCACCATGGCAGTAGTTAGGGGAACTAGCCTCCACATTTTTGGCGCTAGTTCGGAGCTTTGCAGGATTAGCGTTAAAAATGTAAACAATTGTGTGCCTCCTAATAACGCCTGCTCTGAGCTGGCGTTACGAGTGCCAAATAAAATGGCGCAAAGAAATCACCTAGATTTCTTTGCAGCATTTTTTCGCCCCCGTAACGGGGGGAACACCCTCTTTGCATACATTATGCCTGGCTCATGAATAATGTAGTGCAAAGGGTTACAAAGTGGTGCAATGCATGCATTGCACCATTTTGTGAATTTGGGGCTGCGATTTCGGCCTCATTGGGCCACATTAGCATAACAAAATGACGGTAATGGGGCGCAAGGAGGGGCTGAGGGCTCTTAAATCTGCCCCTCTATTTTTACATTACAGAACAAGCTCTATATTAATAGCAATGCAAACCCTCCAGGAATTACTTCTACAATGGGTGGTCAACACTTTTAGAGGCCCAAGACAAGGGTTTTTGAGAAGCTAGAAGCAAATTTATCTTTAGCAAACTTCTAGATGACTGTCCCTGGTCCCCGCAGAAACTTCATCAAACTAACTTAAGCCACAGATCCAATAGATAGAAATGTGTTAAGCCCGGTCCAGACATGGCTTATTTGGTTTGGTCATGCCACAACGTACACACATTTTGACAGCAACTGAAGAAAACCATGAACAGCATAAGCAGTATTGTTTCAACCCTTCCACCATTATTAGTACTTTTGCATGACACTTCCGAAATCACGGATATAAATCATCACTAGAAAAGCTGTATTTCCACTGCCTGCACTAGCAGTGACCAAAATGTACATCATATGTAAATGATGAACATCCTGTGTAAATGGAAACTTGTGGTTTGAAGAGTGTCTCAAAGGCTTGGCAAAAGCTTCAAACCATTTAAAATATTTTTTATTAGACCAACATATTTTTAACTCAATATGGGATTACTTCATTACATATCTCGGACTCTAGTTAGTGAGGCTATGCCCATGTACTATTGTTATGGTCTGACAAGTCCATAAATGTCTACTTTATAAAATCATGGGAGAGAGGAGCAGGTACGCACCCAACCTTTGTTATCTATTGTATGATCACTGTTTTACTTGGTTGTGTACTTTATCTTGAACCTGGAGGTTTATCGATTATCACTATGCTTAGAATGGTTCATAGAATGCATTATTTTTTTATGGTGGGGAGGGGCCTCTATGAGTTCATGATTAAGTTTCTCCATTATCAAACTTGTTAGACTTCAATTTTCTGTGTTCTGCATGGATGGGAAGTTATTACAACACTATTTCGCTCTCTCTGACTGCTTTTGTTTTTCCGATTCAAATCTATTTCATATGTTGCCTTTAGATCGGCATGTTTTCTTTTTATGTATCAGAATTTTTTTATTTTATCTCTCCATATCCCTTTTACATAATGTAAATAAAAAATAATTAGCTGCACCGTTGATACCCCACATTGTCTGTGTTATAGTGTTTTTCTTTGCTAGGACTCTGCGATACAGTTTGGAATTTATAATACACAAAACATCCAGAAGAACCAGAGTCAGCTAAGGCAAAAACAGTAATTGGACCCTGGGAGTATTCAAAGTTACATGTAGAAAGTGATGAAATCTACCATCAATAGCATTTTAGTTACCCTATTGCTTTTCCATGATTGGTTACTCAGGATGAGCCAATCATTTTCCGACAGCTTCGGAAACATCAAAGCAAAATCACTCATCTTTCAGCAATAAAAATAGGCCCAAATTATATCTTGGCGGTCGGCTACCCATTCCCCTTGATGGAAATTGCAATCTGTCCATCATGCTGGCGGAGGTTCTCCCTTCAGATTTATATATTCAACTGAAGAACCTCTGTCAGCCTTGACGGAGATTTATCTGTCAGACCAGCGGTTGTTCTCCATCAGCAGCATAGACTGTCTGCCGTCATACAATACTTCGACGACATACTTTGGAGTAGCAGTTTACCATCTGCCAGTTTAAATGTATCCTTCATCATGTTGTGCACGAGTCTTTCAAGTAATTTCATAGGGGACGTGTTTACCATTGACATATCCTTTCATCTTAATAACGGACACCTACATCAAACACACCTGAGCTTAACGTCTACATTAATCACACCTGGAATCCACAGCCATAAAACATACTTCTTCCTAACCAACGATCCTTTGATTTTAATTTTAAAAGCAGCATGAGCTACGGAAACACTGTTCCTTAGCTTTCCGAATCCTTATTTTTTTGTTAACTTTCCTTCTAGTTTTTATTATTGTTTGTTTCTTACCATGGCAGAAGAAGAAACCCTAGATTTTCAGAGACAGAATTGAGAGTCATGGATGATCAGAATATGCGTTTTTTTGTTTTGATCAGCTCCTTCACTATTGTTGACCTAGTTCCTGTTGTATGTTTGTATACTCTTGTACCAACATATGATTGACTTTGTGAGTTTACAATTAGTAAATTAGTAAAACGTTTAGTGCATCCACTGCTCTGTATTTATCCTGTGTGACGTTTCCTTACGGCCTACATCTCAGGGAAAATGGTTTGGAGACAAGTACTACGCCTCCCATCATGCACGGTGGTTGGCCATGTTTCCAATATAAAGTATTGCACTTCATCCTGCCTTATGTTCTCCATGTAACCTCTTTAGGGATGTATAACATCTACATTTGTTATATAGTACACTTTGTAAAGGGGTAACATGTCAATGATGGGTCACTTTTAAAGTTGTCCTGCCAGTCTCCAATGTTTGTCTGGAATTCATTTGTTCACTAGTCACTCTGGTGTTCTACATTTATTATTAAATGTCACTATTCTGCCTATACCCTGCAATTCCTCTGTTCCCTCTCAACCACACTAGGCCTCTCAATACCACTTTGCTATGCCAGTCATGGATTCTTAAGCTGGACATTTGGATTCAGTGTGACCAGGCTCAAGGACAGCATGTGTGTCCAATTCTATGTAGCCACCGCAGTGGCATACCACCACGAGCGCAAACCCTCTTATGAGACCTTACCTCATAATGACAAGCTTAAAACGTACATTCACCTACGTACTACAGGTAAGTTGCATTCCTTATGACACTTAGGTTATGGGTTTGCATTTAGGGTGACAGCACATACATCTTGAATGGTACACCTGTGTTCCATTTTTCAAAAATTGTACAATGATTTGTTTTGCCCAAAAACAGGTAGTCAAACAAAGTTTGTAATCTTGCAAAATTACTTTCTGTAACATACCAAAATCAAGTACTGTCAAACATGACCTTGGCCCACATGTGAAGTTTTTCCAACAACATACTCAGTGATAAACATAATATATACCCTATCCACAGTATTACAAGTGCCATAGGACATTAATCACTTGTATTACAGTGGATGAGATATACGTCATGTTTGTGATGGAGTATCCCATCTGGTGAGCTCAAAATCAGGCCATGTTTCTTCACAACCTACTATACTATATCTGTCCCTTAACCACACATAAGGGACTGTATTCATATCTTTCAGAGTTTCAGTTCACCCTTTGTAAAAATCACTGTACAAAGAAGATTATGTATTAGTTTATCAAGATAAGTCTGCCTTTCATTATTATGTCTTGTTATTTTCATTATCATTGTAGGACCTTCAGTCACGGGAGAACTCCAGTAAACCTTCCACTCATCACTCCAACTCCTGCAGAAACGTTCAGCGGATAGATATCTCCAGCTAGTGAGGAAGAAGATTCTGGCCCATCTGGTTTGTTTGGTCAGGCTGCAAGGATGAGCCTCGCTCATCCAATATCTACTGCCACATCATGTAGTGTAATCCAGACCTCTCTTAAATAATACAGTGTTGCATCTGCTTACCGTGGCCCTACAACCACCACATCTTTTGTAGTGTGCACCCAATCGTGGCTACTGTAGAAAGCAATTCAAATAACCGTAAACTCATCCTCATACTCTCACTCCAACCTACTAGTTAATTCTGTCTCTCGCAATGATTTTCTAAGTTACATTTTAATCTGACCCTTGATGAAAATGATTTCTAAGGTGATAAATAAATCCATCTTCATAAAAAATGCATATCTCATTTTGTGATTTCTACTATGCTGTTACAGCATTTATTTTAGAATAAGATTTAAAATATGTCACCATAGTGAATATTTTATTCTTATATTTTCATCACAAATATAAGTCTTGTAATATTATTCATGATAGTAAAATAATTCTCGAATACTCATGAAAGTTACACATTGTACAATTATCTGATGTATATAGATAATTACATGCATTGATGCTACAGAAATTAGCTTGACACAACACAAAATATCTTGCACAGATTTTTATTTTAGCAAGGATTAGGTTGTTTTTATAAAGTTAATAAAATATATTTTACTGTCAGTATGTGAGTTCACCATCCAGAAACATACATAATCAAAACCGATGCTTGGTTAGCTACACTTGCCCCTTGGAGTCTACTTTCACATCTTATTTGCATACTATTTATGACTATGCCCAAAATACAACTATGAGATTCCCCTGACACCATGTACTCTGAGATGAATCCACATTTGTTGGTGTCATTTCAGAAAACACACATACATTGGAATATCTACATGACTCAGACAATGTTGTTGAAGAACAGGATACACACAAACACATCACTATGCAGAAATCTTAACTTCTAGATATGTGCATCACTAGTGATATTACTCGCACAGTCACAGATTCACCAGTTATTCTCTCCTGCTAAAGAAGATGACAGTGTGATGTGGGCTATAAGGATATTAAGGAAACATCAACAAATCTTTTCAGTATTTGTGTAAATGCACATAGAATTTAAACATTGGGATAGAAAAAACATAAGCTAACTATTAGAGTGTTATACTTTTTAATAGTTTAACACTTGCTTTGGGTAATCATTTCGTTCAGCCACCTAAAAGAGATATCATTAAAGGCAACAACCAAACGTTACTGATAAACCAAAATGTATATGTAATAAATTAAGTTTCATCGTTACATCATTTTTTAATGTAAAACATACCATCATGCAAAGGAGTTATCAATTACTTCTTGTCTGAAGTCAGTACCTTCTTCCTCACCACAGCCATCTTCATGCTGCAAATCACTAACATCACCCTGGGCATCCTTGTTGCAGTCATCCCAGAGAAGGAAGGGATGCTGTACTGCTAAGCAATGTTGTGCAGCATACAACGTAAATTATTTATTTGGCACACCTTGTTAGGTGAGTAGGCGACGGACTCCACCAGACTTATCAAGGCAACAAAAAACTGCTTTAAGGTGGCCAAAACCTACTCCACAGGTCTGCCTGTTTAAGCGAAATTCCCCTGGTGTTGTTAGATTCCATAGAGGTGGTAACAACCACAGTCTGTTTGGATATGCAAAGTCTTCTGATAAATAAAAATGAACATATATATGTAATTTCCATTAATAAGATTGTTATTTTGCACTAATTGATTGTATGTTTTGCAATCTTTGATCACAGCACTTACAAGAAGCCCGAGCCTCATATAACCAATTTGTTTAATCTGCTATTGTATGCAACTATTGCATAACTCTTCATGGGTGGATTCTGGAAATCTTGCAAATACACTGGTGATGTACAGGTCTGGATTGAAGACTATCTAATCATTGATGGAAAGGTAATTTTTTCTAGGTTTAATAATCTTGTTCTATGTTGTGGGATGGTACCAAAGTGATGTGTGTTCCATTAATGGCACCAACAACATGTGGAATGCCTTCCATTGCAAATAAGTTTCCCTTTATACCATTCAGGGTACCCACAGGAGTAGGAAATTGGATATAATCATTCTGTGAATGGTCGTCACATTCAGGAATTCTTGTAGCACACTTGAGAATGTGGCTTGGGCATTCCATTGCAGTACCCAACGGTGTACTGGAATGAGCAAGTTAAAATGGAATGTAGAAACTGCTATTGGCTTCACAAGTGGTGTTATAGCAGTGGGATTGCGATTAAGAAGCAACAGTTCTGGGGACAGCTGATGTGCAAAGTCCAATATAGCCTGCCAGTTGAGTCGATATTTTAAATTACGTCACCCTGTTGCATAGTGAAAAAGTCTGGAAACAGACAGAAGACTCTTGGTTGGTGTATTCTGGCACTAGCAGGGCACATCTGTCATGGCTAGAGTAGTTGTCTTTATTCAAAAATGCACTTTAAATACTAAGACTATTTAAAACACATATTTCATAATTGTTATAGTCATTATAGTTCAGTTGGGTAAACTTAATTCGGATTTGTACATAATCCATAAAAGCATAGCATAGCATAAGTGTAGGAGGCTGGCCTGGTTTGTAGTGGGTACCAAAGGTACTTACACCTGATACCAGGTCCAGTTATCCCTTATTAGTGAAATGTAGTCAGTGTCTAGAAGCCAGGCTGTTTAGAGGTAGCTTGTAGGCAGAGCAGCCAAGGCTTAACTAGGAGACATGCAAAGCTCTTGCAATACCACTGTAGTCAGACAGTGCTCACACACATGAAAAACAATACTCAGTGTTACCAAAAATAAAGGTGCTTTATTTTGGTGACACAAGGCCAAAAATACTTTGGAGACTATTCTCCCTTAGGAGGTATGTAAATTACACAATATATACACTAGTAACCAAAAACAGGTAAGTAAACAGTCAGAAAATAGTGCAAATAGGGAAAATCATCATAGGTTTCAATAGGGCTAGGGGGAACACAAACCATATACTAAAATAGTGGAATGCAAAATTCGGTTTCCCACCTAGGCAAGTGTAGTGTGTAGAGGGGCGCTGGGAGTGTAAGAAAACACCAAAAGTAAGTACAATACTCCACCCCAGAGCCCAGGAAATCAGGAGTAAAAGACTGCAAGTTTCCTAAAACACACTAGAAGTCGTTGTAGAAGATAGTGCAAGAACCAGAAGAGACTGCAAGACACCAACAATGGATTCCTGGACCTGAGGACCTGTAGAAGAAGGGGACCAAGTCCAAGAAGCACTGAAGAGACCAGGGAGAGCAGGACCCCCTGCTAACCTGGATGAAGGTGCAAAAGGAGAACCATCAGTGAGAAGACAAAGTCAGTATTATACCAAAGAAGATAGATGCGGGTTCCTGGTTGGTGCAGAAGATGTCCCATGCCGGATGGATGAATGTAGTCTGGTTTAAGTCACTGGATTTCCCAAACAAGCTTTGGTAAATGCAAAATTTGCGGTTCATGAAAAATGAACAACTCAGAGAGATGAGCATCTTAGGATAGAGTGCTGGGGACCTGAGCTAGGCTGTGCACAAAGGAAGTCTTGGAAAAGCGCACAGAAGCCCTAGGAGCAAATAAACGCGGTGCACAGGTACTGTCTGGCACATGGAGGCAAGCTCTTCCCTCAACCACATTTGAACAGCTGGACCTTTGGACAGTCAAGGTCACTTTAATCCACCACCTGTGTTCCAGGATCCATGCTCGTCGTAAGGAGAGGGGACCCAGAGTACCGGTCGACGCTGCAGAGAGGTGCCTGCTGCAGCAGGGAAGTGACTTTATCACTCCACGGGAGATTCCTTTGGTTCTTCTGGTGAAGGATGAAGACAGGCAGTCCTCGGAGTGTGCACAACCTGGAAACTGTTGCAGTTGCTGGCAGGAGCTGAAGTTACAAGGTCGCAGAAGTCATCTTTGCATCTTTGTTGCAGTTTTGTAGAGTTCCTGGAGCAGTCAGGGATTGATCTGTTGGTAAAAGATGAAGTAAAGGATGCAGAGGATCCCTGTATGAGTCTTGCAATCCGAATCTGAAAAAACACCCACAGGAGAGACCCTAACTTGCCCTCCGAGGGGGATTGGCTACCTAACCAGGTATGGACCTGTCAGGAGGGGTCTCTGACGTCACCTGCTGGCACTGGCCACTCAGATGCTTCCAGAGTATCGCACCACATTGGAATCCAAGATGGCAAAACCCAGGGACACTCTGGAGGAGTTCTGGGTACCACCGCAGGGGTGGTGATGGGCAGGGGAGTGGTCACTCCCCTTTCCTTTGTCCAGTTTCATGCCAGAGCAGGGACAGGGGGTCCCTGAACCGATGTAGACTGGATCATGCAAGGAGGGCACCATCTGTGCCCTTTAAAGTTTATACCCCTCCCACGCCTGTAACACCTATTTCCAAAGGGAGAGGGTGTAACACCCTTCTCCTAAAGGAAATGCATTGTTCTGCCTTCCTGGGATTGAGCTGCTCAAGCCCCAGGAGGGCAGAAGCCTGTCTGTGCGGTGGCAGCACATGGGGCTGTAGTGAAAACCTCAGAAGACTGGTATGGCAGTACTGGGGCACCATGGTGGAGCCCCCAGAGTGCATGGGATTGTGCAACCAATACTGGAATCAGTATTGAGGTACAATTCCTAGTTGTTAGACACCTCACATGGCCATCTTCGGGGTTACCATTGTGAAGCTACATATATGTGTTGACCTACATGTAGTGCACACTTATAATAGCATCCCTGCACTCACGAAGTCTGGGAAAATCAGCCTGGACGACGTGGGGGCACCTCTGCTAGTGCAGGAGTGCCCTCACACACAGGTACTTTGCACCCAGCCTTCAGGGTCGGAAGGCTTGACATATAGGTGACTTATAAGTGACCGGGTGCATTGAAAATGGCTGTGAAATAGTGCTTACACTATTTCACTCTGGCTGCATTGGCAGTCCTGAAGAAGTGTTTGTATGAGCTCCTTATGGGTGGCAAAAGAAATGCTGCAGACCATAAGGATCTCCTGGAACCCCGATGCCCTTGGTACCTAGGTACCAATACTGACAAAAAACAGTGAAACATACTGACATGTAGGGCACAAAATATGAGCACTGGGGTCCTCACTAGCAGGATCCCAGGGACACAGTCAAACACACTGACAAACAGGCCAAAAATAGGAGTAACCATGCTAAAAAGAGGCTACTTTCTCATAATAAATCAATGTGTTATAAAAATTCATGCTTTACCACCATAAAATGATTAAAAGTTAATACATTCAGTGCAAAGTTACAACACAAATGTTTGAAAAGTAAATACATAAAAAATATACAGAATCTATAAAAGCGCAGCATCACTACAATTATTCAAGTGTAAAGATTGTAGATATGTGGAGGTATTAAAAAACATTCAGTGCTAAGATTGCAATATATATATTTAAACAATAGACATAATACATGTACAAAATCTCTAATACCATAAGACATGCAATCAAATAATTTTTGGCATTAAAAAGTCCAGACCCTAATTTAATTCTGACCATAACATACAATTCAAGGTGTGCCAGGGATTTACGCCTCCTTATTTTCAAACCATAAAGAGTTCACACTGTTGTATACATCAATGCATAGGGGGTACATATGTGAGTAACAAAACAACTAACAACTTTTTTTAAGAATTTGTCGTCCAGTCCTTCATGGGCGTATTGCTGCCTGGGCAAAAAACTGCTTTCCTCCCCTCATTACCAGCCCTCCTATGGTCCGCAGTCTAGGCCCGAGCCCCAAGCAGTTGCCCACCCCCCCCATATCTTTTCACATTTCCTGGGGCAGCCTCTGCCATTATATATAACCTTCTCAATTTGCTGACCCCAGTCCAGATTGCGCTGCCAGTCTAATATTTGAGGATAACTGCGTCCCCCAGGCTCTTGCAATGTTACGTTTAGCCACTCCGGCTGCTAGCCTTAGCTAGATTTCTGTATATCTGGGCCAGGTGAGTTCTCCTGATTTTCCCAGGATAAGCTACTTGGGGTACAACTGAATGTCAAGTGCAGAGATGCAGGACATTTCTCTAACTACTCCGGCCCAGTATTCTCTTTTTTTGGGACGCACCTATAGTACATGTATAAATGTGCCATCTTTGTTGCAGTTCCTCACACAGCACGGATTCTCTGCCCTGCCAATCTTAAATAGCAAAGTACGATGGTAATATACTCTATGCAGGAGTTTTAGTTGTACCAGCCTTAGTCTGGCCATAATGGCTATATACTTGGCGCTGCCAATGGCCTCCCCCCACTCATCTTCCTCTAGGGGACCCAGGCCAACCTCTCATTTCTCCTTCAAGTTACTCAGCAGGTCGGATGAGTTATTGATTAGTTTTTTATAAATTACAGAAATTTCCTGCCTAGGAAGTGGCTCAAGTAGGATTCAATATTCCAGAGGGGAAGTGTCCGGCAGACTATCCCCCTCCGTAATGTGTATCCTCAATGCATGTCCCAGTTGCATGTACCGAAAGTGTTCACTGGGTGTCAATGCGTACTACCTAAGTGTTTCAAGACTAACGAATGCCTGCCCCCTCCGCACGTCTCCGAGGTGCTCTATGCCTGTCGTATCCCACTTTTGGAATCCTTGTAGGCCTCGCACCTCTGCCAGTTCATCAGTATGCCATAACGGGGTGAAGTCAGTGAGTTTTCCCATCCACCCCAAGTGTTTAGTTGCATCTTTCCAGGCCTGGATCACTGCCCTATTTGGTGAGGTAGGGCTCGCTCCCGTCGAGTGTCATGTAACAGGGCTTCGGGTTCGTCCCCTTCCCATCAGGTGCTTTCCAACCGCCGGGTGCTTGCCAGGTCTTGCCGGTCTCTAAACACCCAGTCATTTACCACAAGAAGATGTGATGCCCAGTAGTATTTCTAAATGTCTGGTGCTGCCAGTCCTGCCTCGTATAGTCCCATCTGTAGTTTGGTTAGAGCAATCCTTGGCATTCCCTGCCCCCACAACAGTCTTCGTGCCTCCGAGTCTATTGTGCCAAAGACCTCACATGGAATGCTGTATGGAGTGTTTTGCATGACATAGAGGAGGTGCGGAAGGCTCTTCATCTTATAAAGAGCAGCCTTCTCCATCAGGGTCAAGGGGAGATCATGCCAATGAGTCACATCCCCTTAAGTTTTTCCAGCTGGGTGGTCAGATTTTTCCTCAGAAAGTCCCTGGGGTGTCTGGTTACATATATTCCTAGGTAGCGAAAGCCCTCCATCACACCTGTGGCCCCGCAATCTCGTGGGAGGCAGGGCCTCTCCCCTTAAGGGGATACACCAGCGATGTTTACCAATTTATCATATATCCACAGTGGTCGCCAAATATTCTGAATATTTGCATGAGTCTGCCTGTCATCAGTAAGGGCCTTGAGGAGAGGAGAATATTGTCCATGGATAATGAATGATATATGTTCCTCCCAGCCACCCAGAGTTTGTATTTCCTTCTCCAAGGCACCCTGGCGGATCCATGCTGCTAATGGCTCTAACGGTCGAGCAAAGAGCAGGGGGGACAATTGACAACCCTGCCGGGTGCCCCCTCCACAACTCAAATTCGAGTGACACCACCCCACTGACCCTCACACACGCCATGGGAAAGGCGTATAGCAGCTTGGTCCCTGCACAAAACTGCGGCCCAAAACCCAGTCGCTCCAGGACTGCAAACATATAGGTCCGTTCCAGGGAGTCAAACGCCATTTTGGCATCCAACGCCATCAGAGCTGCCTGGTCCGCCTGTGGCCCCGTGGTCAGGTGCAACACACCAAACAGGTGTTGAAGATTGAGTCTCATGCTCCTGTCCGCAATGAAGGCTCACTAATCCAGGTGTACCAGGGATCCTATTACCCCCGCAACCTACTGGCTAACACCTTGGCTAGTACCTTAGCCTCCATATTTAGTAAGGATATCAGCTGATATGAACTGCATGCCTCCGGAGGTTCCCCTCCTTCTGGATCACTGTAATCGTCGCTGCTCTTTGGTCTGCTGGTAGGCATCTCTTCTCCCTGGCTCCCTTAAACATCTCTAGTAATGGATTTGCAATCACTGTGGCTATTCCTTTATACAGCTGACTTGGATCCCATTCGGGCCCGCAGCCTTTTCCGTCTGTAAGTCTTGCAGTGCAGGGGTCACCTCTTCCTCTGTCATCTCGACTTCTAATGCATCTTTATCGTCTTTCTGCAGCTCCAGCAGTTGGATGTCTCTGAGGAAGTCCTTGCAGTCCTCAGCAGACATGTCTGTTCTAGAGGCACACAGGTTCTCATATTAATCTGCAAAGGCTGCACCAGCCATCTGCATGACCCGCGCTGAGTTTTCTACCTTTAGCACCCATGCACGTTCTCTGTCCCTCCACTCCAGCCATGCTAGTAGTTTGCCTGCCTTGTCGCCCACCTCATATATCCTGCATTGAACCGCTATGGCATATTGCCTGGCCTGATTTTCTGCTGGAGATCTCAGCTCCATCTCTCTCAATCTCAGTTTCTCTCGAGCTTCTGGTTCACTTGGGGCTAGAACTGCCGCTTCCAGGCTAACTATGTTTTTCTGTGTGGCTGCGCATGTTAACAGCGTCTCCTTCTTTGCCACCCCCAGTAATGCTTGCACCTGTCCATTCAGGACTGTCTTGAAGGCTTCCCACAACATCCTGCAGATGGCATTGAGTCCTGTTTTTCTGTAAAGTAAAGGGTGCCCCTTCCCACAGGCTTTCTTTGGTCCCCGAGTCCCTCAAGCCTCAAGCGCCCAAACAGCCCCAAGGGTATAGTCTTGTCGTGGGCCCATCAGTTTGACCTCGACCGGGGAATGATCGGAGATACCTATCGCGTGGATGATTGCATCGCAGAACCGGGAGGTATAAGCGCATAGAGTGAAAATGTAGTTCAATCTGGAGAAACTCCCATGGGCCACTGAAAAGTATGTGTATTGTCTTGTGTTTGGATTCCCTTCCCTCCAGAGGTCAGTCAGGCCCAGGGCCCCTGCAAACTGGGAGAGTATTCCCAAGTCTCCTCCCTCCCCTGAGGCCACGGATCTATCTAATTCTGTGTTCATGGTCAGATTGAGGTTGCCGCCTGAGATAAGGATCCCTGGGGGTACGTTCAGTAGTAGATCTCCCATTTCCGTGAGGGTTGCTGCCTGCAATCGAGGGGAAGATATACTGAGCACAGGTTGAGCATTGCACCCTCCGAAGTCCCGGATATGGCCACATAGAGGCCCGTATGATCATGACACATCCGGTCGATGGTAAGGGATACCATTTTCTTAATAAGTATGCCCACTCCCCTGGAGTCTGTGGTGTACCCTGTGTGTGCTCAAAGTGTGTAACCAAATCTGTCCAGGGCCTTGTAGTAGTTGCCTCTGAGATGTGTTTCCTGGAGCAGGACAATGTCCGGAGCATGGCGCTTTATGTGCTGCAAAACTAGGGTGTGCTTTACCCTGCTCCCAAGACCATTTACGTTCCAGGACCATATGGTCAGGTTGTGCGCTGGACTACCCATTTGCAACATTGATTCTGTAAAGAGGCCTGACACTTCTGCCCCCTGATGTATACTTCCACTACCTAACAGGGATCTCAATCCCTTTTGAATGTGTTGTGTGAACCCCAATTGCCCAAAAATGTGGCTCTAAGGACATAACTATACCTATTTTCTTACATAAAAACACATGCTTCACCAACTCCCCTCTCCCAGCTACTCTGCTTCGTGAGCTCAGAACTGCCTACCCCCCAACTTGCAGAGCACTGTCGCCCTAAACAAGCTATTCCTCTCCAGGGGTGTGCCACTGCCTATGTGGTGTCACTCAGAGAATTTTATTTGGGCAGGTGCCCAGAGTCTTCCCCCATTGCGTTGACTAATTGCTGTGTCCCTGGTTGCTGTATTTTGGAGCGACCCTAATTATTCCTCATCAACTCCCTCTGCGTGAGGGAATCTAATCACCCCAGTATCTATATACTCCAGGTGTTCTCAGTCCTCCTTTTTCGTTGGGCGCTTTCCATCCTCCCCCCCGGTCTGGATTGTGTTGTTCATGCTGTGCTGGTGGATCGAGCTCTCCTTCCATCTCCCTGCCTATTTCCTGATGGTCTCCAGCCCTCCAGCCAATCCCACGCCTCTTCAGTACCAAGTCTTGCCCTCAGCTTCCACTCTCAGTTTGGCTGAGAATAGCATCATGTATCTCAGTTCCTTGGCCCTCAATGCTCTTTTAACTTCCTCAAAAAAACTTTGCTGCCGTTGTACCTGGAGGGTAAAATCAAGAAAGAAGCGAATGACAGCGTTGGCTTGCTTCAGGTCCCTGAAGATTCTAGTTGTCTGCAATATGGCATCCCTGTCTCTGTAATTTGGAATCCTGGCGAATATTGTTTGTGGCGGTGCCCTCCTTATTGCTTTCTTGATATACATCACGATAGTCCAACCGGTGGGAGCATCTGGTAAATAAACAAAACGTAAAGGCCCCCTGATAATAATACAGGCGTTATGTTAAAAGAATGGTTGCAGTAGGCAAAGTCTAATATCCTTATAGAAATCACAGAACAACATAAAGGCCCTCATTTTGACCCTGGCGGTGTTGCACCGCCAGGGCCAACGGGGGCGGGAGCACCGCCGACAGGCCGGCGGTGCTCCCTTGGGCATTCCGACCGCGGCGGTAACACCGCGGTCGGACCGGGAAAACTGGCGGTCTCCCGCCAGTTTCCCGCTGCCCAAACGAATCCTCCAAGGCGGCGCAGCATGCTGCGCCGCCTTGGGGATTCTGACACCCCCTACCGCCATCCTGTTCCTGGCGGTTCGCCCGCCAGGAACAGGATGGCGGAAGGGGGTGTCGCGGGGCCCCTGGGGGCCCCTGCAGTGCCCATGCCAATGGCATGGGCACTGCAGGGGCCCCCGTAAGAGGGCCCCAAATAGTATTTCACTGTCTGCTTAGCAGACAGTGAAATACGCGACGGGTGCAACTGCACCCGTCGCACCTTCCCACTCCGCCGGCTCGATTCCGAGCCGGCGTCATCGTGGGAAGGGATTTTTCCCCTGGGCTGGCGGGCGGCCTTTTTGCGGCCGCCCGCCAGCCCAGGGGAAAAGTCAAAATACCCGCCGCGGTCTTGCGACCGCGGTACGGTATTTTGACGGCGGGACTTTGGCGGGCGGCCTCCGCCGCCCGCCAAGGTCCGAATGAGGGCCAAAGTCTTTTGTCTTCCTTTACAATCACAGGGGCACTTTGGAATGTTTACACTTCAGAACTCACATTTAGGAAATACAACTAGATGATGCTACAGCTGTAAGCATAACCTGGTCAGATAATATCCATCCTGGGAATTGATAACATTTATCAAGTAACTCTGAATCCCATGCTGTATTGGTCCCATACAATATCTATTCATTGTAGTCTTTGTATTTTCCCATAATTCTCTTCCAGCTTCTCTTTTCACAGAAAAACAATTTTAAGTTCTTTTTTATTTAAATTGCATGATGTTAACAGGGTCTGAGGCCCTAAGGGTTCCACCCATTTCCTGTAATGATCCAATCACATAGTACACCCATGGAATTTCCATTTTGTAATCTTTCTCTAGACCCGAGGTCTTCATACTGGGGGGTGGGCCACTCTAGGGGGGCCTCAAGTGATCCCAGGGGGGTGCCAGGCTCTGGCCAAAAAAACATTTTACTGATAACAGGGCTTTGTTTTAAGTAGAAGCATGTTATTCCATTGTTAAAAAAGGTAACAATACTTAACTGCAAAGTTTAAATAGGTCTAGCCATATTTAAACATTGCAATCTTTATAAAATAATTGCTAAGAATTCTGAGGGGGACCCAAGGATTTTTATTTTTCAACTGGGGGGGCGCAGCATTAAAAAGTTTGGAGACCACTGATCTAGACACTCTCTTATAATATCTCTAGTGAACTTTGTATTAGTTTTACTCCAATTGCTATGCCACTTAATCAGAGTTTTAAGGTGGATAAAATCCTCTATATATGTGAGATCAAGTTCCTTATGGGTAATATGAGCTGGGGTCGATTTTGGAAGTGCAGGGAGTCTACATAAAAAGTTATTCTCTTGTATCTGGATCTTATTACGATTTGTCTTGCCCCATACCGGGGCCCCATACAATCCAGCTGGGGAGAATTTACTTTTACATATTTTCACAAGTTCTCTAATTTTATTTGCAAATCTAGAAACTGCTTCTATTGCCCTCATATATTCTAAATTTGCAATTTAAACATATGGGCCCCTGTGTCCTTCCTGTGAGAACAATATGCCCAAATAGTTAAAATTCTTAACTTCT
Organism: Pleurodeles waltl; assembly: GCF_031143425.1. Classification (NCBI taxonomy): domain Eukaryota; kingdom Metazoa; phylum Chordata; class Amphibia; order Caudata; family Salamandridae; genus Pleurodeles; species Pleurodeles waltl. Next base: position 833,594,163 of record NC_090444.1, read on the forward strand.
TCCATTTTCTGTCCCGCTGCAAAATAACTTTTACACGTATTTCTCCCCCACCACAGACCATGGTATATGTTTTAGTTAAGTTCAGTTTGAGGTGTCTGCCCTCCATAAAGTTTACAAAATGATGGATTAAGAGCTGGAAGCCATTTGCCATCCTATTTAAATAGTATATTTCATATTTTATAGAGACATTATACATTATTCACACAAAAATATATGCATGTACTTTTTATGTTTATTGTTTTACATTTTTTCATCCACAGTGGTTTAAAATGCACGCTGTACAATGTCATTACTGTACAATATCTCACTATTTCATCTATATCATTTACAAACTGTCTGTGACGGATGTACAAAAGAATCGCAGTCACAGCAAAAACACTCCACCATTTTAGGCTCTCCGTTGAACTTTATAGAATGTAACATGTGCTAGCCATAAAATGGCAGATGTCTGACTTGATCATCGTGCAAGATGGACAAAGTAGTACGTCAACTAGGACATCTGCCTGTCAAAGACATACACACCCATAAGTTAACACTGTGCAGTTGTGCACATGCAAAGATAATTGTAGCTGTTCATTGACCTACATGTACTTCATTGTACATGTATCTTTATTCAACAATTTCTCACTTTCCTCCAAACCTTTGCACTGTGAACAACTCCTCCATGATTGCTGCTCACTGACCTTGGCAAACTAAAATAGCTGAGAGCTCTGAAAGCACAGCTCTCAACTTCACTGTATGAAAACTACTTATGCAGACAGGGGAGTGAAGTGGGTTACAGTAGATTGGTCTACAGTAGGGTGGAGTACAGTAGAGTGGAGTCGAGTGAAGTGTGGTAAAGTGAAGAGGAGTAGGGTCAAGATGGGTAGAGTAGAGTGGTGCACAGTGGCATAGTTTTACATTGACATAGAGTGCAGTTACATAGAGCAGGTTGGTGCAGAGTACAGTACAGTGGCGTAGAGGGTAGTGGCATAGAGTGGAGCGGAGCAGAGTAAAGTACAGTGGTGTAAAGTGAAGTGGGGTAGAGTGAAATCAGGTAGAGTAAAGTGGTGTAGACTAGAACGACGTACACTAGAGTAGCTCAGAGTGCAGTGGTACCAAGTAGAGTGTAGCGGCATAGAGTGAATGTGGAGTGACATTGAATGGAATGGAATGGAGTGCAGTGGCTTTGAGTGGTGTACAGAAGAGTGGCACAAAGGATGTTGGCATACAGTTGGGTGGCATACAGTGGATTGGTGTAGAGTGAAGTGGGTTAGAGTGGAGTGGTATAAAGTAGAGTGGCAACATTAGTGAAGAGGGGTAGAGTGAAGCAGGGTAGAGTGGTATAGAGAAGAGTGGCATACAGTGAAATGGGGTAGAGTACAGTGGTGCAGTGTTGATACAGTGGAGTAGACTGGAGTGGCATAGAGTAGAGTGGTGCAGAGTATAGTGGTGTAGAGTGGAGTAGAGTGCTTTGAGTGGCGTAGAGTGCAGTAGCGTAGAGTGCAGTGGTGTGGAGTAGAGTGACATAGAGTGAAGTGGGGTATAGTGAAAAAGGATGGAGTTAAGTGTTGTAGAGAAGAGTGGCATAGAGTGCAGTGCTGCAGAGTAAAGTGCAGTGGCGTACAGTACCATGGAATAGAATAGAATACAGTGGCTTAGAGTGGAGTGGAATAGAGTGATGTAGAATAGAATGGCAGAATGTGCAGTGGCATAGGGTAGAGAGATGCAGAGTAGAGTGGCATACATTGCAGTAGGGTAGAGTACAGTGGTGCAGACTAGAGTGGTGTACGGTGCAATAGCGCAAAGTGCAGTGGCATAGAGTGGTGTCGAATGGAGTACAGTGGAGAAGAGCAGAGTGGAATGGGTAGAGAAGAGTGGCATAGAGTAGAGTGTAGTTGATTGAGGTGGGGTGGAGTAGAGTGGAGTACAGTAGAGTGGCATAGATTAGAGTGACAGATAGAGTAGAGTGACTGGATTCCAGTCTCAAAACTGTAATACCAGTTTAAAAATGGGAGAGTCCCATTTGCAAAGGGAAAGAGTTCCCAAAGAATGTAAAAAATATATTTTTCAGAGCAAGCAGTTGTCCCACGGTCCGTGGGACAACTGCTTGCTCTGAAAAATATATTTTTTACATTCTTTGGGAACTGCCTACACTTAAAAAATGAAATTTCAAACATTATTTTTTTTTCTTTTTAAACGCATCACTTTTCCTTTCCCTTTAAGGAAAATGGGCTGAATTTAAACAAAAAGATTGCCTTATTTAAAAGCAATCCCAGACATGGTGGTCTGCTGAACCCCACTTGGCCACCATCCCTATGATGGCTGCAATTTCTAACTGGTCGCAAATTGCGACCTACTTCATTAATATTGATGAGGTAGGTTGATTTGCGACCTACTTGGAATTGCTATTTGGGACTAAAAGGACTTCTCACATTAGGAATACAGATGTCCTAATTGCTCTTCAGAGATAATCGGTATTGCTAATGTATGTACATCTGATGATGTCCACTGTTCTGAAAATAGTAAAAAAAAATATAAGGGGTAGGATAGCAATACCCTGTCCCCCCCCCCCCCCCCCACTTGCCCTTGTGGTGTGGTCAGTCACAGAGTGACATTCCTGGGGCCAACATTTAAAAAAAAAAATCACCATGATCCTGCAGTACTCCTGCAAAACCCAAAACAGCGACTTCCATTTTCTTTTAAACTTAGTATGTGATCCTTGGAGTGGACCAGGGCCCAGAGGGTTCAATATATTACATTATTTGGGTTGAGGGAATGCATGGGACCCTGTCCCCCAGACGATCATGGCCATGGGATCCCATGGCCCAGGGCCCAGCATGAATAGTAATGGGGAGGGGGGGCACGCTTCCCTGCCAGGAAGAGCACAGGCGAGAAACTTGTCTGTTCCCACCCGGGGAAGATTTAAAAATGCTCCCACCTGGCTGAGCAGTGAAAAGTACCTGCTTCCACTGGACAGGAGCAATATTGGCTCTTACTGATATGAAATCAAATTAGAAATCTTAATTACAAATGCAACCTTAGGAAGACAACATGGGTAAAGTTGTTTTTTATTTGCAAATAGATGAATCCTCCATTTTTTATTTGACATATTTGATGCTGTCAGATTTTACATTTGTTTTTCTTGTTTTTGTGCTACGTGTAGGACAACTCCCATCATAATAAGAAACCTTTGTGTGCCATTGTTACACCCTGGCTTACCTACTTACTTCAGCCTACTACCCCTACTGGGGTATAGCCTATCAACCAGGACTCTCCAGTCACCTCTGTCCTGAGTTGTTCTTTCACTAAGACTTCAGGTGTAACCCATCTCCTTGCAATAAGCCCCGAGGCCTCAGCACCAGGTGTTTTTGTCCTTCCTCTTTTCCATTTCCCTTGAGAGTTCCAGGTTAGGCTTGCAGAGAATGTGACCAATCCAGCCCCAGCGTCTTTTTATGATTTCTTCATGAGCAGGAAGTTTGAAAAGTCTGCTCCCATAGGTCGTAGTTGTTGATGGTGTTTGGCCAGAGGATTTGGAAGATTTTCCTCAGGAAGGCTTTGTTGGTAGTGGTCACTGTTGTTCTTCAAGTTTCTGCTTCATACAGAGGGACCAATTTGACGTTGGTTTTAAAAAGCCTGATCTTGGTTTGCAACATTAGGGGCTTGGAGCACCAGATCTTCTTTAGCTGAATGAAGGCAGTCCTTGCTTTGCAAATTCTTGCCTTGACACCGGCATCAGTGTCACCTTGTTTGTCGATGACACTGCCCAGGTAGGTGAAGGACTCAACCTCTTCCAGTACTTCACCTGCAAGAGCAGCTGCAGTTGTGCTGGCCGTGTTAGCCTACATGTTCTTGGTTTTTCCCCTGTGGATGTTGGGGCCAAGATTGCAACACTGGGCATCATCCTTGAGCAGTTGATGGAATTAAACTCCTGCTTCTATGTCAAGTTCATCAACTATGAGAAGGCATTTGACACTGTGGACAGAGACCTTTAGGAAACGCCTCTACCACTACGGTGTGCCAAATAAACTTGTAAGTATCATCTGTAACTCTTTTGAGGGAATGACTGTAGGAAAGTACCATCTTGCCTGGCATGTTACCCCCATTTTTCACTGTATATATGTTGTTTTAGTTGTATGTGTCACTGGGACCCTGGTAACCCAGGGCCCCAGTGCTCATAAGTGTGCCTGTATGTGTTACCTGTGTAGTGACTAACTGTCTCACTGAGGCTCTGCTAATCAGAACCTCAGTGGTTATGCTCTCTCATTTCTTTCCAAATTGTCACTGACAGGCTAGTGACCATTCTTTACCAATTTACATTGGCTTACTGGAACACCCTTATAATCCCCTAGTATATGGTACTGAGGTACCCAGAGTATTGGGGTTCCAGGAGATCCCTATGGGCTGCAGCATTTCTTTTGCCACCCATAGGGAGCTCTGACAATTCTTACACAGGCCTGCCACTGCAGCCTGAGTGAAATAACGTCCACGTTATTTCACAGCCATTTTACACTGCACTTAAGTAACTTATAAGTCACCTATATGTCTAACCTTTACCTGGTAAAGGTTAGGTGCAAAGTTACTTAGTGTGAGGGCACCCTGGCACTAGCCAAGGTGCCCCCACATTGTTCAGAGCCAATTCACTGAACTTTGTGAGTGCGGGGACACCATTACACGCGTGCACTACATATAGGTCACTACCTATATGTAGCTTCACCATGGTAACTCCGAATATGGCCATGTAACATGTCTATGATCATGGAATTGCCCCCTCTATGCCATCCTGGCATTGTTGGTACAATTCCATGATCCCAGTGGTCTGTAGCACAGACCCTGGTACTGCCAGACTGCCCTTCCTGGGGTTTCTCTGCAGCTGCTGCTGCTGCCAACCCCTCAGACAGGCATCTGCCCTCCTGGGGTCCAGCCAGGCCTGGCCCAGGATGGCAGAACAAAGAACTTCCTCTGAGAGAGGGTGTGACACCCTCTCCCTTTGGAAAATGGTGTGAAGGCAGGGGAGGAGTAGCCTCCCCCAGCCTCTGGAAATGCTTTGTTGGGCACAGATGTGCCCAATTCTGCATAAGCCAGTCTACACCGGTTCAGGGACCCCTTAGCCCCTGCTCTGGCGCGAAACTGGACAAAGGAAAGGGGAGTGACCACTCCCCTGACCTGCACCTCCCCTGGGAGGTGTCCAGAGCTCCTCCAGTGTGCTCCAGACCTCTGCCATCTTGGAAACAGAGGTGCTGCTGGCACACTGGACTGCTCTGAGTGGCCAGTGCCACCAGGTGACGTCAGAGACTCCTTGTGATAGGCTCCTTCAGGTGTTAGTAGCCTTTCCTCTCTCCTAGGTAGCCAAACCCTCTTTTCTGGCTATTTAGGGTCTCTGTCTCTGGGGAAACTTTAGATAACGAATGCATGAGCTCAGCCGAGTTCCTCTGCATCTCCCTCTTCACCTTCTGATAAGGAATCGACCGCTGACCGCGCTGGAAGCCTGCAAACCTGCAAACCTGCAACCTAGTAGCAAAGACGACTACTGCAACTCTGTAACGCTGATCCTGCCGCCTTCTCGACTGTTTTCCTGCTTGTGCATGCTGTGGGGGTAGTCTGCCTCCTCTCTGCACCAGAAGCTCCGAAGAAATCTCCCGTGGGTCGACGGAATCTTCCCCCTGCAACCGCAGGCACCAAAAAGCTGCATCTCCGGTCCCTTGGGTCTCCTCTCAGCACGACGAGCGAGGTCCCTCGAATCCAGCGACACCGTCCAAGTGACCCCCACAGTCCAGTGACTCTTCAGCCCAAGTTTGGTGGAGGTAAGTCCTTGCCTCACCTCGCTGGGCTGCATTGCTGGGAACCGCGACTTTGCAAGCTTCTCCGGCCCCTGTGCACTTCCGGCGGAAATCCTGTGTGCACAGCCAAGCCTGGGTCCACGGCACTCTAACCTGCATTGCACGACTTTCTAAGTTGGTCTCCGGCGACGTGGGACTCCTTTGTGCAACTTCGGCGAGCACCGTTTCACGCATCCTCGTAGTGCCTGTTTCTGGCACTTCTCCGGGTGCTACCTGCTTCAGTGAGGGCTCTTTGTCTTGCTCGACGTCCCCTCTCTCTGCAGGTCCAATTTGCGACCTCCTGGTCCCTCCTGGGCCCCAGCAGCGTCCAAAAACGCCAAACGCACGATTTGCGTGTAGCAAGGCTTGTTGGCGTCCATCCGGCGGGAAAACACTTCTGCACGACTCTCCAAGGCGTGGGGGATCCATCCTCCAAAGGGGAAGTCTCTAGCCCTTGTCGTTCCTGCAGTATTCACAGTTCTTCAGCCTAGTAAGAGCTTCTTTGCACCAACCGCTGGCATTTCTTGGGCATCTGCCCATCTCCGAGCTGCTTGTGACTTTTGGACTTGGTCCCCTTGTTCCACAGGTACCTTCAGACAGGAATCCATCGTTGTTGCATTGCTGATTTGTGTTTTCCTTGCATTCTCCCTCTAACATGACTATTTTGTCCTTAGGGGAACTTTGGTGCACTTTGCACTCACTTTTCAGGGTCTTGGGGTGGGTTATTTTGCTCACTCTCACTATTTTCTAATAGTCCCAGCGACCCTCTACAAGGTCACATAGGTTTGGGGTCCATTCGTGGTTCGCATTCCACTTCTGGAGTATATGGTTTGTGTTGCCCCTATCCCTATGTTTCCCCATTGCATCCTATTGTAACTATACATTGTTTGCACTGTTTTCTAAGACTATACTGCATATTTGTGCTATTGTGTATATATATCTTGTGTATATTTCCTATCCTCTCACTGAGGGTACACTCTAAGATACTTTGGCATATTGTCATAAAAATAAAGTACCTTTATTTTTAGTATAACTGTGTATTGTGTTTTCTTATGATATTGTGCATATGACACTAAGTGGTACTGTAGTAGCTTCACACGTCTCCTAGTTCAGCCTGAGCTGCTTTGCTAAGCTACCATTATCTATCAGCCTAAGCTGCTAGACACCCTATACACTAATAAGGGATAACTGGGCCTGGTGCAAGGTGCAAGTACCCCTTGGTACTCACTACAAGCCAGTCCAGCCTCCTACATTGGTTGTGCAGTGGTGGGATAAGTGCTTTGAGACTACTTACCACTCTTGTCATTGTACTTTTCATAAGAGAAAAATATACAAAACAAGGTCAGTGTATATACACATAGCCAAAAAGTTTTGCATTTCCTCTTTTCACTCTTTTCTAAGTGCTGAAAAGTACTTCTAAACTTTCAAAAAGTTCTTAAAAGTTTAAAAAGTTTTTTCTGTCTTTCCAAAAAGTTCTGAAAACTTTTTTTTTCTCTTTGTCTATCACTTTAACTCTCTCTAATAATGTCTGGCACAGGCCAAAAAGTTGAACTGTCCAAACTTGCATATGATCACCTTAGCTGGAAAGGAGCAAGGAGTCTCTGCATAGAGAGAGGTTTGAGTGTAGGGAAGAATCCTTCCTTAGAACTGTTAATTAATATGCTTAGAGTACAGGATAAGGCCATAAGTGCCCAATCTGTAGAAAAAGTAGCTAATGGTTCTCAATCTGATCCAGGGACTCCCCCAGGAAAAGGTTCAGGAAAGAAACTTCTCAGCCTGCCCATTACTAGACAGTCTAGCATAGTTGGTACAGAGGTTGAATCACATCATACTGATGATGTGCTCTCACATTATACTGGTAGCCAAGCTGTTAGGGTGCCCTCTGTAAGGGACAGGTCTCCTTCTGTTCATTCCCATCATACCTCTGTATCTAGAAATGTCCCTCCCACCCACCCTGATGACAGATTGTTGGAAAGGGAGCTCAATAGATTGAGAGTGGAGCAAACCAGACTGAAGCTCAATAAGCAACAGCTGGATTTGGATAGACAGTCTTTAGAAATAGAGAGGGAAAGACAGAAAATGGGTTTAGATACCCATGGTGGCAGCAGCAGTATTCCCCATAGTCATCCTGCAAAAGAGCATGATTCCAGGAATCTGCATAAGATAGTTCCCCCTTACAAGGAGGGGGATGACATTAACAAGTGGTTTGCTGCACTTGAGAGGGCCTGTGCTGTACAGGATGTCCCTCAAAAGCAGTGGGCTGCTATCCTATGGCTATCATTTACTGGAAAAGGTAGGGATAGGCTCCTTACTGTAAAAGAAAATGATGCTAACAATTTCCAAGTTCTTAAGAATGCACTCCTGGATGGTTATGGCTTAACCACTGAACAGTACAGGATCAAGTTCAGAGATACCAAAAAGGAGTCTTCACAAGACTGGGTTGATTTCATTGACCAGGCAGTGAAGGCCTTGGAGGGGTGGTTACATGGCAGTAAAGTTACTGATTATGACAGCCTGTATAACTTGATCCTGAGAGAGCATATTCTTAATAATTGTGTGTCTGATTTGTTGCACCAGTACTTGGTGGACTCTGATCTGACCTCTCCCCAAGAATTGGGAAAGAAGGCAGACAAATGGGTCAGAACAAGAGTGAACAGAAAAGTTCATACAGGGGGTGACAAAGATGGCAACAAAAAGAAGGATGGTAAGTCTTCTGACAAGGGTGGGGACAAATCTAAAAATGAGTCTTCATCAGGCCCACAAAAACACTCTGGTGGGGGTGGTGGGCCCAAATCCTCCTTTCATCAGAACAAGGAAAAGAAACCATGGTGCTATTTATGTAAGATAAAAGGCCATTGGACAACAGATCCCAGTTGTCCAAAGAAAGGCACCACAGCTCCTACCACTACAACCCCTACTGCTACACCTAGTGTCCCTACTAATAGCAGTAGTGGTGGGAGCAAACCTACTAATAGCCAATCCAAGGGAGTAGCTGGGCTCACTTTTGGTAATTTAGTTGGGGTTGGTCTGATTAGGGAGACCACAGAGGCTACTTTAGTCTCTGAAGGGGCTATTGACTTAGCCACTTTGGTTGCTTGCCCCCATAACTTGGAGAAGTACAAGCAACTAACCCTAATAAATGGTGTTGAGGTCCAGGCCTACAGGGACACAGGTGCCAGTGTCACAATGGTGATTGAGAAACTGGTGCACCCTGAACAACACATACTTGGACACCAGTACCAAGTAACCGATGCTCACAACATAACACAAAGCCACCCCATGGCTGTTGTAAATCTCAACTGGGGGGGGGTATCTGGTCCAAAGAAAGTTGTGGTAGCCACAGATTTACCTGTAGACTGTCTACTAGGAAATGATTTGGAGACATCAGCTTGGTCAGATGTGGAGTTGGAGGCCCATGCAGCAATGCTGGGCATCCCAGGGCATATTTTTGCTTTGACAAGGGCTCAGGCCAAAAAGCAAAAAGGACAGGGAAGCTTGGATCCTGGAACAATGGACCAAGTGCTCCCTAAAGCTAGGGCTAGTAGAAGCAAACCACTTCCTACTATCCCTCCCTCTACAGTGGATTCAACTTCTGAGGAAGAAGAATTCCCTCCCTGTGCAGAACCTACACCAGAGGAGCTGGAAGCAGACACTGCTGAGCTTTTGGGTGAAGGGGGGCCTGCCAGAGAGGAGCTGAGTGTGGCACAGCAAACCTGTCCCACATTAGAGGGTCTCAGACAGCAAGCTGTCAAACAGGCTAATGGGGATGTCAGTGACTCACACAGAGTTTACTGGGAGGACAACCTCTTGTACACTGAGAATAGGGATCCTAAACCTGGAGCTGCCAGGAGATTAGTGATTCCTCAGGAGTACAGAAAGTTCCTCCTAACACTGGCACATGACATTCCCTTAGCTGGGCACCTGGGTCAAATGAAAACTTGGGACAGATTGGTACCACTGTTTCATTGGCCTAGGATGTCTGAGGACACAAAAGAATTTTGTAAGTCCTGTGAAACCTGTCAAGCCAGTGGCAAGACAGGTGGCACTCCAAAGGCACCCCTTATCCCACTGCCTGTGGTTGGGGTTCCCTTTGAAAGGGTAGGGGTTGACATAGTTGGCCCCCTTGACCCTCCTACTGCTTCAGGCAATAGGTTTATCTTGGTGGTAGTGGACCATGCCACAAGATATCCTGAAGCTATTCCTTTAAGGACCACTACAGCTCCTGCAGTGGCAAAGGCCCTCCTGGGAATATTTTCCAGGGTGGGCTTCCCAAAGGAAGTAGTATCAGACAGAGGAAGCAATTTCATGTCTGCATACTTAAAGGCCATGTGGAAGGAGTGTGGTGTAACTTACAAGTTCACAACACCCTATCATCCACAAACAAATGGACTGGTGGAGAGATTTAATAAAACTCTCAAAGGCATGATTATGGGACTCCCTGAAAAACTCCGCAGGAGATGGGATATCCTTCTACCATGCCTCCTTTTTGCCTACAGGGAGGTACCCCAGAAAGGAGTGGGCTTCAGCCCCTTTGAACTTCTTTTTGGACACCCTGTTAGGGGTCCACTCACACTTGTAAAGGAGGGTTGGGAACAACCTTTAAAAGCTCCTAAGCAGGATATTGTGGATTATGTACTTGGCCTCAGATCAAGGATGGCTGAGTACATGAAAAAGGCCAGTAAAAACCTTCAGGCCAGCCAAGAGCTCCAGAAGCAATGGCATGATCAGAAGGCTGTTTTGGTTCAGTACCAACCAGGGCAGAAAGTGTGGGTCTTGGAGCCTGTGGCCCCAAGAGCACTCCAAGATAAATGGAGTGGTCCACACACAATTGTTGAAAAGAAGGGTGAAGTCACCTACTTGGTTGACTTAGGCACTGCCAGGAGTCCCCTTAGGGTGCTCCATGTCAACCGCCTGAAACCCTACTATGACAGGGCTGATCTCACCCTGCTCATGGCAACAGATGAGGGACAGGAAGAAGACAGTGATCCTCTACCTGATCTCTTCTCTTCCACAGAACAAGATGCTCTTGTGGAAGGGGTAGTTTTGGCTGATTGTCTTACTGCTGAGCAGAAAGATAATTGCATAAATCTCCTAGGACAATTTTCAGAACTCTTCTCCATTGTGCCAGGCACCACTTCTTGGTGTGAGCACACTATAGATACTGGAGACAGTTTACCTGTCAAAAGTAAGATCTATAGGCAGCCTGACCATGTCAGGGACTGCATAAAGCAAGAAGTTCAGAAGATGTTGGAACTAGGAGTGGTTGAGCACTCTGACAGTCCATGGGCTTCTCCTGTGGTACTGGTACCAAAACCCAATTCTAAAAATGGAAAGAAGGAAATGAGGTTTTGTGTAGACTATAGAGGTCTCAACTTAGTAACCAAAACAGATGCTCACCCTATACCCAGGGCAGATGAGCTAATAGATACACTGGCATCTGCCAAGTATCTAAGCACTTTTGATTTGACTGCAGGGTATTGGCAGATCAAAATGTCAGAAGATGCTAAACCTAAGACTGCATTTTCTACCATTGGAGGACATTACCAGTTTACTGTAATGCCTTTTGGTTTGAAAAATGCACCTGCCACTTTTCAGAGGTTGGTGAACACAGTCCTGCAAGGGCTGGAAGCTTTCAGTGCAGCATATTTGGATGATATAGCTGTCTTTAGCTCCAGCTGGGATGATCACCTGGTCCACCTTTGGAAAGTTTTGGAGGCCCTGCAAAAGGCAGGCCTCACTATCAAGGCTTCAAAGTGCCAGATAGGGCAGGGTAAGGTGGTTTATCTGGGACACCTTGTTGGTGGGGAACAGATTGCACCACTTCAGGGGAAAATCCAAACTATTATTGATTGGATTCCCCCTACCACTCAGACTCAGGTGAGAGCCTTCCTAGGCCTCACTGGGTATTACAGGAGGTTCATTAAGAACTATGGCTCCATTGCAGCCCCTCTTAATGACCTCACATCCAAGAAAATGCCTAAAAAGGTATTATGGACAGCAAACTGTCAGAAAGCTTTTGAGGAGCTGAAGCAGGCCATGTGCTCTGCACCTGTCCTGAAAAGCCCTTGTTACTCTAAAAAATTCTATGTCCAAACTGATGCATCTGAATTAGGAGTAGGGGCAGTCCTATCACAACTTAATTCTGAGGGCCAGGATCAACCTGTTGCTTTTATTAGTAGAAGGTTGACCCCTAGAGAAAAGCGTTGGTCTGCCATTGAGAGGGAGGCCTTTGCTGTGGTCTGGGCTCTGAAGAAGTTGAGGCCATACCTGTTTGGCACTCACTTCATTGTTCAGACAGACCACAAACCTCTACTTTGGCTAAAACAAATGAAAGGTGAAAATCCTAAATTGTTGAGGTGGTCCATATCCCTACAGGGAATGGACTATACAGTGGAACATAGACCTGGGAGTAGCCACTCCAATGCAGATGGACTCTCCAGATATTTCCACTTAGACAATGAAGACTCATCAGGTAATGGCTAGTCTTATTGTCCTTCGTTTGGGGGGGGGTTGTGTAGGAAAGTACCATCTTGCCTGGCATGTTACCCCCATTTTTCACTGTATATATGTTGTTTTAGTTGTATGTGTCACTGGGACCCTGGTAACCCAGGGCCCCAGTGCTCATAAGTGTGCCTGTATGTGTTACCTGTGTAGTGACTAACTGTCTCACTGAGGCTCTGCTAATCAGAACCTCAGTGGTTATGCTCTCTCATTTCTTTCCAAATTGTCACTGACAGGCTAGTGACCATTCTTTACCAATTTACATTGGCTTACTGGAACACCCTTATAATCCCCTAGTATATGGTACTGAGGTACCCAGGGTATTGGGGTTCCAGGAGATCCCTATGGGCTGCAGCATTTCTTTTGCCACCCATAGGGAGCTCTGACAATTCTTACACAGGCCTGCCACTGCAGCCTGAGTGAAATAACGTCCACGTTATTTCACAGCCATTTTACACTGCACTTAAGTAACTTATAAGTCACCTATATGTCTAACCTTTACCTGGTAAAGGTTAGGTGCAAAGTTACTTAGTGTGAGGGCACCCTGGCACTAGCCAAGGTGCCCCCACATTGTTCAGAGCCAATTCACTGAACTTTGTGAGTGCGGGGACACCATTACACGCGTGCACTACATATAGGTCACTACCTATATGTAGCTTCACCATGGTAACTCCGAATATGGCCATGTAACATGTCTATGATCATGGAATTGCCCCCTCTATGCCATCCTGGCATTGTTGGTACAATTCCATGATCCCAGTGGTCTGTAGCACAGACCCTGGTACTGCCAGACTGCCCTTCCTGGGGTTTCTCTGCAGCTGCTGCTGCTGCCAACCCCTCAGACAGGCATCTGCCCTCCTGGGGTCCAGCCAGGCCTGGCCCAGGATGGCAGAACAAAGAACTTCCTCTGAGAGAGGGTGTGACACCCTCTCCCTTTGGAAAATGGTGTGAAGGCAGGGGAGGAGTAGCCTCCCCCAGCCTCTGGAAATGCTTTGTTGGGCACAGATGTGCCCAATTCTGCATAAGCCAGTCTACACCGGTTCAGGGACCCCTTAGCCCCTGCTCTGGCGCGAAACTGGACAAAGGAAAGGGGAGTGACCACTCCCCTGACCTGCACCTCCCCTGGGAGGTGTCCAGAGCTCCTCCAGTGTGCTCCAGACCTCTGCCATCTTGGAAACAGAGGTGCTGCTGGCACACTGGACTGCTCTGAGTGGCCAGTGCCACCAGGTGACGTCAGAGACTCCTTGTGATAGGCTCCTTCAGGTGTTAGTAGCCTTTCCTCTCTCCTAGGTAGCCAAACCCTCTTTTCTGGCTATTTAGGGTCTCTGTCTCTGGGGAAACTTTAGATAACGAATGCATGAGCTCAGCCGAGTTCCTCTGCATCTCCCTCTTCACCTTCTGATAAGGAATCGACCGCTGACCGCGCTGGAAGCCTGCAAACCTGCAACCTAGTAGCAAAGACGACTACTGCAACTCTGTAACGCTGATCCTGCCGCCTTCTCGACTGTTTTCCTGCTTGTGCATGCTGTGGGGGTAGTCTGCCTCCTCTCTGCACCAGAAGCTCCGAAGAAATCTCCCGTGGGTCGACGGAATCTTCCCCCTGCAACCGCAGGCACCAAAAAGCTGCATCTCCGGTCCCTTGGGTCTCCTCTCAGCACGACGAGCGAGGTCCCTCGAATCCAGCGACACCGTCCAAGTGACCCCCACAGTCCAGTGACTCTTCAGCCCAAGTTTGGTGGAGGTAAGTCCTTGCCTCACCTCGCTGGGCTGCATTGCTGGGAACCGCGACTTTGCAAGCTTCTCCGGCCCCTGTGCACTTCCGGCGGAAATCCTGTGTGCACAGCCAAGCCTGGGTCCACGGCACTCTAACCTGCATTGCACGACTTTCTAAGTTGGTCTCCGGCGACGTGGGACTCCTTTGTGCAACTTCGGCGAGCACCGTTTCACGCATCCTCGTAGTGCCTGTTTCTGGCACTTCTCCGGGTGCTACCTGCTTCAGTGAGGGCTCTTTGTCTTGCTCGACGTCCCCTCTCTCTGCAGGTCCAATTTGCGACCTCCTGGTCCCTCCTGGGCCCCAGCAGCGTCCAAAAACGCCAAACGCACGATTTGCGTGTAGCAAGGCTTGTTGGCGTCCATCCGGCGGGAAAACACTTCTGCACGACTCTCCAAGGCGTGGGGGATCCATCCTCCAAAGGGAAAGTCTCTAGCCCTTGTCGTTCCTGCAGTATTCACAGTTCTTCAGCCTAGTAAGAGCTTCTTTGCACCAACCGCTGGCATTTCTTGGGCATCTGCCCATCTCCGAGCTGCTTGTGACTTTTGGACTTGGTCCCCTTGTTCCACAGGTACCTTCAGACAGGAATCCATCGTTGTTGCATTGCTGATTTGTGTTTTCCTTGCATTCTCCCTCTAACACGACTATTTTGTCCTTAGGGGAACTTTGGTGCACTTTGCACTCACTTTTCAGGGTCTTGGGGTGGGTTATTTTGCTCACTCTCACTATTTTCTAATAGTCCCAGCGACCCTCTACAAGGTCACATAGGTTTGGGGTCCATTCGTGGTTCGCATTCCACTTCTGGAGTATATGGTTTGTGTTGCCCCTATCCCTATGTTTCCCCATTGCATCCTATTGTAACTATACATTGTTTGCACTGTTTTCTAAGACTATACTGCATATTTGTGCTATTGTGTATATATATCTTGTGTATATTTCCTATCCTCTCACTGAGGGTACACTCTAAGATACTTTGGCATATTGTCATAAAAATAAAGTACCTTTATTTTTAGTATAACTGTGTATTGTGTTTTCTTATGATATTGTGCATATGACACTAAGTGGTACTGTAGTAGCTTCACACGTCTCCTAGTTCAGCCTGAGCTGCTTTGCTAAGCTACCATTATCTATCAGCCTAAGCTGCTAGACACCCTATACACTAATAAGGGATAACTGGGCCTGGTGCAAGGTGCAAGTACCCCTTGGTACTCACTACAAGCCAGTCCAGCCTCCTACAATGACCTGCAAAGTAGTCCAAGGAGGACAACTCACAGAAGCTTTCTAAGAGTGTCTGTCAGAATTGTTTGCTCTTGTCTTTTCTCTTCCTGCAGGCCTTAGATTGGGTCATGAAGACATTCACAGTGAGAAGAAATGGAATCTAGTGGACACCTTGGAAGCAGCTCGATGACTCAGACTTTGCAGATGACCTGGCCCTCCTCTCCCATACACATCTGCAGATGCAAGAGAAGACTGACCAGGTGGCAGCCACATCAGCATAGACTCTGGAGAGGTCCATATTTGCCATAGCCTGCACTACAGGTAGCAGTGGGAGAACCTGCGTACCAAAATAACAGCTGACTTGGAAAGTCCTCAGATGAGAGGCAGCGGGTGTGATGCATCCTGACCCCATTAATGGTCCATATTGTGATAGTGGACTACCCACAGCTTTTTGGGGAGCTAAAGGCCAAACAGCAGCAACAAGGGGGTATGTTTAAGGTTGTTTGTATGATGTAATATGATTAATGAGGTATTTTTCAGGATCACAAATAAAGCCTGAGTATTGCTGCTTAAGCCACAACTATAATAATGTGAAGTCTACGTTTTCAAAATATATAAGTGTGATGTGAGTGATGCTGTATGGTCAGTAACACACTTAAAATAGTAATTACATGCACCTGCTCACAACTGTATTGATGCCAGAAGCAATTCTGCAAAAGCATATGGAAGATTAGATAAGGTTTGCATATGTGCATAACTGTTAACAGAGCTGCCACTTCTGTTTTTTGCTACCTGTTAGACTGGCCAATGCCCTGTTTTCAAATTACATAATTTGAAGCAAATAATTAAAATAACAGGTTGTGGTAGAACTTATTCACATTTGCATACAACAATATTGTCCAAAACAGGCCTTCACTTTTAGGTAAATGTACATAGCATCTGAAACATCAATAGTGTACCAATTGCACATATGATGTGTATGGACTGACATAGACACTGACAACCATAAATTGCTTAATGTGACTGAGTTATAAAACATGTGTAAACATTTGTTGCCTCTGATGTTCTATGTAATAATGGGTTAACAGTTATAGTATAGTGTAAGTTAGTACTTAGATTGTGCTCTTTTTCTTTTCAAGGTACACTATAGGAATCTTACAAACAAGTCTTGTACATGTGGAGTGATTTTTAAAAATACATAAAAGTGTGATGTTGGAGACTTCTATATCTGCCTTCAAACATATAAATGTGAGTTATGAACATAACATGTTGTAGCAAGTGACTGATTAGTCACATGAAGCCAACATTGGTGCTTTAGGAAAATTGCTAGATGATTTGTTTCTATTTTAGAGCACATGTACAGTTTAAACTGCACCTACTTCAAATACTGACCATCATCTATACTGATATGATTCCACTATTTTTTGGGGGCGTGGCCAAGTCATTCAAGATGGTAGACACACATTAGTAAAGCTTTGAACCTGAAGGCCCCAGCTTTTCCACTATTGTATGCTTGCACAGCTATGCAAAGCACCAGCCTCCATCCGTCACCATTAGGGTATGACAGAACCACGCATGGCTTAACAACGTGGTCGGAACCACAACCTCATCTTACTATGCATGCCTGTACAAAAAAAATTGTTGTAAAAACTTGCTTAGTAAAGGCTTATGTGGTAATGCCATGCATGACTGGGTGATACAAGCCCCCTCGCCCCTGCCCTAAATCCTAAAACCTACCCTATCCTAAAAACTACCCCACCCCTGCCCCCACCCTAAATCCTAAAACCTACTCTGCCCTGTCCTAAAAAATACCCTGACCCCTGCCCTAAACCCTAAAAGCTACCCTGCCCTGTCCTAAAATGTACTCTGCACTGTCCTAATAACTACCCCGACCCCTGCCCTAAACCCTAAAACCTACCCTGTCCTAAAAACTACCCCACCCTGTCCTAAAAACAACGCCGATCCCTCCCTAAACCCTAAAACCTACCCTGTCCTAAAAACGACCCAGACCCCAGCACCCGTCCTAAACCCTAAAACCTACCTTACCCTGTCCTAAAAACTACCCCGACCCATCGCCCTAAATGCTCAAACCTACTCTGTCCTGTCCTAAAACCTACGCCGCCCTGTCCTAAAAACTACCAAAACCCCAGCCCCTGCCCTGAACCCTAAAACCTACCCCGCCTTGTCCTGAAAACTACCTCACCCTCTCCTAAGAACTACCCTGACCTCCAAGCCCTAAACCTTAAAACCTACCCTTTCAGAAAAACGACCCTGTCCTGTCCTAAAAACTACCCTGACCCCCCTGCACCAGCCCTGGTCCCTAAAACCTACCCCACACTTTCCTAAAAACTACCCTGACCGCGCCCACTAAACCCTAAGACCTACCCTGTCCTAAAAATTACCCTACCCTTTGCCCTAAAAAGTACCCCGATCACCCACCCTGAACCCTAACTACCTCGACCTGTCCTAAAAACTACCCCAACACCTGCCCTAAACTCTAAAACCTACCCTGTCCTAAAAGCTACCTCACGCTGTCCTAAGGACCTTCCGACCCCGAAATCTACCCTGTCCTGAAAACTATCCAATCCTGTCAAAAAAATTACCCTGACCCCCGCACCTGCCCTGATCCCTAAAACCTACCCTGCTCTGTCCTAAAAACTGCCCGAACACTCACCCTAAAACCTATCCTGTCCTAAAATCTACCCCACCCTGTCCTAAAATGTACCCCGATCTCCTGCCCTGAACCCTAAAACCTACCCTGCCCTGTCCTAAAAACTACCCTGACCCCCCTGCACCAGCCCTGGTCCCTAAAACCTACCCCACACTTTCCTAAACACTACCCTGACCGCGCCCACTAAACCCTAAAACCTACCCTGTCCTAAAAATTACCCTACCCTTTGCCCTAAAAAGTACCCCGATCACCCACCCTGAACCCTAACTACCTCGACCTGTCCTAAAAACTACCCCAACACCTGCCCTAAACTCTAAAACCTACCCTGTCCTAAAAGCTACCTCACGCTGTCCTAAGGACCTTCCGACCCCGCTCTAAACCCTAAAATCTACCCTGTCCTGAAAACTATCCAATCCTGTCAAAAAAATTACCCTGACCCCCGCACCTGCCCTGATCCCTAAAACCTACCCTGCTCTGTCCTAAAAACTGCCCGAACACTCACCCTAAAACCTATCCTGTCCTAAAATCTACCCCACCCTGTCCTAAAATGTACCCCGATCTCCTGCCCTGAACCCTAAAACCTACCCTGCCCTGTCCTAAAATCTACCCCGACCCCTGCCCTAAACTCTAAAACCTATCCTGTCCTAAAAGCTACCTCACCCTGTTCTACAGACTACCCCGCTCTAAATCCTAAAATCTAACCTGTCCTGAACACTACCCTAACCTGTCCAAAAAACTACCCTGATCCCCCGCCCCCCAAACCCTAAAACCTACCCCACTCTGTCCTAAAGACTACCCTGCCCTGTCCTAAAAACTACCCAGACCCAGTCCTGAACCCTAAAACCTACCCCTATCTGCCCTAAAAACTACTCTGCCCCATCCTAAACCCTAAAACCTACCCTGCCCTGTCCTAAAACCTACTCCTCCCTGTCTTTAAAACTACCTCAGCCTATCTTAAAAACTAACCCGACCTAAACCTTAAATCTACCCTGTTCTAAAAACTACCTCACCCTGTCCGGAAACCTACCCTGATCCCCACCCTGCCCTAAACCCTAAAACCTACCCTGTCCTGTCCTAAAAACTACCCCGACCCCCTGCCCGACCCTAAACCCTAAAAGCTACCCTGTCCTGTCCTTAATTCTACCCCGCCCTGTCCTAAAAACTACCCAGACTCCTGCACAAACCCTAAAACCTACCCTGTCCTAAAAACGACCCCACTGTGATATAAAAACTATCTCTACCCCTCCCTAAACCCTAAAACGTAACCTGTCCTAAAAATTACCCCACCTTGTTCTAAAAACGACCCCACGCTGTCCACAATACTACCTGGACCTACGCCTTAAACCCTAAAACCTACCATGTCCTAAAAACTACTTCACGTGTCCTAAAAACTACCCTGACCCCGCCCTAAACCCTAAAACCTACCCTGCCCTGTCCTAAAAACTAGCCCAACCCCACACCCCCCACCCTAAACCCTAAGAGCTAACCTGTCCAGTCCTAAATCCTACCCCGCCCTGTCCTAAAAACTACCCTGACACCCCCACCCTGAACCCTAAAACCTACCCCACCCTGTCCTAAAAACTACCCGACTCCCGCCCTAAACCCTAAAACCCACTCAGTCCTAAAAACTACCCCACCCTGTCCTAAAAACTACACCAAATCCCCTCCCTGAATCCTAAAACCCACCTGCGCTGTCATGAAAACTACCCGATCCCCCACCATGAACCCTAAGACATACTCCGCCCTGCCTAAAAACTAGCGCAACTCCCGCCCTAAACCCTAAAACCTACCCTGTCCTAAAAACTACCCTGAACCCCCACCCTAATCCATAAATCTCACCCCAACCTATCCTAAAAACGACCCTGATCCACGTCCCTGAACCCTAAAACCTACCCCACCCTGTCCTAAAAACTACCCCGACCCCCGAACCCTATTACCTAGCCAGTCCTAAAAGCTACCCCACCCTGTCCTAAATACTACCCCGAACCCCCACCCTGAACCCTAAAACCCACCCGCCCTGTCATAAAAACTACCCCCAATCCCTGTACCGAACCCTAAAACCTACTCCGGACTGTGCTAAAACTACCCCGACCCCACCCTAAACCCACCCTCTCCTAAAAACTACCCAAACCCCCACCCTGAATCCTAAAACCTACCCCACCCTGTCCTAAAAACTAGCCCGACACCCCACTCCGACTCCCACCTTGAACCCTAAAACCTACCCCACCCTGTCCTAAAAACTACCCGACACCCGTCCTGTCATTAAAAATCCCCCACCTACACCAGCCCCACTTACCTGACCTCTGCGTTCCTCTCCTGACTGTTCCTGCTGTGTGCCTGAACCACGCATATGCATGATGCCTTAACCACCCATTTATGTGGTTCAGAGACATGCGTGGTTCAGGAAAGCGTGGTAACGCTTGCGTAGCTACGCTATCCAATGTTCTGCTGTGTAGAAAAGGCTGTTTCATTTAGGGACAATAGCTGAGGCTGCTGCTGAAGCGGATAGCGTTGCTGTTTGACAGGCTGCTGCACTCAGAGGCACCAGAGGGCCTACACAGCAATGCAGTTGGAGACTGCATTGCTGCAGTGGCCATTGTGTGTTCAGTGTTGAATGGTGAACCCACCTCCCCCTCCTCCACCCTATCACATTCCAGCACTCCATCTGCTGTTGGCCTTAACAGCGCTGAACACTCCTGGCAGAGTCTGCTGGGGAGGCTAAGCCAGAAAAGAATGACAGAGTCCTGGGCCATCTGAGGCTGCAGATGGTGGAGCTTCTTGGCTGCAGCAGCCCTCGGGGTGCCAGAGGGCCTGCATCACACCACTGCCTGGGACTGGAGTGACACTACACCTGCATAGGTTATGGTGGTGCGGATGAACCCACCTTCCCTCTTCCAGCACTCTCCCTGTTGCTGGCCTTGATTAGCCGTGCCACTCCCGGTGGCATCTGGCATTGGCCCACAGGGAGCGAGAGTTGTCTTCTCCTATCTTATCCCAACGCTGGGAACTTAATTATGATGACTCACCTGAGGCTCCTGAACACACCATGGGCCTTTTACTCTTTGTCTGTGAAGGTGGGAGTACCTGCTACTGTTCCCTAAGTGGTGCCTGGAGTATGGGCCTTGTGACTTGTTGAGTGGAAGCCCGTCTGTTTGAATTGATATCTGCCCCTGACCTGGGGGGCACATCCTCCTTGGCAGAACCTGCTGCCATTGGAAGGTTTAGGCCATGAATCGGCACCAAGGCTATATCTCGGACCCTGTGGGAATGATCCCTGATCCACATTGAGTTCCCCAGACCTGCTGGTAGCAGCTACTCCCTCCCCTTAAAGGGGACTATTTGAACACTTGCTGTCACTACCATACTGAGCTTTACTAGTGCTGCTGACGGCAAATCACAAGCAGGGAGGAGGGGACACGGATCGTCACAACATCACATTGGGACAGCTCCTACAGATCATGCTTGGTGCTGCTCAGAGGGGGCCTTACCCCCTGTATCTACATCCTTACATATTGTGGAGTGCAGCTGCTTGGCCAGACCCTTTTCCTACACGGACACACATTCAGGCTGACAGCTGTGCTTTTCCTTTGTGTGGTCCACGGGAGCAGCTACCTTTCACACTTTAATGCAATATGATACTGCAGTTTCACCACCAATACATTTCAAGCTCCTTGATGAGCCACGCCCAAGCTACCAAAACCCCATTGCACTTGTCCACTTCTCCATCTATCACTGATGCTGCTGACAGTGCAATCTGTCCCCCCTCTCTGGGACCGGCAGCCTTTGGAGACAAACTGGACACAATTCTGCAGACTATATAGACTTCTGTGCTTCTGTGGAGGCAAAAATAGACTCAGTGGACCTTGATTTCCTCAGTGAGGAAGCATGTTGGGAGAGTGACCGAGGTGGAACGCAATATACAGGAGCGTCGACTCTGACTGAGATCCTGGATCGGCTGTACTTCTTGGAGAGCAGAGCTGAAAATGCTGAGGGCTGAGCCTGCAGGAACAACATCTATATGATGGGTCTATGGGAGGGCATACAGGGATCCAACATTGTAACCTTTTTAGAGACCTTGATTTAAAACCTTCAAACAAGCAATCACTATAGCAATCCTTCTCCCTGGAATGTGCCCACCAGGTACCTGCTCGGTCGCCCCACCAAGCTCTTGAACAGGGCAGGTGCTGGCTAGAATACTCCACTACAAGGACAGGATGTCACATTTTCCTTGCAACCCGAAAAGCAGTTATCCTAGAAATTGCTAATCAACAAGTTCTGGTGTTCCCAGGCTGCACCCTTGTGGTTCAATAATAACAAACCTTCTTCCTTGGGTCAAAAGTGACTCTATGAGCTGGGTCTCCAGTATTCATTGCTATTTCCTGTGAAACTGAAAATCATCAATAACCAGAAAATTGACTTCTTCCTAAATCCAGAGTTAGCCAAAGATAGGATGAAGCACCAGGTCAACCAGACAGCTCCGGCCACCTAAACTCATGCCCGGGGGTCTGGCTACTGCTGCAGGCACTACCTCAGGCAGTAGCCGGGCCTGTTAACTAGCTTGGGCGAAGTACCATCAGAGCGTCAGATGCATACTGAACGCCTGGCTACACTGGCACTCACTGCCTCATTCCAAGGTATTATCCCTCACACAGACACTAAGCGATGTAGCACCTCCAGCGAAGAGGATGCTGCCCCTGAATGGTCTTCACAGTCATGTTCCGAAATGAGCTGACTGGTAATGCTACAGCATATGAGCTCATCTAACTGTAGATGATCTGATAATCCTTTTTTCTTCCTCCTTTAGGCCATGAATGCTGATTTTACACCGAGTTGGGGATTTGAGTCACTGCTTGACACCCTATAGCTTACACTTGTGTCTCTTCCTCATGATGGTGATAACTAGTTATACATTTTTTTAAGTACGTCCATTTGCCACAGGTCTTTAGTATTCGTCATGCTTGACCATATCCCCACTGGCATGTTGAGCTACAGAATACCTCAGCGCAGTCAAACTGCTGATGTCATGGGGGGCAGCTGGCAGCAGAGGGATCGTTCAACCTTCTCTACACAAGCAGTTGCCACCCAAATCCCCCAATTGCAATGGTCAACACTCTTAAATTGTGCTCTCTGTCCTGGTATGGTAAGAGGATGCATACAAGTGTGGAGATATTTTATATAATCCTACATAAGGGTGTGCACATTTTCTTTCTTCAAGAAACACACCTGAAATTGAAGAAGTACTTGTAAGGTTCCTTTTTCTCTACTAATTTTTTTCATTTATGCCGGAGGTACCCTTGTCTAGGTGAGGGTAGGAGTCCCCTTTCAAGTCCTGAACACTGTTATTGACAGAGACGGGCAACAAGCCTTTGTAGAGGGGGCGCTTGATAACGCCTTGGTCCTGTTGGGTAGCATTTATGCCCCCACTACAGACCAGCCTACCTTTCTCACTAACCTTGGAGACACATTATTATACTGGGTAGGTATACAGTGGATTCTTGAAGTAACATTAATCTTGTCCTTAACTGAGACTTTTTTTATTCCAGTGCTTTGCCTTTTTGGCCTTTTGGGGTACTTCCTGCTTAGGCCTCCATAACATGTTCCCACATAAGATACCCATGCAATATTTGTATGCTTGTTTCCTAACATCCTGAGAAAATAAGCAAATTACAGCTAAATTCTGATTTTTGGGGGGAAAAATATGAAAAAGTGCTCCGCAAAAAATTGCATCAACAAAAGATATGTTGTGTTAAAGTCACCATCTTCACAGCTTTCAGGAATGTGCAGAGTTGAATTTAAACAACTATTTGTACCATGGTTCTGGCATTTTTAAAGAGATATGCCCATTTATCCTATGTCTTGTGCTTTCAGCCTTCTTCCAGTTTGTGGTGGGAACTTGTATGAACCCTATGGGTGATCCAGGAAAGCTAGAGATTTCTGAAAAGTAGACAAAACTATAAACTTAGCAAGGGTTCTTGTGTCTATGGGTTCCTGTGTCTAGATACCTCAATGTTTTCCCAAAGAAGCTACCTATTAAAATAAGAAATATTGAAAAATGAGTAAGACAAAACAGCGATTTGTGACAACGTTTTCATCAGTAACGTTTTGTCATGATGGTTGATTCACAAAAGCAATATTCCGTTATGTCTGCTAGACTCTTCTGGTTGCAGGGATATACAGGGTTTGTAGGTTATATAAGTACCTAAGGTACTCAGAGCCAACAACTGAACTACACTGTACCATGGCGTTTTTTATTGTTTACAGAGTATAGACCAATATATATGGTGGAATATGTAGAGTGAAAAATGGGTAATAAGGAAGCCTATGTATTTCTGTAATGGGCAGCAAATATGGAGTTTAAGAGCAGTGCTTAGCCGTACATCTCTGAATTTGTCAGTACTCATTTTTTGTAAACAAATTTATATTGGCAGGCTTGTCTCATACTCAACAGTACAATGATTTTCGATGTACAACTGTTGGTCTGCATATTTTCAATAATTGCCCCAAACAAAAACATTGATATGAGCAATTATCAGCTAACAAATCCCTTTACTATCTCCCTCCCTGCCTCCCCAGTGAGTCAAGTCCAAAGTATATGGGATGCGGTGCATTAGTGTGCCATCTGAGGCTAATATTTCCATATGCGGGGGAGGTATGTGCTCCACTCAAGCCATAACATCTAAAGTAAAGCGTTAATTCTGAGAGCCGTCCAGGGAAGGGTTGGGGTGACCTGGGTCTATCCACTATGGTCTCCCATGTCCTTTCCATATCCAGAGGCCTCAGTCCCCTCTTAGCCTGTCGAAGAAGAGAGCCCCCCTCACATGTTGTCCACTTCTCCAGTTCCCTGTACCTTAAGCTACTGTCGGACCATATGGGTTTTTCTAGTTCATGGTAATCTCTCTCTTGGCCAGAATGTAGGCCAGGTCCTGAAATCTGCTAGTTGCCTTTGTTTTAGGTGTGTGCAGGAACCATCCCAGCAGACAATGGCCTGTCATACAAGGGACTTCTTAACAATGTCAGCTACCCTACGAGTAACCTCTTCCCAGTATGTCCCAAACCGTGGGCAGTTCCAGAACATGTGTTTAAATTCCACACTCAATGTTCCACATCTTCAAAGTCTTTCCACATAGCCCGCTACTATCTCTTTCAGTTCTAATACTCTCTGTTGGAGACCCAGGTTTCCTGGTCTATTCTTTTCCTCCTCTCTTAATTTTTCTTCCACCTCTAGCATGTCTTTAATCAGTATACGCCTCACTCCTACCGACTCTGCTATACATCTCCCCCTCAACTACACCTTGAAAGCATCCGACTCAACTAAGGGGCTGCTAGATGTGGCTACATTATCAGTAAATAAATTAGTAATATGTTGTTGCATTGCTTCCTCGTAACATGAATTTTCTAAAAATTTGGGTTTTAGTTTCCATGTTGGGATACTAGGAAGGGAGCGACCCCACCCCAGTGACATTAATATGGGGTTATGATCCAATATGGTACGGGTCAAGTATTTGGCATTATGAATGGTTGTGAATACCTCAGGAGTGCAGAGAAAGGAGACCAGACATACATGTAAGTTATGCAATTGTGAGAAATATGAGTAGTCTGGAGTGTGTGGGTGTAATCTGCACCATGCATCTATGAGCCCCCACTGCGCCTGCCGGGTTGTAAACTGCTGTGCTACCCTTGTTATTGGGAAATCTTTCAATGGAGGGTGAGGCCAATCTATGTTAGGATCCACCACACAGATAAAATGTCCACCCTACACTATTGTGTGTATTAGATGTGAAGCAAATATGTCAGTAAGTCTGGCAAAAAATGAACCTTGGTCCGTGTTGGGCACATAGACACTTCCCAGGGTTAAATCACGACCCTCAAGTCTACCCCCCACCGCTACATAGCACCCATCGGGATAAATCTAACTATCAATTGGCTGGAATGGGACCCCTGCGCTCACCCAGATCAAAGTACCTCTGGCGAAAACTGAGTAAGTGGTGTAATAGACCTGTCCTCTCCAATGTTTCTGTATAGCCCTTCCCTCTTTTGGTGTCATATGTGTTTCTTGGAGCATTGCCACATGGGTGCTACGTCTTTGCAAATAGGAGAAGACCTTATAACCTTTTGACATTGTATGCATTCCCAGGACATTCCATGACATAAACCTGTATTTCTCAGGTATAGCCACTGTTTTGCCTAAATCCCAAGTTCCTCTGTATACCTACCGCAGCCTTCTTTCCATCAGTTGAATCCTGACCCACCGCAGGTCTATATGTTTTCTCTCAGATGTATTAGACTCATGATCCCCTATAGAAACAACCCAACAAACCATTTCCCAACTCCCCTTCCCCAGGACAAAAAGACTGCTGTCCCTCATCCAAATTATAAACTTGTTAACAGTTCTTACAAAGTTAGAGGCCGGCCATTCGAATTGTTTCAGTAGTGCTGCTCCAGCGCCAATACCCCCCCCAATCTTACTTTTTCCATAGCTTCAGCTGTCCTCGGCTCTCCCGGGAAACATATCCTCCCTCTATCCCACTTTCCCCCAAGGGAGCTCACTGGGCTGATCCACCATCATACCAACACAGTGATTCAAGTTTCATCAGTGTCAAAGGAGAGAGTCAGAATATGCAGTCAGAAGTCCCTGATGTCACATCTGGCCCAGTCTCTTCAGATAGGCGTGTGATTACAGAGTCTCGGTCCGAGCTCGATTTGTCCATCTCTTCTCCCATCATTGGGGATGAGCCCATATCCCGGCTGTTCTCGGAGGCTACTTTCTGACGTTCCTGCTGGACTTTCATTTTGGAAGGGGCAGTTGGTTTGTGCTGGAGTCCATGTCGAGAGCGTCTTTGCTGCTGTTGTGGACTGCCACCTTTTTCGGTATCTAGCACAGTCGCCTCGCCGGTGTCTATCCATTACCAGACCTCTTCTGAAGAGTTAAAGAATTGTATCCTTTTCTTCGTTATTACCCACAAGCGAGCTGTAAACACCATGCTTTATTGTATGTTCATTTACCTCAATTTTTGCTTTGCCTCACGAAATGTAGCTCTCCATTTCTGCCCCTCTTTTGAAAATTCTGGTAATAGGAGGACTGTGCTGTTTTCTACTGTGCAGTCACCGTGTTTCCTCGCCTGACCCAGAAGATAGTCTCTGACCCTATAGTGTTATATCCTTGCGACGACTAGACATGGCAGGGCCCCAAGTGTGGGAGGGTGCGCCGGGACCCTATATGCCCTCTCCAGGGTGAAAAAGTGGGAAAGACCGTCTTCTGCTACCCTCTTCCGGAGCCAATGTTCTAGGAAGTCCACCATATTATACTTCTCTATGCACTCTGGTAAACCAATTATGCGACTATTAATCTGCGTGATCTATTTTCTGTGTCCTCCACCCTCAGTTCCAAATCGTGTATTTTCCCATCTAACTTTTGCAGTTTATCGGTTGAATCTTTTACCACTGGTAGGATCACTTTGATTTGTTTCTCCGAGGTAGATACTCTTCTGTTAGCCGGCAATGATCATCACGTAGTATGGTCAGGTCTGTCACCAAAGCATAGATTTTCCCCTCTAGGGCTTCCTGGATTTGTGGGTACTCATCCTAGCATGTGATTCAGAGGGCATTTTTCAAAATGCCTTCTTTCTTACACATTGGCTTACATTTGGAAGGTAAAAATGCAGCAAAATCCAATTGATTACAAATGTTCTACTATTATATGTTTCTATGTGTTTTCCAATAAAAATGGCATCTCACTTATGTGGGTAGGGACTAATGCCCACAACAGGAGGTGGACCATAAAGCAACATAGACACATCACATTTTTCCACTGAAAATTTACTTTTTTTTTGC
Organism: Pleurodeles waltl; assembly: GCF_031143425.1. Classification (NCBI taxonomy): domain Eukaryota; kingdom Metazoa; phylum Chordata; class Amphibia; order Caudata; family Salamandridae; genus Pleurodeles; species Pleurodeles waltl. The sequence goes on from NC_090444.1 coordinate 833,621,953, forward strand.
ATTGTGAATAGCTGCGGATTTTGAGCCCTAGCTCAGACAGCACCTAGGGAAACCCAGCACACCCACACATTTTTGAAAATTAGACCACTAAAGAAATCCAGGGTGACTTGCATGGCTCTCATTAGCTTTTCTTACCCAGAAGCCTTTGTTTAAAAACACACATTTTCCTCTTATTTCTGTCAGGACACCTTCTGGAATCTGCAGGGAACCATAAATGTCCTACCACCCACCTTTCCCCCAATTCCCCAATACAAATGGTACCTTATTTATGTGGGTAGGTCTAGTGCATGCAACAAGAAATGGACCAAAACGCAACATGGACACAACACATTTTTCCACTGAAAACAGACCATTTTTTGCAATTTGGGTAGCTGTCAATTTTGGGCACTAGTTCAGTTGACACATAGGGAAACCTAGCACACATGAATATTTTTGAAAGCTAGACACCTAGAGGAATCAAAGGTGGGGTGACATGCATGGTTCACACCAACTTTTCTTACACAGAAGCCTCTGAAAACCTCAAACCTTGACTAAAAACACACAATTGAATCACATTCCTATGAGGAAAACGTCCTGAATCTGCAGAGAGCCACAAATGTCTTACCACTCATCAACTCCCCATGTCTTTTGATAAACAGTGTCCCTCATTTGTGTGGGTAGGCCTCGTGCCCATAACAGGAAGGGGGTCCAAAACGCAACATGGACACATTATATGTTTCCACTAAAAACTAACTCTTGTTATGCAATGTGATTAGTACATTTTGGAAAACTATATACCTACGGGAATCGAGGATTAGTTGACTTTCATGTCTCTCACCAGGTTCCCCTGCCAAAATGCCTTGGCAAACCTCACACTTTGGCAAAAAACACACATTTCTGTGAGGAAACTGTCTGGAATCTGTGGTGATCCCCAAATGTCCTATCACTCAGCATTTCCCCAGGTCTTCTGATAAAAATGCTACCTCACTTGTGTGGATAGGCCTAGTGCCAAGAGAGTATAGGGTCCAACACGCAACATGGACAACTCACATACTTCCACTGACAACTGATCACTTTCTTTCTTTTGGCAATGTTGGTACTTGTGAATTTTGGGCCCTAGCCCAGCCAGCAACTAGTGAACCCTAGTAAACCTCCACATTTTTTTAACTAGACATCTATGGAATTCCATGGTGGGGTGACATGTCTCTCACCAGGATTCCTTACACATACAACCTCAAACTTTGGTTAAGAACACACATTTTCCTCATATTTATGTGAGGAAGATTTCTAGAATCTATGGGCAGCCACAGATTTCCTACCACCCCCCATTTCCCCAGGTCTCCTGATTAAAATGCTATCTCACTAGTGTGGGTAGGCCTAGTGCCCGCGACATGAAAGGGCTTAAAATGCAACATAGTCACATCACATTTTTCAGGAGAAAACTGATCTATGTTTTTAAAAAATATTGACAGTTTTTTCATCCTCGTTCAGCTGGCACTTAGGGAAATCTAGCAAACTTCATATTTTAGAAAACTAGACAATCAGAGAAACGTGAATGGCTCACCTCAGGTTTTATTACTCAGAAGCCCTTGCAAGCCTCAAACTTTGACTAAAAACACACATTTTCTACACATTTCTGTGAGAAAAATGTTTGGAATTTGTGTAGAGCCACAGATTTCCTACCACCAGTATGCACCCAAGTCTCCCTATACATTTTTACCTCTTTTGTGTGGGTAGGCCTAGTGTCCGCAATAGGAAAGGGTCCAAAACGCAACATGGACACATCACATTTTTCCAATGAAAACTGACCCATGTTATGCAATGTTGGTGGCTGTGAATTTTGGGCCTTAACTCAGTCGGCACTTAGGGGAACCTTGCACACATGCACATTTCTGAAAATTACCAGGGGAGTCCAAGGGTGTATGACTTGGGTGGCTCTCACCAGGTAATTCTATCCAAAAGCCTTTGTAAACCTCAAACTTTGACTAAAAAACACATTTTGCTCATAGTTCTGTGACAGAAAGCTCTGGAATCTGTGGGGAGCCACATATTTTCTACCACCCTGAGTTACCACACATCTCCTGATAATAAGGGTACCCCACTTGCATGGGTGAGCCAAAAGACCACCACACAAAAGGCACTAATGCCCTGCATGGAGAGATCAGTCAGGGATGATCAAAGGACTCACCTAGTTGAAGAGCCAAGACTGCACCTTCCTGAAGAATGCAATACTTTTAGAAAGCCTAGATGTGTTGGAGCAGCACATTCCAGCCTTCCAGAGTAGGGCAAGAGAAGTCACCACTGCCCTTTTTGGTGCTGCATACACATGGTATGTTTTCAAGAATGAGTCTGGCTGAGGAAAGGTGTCTGGAAGGTTTCTACAATCTAAGGCAGCTTTGAGGTATGCTTGGCCAATGTTGTGTACAGCTCTGAATGTGTGTGTCAAGAATGTGAAGAGAACTGTGTAATGGGAGCCAGTGAAGTTCTTAGAGGAGCAGGGTGCGTGGAAGTGGGAAGTGAGCCCAGATGTAGGCCCAGTGCTCAATGTGCCACTGGATTCAAACTAGCTTGGCTGATGAGGGGGTGATACCCTGAAGCCGTTCCCAGGGTGATTGTTTCCAGTTCAGGGAGGGCCTAGCCTTTTTTGTGTTGTTATAGTCACCCTAAGAGGAAAGGTATTGCCCAGATGTGGTTTCCAAGATGCTTATTTCCCATTCAGGAGGGGCCTGACCTGGCAGTTCGGGCTGGACTGGTCCCATGGGGAGCAGGATAAAGACTGATTTGCATATGGCTGGGTCCAAACTGGGATGGCGTGGTAAGCAGCAAAATAATGGATTAAGCCCAGACTGTGACTGGGGGTGAATGTTTGCTTTGTTCAGCATTCTGCCATCATCTTTTCTTTTTGCTTTTTTATCTATAAACCCAGGGGCAGCTTGTCGGTAGATAAGAAGTACATTTGTCCACAGAAAAACTGTTTGGTGAGTTTCCTGGGCCTTCCTAGGTGTGCTTCCTGCCTTTCTAGTGAAACCTTCCGGATGGGAGCCCTGGTGTCTGCTTCCTTTTTGTGTGCATTGTCCATTGCCATTTGACAGGCAAGTGGGGCAGGTATCAGGTCCACCCCATCCATCCTGGAAGCATAGGCCACTCATTTCAACCACCAGCCTCTATTCTACTCTGTCTTGTACAATTATACTTTCCAGGGTGACTAAACACCCCAGGTGCAGCAGGAATGTTCAGTCAGCTCCCTGACCGTTTATGCTGTGCATTGTCGATTGTTATAAAGGAGTTATTTTCTGATTTAGACATTACAATTCAAATGTTTTATAACAAGGAATGTAACAGTATTATGGAAAAAAGTAAAATATGCATCCTCACTGCATTTTCATAATTTTAAAATCATTAATTATTAATTATGTTCACCAGGGTTAGTGTATGGAAGTTCTAGGTCTACACTAAAGAAAATAACTAATAGCTTATATTAGGTAGTCAAATATGTTTACACAGTAAGGGTCATATTTACAAGGAGTTTGCCCCACCACTACATCATTTTTTGGATGCAGCAACAGTGCAGTCACTGCTCCATATTTACGAAGTGACTCATTCAGTGAACTGCATCACTTTTCCCTGTCCTGCATCAGTTTCCCCTTGCACAATGACTGGCTGCGTCAGGTAACGTTAATCATATGATAGGTAGGTGTTCCCATTTAAAATCCCATGCAGAACTGCTTCAACCATACTTACAACAATTTGAGAAGGTGGCACATTGCTGGCAAATGACGTGCTGATTTCAAAATGTGTCAATATTCCTGTGCATTGGAAACCAAGATGTAAAAATGACACATTGGCACTGCTACATGAGCAGAACAGGCCTAAATCACTCTAGCAAGCTTAAAAACGTCATGGAGCTACTCTTCCTCCAGCTTGGAGCACCAAGAGGAAGATTGTCACCACCCTCACCGCTACATGCACAGAGGCAGCGCAGGAGATGGGAGCGGAGATACCGGCAGGTGACTACCCTCATTGCCCTCAAGGAGGAGGAGGTCATCAACAACTATAGGCTCAAAAGGGAGTCCACTGTCCAGCTCCTACTCCAGATTGCACCAAGGCTGCAGACAACATTACAGAGGTCCATCAACATCTCTCTGCAGCTAAGCTGGTGGCTGTATTACACGTGGTGGCACCTGGCTCCTTCCAAATCACCACAGACAAAGTAGCAGGAAATTTGCAGCCTTCATTTTCAGCATTCCTGCCCTCTGTTCTTGTTGCCATCATCAGCCTAACCCTACAGTACCTCTTGTTCCCCAACACACAATATAAAAATCTGGAAAACAAGCAGAGCTTCGATGTCATTGCTGGATTTTCACTTGTATTGGGGGCAATGGATTACACACATGTGCAACTGGTGCCTACCTCTGCTACCTCCCACCTGTTTAGAAACTGGAAGCACACATATTCCATCAACATGCAGGCCATAGAGGACCACCTAGAGATGTTCATAAATATGCTGCCAAAGTAACCTAGAAGTGTTCATGATGCAAACCTCTTCCGACATTCCAGCATCAAGGGGCACTTCCAGAACGGGAGATATGGGAATGGCCTACTGGTTGGTAAGTAATTTCAAGCACAATAATCATCTCATTACAGTCAATCATGTTGCTCAATTTAGCCACGTTTGGCTTGGGTGAGAGAGATAGTGTTTATATAGCAGGTGTGTGCCTCATACTTGTAAATTGACACATGGCGCATGTGCAATATAACCATACATCTCTCACATCCAAGACATGTAAAAACACTGTGGCCCTCATATACATGAAGCCTGTACTGCTGGGGTGTTCATTTCCATGATGCTCTGGTGAGCCATGTATTCCAGTTATAGGTTTCCTGAGTTACAAGGGCATGGTGATCTGTACCTGTAAAATTTCCACATATATATGCTTCCCCTGGGAGGCTTAACAAGGACAACATAACTTAATTTTGATTGTTAGTTACTCTTCATATGTGCGCTGCATTCTGCAGCACAAATACAAAGTGTCATAAACCTACCTTGTTTGTATATATACATGAAGGTTTCCCTACGGCATTAAAACAAGTGAGTCCAAAATGCAGACACATCTGCACCCTGATGCAAGGAGACGTGTTACCAGCATTCACTAATCTGTGATATTGTGCATGCAGAAGAAACACAAATGTGCTGCATGGCATTAATATGGCAGATTCATGGCCTTTTCATTTAATGCAGGGCAGTGCAGCTAAGTGACTCAATGTGCTGCCCCTTGTGTGCCTCAAAATGTTGGAAAGATCCTCAACAATGCAACAATGCTGTGTCGCAATACTGTACTCAGGATAGGGCCTCCAATTTTGATGTCTATGGGGGTCATTCTGACCCCGGCCGGCGGCGGAAGCCGCCGGCCTGGCTGGGACCGCCAGAATGCCGCTGCGCGGACAAAAGACTGCCGCGGGTATTCTTGGTTTCCCGCTGGGCTGGCGGGCGACCGCCAGAAGGCCGCCCGCCAGCCCATCGGGAAACACCCTTCCATGAGGATGCCGGCTCCGAATGGAGCCGGCGGAGTGGAAGGGGTGCGACGGGTGCAGTTGCACCCGTTGCGATTTTCAGTGTCTGCATGGCAGACACTGAAAATCTTGGTGGGGCCCTGTTACGGGGGCCCCTGCAGTGCCCATGCCATTGGCATGGGCACTGCAGGGGCCCCCAGGGGCCCCACGACACCCCATACCACCATCCTATTCCTGGCGGCCAAAACCGCCAGGAACAGGATGGCGGTATGGGGGTCGGAATCCCCATGGCGGCGCAGCAAGCTGCGCCGCCATGGAGGATTCCCCAGGGCAGCGGAAAACCGGCGGTACACCGCCGGTTTTCCGTTTCTGACCGCGGCTCTACCGCCGCGGTCAGAATGCCCAAGGGAGCACCGCCAGCCTGTTGGCGGTGCTCCCGCGGTCGTTGGCCCTGGCGGATTTTACCGCCAGGGTCAGAATGACCCCCTATGTGTCCACAGGTAAGTTCCATGGCCCTGAGACATGTCATGTATCCAATACCTGGTAAAGTTAATGAGGAACAAATATATGATCATACCCAGCTCATGTGCACCCTGGAGAATGACCTCACTCGTCATATTAACTCACTTGCCATCCTGTGTCTGCTCCATTTTGTGATGCAAAAGCCGAATCACACAGTCAGCCAAGGCTTTTCAATGTGCAGCAAGGTAAGCCCCTAGGCCAAAAGATTAGCTCAAACACCAGGCAGGAATGCATTCACTATGTCCACATTTTGACTGTGTTGGTGCAATGCTGTCCATTGTCTGCAAGTGCAGATGGCAAACCTATGACAATGCATCATGTAGAAAAACCTTTCCAACACTGTTCTCAATAAGTGAGGCAGAGTAGTTTTAAGAGTTTCACAGTTGCATTGCACTGCGCCAAACTCCAAACAATCTCTCAAGTTTGGTACTGCCAATACAATGGAAACAGTACACTGCCATGTGTAGACTATTATGAAGCACAATGCCAGCACTTAGAATCCCTTCATGGCTGTAGCTAATGAACAACTGACTACTTCTCTCACATCCAAATATGTGTGACTGAATGAGACAACATCATCAGCACTTGTCAAATGTTGACATTCCAACATGTATGAGGTCATGATATGCCAGCAAAAGTTTAAAACACAAACAATATTAAAGTGTGATCGAAGTGTCAGCTCAATTGCTAACTGGCTATCCATAAGAATGCAGACTTGCCATTGGCATGGCATCGGCACTCACAAGTTAGAGAAATAGTAACTGTAACACCAAGGCCAGTACACGTTTATGTGAAGTACATTGTCAATAATACCAAAAATTAAAGTGTATGTATGTCAATCAATGTCAGTACGCCTCCAGTACTGTGTGAAAGCGAATGAGTCCATCAGGACATAAAACAGTATGTAAATGATTATGGGCATAGCAGCCATTATGAACATTGGCCCAGATGTAAGAAGAAATGGCTTTGCAAATCGCAAATAGCAATTTTTAAGAAATCGCTATTTCCGAGTCGCAATAGGCCATGTACCATAATTGCGATTCGGAGTTAGCAATTTCTTAAAAATCGTTATTTGTGGTTTGCGAGGCCCAATTACCGAATCGCAATTTGCATTTTCGTACATTGCGATTCGGTAATTGAAAATCGCAAATTGCGAGAAAGCACTCCTAGAGGAGCCTGATGACATCACAAGCAGGAAGTGAGTCATCCCAGGCAGTTTCAGGTGCCACACCCAAACCAGCATCCAGAGAGAGTCAGCCCAGCCACACTGAGCAACACTCTGAAGGAGGCAGCACACCTGAACAACCATGGACACCTCAGCCCAAGGAAAGGAGAAGGGAGAAAGAAAGTGGAAGCTCAAATTTAGCGAGCATGAGCTGGAGGTGCTGACAGAGGAGGTGGTCAGGAGCCATGACCGGCTTTTTGGCAAAAGCTCACTCCAGGTGCCGAAGAATGAGAAAAGGAGACTCTGGGCAGACATACAAACAAAGATCTGCGCTATTGGAGTGGCACAGTGATTGGTCGAAGAAATTAAGAAGAGGTGGTACGACCTGCGGTCCTGTGCCTAGGAGAGGGTGGCAAAACAACTGCAGGAGGCCAGGAGCACAGGAGGCGGTCAACCCACAGAGTCACCATCCATCCCGTTAGAGGACCTAGTGGAGTCCACACTCCTCCCTGAAGCAGTCAGTGGGGTCACAGAGATAGACACCTCCGGCACACCAAGTACCAGCAAAGGTAAGTGCAATATTGAACTGTAACCCCATAGGTGTATGCACAAAAGCCCCTTAGGAATTAGCAAGTAATGTAAAACATAGTGAGAAGTAGTCCATTCCACATCTTAGAAGCAGCACAACAATGCATTATGGGAGTGGCAGTCCACAACCCAGAGTTGAAAGTAGCACATACAATGCAATTAAGTAGAGTGAGGTACTGGGTTTTTCAGAACCGGTACTGATCCGGTAACCCAGCGGTGCCAGGGTACACCCAAAGACCTCGGGTACTTTCCTGATTCAGACTACAGAAACTCAGAGTCTTCTAGGTGAAGTCAAAGATCGAATTTATTGGCTGCAACCAAGTAACAAGCGTCCTAGAAGTACAACAGCACGGTTTGTATGTTCTCAGGAGACTGTCTGTCAATGCAAAATCAGGTTTCCTTATATACAGTTTTTTAAGCTTCAGGCAAACATTCTTGACATTTTGGTTGGTCATTCACATGTTTTCACTACAAAGGAAAAAACAGTGTCATGATGAAACCTCATATTTCATGTCATCCAACCCATAATAAATTACCCGGCAAGGCCTAGAATTTCACATCAGATAAGTGTGGACCCCCAATAAAAACGGGCACCTCCCCCTCGTAAAGTAAGAAGAAGAAAAGAGCAGGTGCAGGTGTGAGCAAGATTAGGCAGGGTGTGTGAGCGATAATAAGGGTTTTATGGCATGGTGTGCCTTGATGCTATCTGATTCGGCCACTGGGAGAGGGACTGACCAAACAGGTTTGGCCTGAGGCAATGGTTCCAGCTTGCCCAGGTCAGAGAAAAGTCCATCAAGGTGTACGTGTCCTTGGAATCAAATCCGACTGTATTATAAGCCTATGTGAGGGCAACTTTTAAAATGGCTGCCGTGTATAACATGGGAGCCACGAGTGCAGGACGAAAATGGCGATTTCAAGGTGAAAGCGCGGCTGGAATTGAGCGAAAATGTTCATGCTTAGTGTACTAGTCATTATCGGTCTTTTGATACTAAAATCGTACTGCTGTGGCAAAGTAAATTACATGGGTCCAGAATTTTTAGAACCACAAACCCTCCTTTTGCCCTTACATAGGCAATGAACCTATTCTCATGCTAATCTGAGTCCAGGTCTATGTTTCTAAAGTCGTTGAGATGTTGCTGTAACATCATCCTAGTATTTAGCTCGTCTCTTGGTGCAGGTTTCCTTATGCATGATGTAACACAGAAACCACATATCGCAGGAGCACACTGCACGCATAGACAGAACAGGAAAAGAATGGCCAAGATCATCCCAATGACCATCAGAATCTTCCATCCCCATGCTGATATCAGTTCCCAGAGCCATCCCATTAATGACCAATCTCCTTTATCTAAATGAATAGATTCGGAAATTCTATGCAATTTGGAGATGGCCTGGTATACTGTTGGAGCGTTATCTGGGACAAAAACACAGCAACTCGACTGGATCAATGTACATACTCCACCCCGGTCTGCAAGTATGACATCTAATGCGACCCTGTTCTGAAGGGTCATAAGACGATCCGACTGGAGCTCAGCAGTCAAGTTACCAAGGGCACCAGCGGTTTCAGCCACGGTGGATTCAACCACTCTTATCAATTGCCTTATACTTCTGCTGTTACTTATTTGTCCCCAGAACGGCAGAAAACCCTTTACGAAGTCCCCAAATTCTTGTCCTGCAGTGTCTTCTTCACTGAAGACGCCTCTAACTATCCTTGTCTTGTGGTAATCTGCCGCTGCTGTGTAGGTAGGGGGCAACAGGAACGAAACGAAGCATGTGCCCGAAAAGTCAGGGGGCAACCATGTAAAGGCTCTATCATGGCAGATGAAATAGGTACCCTTAGCTGCCAAGAGCGGAGGGGAGGTCTGAGATGCGAAGACATATGTCTCAGTGCAGACGCTTTCCCCTAGCTGAGCTCTGGGATTCTTGCCAGTACCTTGCAGACACAGGTGACCCTGATGGGGTACAACCCAAATCAGGGAAGATATCTTAGCTTGCTGTTTCTCATTCATTGTGGCTTCATATCCGGTCATGTTCCATCCTATATATGCAATTGTCTCATCTCTGAGGATAGTCTCGTAGAGGATATTGTCCTTCATCATGTCTATGATACCTTTAACTAAAGCATTTTTCTTAGGGTTGTCTTCCGCAAAACGTAGGGGGTAGTGTGCATAGATGAATATTGTTCTAATGCCCACACAGAACCATTGTGGCTGGAAGGCAGGATCAAATAAGGGATACCTTTATCTGCTGTGTGAGGCATAAGGCCACACACCCAACAGTTAGTTGTATTTATCACTAGCTGGTGTTGGTGCAAAAGCTGGATGAAGGAGTTATTAATGAACTCTAGTCTCCTAGCAGATTTATGTTTAGGGAGGAGTTGAAAAGAATGTGGGGAAACAGTGGAAGGAGGAGGTGCAGAGGAGGTAGTGGGTGCCAATATCACATTAAAACAGAATAAAATATATCCTATAAAAAACATAAGTATACTAAATAATATAAAAATGCACAGCAGCAAAAACCGCTTCCTGGTTATCGTTTCACATATTCTCTTCTTGAAACTCAGTCTTTCAACATGTTCTCCATTTTGGAAAGATTCCATCCTCTAACCGTTGCCGCTCGTGGCGGTTGGTTTACTTCACTTAGGAGTGTTCTGAATGTTCCAGGCCGCCCTAGAACAAACCAGACCTGTAGACCTTGTGTCCACAGGCTACCCCCCTAAGTCTTTTCAGCCACGATCCTACAGCCGAACCCGGATGGAGGTTCAAAAAATACAAAAAGCAAAAAGTCATTCAAAAATAATTTTCCATATTGGAGAACTTTGCTAAAGAGAAGAAAAGTAAACTATTTTATTTGTCCTTTATTCTTGGTCGTAGATTATAACGGTTAGTCCCAGGTATCGTGTGGTCCTGAAAAAGGAGTTCAGGTTCTGTAGCGTCCAATCGAACTGACGGTGATACTGCTGATTGTAAAATGTCATCACTTTCTTTCTCAGTGAGTGTTCCTTTTATTCGTGCATCGCTGAAAGGCAGAAAACGTGGCACGGTTTCAGTCTCTGAGTCGGCGACACCTTCCTGAACCCACCGGTCATATGGCAGAGGTAGGGGTACCCTTTTGCAATGGGTCCCATGGATCCAGTGTTTCTTCCCTTCTACTCGAACAGCTGATCTTGTGGAGAGAAGAACGAGGTGCGGTCCGGTCCACCTGGGCTGCTAGTTTTTGGTTCGCTGAAAGTTCTTTATTAAAACCCAGGATCCAGGCTCAATGGGATGACCTGGAGATTCAGAGACCGGAGGCAGGGTGTCGTGGACCTGTTGATGTAAGACACGCAAGTTAGCTGTCAATTCATACAGATAGTCAAGCAAGACAGGATGCTCTATCTCGCTGAACTTCTTGGGCCTAGGCACTCCCCATATATTGGCCGGGCGGCCAAAGATTATTTCATAAGGGCTAAGTTTCACTCGTGAATGCACAGTCATTCTGGTTGATAGGAGTGCTAAGGGTAGAGCGTCAGGCCATTTGAGACCAGAGCTCGCTTGTATCTTGGCCAATTTTAGCTTTAGAGTGCCGTTATAGAACTCCACTAATCCAGCTGATTGGGGGTGATTTGCAGCATGAAACTTTTGGTTTATGCCTAGCCCTTCGCATACTTTCTTCATCACTTGACCCACAAATTCACTTCCATTGTCACTCCAGATCATTCTCGGCATTCCGAATCTAGGCAAGAACTCTTTCACAAGGGCTTTGGCTGTGGATAGCGCAGTATTGTCTTTTAGGGGATAGGCTTCCACCCATCTTGAAAAGGCACAAACAACGAGTACGTATTTTAAGTTGTTGCACCTCTCCATGTGGATGAAATCTAGCTGCAAAACCTCAAACGGATACGTAGGAGGTGCAAAATGACCAGCTGGAGTTGGGGTTCCTCTACCAGGGTTGTGTTTCAGGCATACCATGCAATTTCTAACCACATTTTCTGCGCACTTGGGAATTCCTGCATTTTGCCATACTGGGGCCAACAACTTACAAATCCCTTTCACACTGATGTGAGCCATTCCATGAGCCATTGTAACTACTGCAAGCACATACGCATCGGGTAGCAACCATCTCTGATGTTCTGACATCTCGACCCAACAACCATTCACATCCAATTTACCCGTACTTTCTCTCCACACACTCAATTCTCTCTCTGTGGCTTCAGCTTGAATCGATTTCACGCTTTCTATTGTGTCTTCACACATTCCAACATCACCAATCCATCTTGCAGGGCCCGCGACATACATTCGGCTCATCACATTCCTTGCCATTTCTTTTGCGACCTCGTCAGCAAATGCATTCCCACGACCAACATCATCAGTCACCTTTTTATGTGCGCTACACTTCACAATCGCAACTTGCAACGGTAAAGTAAGTGAATCAAGAAGCTCGTTTACCAACTGACCATGCTGTATTTTAGTTCCATGCGAGGTCAGGAACCCACGTTCCTTCCACAGACGCCCAAAACTATGGGCCACACCAAACGCATATTGGCTATCGGTATAGATAGTCACTTTCATTCCTTTTGATACTGTACATGCTCTTGTTAGGGCTATTAACTCAGCTGCTTGGGCTGAATTATGTGGGATACGTGCAGCTTCAACAATCGTACCCAAAGTTGTCACAGCATACGCCGCAGTCGTGTCACCATTCGGGAGCTTAAAGCATGAACCATCCACCCACAAAGTACCATCACTCTTTGCAACGGGAGTGTCCAGAAGGTCTATTCTCCCTTTCGTTTCTTCTTCTGTTCTATGGAGACAATCATGTTGTTCAGAAGTATCTAACTCCGTCACAATTGGCAATAACGTAGCTGGGTTAAGTGTAGTGCATCTTTTTATATGTACATGGCTTGCTAACAATGTCAACTCGTAACCTGACAATCGAGCACTAGTTAAATGCTGTGTCTTGGTTCTGTTTAACAACGTGTCCACTGCATGTGGAACCATTACGATTAATGTGTTATTCATCACTAAACCAGCAGACTGTCGGATAGAAACAGCAGCTGCCGCTGCCGCTCTTATGCAGCTCGGTAGTGCCTTAGCTACTGGGTCTAAGGTTGAAGAGAAATAGGCGCATGGACGCTCCCTGTCTCCAAACTGTTGTGTCAAAACTGCTAACGCACAACCTTCTTTCTCATGGACATACAATGTAAAAGGCTTGCTGTAGTTGGGGGTACCCAACACAGGAGCTGAACATAATGCATCACGTAATTCGACAAAACTTTTCTGACAATCTTCAGACCATGGGACGGGATTTGGTATATCTTTACAAGTTAATGCCACCAAGGGTTTGGCTATTAACGAAAAATTAGGTATCCATTGTCTGCAATATGATGTAATACCCAAGAAAGCACGCACTTCTCTTTGTGTTTTTGGCACACTTATTGCTGCAACAGCCCTGATTCTCTCTGGGGTCAGTTGCCTTCCCTCCTTCGAAAAGAGATGACCTAAATAGGTCACTTCTTTTTGACAATACTGTAACTTTGAAAGGGACACTTTGTGGTGTAAATCAGACAAATGACGCAATAATGACAATGTTGCTTCTTTGCAGATCTCCTTGGTATCTGCGGCAACTAGCAAATCATCTACATATTGAATGAGAGTGGCGCCATCAGGTAACATAAGAGTGTCAAGTTGTGCTTTCAAAGCCTGACTATAGATAGATGGACTTTCACAATAGCCTTGAGGAGCTCTCTTAAATCTGAAGCTTCGTCCTCCCAAATTGAAGCCAAAAATGTCCCTGCTCTCTTCTGCAATAGGGATGCTGAAGAAAGCATTTTTCAGGTCTATTACTGAGAACCAAGTGGCTGAAGCTGGAATCATTGTCAACAATGCAGTGATATCGGGGACGACTGGAAACTGTGGCACAACTATTTTGTTCACCTCTCTAAGATCAATTACAAACCTATAAACAGGTGGCTGAGTAGGGTCAGTATGCTTCAAGACAGGCAAAACAGGACTATTGCAAACGTTGCCTCTTGTCTCTTTAATTACATCCTTCTCAATCAGATCACGAATAATTGCCAACAACGCTTTTTCCCCTTCACTAGAGATCTTGTATTGGGGAATACGTGGCATTTTAACATTGGCTTTTAATGTTATCACATATGGCTGAATTTCCAAAAGACCTACATCATTAGGTCCAGTAGCCCAAAGAGTATTAGGAAGAGACGAAAATTCTGGTGGAAATCTGTCCTTTGACAAATACATTGGTGAAACCACTTTCTTACCCAATGTGAGTTGCACTCCAGAAGGAGAGCAATACAATGTTGCATACAATCTCTTTAACAAATCTAATCCTAACAAGTTCTCGCCACAACCTGTCGTCAAAATAAAGGGTGTTTCAAATTTACAAGGTCCAACAGAAAGAGATATAGGGTTAGAAATCGGATTTCTAACTGGGGCGCCGGAAAACCCTACTGATACATTTGTTTCGCCAGACAAAGGTGCGCCAGGGAGTTTTGAGTGCATAATAGAACTCTTGGTAGCACCAGTATCCAACAGAAAAGGTTCTGACACACCTGATGCAATCACCTTAACATAAGGCCCACTCTGATCTACTGGAACTGAAACAACTCCCTCTCTTTGTCTATGGCTGTCCTAGCAATCATTACTGTCCAAATGCTCATCCTCTGTATAGTAATCATCAGTATAGTACTGAGCCGTCCTACCAGATGCATTAACCTGTTGATCAAATCTGTTCATTGAGTTTTGAGGGAGGAATGGGCGCGCGCTCTGGGGAACATATCCACGTCCTCTTCCTCTAGGTGCTTGTGGAACACCTCGACCTCTTAAACCAGAAGTACCATTTGCGCGCTGTAGCAAAGCAGGGCAACTATACTTGAAATGACCCTCTTCCTTGCAATATGAACACTGATTGGGACCTACTGGGATACGTGGTTGAGCATACTCGGTTCTTTGCGAGTTTCTCTGAAACGGTTGGGGCTGATAGTTATTCTGATAATTGTTCTGTGCACCACTATTCTGACCACCACGTGGCGGGTACGCTTGTTGTAACAGAACCTTCGTTTTCAATTCTTTTGTTTTCTTTTCTACTCTATCTCTCTCATCTTTATCTCTATTTTCGTAGTACTGTGCAGTAGCCAATATCTGTGCTGAAGAGGAAACTGCCCAAGAACTTTCTGAGTCTTTTAACTTTTTACACAACTCAGGAAGCAGATTATGCACAAATTTATCGGCGAACAAACGTTGACCACCTTCTGTGCTCATATCTTGACCACTGTGGTCCACAAACGTTTCTTCAAACCTGGTGAAGAAATCTGATACCGTTTCTTCTTTCTTTTGCTTACATGCAGACAATTTATCCCAGTTTACACGCATCGCAGGCATTATAGTTTTCATGTAATCAATAATCCTACCAGGAAGCTCTGTCACTAAAGGTTCAGGTTTAGCACCACCAATTTGTCGGGCATCTGCAGCAGCAATATTAGCCCATGTGTCACCTAACTCTTGAGCATGGTCTGTATGGCGAATCTTTCCCCATAAAGGCTGTGGAACAACATTCCCAAACAACATGTCTATGTCAGCTAAATTCATAATGCAAGATCCCGCAGTCTGTGACAATTCCTTGTAATACCCTGTAGGATTCTTACGGGGATCAGGCAATGTCTGCTTAAGGGCTAAAACTTCAGCTCGCTTCCATGGAACGTGTACCCATACACGCTGGAAATGAGGCAGGACAGGTGGATTAGCATTTGGGTCCCCTTCCCTCCACTGTGGGGGAACTTCTCTCATGGGGTACTGTTTCCCTTTCTTTTTAGCAGGAGAATCATATTTAAACAATAACCTGGAAACACCTTCAGTCCTAAATGACAATAACATCGCAACTGCTTTCTCGACATCTGAACCCACAATCAAACCTGTCGAAAAATCGAACCGTACACGACACAACTTAGGCGGATTGGGCTCCAAACCATTTTCCTCTAAATCCTCAGAAAGAAAAGTACACATTTTTTCAAAAACGTATCTCTGTTTCGGTTCTTCCCACTGATGGAAGACATCCATAACAGACTCTAGTTCATATCTCGCTGGTTCAGTAACCCATTTATGCGCCAAATAATTCAGTGTCTCTTTCTCCATACCATCAGGCAATTGGCTACGCAATTGCTTACGCTGTGAAACTGGGGTCGTAGCTAATGACCCAAAGAGAGGGGATAAAAGACTAGTCACAGTGTTTGTCATTCTCTGATGGATAGAGGGAGAGGTTGACAAATGAACAGGAGGAAAAACAGAATGAGACAAGGCAGAGACAGAAGCAGTATCAGAAACAATACCAGGAGCGGTAGTCGCTATAGTAGTCAAAGTTGTAGGAAGTAAAGGCAGAGCAGATGTCAAAGCCGGTGGCCCTTGAGAAGGCTGCACCGGAGAAATAGGAACCAACTGAGGAATAGCTGGTGGGTGCTGGGGAGGAGCAGGAGGCAATGCAACCACTGCTTGTGCAACTAGAGGTTGCGGAGGTGCCGTTGCATTCTGCGCATAGGGTGGTGGCGAACTTAGCAAATGCGACATTAGGGGATCTTTTTCAGAGTCTTTTGCTGCATCTTGCTGAAGAGGCGGCAAAACTGGATAGCATTTATCTATTGTCATTTTATGTCGCCTATGCAACTGCTCATTCAACTGTTCTACCTCGTTATCTTTAAACTGTATAGCAGCTTGCATAATCGAAATACCTTTTTCTCTCTTATTTTTCTTAGCTAATTTAATTTCCTTTTGCTTGGCTTCCTTACGCCATAAGCGGAAAGAATCAAACATTGCCGGCCGGGCTTTCTTCTTAAAAAGTCTAACTTCGAGGTTATCTAAGATTTCTGTGTCAAAGCTACCATTTTGGGGCCATTTTAAAACACCATCTTTTCTGGTGTAACGGATCCATACTTCATTATATGTGATGGGGCCTACTCCGTGCTTCACATATAGTTCATAAGTTGGAGTTCCAATCGGAGGAACCGGACATGAGTCCTCCAACCGGGAGTCTCTTTTACAACCAAGACAAAACAAATTTCCAAGTCTGCTAAGACCAGGCATCTTCGCTCACTAGTCTAGCTTCAAACTTCAAAGGATTATCGTTTACGATAGTCTTGTGAATACACGAGTCCTTCGGCTTTGGTACTTGCAAGTTCCAAATCAAAGTGATCCCGAAGGGATACCAAACCAAATGTCCAACTAAGGACCAAACCAAGTGTCCAACTAAGGACTGGGAGACGCTCCACTTATACTTAACTGAAAATATCGATGACGTCACCAGAAGACTCGTCTTATCGTTTCGCTCTACCAAGCATCAAGGGTCCAAATCAGGGCGATAGCCAGGGCAGCAGTCCTTCGTAGCCGTCGGGAAGCGGGGAACCTTGCAGCAAAGACTTTCGGACCACGTCGACATGCAGGGGTCGATGAAGTGGCGGCCTTCCTCCAGAATTTTCACACGAAGCTCCCCACGGACCTCAGGCTTGGACCGGTACCGCTGGTATCACCCCACGTTGGGCACCAACTGAGGTACTGGGTTTTTCAGAACCGGTACTGATCTGGTAACCCAGCGGTGCCAGGGTACACCCAAAGACCTCGGGTACTTTCCTGATTCAGACTACAGAAACTCAGAGTCTTCTAGGTGAAGTCAAAGATCGAATTTATTGGCTGCAACCAAGTAACAAGCGTCCTAGAAGTACAACAGCATGGTTTGTATGTTCTCAGGAGACTGTCTGTCAATGCAAAATCAGGTTTCCTTATATACAGTTTTTTAAGCTTCAGGCAAACATTCTTGACATTTTGGTTGGTCATTCACATGTTTTCACTACAAAGGAAAAAACAGTGTCATGATGAAACCTCATATTTCATGTCATCCAACCCATAATAAATTACCCGGCAAGGCCTAGAATTTCACATCAGATAAGTGTGGACCCCCAATAAAAACGGGCACCTCCCCCTCGTAAAGTAAGAAGAAGAAAAGAGCAGGTGCAGGTGTGAGCAAGATTAGGCAGGGTGTGTGAGCGATAATAAGGGTTTTATGGCATGGTGTGCCTTGATGCTATCTGATTCGGCCACTGGGAGAGGGACTGACCAAACAGGTTTGGCCTGAGGCAATGGTTCCAGCTTGCCCAGGTCAGAGAAAAGTCAATCAAGGTGTACGTGTCCTTGGAATCAAATCCGACTGTATTATAAGCCTATGTGAGGGCAACTTTTAAATTGGCTGCCGTGTATAACATGGGAGCCACGAGTGCAGGACGAAAATGGCGATTTCGAGGTGAAAGCGCTGCTGGAATTGAGCGAAAATGTTCATGCTTAGTGTACTAGTCATTATCGGTCTTTTGATACTAAAATCGTACTGCTGTGGCAAAGTAAATTACATGGGTCCAGTATTTTTAGAACCACAAGAGCGACACCCAGAAGAACAGAACACCCACAACACAGTGAAGAGAAGTACCTGTACCTTTATTACCATTGTGTGCCCTTACTTGTAACAAACATAACTGACATGCTGCATATTGTTGTTGCAGGTGGGCCAGACCCAGCAGCCACAGCATGTGCCAGCTTAGGGAAGACTGACACCCATCTAGCCTCAGACTCCAACACGAGTGGGTCTCTCACCATTGAGCCACTTCGACGCAGGCCCAGGGCACTACCACTGCCAGAGCTGCCAGGACTCTGATGAGCAGCAGGAAGGGCCACATACACCATCCCCAACTGGCAGATGCACCCAGATGCAGGAGGCCAGTTCGCAGCAGACCACAGCACCCCAAAGGATGGCTAGAAATGCAGGTGCACAGGCGTATGAGGCAGGTGAGGGCACCTCCTTCTTTGGTGGCCTGGAAGCGGCTATGTTGCAGCAGCAGCGGCGCCTGCAGAATAAAAAGATCACTGCTTTACAAAAACAGATGCAGCAACATAATGCCAACATGGGGGGCCTGCATCGCCAGCTGGAGTGCCTGAATGCAAATATAGAACAGCTGCATGAGGGACAGGTCCAGGCATCGCAGAACACAAGGGAGCTCACTTCTGCTGTGCCAGGAGCTGCGCCATGACAGGATGAGCCACCGCAGGCAGGAGCAACGTTTCATGAACATGTTCGGGGGATTTTGTCGCTCTGTGACTAGGCTGGCTAATTCAACCTCACAGATTTCACGTCGTGCAGTGGCTGCACAGGTGGAGGCAGCACACAGAAGCAGGGATGTGGCTCACGGACTAGTCCAAATCACAAATGTGATTGACAACATCATGGGACACAGGTCAGCCACACCTAGCGAGCTTGGACTGGGGGACACGGAGGACACTTCCAGCCTCAGCAGCCTAGCTGTGCCCGCAATGGACAACAGATGGTGCAGTGCCAGGCACAGCACTGCCACTGAGGCAGGCAATCGAGGTGCCAGTGAGGCAACTGGGCACCCGAGTGGTGTGCGTGGCCGCAAGAAGTAACTGTAGCGACCAGAGGGGTAATGAGTACACTATGAAGTAATAGTGTAAAGTGTAGCGGCATAGAGTGAATGTGGAGTGACATTGAATGGAATGGAATGGAGTGCAGTGGCTTGGAGTGGTGTACAGAAGAGTGGCACAAAGGATGTTGGCATACAGTTGGGTGGCATACAGTGGATTGGTGTAGAGTGAAGTGGGTTAGAGTGGAGTGGTATAAAGTAGAGTGGCAACATTAGTGAAGAGGGGTAGAGTGAAGCAGGGTAGAGTGGTATAGAGAAGAGTGGCATACAGTGAAATGGGGTAGAGTACAGTGGTGCAGTGTTGATACAGTGGAGTAGACTGGAGTGGCATAGAGTAGAGTGGTGCAGAGTATAGTGGTGTAGAGTGGAGTAGAGTGCTTTGAGTGGCGTAGAGTGCAGTAGCGTAGAGTGCAGTGGTGTGGAGTAGAGTGACATAGAGTGAAGTGGGGTATAGTGAAAAAGGATGGAGTTAAGTGTTGTAGAGAAGAGTGGCATAGAGTGCAGTGCTGCAGAGTAAAGTGCAGTGGCGTACAGTACCATGGAATAGAATAGAATACAGTGGCTTAGAGTGGAGTGGAATAGAGTGATGTAGAATAGAATGGCAGAATGTGCAGTGGCATAGGGTAGAGAGATGCAGAGTAGAGTGGCATACATTGCAGTAGGGTAGAGTACAGTGGTGCAGACTAGAGTGGTGTACGGTGCAATAGCGCAAAGTGCAGTGGCATAGAGTGGTGTCGAATGGAGTACAGTGGAGAAGAGCAGAGTGGAATGGGTAGAGAAGAGTGGCATAGAGTAGAGTGTAGTTGATTGAGGTGGGGTGGAGTAGAGTGGAGTACAGTAGAGTGGCATAGATTAGAGTGACAGATAGAGTAGAGTGACTGGATTCCAGTCTCAAAACTGTAATACCAGTTTAAAAATGGGAGAGTCCCATTTGCAAAGGGAAAGAGTTCCCAAAGAATGTAAAAAATATATTTTTCAGAGCAAGCAGTTGTCCCACGGACCACTGCCTACACTTAAAAAATGAAATTTCAAACATTATTTTTTTTTCTTTTTAAACGCATCACTTTTCCTTTCCCTTTAAGGAAAATGGGCTGAATTTAAACAAAAAGATTGCCTTATTTAAAAGCAATCCCAGACATGGTGGTCTGCTGAACCCCACTTGGCCACCATCCGTATGATGGCTGCAATTTCTAACTGGTCGCAAATTGCGACCTACTTCATTAATATTGATGAGGTAGGTTGATTTGCGACCTACTTGGAATTGCTATTTGGGACTAAAAGGACTTCTCACATTAGGAATACAGATGTCCTAATTGCTCTTCAGAGATAATCGGTATTGCTAATGTATGTACATCTGATGATGTCCACTGTTCTGAAAATAGTAAAAAAAAATATAAGGGGTAGGATAGCAATACCCTGCCCCCCCCCCCCCCACACACTTGCCCTTGTGGTGTGGTCAGTCAAAGAGTGACATTCCTGGGGCCAACATTTAAAAAAAAAAATCACCATGATCCTGCAGTACTCCTGCAAAACCCAAAACAGCGACTTCCATTTTCTTTTAAACTTAGTATATGATCCTTGGAGTGGACCAGGGCCCAGAGGGTTCAATATATTACATTATTTGGGTTGAGGGAATGCATGGGACCCTGTCCCCCAGACGATCATGGCCATGGGATCCCATGGCCCAGGGCCCAGCATGAATAGTAATGGGGAGGGGGGGCACGCTTCCCTGCCAGGAAGAGCACAGGCGAGAAACTTGTCTGTTCCCACCCGGGGAAGATTTAAAAATGCTCCCACCTGGCTGAGCAGTGAAAAGTACCTGCTTCCACTGGACAGGAGCAATATTGGCTCTTACTGATATGAAATCAAATTAGAAATCTTAATTACAAATGCAACCTTAGGAAGACAACATGGGTAAAGTTGTTTTTTATTTGCAAATAGATGAATCCTCCATTTTTTATTTGACATATTTGATGCTGTCAGATTTTACATTTGTTTTTCTTGTTTTTGTGCTACGTGTAGGACAACTCCCATCATAATAAGAAACCTTTGTGTGCCATTGTTACACCCTGGCTTACCTACTTACTTCAGCCTACTACCCCTACTGGGGTATAGCCTATCAACCAGGACTCTCCAGTCACCTCTGTCCTGAGTTGTTCTTTCACTAAGACTTCAGGTGTAACCCATCTCCTTGCAATAAGCCCCGAGGCCTCAGCACCAGGTGTTTTTGTCCTTCCTCTTTTCCATTTCCCTTGAGAGTTCCAGGTTAGGCTTGCAGAGAATGTGACCAATCCAGCCCCAGCGTCTTTTTATGATTTCTTCATGAGCAGGAAGTTTGAAAAGTCTGCTCCCATAGGTCGTAGTTGTTGATGGTGTTTGGCCAGAGGATTTGGAAGATTTTCCTCAGGAAGGCTTTGTTGGTAGTGGTCACTGTTGTTCTTCAAGTTTCTGCTTCATACAGAGGGACCAATTTGACGTTGGTTTTAAAAAGCCTGATCTTGGTTTGCAACATTAGGGGCTTGGAGCACCAGATCTTCTTTAGCTGAATGAAGGCAGTCCTTGCTTTGCAAATTCTTGCCTTGACACCGGCATCAGTGTCACCTTGTTTGTCGATGACACTGCCCAGGTAGGTGAAGGACTCAACCTCTTCCAGTACTTCACCTGCAAGAGCAGCTGCAGTTGTGCTTGCCGTGTTAGCCTACATGTTCTTGGTTTTTCCCCTGTGGATGTTGGGGCCAAGATTGCAACACTGGGCATCATCCTTGAGCAGTTGATGGAATTAAACTCCTGCTTCTATGTCAAGTTCATCAACTATGAGAAGGCATTTGACACTCTGGACAGAGACCTTTAGGAAACGCCTCTACCACTACGGTGTGCCAAATAAACTTGTAAGTATCATCTGTAACTCTTTTGAGGGAATGACCTGCAAAGTAGTCCAAGGAGGACAACTCACAGAAGCTTTCTAAGAGAGGACTGGTGTCTGTCAGGATTGTTTGCTCTTGTCTTTTCTCTTCCTGCAGGCTTTAGATTGGGTCATGAAGACATTCACAGTGAGAAGAAATGGAATCTAGTGGACACCTTGGAAGCAGCTCGATGACTCAGACTTTGCAGATGACCTGGCCCTCCTCTCCCATACACATCTGCAGATGCAAGAGAAGACTGACCAGGTGGCAGCCACATCAGCATAGACTCTGGAGAGGTCCATATTTGCCATAGCCTGCACTACAGGTAGCAGTGGGAGAACCTGCGTACCAAAATAACAGCTGACTTGGAAAGTCCTCAGATGAGAGGCAGCGGGTGTGATGCATCCTGACCCAATTAATGGTCCATATTGTGATAGTGGACTACCCACAGCTTTTTGGGGAGCTAAAGGCCAAACAGCAGCAACAAGGGGGTATGTTTAAGGTTGTTTGTATGATGTAATATGATTAATGAGGTATTTTTCAGGATCACAAATAAAGCCTGAGTATTGCTGCTTAAGCCACAACTATAATAATGTGAAGTCTACGTTTTCAAAATATATAAGTGTGATGTGAGTGATGCTGTATGGTCAGTAACACACTTAAAATAGTAATTACATGCACCTGCTCACAACTGTATTGATGCCAGAAGCAATTCTGCAAAAGCATATGGAAGATTAGATAAGGTTTGCATATGTGCATAACTGTTAACAGAGCTGCCACTTCTGTTTTTTGCTACCTGTTAGACTGGCCAATGCCCTGTTTTCAAATTACATAATTTGAAGCAAATAATTAAAATAACAGGTTGTGGTAGAACTTATTCACATTTGCATACAACAATATTGTCCAAAACAGGCCTTCACTTTTAGGTAAATGTACATAGCATCTGAAACATCAATAGTGTACCAATTGCACATATGATGTGTATGTACTGACATAGACACTGACAACCATAAATTGCTTAATGTGACTGAGTTATAAAACATGTGTAAACATTTGTTGCCTCTGATGTTCTATGTAATAATGGGTTAACAGTTATAGTATAGTGTAAGTTAGTACTTAGATTGTGCTCTTTTTCTTTTCAAGGTACACTATAGGAATCTTACAAACAAGTCTTGTACATGTGGAGTGATTTTTAAAAATACATAAAAGTGTGATGTTGGAGACTTCTATATCTGCCTTCAAACATATAAATGTGAGTTATGAACATAACATGTTGTAGCAAGTGACTGATTAGTCACATGAAGCCAACATTGGTGCTTTAGGAAAATTGCTAGATGATTTGTTTCTATTTTAGAGCACATGTACAGTTTAAACTGCACCTACTTCAAATACTGACCATCATCTATACTGATATGATTCCACTATTTTTTGGGGGCGTGGCCAAGTCATTCAAGATGGTAGACACACATTAGTGGAGCTTTGAACCTGAAGGCCCCAGCTTTTCCACTATTGTATGCTTGCACAGCTATGCAAAGCACCAGCCTCCATCCGTCACCATTAGGGTATGACAGAACCACGCATGGCTTAACAACGTGGTCGGAACCACAACCTCATCTTACTATGCATGCCTGTACAAAAAAAATTGTTGTAAAAACTTGCTTAGTAAAGGCTTATGTGGTAATGCCATGCATGACTGGGTGATACAAGCCCCCTCGCCCCTGCCCTAAATCCTAAAACCTACCCTATCCTAAAAACTACCCCACCCCTGCCCCCACCCTAAATCCTAAAACCTACTCTGCCCTGTCCTAAAAAATACCCTGACCCCTGCCCTAAACCCTAAAAGCTACCCTGCCCTGTCCTAAAATGTACTCTGCACTGTCCTAATAACTACCCCGACCCCTGCCCTAAACCCTAAAACCTACCCTGTCTTAAAAACTACCCCACCCTGTCCTAAAAACAACGCCGATCCCTCCCTAAACCCTAAAACCTACCCTGTCCTAAAAACGACCCAGACCCCAGCACCCGTCCTAAACCCTAAAACCTACCTTACCCTGTCCTAAAAACTACCCCGACCCATCGCCCTAAATGCTCAAACCTACTCTGTCCTGTCCTAAAACCTACGCCGCCCTGTCCTAAAAACTACCAAAACCCCAGCCCCTGCCCTGAATCCTAAAACCTACCCCGCCTTGTCCTGAAAACTACCTCACCCTCTCCTAAGAACTACCCTGACCTCCAAGCCCTAAACCTTAAAACCTACCCTTTCAGAAAAACGACCCTGTCCTGTCCTAAAAACTACCCTGACCCCCCTGCACCAGCCCTGGTCCCTAAAACCTACCCCACACTTTCCTAAAAACTACCCTGACCGCGCCCACTAAACCCTAAGACCTACCCTGTCCTAAAAATTACCCTACCCTTTGCCCTAAAAAGTACCCCGATCACCCACCCTGAACCCTAACTACCTCGACCTGTCCTAAAAACTACCCCAATACCTGCCCTAAACTCTAAAACCTACCCTGTCCTAAAAGCTACCTCACGCTGTCCTAAGGACCTTCCGACCCCGAAATCTACCCTGTCCTGAAAACTATCCAATCCTGTCAAAAAAATTACCCTGACCCCCGCACCTGCCCTGATCCCTAAAACCTACCCTGCTCTGTCCTAAAAACTGCCCGAACACTCACCCTAAAACCTATCCTGTCCTAAAATCTACCCCACCCTGTCCTAAAATGTACCCCGATCTCCTGCCCTGAACCCTAAAACCTACCCTGCCCTGTCCTAAAAACTACCCTGACCCCCCTGCACCAGCCCTGGTCCCTAAAACCTACCCCACACTTTCCTAAACACTACCCTGACCGCGCCCACTAAACCCTAAAACCTACCCTGTCCTAAAAATTACCCTACCCTTTGCCCTAAAAAGTACCCCGATCACCCACCCTGAACCCTAACTATCTCGACCTGTCCTAAAAACTACCCCAACACCTGCCCTAAACTCTAAAACCTACCCTGTCCTAAAAGCTACCTCACGCTGTCCTAAGGACCTTCCGACCCGCTCTAAACCCTAAAATCTACCCTGTCCTGAAAACTATCCAATCCTGTCAAAAAAATTACCCTGACCCCCGCACCTGCCCTGATCCCTAAAACCTACCCTGCTCTGTCCTAAAAACTGCCCGAACACTCACCCTAAAACCTATCCTGTCCTAAAATCTACCCCACCCTGTCCTAAAATGTACCCCGATCTCCTGCCCTGAACCCTAAAACCTACCCTGCCCTGTCCTAAAATCTACCCCGACCCCTGCCCTAAACTCTAAAACCTATTCTCTCCTAAAAGCTACCTCACCCTGTTCTACAGACTACCCGCTCTAAATCCTAAAATCTAACCTGTCCTGAACACTACCCTAACCTGTCCAAAAAACTACCCTGATCCCCCGCCCCCCAAACCCTAAAACCTACCCCACTCTGTCCTAAAGACTACCCTGCCCTGTCCTAAAAACTACCCAGACCCAGTCCTGAACCCTAAAACCTACCCCTATCTGCCCTAAAAACTACTCTGCCCCATCCTAAACCCTAAAACCTACCCTGCCCTGTCCTAAAACCTACTCCTCCCTGTCTTTAAAACTACCTCAGCCTATCTTAAAAACTAACCCGACCTAAACCTTAAATCTACCCTGTTCTAAAAACTACCTCACCCTGTCCGGAAACCTACCCTGATCCCCACCCTGCCCTAAACCCTAAAACCTACCCTGTCCTGTCCTAAAAACTACCCCGACCCCCTGCCCGACCCTAAACCCTAAAAGCTACCCTGTCCTGTCCTTAATTCTACCCCGCCCTGTCCTAAAAACTACCCAGACTCCTGCACAAACCCTAAAACCTACCCTGTCCTAAAAACGACCCCACTGTGATATAAAAACTATCTCTACCCCTCCCTAAACCCTAAAACGTAACCTGTCCTAAAAATTACCCCACCTTGTTCTAAAAACGACCCCACGCTGTCCACAATACTACCCGGACCTACGCCTTAAACCCTAAAACCTACCATGTCCTAAAAACTACTTCACGTGTCCTAAAAACTACCCTGACCCCGCCCTAAACCCTAAAACCTACCCTGCCCTGTCCTAAAAACTAGCCCAACCCCACACCCCCCACCCTAAACCCTAAGAGCTAACCTGTCCAGTCCTAAATCCTACCCCGCCCTGTCCTAAAAACTACCCTGACACCCCCACCCTGAACCCTAAAACCTACCCCACCCTGTCCTAAAAACTACCCGACTCCCGCCCTAAACCCTAAAACCCACTCAGTCCTAAAAACTACCCCACCCTGTCCTAAAAACTACACCAAATCCCCTCCCTGAATCCTAAAACCCACCTGCGCTGTCATGAAAACTACCCGATCCCCCACCATGAACCCTAAGACATACTCCGCCCTGCCTAAAAACTAGCGCAACTCCCGCCCTAAACCCTAAAACCTACCCTGTCCTAAAAACTACCCTGAACCCCCACCCTAATCCATAAATCTAACCCCAACCTATCCTAAAAACGACCCTGATCCACGTCCCTGAACCCTAAAACCTACCCCACCCTGTCCTAAAAACTACCCCGACCCCCGAACCCTATTACCTAGCCAGTCCTAAAAGCTACCCCACCCTGTCCTAAATACTACCCCGAACCCCCACCCTGAACCCTAAAACCCACCCGCCCTGTCATAAAAACTACGCCCACCCCCTGCACCGAACCCTAAAACCTACTCCGGACTGTGCTAAAACTACCCCGACCCCACCCTAAACCCACCCTCTCCTAAAAACTACCCAAACCCCCACCCTGAATCCTAAAACCTACCCCACCCTGTCCTAAAAACTAGCCCGACACCCCACTCCGACTCCCACCTTGAACCCTAAAACCTACCCCACCCTGTCCTAAAAACTACCCGACACCCGTCCTGTCATTAAAAATCCCCCACCTACACCAGCCCCACTTACCTGACCTCTGCGTTCCTCTCCTGACTGTTCCTGCTGTGTGCCTGAACCACGCATATGCATGATGCCTTAATCACACATTTGTGTGGTTCAGAGACATGCGTGGTTCAGGAAAGCGTGGTAACGCTTGCGTAGCTACGCTATCCAATGTTCTGCTGTGTAGAAAAGGCTGTTTCATTTAGGGACAATAGCTGAGGCTGCTGCTGAAGCGGATAGCGTTGCTGTTTGACAGGCTGCTGCACTCAGAGGCACCAGAGGGCCTACACAGCAATGCAGTTGGAGACTGCATTGCTGCAGTGGCTATTGTGTGTTCAGTGTTGAATGGTGAACCCCCCACCCCCTCCTCCACCCTATCACATTCCAGCACTCCATCTGCTGTTGGCCTTAACAGCGCTGAACACTCCTGGCAGAGTCTGCTGGGGAGGCTAAGCCAGAAAAGAATGACAGAGTCCTGGGCCATCTGAGGCTGCAGATGGTGGAGCTTCTTGGCTGCAGCAGCCCTCGGGGTGCCAGAGGGCCTGCATCACACCACTGCCTGGGACTGGATAGGTTATGGTGGTGCGGATGAACCCACCTTCCCTCTTCCAGCACTCTCCCTGTTGCTGGCCTTGATTAGCTGTGCCACTCCCGGTGGCATCTGGCATTGGGCCACAGGGAGCGAGAGTTGTCTTCTCCTATCTTATCCCAACGCTGGGAACTTAATTATGATGACTCACCTAAGGCTCCTGAACACACCATGGGCCCTTTACTCTTTGTCTGTGAAGGTGGGAGTACCTGCTACTGTTCCCTAAGTGATGCCTGGAGTATGGGCCTTGTGACTTGTTGAGTGGAAGCCCGTCTGTTTGAATTGATATCTGCCCCTGACCTGGGGGGCACATCCTCCTTGGCAGAACCTGCTGGCATTGGAAGGTTTAGGCCATGAATCGGCACCAAGGCTATATCTCAGACCCTGTGGGAATGATCCCTGATCCACATTGAGTTCCCCAGACCTGCTGGTAGCAGCTACTCCCTCCCCTTAAAGGTGACTATTTGAACACTTGCTGTCACTACCATACTGAGCTTTACTAGTGCTGCTGACGGCAAATCACAAGCAGGGAGGAGGGGACACGGATCGTCACAACATCACATTGGGACAGCTCCTACAGATCATGCTTGGTGCTGCTCAGAGGGGGCCTTCCCACCTGTATCTACATCCTTACATATTGTGGAGTGCAGCTGCTTGGCCAGACCCTTTTCCTACATGGACACACATTCAGGCTGACAGCTGTGCTTTTCCTTTGTGTGGTCCACGGGAGCAGCTACCTTTCACACTTTAATGCAATATGATACTGCAGTTTCACCACCAATACATTTCAAGCTCCTTGATGAGCCACGCCCAAGCTACCAAAACCCCATTGCACTTGTCCACTTCTCCATCTATCACTGATGCTGCTGACAGTGCAATCTGTCCCCCCTCTCTGGGACCGGCAGCCTTTGGAGACAAACTGGACACAATTCTGCAGACTATATAGACTTCTGTGCTTCTGTGGAGGCAAAAATAGACTCAGTGGACCTTGATTTCCTCAGTGAGGAAGCATGTTGGGAGAGTGACCGAGGTGGAACGCAATATACAGGAGCTTCGACTCTGACTGAGATCCTGGATCGGCTGTACTTCTTGGAGAGCAGAGCTGAAAATGCTGAGGGCTGAGCCTGCAGGAACAACATCTATATGATGGGCCTATGGGAGGGCATACAGGGATCCAACATTGTAACCTTTTTAGAGACCTTGATTTAAAACCTTCAAACAAGCAATCACTATAGCAATCCTTCTCCCTGGAATGTCCCCACCAGGTACCTGCTCGGACGCCCCACCAAGCTCTTGAACAGGGCAGGTGCTGGCTAGAATACTCCACTACAAGGACAGGATGTCACATTTTCCTTGCAACCCGAAAAGCAGTTATCCTAGAAATTGCTAATCAACAAGTTCTGGTGTTCCCAGGCTGCACCCTTGTGGCTCAATAATAACAAACCTTCTTCCTTGGGTCAAAAGTGACTCTATGAGCTGGGTCTCCAGTATTCATTGCTATTTCCTGTGAAACTGAAAATCATCAATAACCAGAAAATTGACTTCTTCCTAAATCCAGAGTTAGCCAAGGATAGGATGAAGCACCAGGTCAACCAGACAGCTCCGGCCACCTAAACTCATGCCCGGGGGTCTGGCTACTGCTGCAGGCACTACCTCAGGCAGTAGCCGGGCCTGTTAACTAGCTTGGGCGAAGTACCATCAGAGCGTCAGATGCATACTGAATGCCTGGCTACACTGGCACTCACTGCCTCATTCCAAGGTATTATCCCTCACACAGACACTAAGCGATGCAGCACCTCCAGGCAGCACCTCCAGCGAAGAGGATGCTGCCCCTGAATGGTCTTCACAGTCATGTTCCGAAATGAGCTGACTGGTAATGCTACAGACTGCATATGAGCTCATCTAACTGTAGATGATCTGATAATCCTTTTTTCTTCCTCCTTTAGGCCATGAATGCTGATTTTACACCGACTTGGGGATTTGAGTCACTGCTTGACACCCTATAGCTTACACTTGTGTCTCTTCCTCATGATGCTGTTAACTAGTTATACATTTTTTTAAGTACGTCCATTTGCCACAGGTCTTTAGTATTCGTCATGCTTGACCATATCCCCACTGGCATGTTGAGCTACAGAATACCTCAGCGCGGTCAAACTGCTGATGTCATGGGGGCCAGCTGGCAGCAGAGGGATCGTTCAACCTTCTCTACACAAGCAGTTGCCACCCACATCCCCCAATTGCAATGGTCAACACTCTTAAATTGTGCTCTCTGTCCTGGAATGGTAAGAGGATGCATACAAGTGTGGAGATATTCTATATAATCCTACATAAGGGTGTGCACATTTTCTTTCTTCAAGAAACACACCTGAAATTAAAGAAGTACTTGTAAGGTTCCTTTTTCTCTACAAATTTTTTTCATTTATGCCGGAGGTACCCTTGTCTAGGTGAGGGTAGGAGTCCCCTTTCAAGTCCTGAACACTGTTATTGACAGAAACGGGCAACAAGCCTTTGTAGAGGGGGCGCTTGATAACGCCTTGGTACTGTTGGGTAGCATTTATGCCCCCTCTACAGACCAGCCTACCTTTCTCACTAACCTTGGAGACACATTATTATACTGGGTAGGTATACAGTGGATTCTTGAAGTAACATTAATCTTGTCCTTAACTGAGACTTTTTTTATTCCAGTGCTTTGCCTTTTTGGCCTTTTGGGGTACTTCCTGCTTAGGCCTCCATAACATGTTCCCACATAAGATACCCATGCAATATTTGTATGCTTGTTTCCTAACATCCTGAGAAAATAAGCAAATTACAGCTAAATTCTGATTTTTGGGAGGAAAAATATGAAAAAGTGCTCCGCAAAAAATTGCATCAACAAAAGATTTGTTGTGTTAAAGTCACCATCTTCCCAGCTTTCAGGAATGTGCAGAGTTGAATTTAAACAACTATTTGTACCATGGTTCTGGCATTTTTAAAGAGATATGCCCATTTATCCCATGTCTTGTGCTTTCAGCCTTCTTCCAGTTTGTGGTGGGAACTGGTATGAACCCTATGGGTGATCCAGGAAAGCTAGAGATTTCTGAAAAGTAGACAAAACTATAAACTTAGCAAGGGTTCTTGTGTCTATGGGTTCCTGTGTCTAGATACCTCAATGTTTTCCCAAAGAAGCTACCTATTAAAATAAAGAAATATTGAAAAATGAGTAAGACAAAACAGCTATTTGTGACAACGTTTTCATCTGTAACGTTTTGTCATGATGGTTGATTCACAAAAGCAATATTCCGTTATGTCTGCTAGACTCTTCTGGTTGCAGGGATATACAGGGTTTGTAGGTTATATAAGTACCTAAGGTACCCAGAGCCAACAACTGAACTACACTGTACCATGGCGTTTTTTATTGTGTACAGAGTATAGACCAATATATATGGTGGAATATGTAGAGTGAAAAATGGGTAATAAGGAAGCCTATGTATTTCTGTAATGGGCAGCAAATATGGAGTTTAAGAGCAGTGCTTAGCCGTACATCTCTGAATTTGTCAGTACTCATTTTTTTGTAAACAAATTTATATTGGCAGGCTTGTCTCATACTCAACAGTACAATGATTTTCGATGTACAACTGTTGGTCTGCATATTTTCAATAATTGCCCCAAACAAAAACATTGATATGAGCAATTATCAGCTAACAAATCCCTTTACTACCTCCCTCCCTGCCTACCCAGTGAGTCAAGTCCAAAGTATATGGGATGCGGTGCATTAGTGTGCCATCTGAGGCTAATATTTCCATATGCGGGGGGAGGTATGTGCTCCACTCAAGCCATAACATCTAAAGTAAAGCGTTAATTCTGAGAGCCGTCCAGGGAAGGGTTGGGGTGACCTGGGTCTATCCACTATGGTCTCCCATGTCCTTTCCATATCCAGAGGCCTCAGTCCCCTCTTAGCCTGTCGAAGAAGAGAGCCCCCCTCACATGTTGTCCACTTCTCCAGGTCCCTGTACCTTAAGCTACTGTCGGACCATATGGGTTTTTCTAGTTCATGGTAATCTCTCTCTTGGCCAGAATGTAGGCCAGGTCCTGAAATCTGCTAGTTGCCTTTGTTTTAGGTGTGTGCAGGAACCATCCCAGCAGACAATGGCCTGTCATACAAGGGACTTCTTAACAATGTCAGCTACCCTACGAGTAACCTCTTCCCAGTATGTCCCAAACCGTGGGCAGTTCCAGAACATGTGTTTAAATTCCACCCTCAATGTTCCACATCTTCAAAGTCTTTCCACATGGCCCGCTACTATCTCTTTCAGTTCTAATACTCTCTGTTGGAGACCCAGGTTTCCTGGTCTATTCTTTTCCTCCTCTCTTAATTTTTCTTCCACCTCTAGCATGTCTTTAATCAGTATACGCCTCACTCCTACCGACTCTGCTATACATCTCCCCCTCAACTACACCTTGAAAGCATCCGACTCAACTAAGGGGCTGCTAGATGTGGCTACATTATCAGTAAATAAATTAGTAATATGTTGTTGCATTGCTTCCTCGTAACATGAGTTTTCTAAAAATTAGGGTTTTAGTTTCCATGTTGGGATACTAGGAAGGGAGCGGCCCCACCCCAGTGACATTAATATGGGGTTATGATCCAATATGGTACGGGTCAAGTACTTGGCATTATGAATGGTTGTGAATACCTCAGGAGTGCAGAGGAAGGAGACCAGACATACATGTAAGTCATGCAATTGTGAGAAATATGAGTAGTCTGGAGTGTGTGGGTGTAATCTGCACCATGCATCTATGAGCCCCCACTGCGCCTGCCGGGTTGTAAACTGCCGTGCTACCCTTGTTATTGGGAAATCTTTCAATGGAGGGTGAGGCCAATCTATGTTAGGATCCACCACACAGATAAAATCTCCACCCTACACTATTGTGTGTATTAGATGTGAAGCCAATATGTCAGTAAGTCTGGCAAAAAATGAACCTTGGTCCGTGTTGGGCACATAGACACTTCCCAGGGTTAAATCACGACCCTCAAGTCTACCCCCCACCGCTACATAGCACCCATCGGGATAAATCTAACTATCAATTGGCTGGAACGGGACCCCTGCGCTCACCCAGATCAAAGTCCCTCTGGCGAAAGCTAAGTAAGTGGTGTAATAGACCTGTCCTCTCCAATGTTTCTGTATAGCCCTTCCCTCTTTTGGTGTCATATGTGTTTCTTGGAGCATTGCCACATGGGTGCCACGTCTTTGCAAATAGGAGAAGACCTTATAACCTTTTGACATTGTATGCATTCCCAGGACATTCCATGACATAAACCTGTATTTCTCAGGTATAGCCACTGTTTTGCCTAAATCCCAAGTTCCTCTGTATACCTACCCCAGCCTTCTTTCCATCAGTTGAATCCTGACCCACCGCAGGTCTATATGTTTTCTCTCAGATGTATAAGACTCATGATCCCCTATAGAAACAACCCAACAAACCATTTCCCAACTCCCCTTCCCCAGGACAAAAAGACTGCTGTCCCTCATCCAAATTATAAACTTGTTAACAGTTCTTACAAAGTTAGAGGCCGGCCATTCGAATTGTTTCAGTAGTGCTGCTCCAGCGCCAATACCCCCCCCCAATCTTACTTTTTCCATAGCTTCAGCTGTCCTCGGCTCTCCCGGGAAACATATCCTCCCTCTATCCCACTTTCCCCCAAGGGAGCTCACTGGGCTGATGCACCATCATACCAACACAGTGATTCAAGTTTCATCAGTGTCAAAGTAGAAAGTCAGAATATGCAGTCAGAAGTCCCTGATGTCACATCTGGTCCAGTCTCTTCAGATAGGCGTGTGATTACAGAGTCTCGGTCCGAGCTCAATTTGTCCATCTCTTCTCCCATCATTGGGGATGAGCCCATATCCCGGCTGTTCTCGGAGGCTACTTTCTGACGTTCCTGCTGGACTTTCATTTTGGAAGGGGCAGTTGGTTTGTGCTGGAGTCCATGTCGAGAGCGTCTTTGCTGCTGTTGTGGACTGCCACCTTTTTCGGTATCTAGCACAGTCGCCTCGCCGGTGTCTATCCATTACCAGACCTCTTCTGAAGAGTTAAAGAATTGTATCCTTTTCTTTGTTATTACCCACAAGCGATCTGTAAACACCATGCTTTATTGTATGTTCATTTACCTCAATTTTTGCTTTGCCTCACGAAATGTAGCTCTCCATTTCTGCCCCTCTTTTCAAAATTCTGGTAATAGGAGGACTGTGCTGTTTTCTACTGTGCAGTCACCGTGTTTCCTCGCCTGACCCAGAAGATAGTCTCTGACCCTATAGTGTTATATCCTTGCGACGACTAGACATGGCAGGGCCCCAAGTGTGGGAGGGTGCGCCGGGACCCTATATGCCCTCTCCAGGGTGAAAAAGTGGGAAAGACCGTCTTCTGCTACCCTCTTCCGGAGCCAATGTTCTAGGAAGTCCACCATATTATACTTCTCTATGCACTCTGGTAAACCAATTATGCGACTATTAATCTGCGTGATCTATTTTCTGCGTCCTCCACCCTCAGTTCCAAATCGTGTATTTTCCCATCTAACTTTTGCAGTTTATCGGTTGAATCTTTTACCACTGGTAGGATCACTTTGATTTGTTTCTCTGAGGTAGATACTCTTCTGTTAGCCGGCAATGATCATCACGTAGTATGGTCAGGTCTGTCACCAAAGCATAGATTGTCCCCTCTAGGGCTTCCTGGATTTGTGGGTACTCATCCTACCATGTGATTCAAAGGGCATTTTTCAAAATGCCTTCTTTCTTACACATTGGCTTACATTTGGAAGGTAAAAATGCAGCAAAATCCAATTGATTACAAATGTTCTACTATTATATGTTTCTATGTGTTTTCCAATAAAAATGGCATCTCACTTATGTGGGTAGGGACTAATGCCCACAACAGGAGGCGGACCATAAAGCAACATAGACACATCACATTTTTCCACTGAAAATTTACTTTTTTTTTGCATTGTGAATAGCTGCGGATTTTGAGCCCTAGCTCAGACAGCACCTAGGGAAACCCAGCACACCCACACATTTTTGAAAATTAGACCACTAAAGAAATCCAGGGTGACTTGCATGGCTCTCATTAGCTTTTCTTACCCAGAAGCCTTTGTTTAAAAACACACATTTTCCTCTTATTTCTGTCAGGACACCTTCTGGAATCTGCAGGGAACCATAAATGTCCTACCACCCACCTTTCCCCCAATTCCCCAATACAAATGGTACCTTATTTATGTGGGTAGGTCTAGTGCATGCAACAAGAAACGGACCAAAACGCAACATGGACACAACACATTTTTCCACTGAAAACAGACCATTTTTTGCAATTTGGGTGGCTGTCAATTTTGGGCACTAGTTCAGTTGACACATAGGGAAACCTAGCACACATGAATATTTTTGAAAGCTAGACACCTAGAGGAATCAAAGGTGGGGTGACATGCATGGTTCACACCAACTTTTCTTACACAGAAGCCTCTGAAAACCTCAAACCTTGACTAAAAACACACAATTGAATCACATTCCTATGAGGAAAACGTCCTGAATCTGCAGAGAGCCACAAATGTCTTACCACTCATCAACTCCCCATGTCTTTTGATAAACAGTGTCCCTCATTTGTGTGGGTAGGCCTCGTGCCCATAACAGGAAGGGGGTCCAAAACGCAACATGGACACATTATATGTTTCCACTAAAAACTAACTCTTGTTATGCAATGTGATTAGTACATTTTGGAAAACTATATACCTACGGGAATCGAGGATTAGTTGACTTTCATGTCTCTCACCAGGTTCCCCTGCCAAAATGCCTTGGCAAACCTCACACTTTGGCAAAAAACACACATTTCTGTGAGGAAACTGTCTGGAATCTGTGGTGATCCCCAAATGTCCTATCACTCAGCATTTCCCCAGGTCTTCTGATAAAAATGCTACCTCACTTGTGTGGATAGGCCTAGTGCCAAGAGAGTATAGGGTCCAACAAGCAACATGGACAACTCACATACTTCCACTGACAACTGATCACTTTCTTTCTTTTGGCAATGTTGATACTTGTGAATTTTGGGCCCTAGCCCAGCCAGCAACTACTGAACCCTAGTAAACCTCCACATTTTTTTAACTAGACATCTATGGAATTCCATGGTGGGGTGACATGTCTCTCACCAGGATTCCTTACACATACAACCTCAAACTTTGGCTAAGAACACACATTTTCCTCATATTTATGTGAGGAAGATTTCTAGAATCTATGGGCAGCCACAGATTTCCTACCACCCCCCATTTCCCCAAGTCTCCTGATTAAAATGCTATCTCACTAGTGTGGGTAGGCCTAGTGCCCGCGACATGAAAGGGCTTAAAATGCAACATAGTCACATCACATTTTTCATGAGAAAACTGATCTATGTTTTTAAAAAATATTGGCAGTTGTTGGGTTTTTTCATCCTCGTTCAGCTGGCACTTAGGGAAATCTAGCAAACTTGCATATTTTAGAAAACTAGACAATCAGAGAAACGTGAATGGCTCACCTCAGGTTTTATTACTCAGAAGCCCTTGCAAACCTCAAACTTTGACTAAAAACACACATTTTCTCCACATTTCTGTGAGAAAAATGTTTGGAATTTGTGTAGAGCCACAGATTTCCTACCACCAGTATGCACCCAAGTCTCCCTATACATTTTTACCTCTTTTGTGTGGGTAGGCCT
Organism: Pleurodeles waltl; assembly: GCF_031143425.1. Classification (NCBI taxonomy): domain Eukaryota; kingdom Metazoa; phylum Chordata; class Amphibia; order Caudata; family Salamandridae; genus Pleurodeles; species Pleurodeles waltl. The sequence goes on from NC_090444.1 coordinate 833,658,328, forward strand.
AGTGTCCGCAATAGGAAAGGGTCCAAAACACAACATGGACACATCACATTTTTCCAATGAAAACTGACCCATGTTATGCAATGTTGGTGGCTGTAAATTTTGGGCCTTAACTCAGTCGGCACTTAGGGGAACCTTGCACACATGCACATTTCTGAAAATTGCCAGGGGAGTCCAAGGGTGTATGACTTGGGTGGCTCTCACCAGGTAATTCTATCCAAAAGCCTTTGTAAACCTCAAACTTTGACTAAAAAACACATTTTGCTCATAGTTCTGTGACAGAAAGCTCTGGAATCTGTGGGGAGCCACATATTTTCTACCACCCTGAGTTACCACACATCTCCTGATAATAAGGGTACCCCACTTGCATGGGTGAGCCAAAAGACCACCACACAAAAGGCACTAATGCCCTGCATGGAGAGATCAGTCAGGGATGATCAAAGGACTCACCTAGTTGAAGAGCCAAGACTGCACCTTCCTGAAGAATGCAATACTTTTAGAAAGCCTAGATGTGTTGGAGCAGCTCATTCCAGCCTTCCAAAGTAGGGCAAGAGAAGTCACTACTGCCCTTTTTGGTGCTGCATACACATGGTATGTTTTCAAGAATGAGTCTGGCTGAGGAAAGGTGTCTGGAAGGTTTCTACAATCTAAGGCAGCTTTGAGGTATGCTTGGCCAATGTTGTGTACAGCTCTGAATGTGTGTGTCAAGAATGTGAAGAGAACTGTGTAATGGGAGCCAGTGATGTTCTTAGAGGAGCAGGGTGCGTGGAAGTGGGAAGTGAGCCCAGATGTAGGCCCAGTGCTCAATGTGCCACTGGATTCAAACTAGCTTGGCTGATGAGGGGGTGATACCCTGAAGCCGTTCCCAGGGTGCTTGTTTCCAGTTCAGGGAGGGCCTAGCCTTTTTTGTGTTGTTATAGTCACCCTAAGAGGAAAGGTATTGCCCAGATGTGGTTTCCAAGATGCTTATTTTCCATTCAGGAGGGGCCTGACCTGGCAGTTCAGGCTGGACTGGTCCCATGGGGAGCAGGATAAAGACTGATTTGCATATGGCTGGGTCCAAACTGGGATGGCGTGGTAAGCAGCAAAATAATGGATTAAGCCCAGACTGTGACTGGGGGTGAATGTTTGCTTTGTTCAGCATTCTGCCATCATCTTTTCTTTTTGCTTTTTTATCTATAAACCCAGTGGCAGCTTGTCGGTAGATAAGAAGTACATTTGTCCACAGAAAAACTGTTTGGTGAGTTTCCTGGGCCTTCCTAGGTGTGCTTCCTGCCTTTCTAGTGAAACCTTCCTGATGGGAGCCCTGGTGTCTGCTTCCTTTTTGTGTGCATTGTCCATTGCCATTTGACAGGCAAGTGGGGCAGGTATCAGGTCCACCCCATCCATCCTGGAAGCATAGGCCACTCATTTCAACCACAAGCCTCTATTCTACTCTGTCTTGTACAATTATACTTTCCAGGGTGACTAAACACCCCAGGTGCAGCAGGAATGTTCAGTCAGCTCCCTGACCGTTTATGCTGTGCATTGTCGATTGTTATAAAGGAGTTATTTTCTGATTTAGAAATTACAATTCAAATCTTTTATAACAAGGAATGTAACAGTATTATGGAAAAAAGTAAAATACGCATCCTCACTGCATTTTCATAATTTAAAAATCATTAATTATTAATTATGTTCACCAGGGTTAGTGTATGGAAGTTCTAGGTCTACACTAAAGAAAATAACTAATATCTTATATTAGGTAGTCAAATATGTTTACACAGTAAGGGTCATATTTACAAGGAGTTTGCCCCACCACTACATCATTTTTTGGATGCAGCAACAGTGCAGTCACTGCTCCATATTTACGAAGTGACTCATTCAATGTGTCACTTTTCCCTGTCCTGCATCAGTTTCCCCTTGCACAATGACTGGCTGCGTCAGGTAACGTTAATCATATGATAGGTAGGTGTTCCCATTTAAAATCCCATGCAGAACTGCTTCAACCATATTTACAACAATTTGAGAAGGTGGCACATTGCTGGCAAATGACGTGCTGATTTCAAAATGTGTCAATATTCCTGTGCATTGGAAACCAAGATGTAAAAATGACACATTGGCACTGCTACATGAGCAGAACAGGCCTAAATCACTCTAGCAAGCTTAAAAACGTCATGGAGCTACTCTTCCTCCAGCTTGGAGCACCAAGAGGAAGATTGTCACCACCCCCACCGCTACACGCACAGAGGCAGCGCAGGAGATGGGAGCGGAGATACCGGCAGGTGACTACCCTCATTGCCCTCAAAGAGGAGGAGGTCATCAACAACTATGGGCTCAAAAGGGAGTCCACTGTCCAGCTCCTACTCCAGATTGCACCAAGGCTGCAGACAACATTACAGAGGTCCATCAACATCTCTCTGCAGGCTAAGCTGGTGGCTGTATTACACATGGTGGCACCTGGCTCCTTCCAAATCACCACAGCCAAAGTAGCAGGAAATTTGCAGCCTTCATTTTCAGCATTCCTGCCCTCTGTTCTTGTTGCCATCATCAGCCTAACCCTACAGTACCTCTTGTTCCCCAACACACAATAGAAAAATCTGGAAAACAAGCAGAGCTTCCATGTCATTGCTGGATTTTCACTTGTATTGGGGGCAATGGATTACACACATGTGCAACTGGTGCCTACCTCTGCTACCTCCCACCTGTTTAGAAACTGGAAGCACACAAATTCCATCAACATGCAGGCCATAGAGGACCACCTGGAGATGTTCATAAATATGCTGCCAAAGTAACCTAGAAGTGTTCATGATGCAAACATTCCAGCATCAAGGGGCACTTCCAGAACGGGAGATATGGGAATGGCCTACTGGTTGGTAAGTAATTTCAAGCACAATAATCATCTCATTACAGTCAATCATGTTGCTCAATTTAGCCACGTTTGGCTTGGGTGAGAGAGATAGTGTTTATATAGCAGGTGTGTGCCTCATACTTGTAAATTGACACATGGCGCATGTGCAATATAACCATACATCTCTCACATCCGAGACATATAAAAACACTGTGGCCCTCATATACAAGAAGCCTGTACTGCTGGGGTGTTCATTTCCATGATGCTCTGGTGAGCCATGTATTCCAGTTATAGATTTCCTGAGTTACAAGGGCATGGTGATCTGTACCTGAAAAATTTCCACATATATATGCTTCCCCTGGGAGGCTTAACAAGGACAACATAACTTAATTTTGATTGTTAGTTACTCTTCATATGTGCGCTGCATTCTGCAGCACAAATACAAAGTGTCATAAACCTACCTTGTTTGTATATATGCATGAAGGTTTCCCTACGGCATTAAAACAAGTGAGTCCAAAATGCAGACACATCTGCACCCTGATGCAAGGAGACGTGTTACCAGCATTCACTAATCTGTGATATTGTGCATGCAGAAGAAACACAAATGTGCTGCATGGCATTAATATGGCAGATTCATGGCCTTTTCATTTAATGCAGGGCAGTGCAGCTAAGTGACTCAATGTGCTGCCCCTTGTGTGCCTCAAAATGTTGGAAAGATCCTCAACAATGCAACAATGCTGTGTCGCAATACTGTATTCAGGAAAGGGCCTCCAATTTTGATGTCTATGTGTCCACAGGTAAGTTCCATGGCCCTGAGACATGTCATGTATCCAATACCTGGTAAAGTTAATGAGGAATAAATATATGATCATACCCAGCTCATGTGCACCCTGGAGAATGACCTCACTCGTCATATTAACTCACTTGCCATCCTGTGTCTGCTCCATTTTGTGATGCAAAAGCCGAATCACACAGTCAGCCAAGGCTTTTCAATGTGCAGCAAGGTAGGCCCCTAGGCCAAAAGATTAGCTCAAACACCAGGCAGGACTGCATTCACTATGTCCACATTTTGACTGTGTTGGTGCAATGCTGTCCATTGTCTGCAAGTGCAGATGGCAAACCTATGACAATGCATCATGTAGAAAAACCTTTCCAACACTGTTCTCAATAAGTGAGGCAGAGTAGTTTTAAGAGTTTCACAGTTGCATTGCACTGCGCCAAACTCCAAACAATCTCTCAAGTTTGGTACTGCCAATACAATGGAAACAGTTCATTGCCATGTGTAGACTATTATGAAGCACAATGCCAGCACTTAGAATCCCTTCATGGCTGTAGCTAATGAACAACTGACTACTTCTCTCACATCCAAATATGTGTGACTGAATGAGACAACATCATCAGCACTTGTCAAATGTTGACATTCCAACATGTATGAGGTCATGATATGCCAGCAAAAGTTTAAAACACAAACAATATTAAAGTGTGATCGAACTGTCAGCTCAATTGCTAACTGGCTATCCATAAGAATGCAGACTTGCCATTGGCATGGCATCGGCACTCACAAGTTAGAGAAATAGTAACTGTAAAACCAAGGCCAGTACACGTTTATGTGAAGTACATTGTCAATAATACAAAAAATTAAAGTGTATGTATGTCAATCAATGTCAGTACGCCTCCAGTACTGTGTGAAAGCGAATGAGTCCATCAGGACATAAAACAGTATGTAAATCATTGTGGGCATAGCAGCCATTATGAACATTGGCCCAGATGTAAGAAGAAATGGCTTTGCAAATCGCAAATAGCAATTTTTAAGAAATCGCTATTTCCGAGTCGCAATAGGCCATGTACCATAATTGCGATTCGGAGTTAGCAATTTCTTAAAAATCGCTATTTGTGGTTTGCGAGGCCCAATTACCGAATCGCAATTTGCATTTTCGTACATTGCGATTCGGTAATTGAAAATCGCAAATTGCGAGAAAGCACTCCTAGAGGAGCCTGATGACATCAAAAGCAGGAAGTGAGTCATCCCAGGCAGTTTCAGGTGCCACACCCAAACCAGCATCCAGAGAGAGTCAGCCCAGCCACACTGAGCAACACTCTGAAGGAGGCAGCACACCTGAACAACCATGGACACCTCAGCCCAAGGAAAGGAGAAGGGAGAAAGAAAGTGGAAGCTCAAATTTAGCGAGCAAGAGCTGGAGGTGCTGACAGAGGAGGTGGTCAGGAGCCATGACCGGCTTTTTGGCAAAAGCTCACTCCAGGTGCCGGAGAGTGAGAAAAGGAGACTCTGGGCAGACATACAAACAAAGATCTGCGCTATTGGAGTGGCACAGTGATCGGTTGAAGAAATTAAGAAGAGGTGGTACGACCTGCGGTCCTGTGCCTAGGAGAGGGTGGCAAAACAACTGCAGGAGGCCAGGAGCACAGGAGGCAGTCAACCCACAGAGTCACCATCCACCCCGTTAGAGGACCTAGTGTAGTCCACACTCCTCCCTGAAGCAGTCAGTGGGGTCACAGAGATAGACACCTCCGGCACACCAAGTACCAGCAAAGGTAAGTGCAATATTGAACTGTAACCCCATATGTGTATGCACAAAAGCCCCTTAGGAATTAGCAAGTAATGTAAAACATAGTGAGAAGTAGTCCATTCCACATCTTAGAAGCAGCACAACAATGCATTATGGGAGTGGCAGTCCACAACCCAGAGTTGAAAGTAGCACATACAATGTAATTAAGTAGAGCGACACCCAGAAGAACACAACACCCACAACACAGTGAAGAGAAGTACCTGTACCTTTATTACCATTGTGTGCCCTTACTTGTAACAAACATAACTGACATGCTGCATATTGTTGTTGCAGGTGGGCCCGACCCAGCAGCCACAGCATGTGCCAGCTTAGGGAAGACTGACACCCATCTAGCCTCAGACTCCAACACGAGTGGGTCTCTCACCATTGAGCCACTTCGATGCAGGCCCAGGGCACTACCACTGCCAGAGCTGCCAGGACTCTGATGAGCAGCAGGAAGGGCCACATACACCATCCCCAACTGGCAGATGCACCCAGATGCAGGAGGCCAGTTCGCAGCAGACCACAGCACCCCAAAGGATGGCTACAAATGCAGGTGCACAGGCATATGAGGCAGGTGAGGGCACCTCCTTCTTTGGTGGCCTGGAAGCGGCTATGTTGCAGCAGCAGCGGCGCCTGCATAATAAAAAGATCACTGCTTTATAAAAACAGATGCAGCAACATAATGCCAACATGGGGGGCCTGCATCGCCAGCTGGAGTGCCTGAATGCAAATATAGAACAGCTGCATGAGGGACAGGCCCAGGCATCGCAGAACACAAGGGAGCTCACTTCTGCTGTGCCAGGAGCTGCGCCATGACAGGATGAGCCACCGCAGGCAGGAGCAACGCTTCATGAACATGTTCGGGGGATTTTGTCGCTCTGTGACTAGGCTGGCTAATTCAACCTCACTGATTTCACGTCGTGCAGTGGCTGCACAGGTGGAGGCAGCACACAGAAGCAGGGATGTGGCTCACGGACTAGTCCAAATCACAAATGTGATTGACAACATCATGGGACACAGGTCAGCCACACCTAGCGAGCTTGAACTGGGGGACACGGAGGACACTTCCAGCCTCAGCAGCCTAGCTGTGCCCGCAATGGACAACAGATGGTGCAGTGCCAGGCACAGCACTGCCACTGAGGCAGGCAATCGAGGTGCCAGTGAGGCAACTGGGCACCCGAGTGGTGTGCGTGGCCGCAAGAAGTAACTGTAGGGACCAGAGGGGTAATGAGTACACTATGAAGTAATAGTGCTTTACTCTGAACTTCTATGGTTTCCATTTTTTAACTCACTTTTGTTGGTATTCGTTGGACTAACATTACCTGACATTAAGGTAATAAATTTACTTCACTACAGGTACATTTGTCAGTGCATTTGTCTTATTCATACTTACATCTGAAATGGTTGTGTGTGATGTCAGCACGCCTTCGCCTTCCCTCTGCTGCACTGGTCCTGTCTGCTGGCTGTAGGGGTGACATTGGATCATCATCCTCATCAGATTCAGTATCACATATTTCTACAGGTATGCCCCTAGTGGTAGCTATATTGTGCAAGATTGCACAAGTAGCCACTATTCTACATGTCGTCTCTGGGCTGTACTGTAGTGCCCCTCCACTTTTGTGGAGGCACCGGAAGCGACTCTTCAGCAGTCCAAAGGTGCGCTCCACCACGTTGCGGGTCGCCCTGTGTGCTGCATTGTATCTCGATCCTGCTGGTGTTGCGGGATTTAGATAGGGCGTCATCATGTAGGTGCACACTGCGTAGGCACTGTCTCCTGGAAGGGACAGAGGGTATGATGAGTAAGTGAGCCATCTGACATCAGCACGCCATCAATGCGCCACTGTACAGAGGGACAATACCGAGTAGATATCCTTCTCCAAACTCCCCAGCTAGCAGTCTTGTGTGAATGCCGCTATGGCGAAAGATGTACGAATCATGTGTGCTCCCTGGGTACCTGCCCACGAGGTCAGTAATGATGTATGAGGCATTCCATATCACCTGTATATTCATTGAATGTTGGTATTTACGGTTGCGGTACACATACTCTGTGGCTGATGGTGGACAGATTGCAACATGTGTACCATCCATGGCACCTAGGACGTGGGGGAACTGTGCTATCTGGTAAAAATCTATTTTTGTCTGCTGTATATCCTGTGGGGTGTGGGGGAATCTGATGTACTGGTGTATCCTTCTCAGCATGGCGTCAATAAATGCATTGAAAAATCTAGAGAGGGCACTCTGTGATACCCCTCCAGCTGCTGCTATGACCCCTTGATAGCTCCCTGAGGCGAGTAGGTGGAGGGAGCATAATACCTGCACATGGGTGGGGATACTATGTGTCCTATGTGTTCTGCGCTGCAGTATGGGTTGTAGCTCAGCTATCAGATCAAGAATCATGGCTGAGTTCAACCTATACCTCTCAAATATTTCGTCCTCAGTCTAGTCAAAAAGTGTAATGCACACTCTAAAAATGCACTCCTGTCTCCTCCTCCCTCTCCTCAAACCTGCCAAGATCCTCATTCTCCTCACCATGACATAGAGTGCAGCCATTGTGGAAAAGTGTCTGAGGCATTCTGGGCCACTTTATATAGGTTGCACCTGGTTACCACCTTGTTTCACTTAATGGTATTTTGCAAAATGCCATTCTGCGAAAAATCGCAATTTGCGATTTTTTGATGCATCGATTTGCGACTTGGATTTTGCTAATCGCATTTTGCACCTCGCAATTTCCTATTGGAAATACCGAATCACAAAATGCGACTCGCAAAACCAGGTCGCAACGCAAAAAATCGCTATTTTTGTGATTTCTTATTTTTGGTCCGCGAATCCTGGTCTTCTGCATTCTGCACAATATATGTGTGTGAACCAATGTGCTTGAGGATGCAGAAAATGTTGAACATGAAGGCCCTGATGAGCAAAAAGAGGACCAACATCCAAATGTGGCCTCAATTGCCGGGACATCAAAGAGAGCAAATTGTGAATAATTTCTTCAGAGAAGCCTAAGACAAATCAAGCCATTAATAAATGCATTGTGTTCCTGCTTAAAGGATAATAAACAAAAATATATTTTGTACCACTTGCAATGTGTAAGCATTCTTTATTCCAAATACTGAAAAGCAAAAAAACTTCTAAGCTTATCTGCTAGTGAATGAATGAATGGTAGAATAATCTTTATTTCGATTATAAATATAATCAAAAAAGAATAAAACAATATAAATAACATGTTCAGATAAAACAAAAGGATCACCACATAAAAATCTAAAACATTCTAAAAAACAAAATTCATAACTACACTCGATAAATGAGATGCCTGATCTTCATAATAACATCCCATAATTCATCCCTTTATTCCAATTAAGGGCACGCTCCAAGAATGAACAATCTGCCACAGCCACAATAGGATCATTTAACAGTTACATATAAAGAAAGGCAGGTTGAAATTGACAGAAGACCCTTTCTCTAAGAACAGGCAACAAATACCTCTTTCTAGGGGGATCATTGTAGCCACAAAACAACACCAAGTGCTCTAGGGTCTGGGATGAGCAATCATCACAAAGACAGATTTTGATAGAGGATGACTCATATTGCCCTGGAGGAAAGCAAAGACTGAATCAAATTGTACCCTTCAAAACCTCGTAAGAGGCAATCTCTCCCACGGATTTCTAACAAAGTAGAGAAACGATTCATGGCCAACATTGTTTCTCAGGAGCAGTAGAACTCGAATGGATGGGTTTCCCATGGCCAAATTCTCTCTGTGCCCTCTGGCCTGCTGACTAAACTGCTTCTTAACAAGCTTTCTATCACCTTTGGTTATAAGCTGTGGGCTACAAAACAACTTGGGCGCCCTAAGCATGAAGCAACACTTCTAATGTAGTCTAACCATAGGATTTTATGTCCTTGCTCACAATCAAGGTAGTCTTCAATTATCTCCCTATTAAATGCAACGTGCTCATCACTCCAGACAGTGATCTACAAAAGCAGCGGAGCAATTTTAGCGAGGTCTTCGACATTATCGAGTTGCAGCTCATCATATATGAAAAGACTGGAGCGTGAGAAGCCCAAGCCCAATAACCTTCTGCAAAATCGATTCTCTTCACATTGGATGACCTGGCAGTTACGGCATCCCCCAGATGGCAGCACCATATAGTAAAACTGGGAGGCAGTTCATCTTGTATATCTGAAAGAGTGGTTGGATAGGTTAACTACCCATCATTAACGCAAACCTAAAAGACACCCACTTGCTTGGTTAAAACGTGAGCATTGATTTGCAAGGCATAGGATCCAATTGTTTTGCTGTTCAAAAATCACCTCAGGTAAGGAAATGCCGCCATCCTTGTATTAACATGCTCCTTGATTGTAATTGGTCTGAGCTTAAGGGACTGCCTCCCGGAGACCATAAAGTATGTCTTTGAGATATTGATATCCAGCTCTAGATCACCCATGAATTTAACAAACAGGTCCACCCTGCCTTTAAGACCATTAAGCAAGTGAGAAATTGACTCCACATCATCTCGATATAAAAGGGAAGGCCCAAAGGTGGATTTAACCCTAGACATATCTTTACCAATGGTTGCCAAAAAATAATTCAATACATTTATATATAACAAAAATAAGATTGGCGCCAAAACACACCCTTGCCTGGCTCCCCTTAGCAGACTGAAGGAGTCAGATCACTCCCCCTCAGTCACGAATGAAACATTGACACCTATGTGTAAGGCACAGGGGAAGTCATTCAATGGTTGTGGCCGTCCAAGGCTCTCTAGAATACTCTAAAGCTTTGAGCGATGTACCCTGCCAAACGTGCAAATCACGTCCATAAATGCAAGGTAAATTGCTCCCTTCTTCACTACCACATATTTCTCCATTAGCAGATTTTATTCCATTGTCCCCCGGCCCTCTCTAAAACCACACTACGCTGAGCAAAGAACAGTGTTTACTTGTACCCACTCTTCAATGAGGTGCAATATGATACACCCCACAATTTTAACAGTGGAATCAAGTAAAGAAACTGGACAATAGCAATTTGGGTCCTGCCTTCAGCCCCTTTTAAAAACAGGAAAAATAACTGCAGGTTTCCATGAGCTGTGAATTTCGGTTAATGCAAAGGCATTTAAAACATTGGCCAGCAAAGCTGCTAGAGAGTGATGTTTCCCTTATAGAGGTCTATAGGGACCCATTCAGGGCCTGGTGCTTTGTTTGAAGGACTGCCTGCTATAGCTAGCCTAACTTCCTCAACTCCAAAATTGACACCCAATGGGAATAGAGGAGAACCTTAGGCCTCTTTTGGAGAAGCATCACCACCCAATGAATCTACTTTCCTAAAGTGGGCCACCAATTTAAGGGCGGCGATATTAGGTCCTATGTCATGGGGTGAGGCATGATAGGCTGGTTTACACTTTACAATTAACTATGTGCCAAAAGCCACTCGCATCACCCAGCTTACAGGTAATCAGTAAATTCTCCCAAATCTCCTCTTTAAAGATTCGCTTCCTGTTTCCAACAGCTTCCTTGTAGGCAGCTTTAGCAATTTTAATTAATTGCTGGTTCCTTTGCCTAACCCTTCGGGAATTGTGTAGAAGCTTATTAGCAACTCTGCAACTTCTATCAAACCAACCAGTAGGTGGGGGCTGTAGATGGCACAGATAAATCAAACATATTAGAACTTATGGTATAGTTTAGGCCCCGAAAATCTGTCAAAACATTGACAGAAGAGGCCTCGTAAGCTAACAAAGAATTTAAAAGCATATTTAAATTTGATTCCAAAGTTTACAGCAAAGTGGAGGTGGAAACATTTCACCATTTAAGCCTACGGCCATGGTCTTTAGGAATCAAGCCTACCACACTTGGGGCGCCAGTTGGGAAGTCAATAGCTGGTATTACCATCCTTACCTCAATAGGGTTATGATTACTATGGGATGATTCATGCACCTTCCCAGAACTAAAAAGGCCGCCAAAGGCTCTTGAGGTAAATACATAATCAATAGTAGTCCTCTTGCCCCAACCTACAAGTGACAGAGGGATTTCCCACCAAGTCAGCCAAATTGCAGAGGCCAACCCGCCCAAGGGCATTGAGCAAGTGCCTCCCTCTGGCTTCGGGAGCATCGTGCTACAAGCCAATGTTACCTACTAAAAAAGGATCTAAACTGGTAGGGATCGTGCCCAGCTTGGCATTAAAATCTCTTGCTAAAAAACATTTAAAAAATCCAATTCTGAGCAATACCTAGCCTCCAAGAAGGACAATGCTTGAAATAAGGTCTCAATTTGACATCTTGAATCACATACATAATTTTAAAATGTGACTAAGAAAAAATTAACCTCTTGGGAGAAAACAACCTACAGTATCTGAATTCCAATATGGCCAAGAGGAACATGTATGACCCTAGGGTGTTTTGAGATGCAGAACCGGGTGGCTAAACCACCTTGTGCTCTATGTCCAGGGGAAGAGATAGCAAGGATTAGATGGCACTCAGAGCCCGCCACAGTGAACAGCTCCTGCGCCCATGCTTCTTGGAATGAGATCACATCAAACTGGCAAATAAATGTTGACCACTCAGGGTCAGAGATCTTAGCCCAAAGGCCTGTACAGTTCCAACATAGGGGCCTTAGTTCTGCACCCAGTGATGCAATATCTCTTACATTAAAGGGGTCATTCATCAGGGGACTGCTGATGTTAGTTCCAGAGATAGTGGCACTTGGTAGTCAATCATTGCTGTAAAGGTCCAAGAAAGGGAGGAACAAATTCATAGTGGGGATAAATGTGTCCCCTGTAAACTTTGCACTTGTTTAGCACACTACTCACCCGTTAGGGTCTCAAGGCACTGTACACATACCACTGTGGAACCCCTCCTGGCTTTTCCCTGTGAGGCACCCACTCCTGGACAGCCCCAGGGTGAAGCCAGGCATCCAAGCACTGTGAGGGCCGTTGTGGAGATTAAGCAAGCTATTGCCCAGAGTTACAGAGTGGGACACATTAATTAGATTAGGCACCGAAGCTAGAATTATCTGGTCCAAGGGAATTGAGCCAAGACCCCTGAGGTGGGAATTCAACACTGGTCCCGAGCCAAATCTCTGCATCAGGGTCTGCCGCTCTAACCTTTGTGCCACACTTCTCCCTATGCTCTTAAATGGGGAGGAAGATCCTGCACTATATCTGGGCTGTAACTGCTTTAAAAAAAAAACAGCTAAAGAATTTTAATACCCGCATTTGGCAGATACAGCTGCCTAGAGTTGAAGATAAGTCCACTGGCCAGGCTGGGCTATCTAAAATTGATCACCACACAATTCCATCTATCTGTTTTGCCATCAGGCCCACCCAGCCCACCCTTCTTACAAATAATATATCTCTGTACTTAATACCAAAATCAACATTATGGAGCAACCAGTGACACACTTTGTTCTGAAGATTAGTAGTAGGTTCCTCACTGGATGACCTAAAATAAGGTACCCCTGCCATGACTGTAACTTATTGGCAACAATCTGGTGGTAGTTTAAGGTGCTGTAAGTTTTTATCCAGCTGATGCTGAGCTTCCCCCCACTATGCCCAGAGGGGGCCCTCCCCCAGCCCGGTTGGTCAGGACCTAATGAGACAGCCCTCTACAGACCTAGGAGGACACGGTATCACCAATGGGGACAGAAAGATTGAACACAATAACAGAAGCAACAGGTGCAGTATTCGCGACCATGGGCACAGACACCACATTTTGCGGCCTACTAAGAAACCCTGCTGGAACTGAGGTATACAAATGGGCCGTACGTGCGAAAGAAGAAGTATTAACATTGATAGTCGACTTAGACAAAGCTACAACAACTAACTTCAGGCTGTGTAATCTATCAGAGGGGCCACACCCTGCACGATCATTGATTTGAATTTATCTAGAATAAGGTCTCAATCCAAGATAGACATTGCCTGAGCACCCAAGGAACCCCTTTCACCCGCTGTGACAGCCGGGGGTCTGCGGTTCACTGGACTCTTTGTTTAATGCTTTCTCTTAATCAAAGGTGCACAGTCACTGTTATTCAAATCTCCTGGACTAAAGTCTCTGGGGAGAGTTCACAAGCAGGGGGGGACAGATGGATCAGCAGGGTCAGTAGTGGTTACAATTGCTTGTGGATCTTGCTGTGGTGCCAAAACAGAGCATGGGCCTTCCCCTGCATCCAGTGGTAATCGCCGCTGTGCAAGGTCAATAGCTGTGGCGATCACCCCCATTGCCTGAGTCAGAAAAGAGTCAAGCGTAGAGTCCTGTGAAGGCTTATTGACAATATCCTTGTCCCCTTGCCATTTGAGTTTGCGTATATTGCCTCTTAACAGACCCTGAGATCCAGAGTGAGCCAACAATGATGAGAAAATAAAGCATCTTACAAAAGCTTGAAAAAGGAAGACTCACCGCTGGGAGCGCAAGCTGATGCAAAAAAAAGAGGGGGGCCCAATCCAGTCTCCTCCAGTCAATGACGTACAAAGACAAGCCCGGTCTTGGGTCGTTCTTCACCCAGGCATGTGCATATGCAAAGGTGTGTCCTACGCAGTTGTCAACAGAGCTTTTGAAGTGCAAATACCAGCAGGGCAATCCCTCCACCAGGGCTGGTGCTAGGCCTGCTGGGGGATGAAGTCCCACCCCAGCAGAGTCTTTGAGGCACGTCCCCTGCTAGTCATTGGCATACAACAAAGTTATGTAGCAATGTGTAACAAACAGGGCTGGACTACATCATGTAATCCAAAAGGATTGGGAATACAGACCACCAACAATTACTGTAATGTGCCAAAATCTAGACAGCTTATTATAATGTGCTATTTAACATTGTTAATAACGTCAAACAACATAACTTTCTCAAAATTTTGTGTAAAAGTAATTATTGTTCAAATGTTATGGGGTTCATTATGGCTTTGGCAGACGGAAAAGCCTGTCCACCGAAGTTCCGACGGGGAGGTTGCCACCAGTGTGGCTGCCTCCCCACCAGCCCCATTACATGTTTACCACTGGCCCAGCAGGAAACGCCCTACAGCATTGTCGCTGGCTCGTACTGAAGCCAGCGGCAATGCTATAGTGCGTACTGTGTACCAGCACACGTCACAAAGTTCACTGTCTGCAAAGCAAACAGTCACCCTTGCGACGGGGCGGGCCGGGGGGGGGTCTGTACTGCCCATGCCAAGTGTATGGGAAATGGAGGGGCCCCCCTAGGGCACCCTGCACCCTGTCTCCACCAGCCTTTACAAGGTGGGGTTACTGCCATGTTACTACTGGCAGAGAGGGGGGGTCGGAATCCCCAGGGTGGCGCTGCTTGTAGTGCTGCCCTGGCGGATTAGGACCACCAGCACCACCAGACCCTCCTGTGGAGGAAAACAGGCAGTGCTGGCGCTCCAACCGCGGCGCTACCACCACAGCCATAATGTGGCAGTTGGACCGCCGCATTTGTGGCCGTTCGACCACCACTGTGACCCTGGCGGTCTTAAGACCACCAGGGTCGTAATGACGGTCTATGTGTATGTTGTCCAGCTACCCATGTGTACTGCCACATACTTGTGAAAGATAGCAGAATGGACTCATAGTTCATTGGCTGTCATTTGAGGCACTTAAGACCAGATCGAAAGAAAAGTGGTGGAGCGCAGTGCTGCGCTAAAATTCACAGTGCCACGCTGTGTCACTTTAGAAACGCAGGGATCCGCTGTATTTGAGAGAATACGGTGCATCCCTGCGTTTCCCCCTGCGCTGGCACTAAATTTAGCTGCCAGCCCCAACGCAGGCATCCCTGCACCATCGTGCAAGGATGTCTGTGTTGAGGGGTGTGATTATTTATGTGCCGGAAAGTGTCCCTTCCTGCACATAAACAATCACTAATGGCGCTTTGGCACCTCTGAGTGTGCTGCACAATGCAGCATACACAGAAGTGCCAAAGTGTCATTTTCTAATGATTGTTTATGTGCAGGAAGGGACACCTTCCCGTAAATAAACAATAATTTCTGGCATTTTGCTTTTTCTATGCATGCAGCAGATGCTGCACGCATAGAAAAAGCAAAAAACAAGGAGGAATAAAAGTATTCCTCCTCATTGAGCCCTGGTAAAGCCACCGATGGGGGTGGAGTTAGATTTTGGCGCTGCCTCAGGTTTACGAGATTTCATAAATCTGAGGCAGAGTCAAAATGCAATGGGTGTTGCTAAAAGTGACATTCCTGTGGTGCTAGGGGCCCATAAATACAGCCCCTAGCATGTGCATTAGAATACAGTCCAACCCATGCAGTTGATATATGCTTCATCAATGTGCTCAGGAAAATATAAAATACATTGTGGCATATCACAACCCACATATCACCTGTAAACAGACAAACATGGCACTACCAAATTATCCATCCACTACTAATGCTGTCACATCAGCCCCACTAGGTGATTATGGAAATGGACCAAGCAAGGATGTCTTATACCCTTGTTCCTGTGTTGCATACAGATCCATACAATTGGTCAACTCCTCTAAAAACATCTCATGTTTGAATGCTAAAACACAGCACAAAGAGTCTAATCCTGTAACCTTTACACAGAAGCCAGGATGGACTGAATGTAACCTGAATCCAGTCAAGAAACCATGCACTGATGCATTCCAGGTCGGAGTGGCAGAATGTGACAATAAATGCTCAGCTTAACATTTGTGAATGCACACTCACATCCGAAGTACAAGTTACCCCTCAATATTTCAACATATTACCCCTCAATAATTCAACATATAATGATATCAGTCTAAAACAAACAGATCCTTCCTAGGAATAACTCAGACCCCTTTATCGCTAGCGAAGCTGGCCTCATCAGCACAAAAAAGATGCTAAAGATATGACACTGTCCCCATTAAGAACATATCCTTCCACACTCAAATCCATACAGCAGCTGTGTGTATACCATGACATGATATGGTAGTTGATCAACATGACTTTCTGGTATGCACATAATTAGGTGGACCCTAGGTGGCACATGCATCTCAAACATGTCCATGAGGGCATGCCAAATCATCCTGTGTGGCTCATCCTGGGCTCATAGCTATCAGGTAAATCAAGGCACATCAATAGGATGCCTTGATCAGCTCTGTGTCATGTTTATGTTCTATGAGACCTGCAGGGTGTTTTGACAGTCAACATACATGGATATCCAGGGTGACCAAAGTAAATTTAAGAAGTAAAATCTGGAGTAGCAGAAAAGTTTCATATCTTCATCCAATCTGATGTCAACTTCCATTAAAGTCACTTATGCAGCTTCATGTACACCAAACATGCATGGTTTGGTGTGGCATGTACCATGGGTGCTGCATGTTGCAGCACACATGGAAATGTGTAGAACAAGCATGTGTCCTAGAGATTCACCTTGTTCTGCCTATTCAGGGGATGTGTAAAGGTTTGGCCCAGCACCAGGTCCATGTGAGCCTAAGAACCTGGGTCAGTTTCAAACTCCATGGGTCTTCATTGTGAACACCCACTGCAATGCACATGCCCCACCTCCTTGATACTGAGTCAAGATATACTGTGCTTCACGTTTCCTCGCCTTACTCAGTGATCATAAGGTCAGGCATTGCTATGCAGGCTTGCTTTGCATTCCACAACCAGCAAGAGTGAGAGCCCTATGCACTATAACATTCAAGAGAGGGCATTTCCTGTGGGGCTGGATCCACCAATATGAACAGCATTGCTTCACGGCTTGCTGGTCGACCAATAGTTCTTTATCTGACAAATGCATAAACTGCCATCTATGCAAGGAAACTTCTGAGCATGTCCTATTTTTCTGTCCTCTGTACAAATGCCCTCGAGGGAAGTGGATTATCCCTCTGTGCAAAACACTGTTAACACAAAACCGAAACAGTGTATATAGAATATGCAAATATGACACTTCCATGCTGATAGTGAGTTCTGTTTCTAAATATTTGGCAGCAGCATGGAAAATCCGCAGTAGGATCATTACAGATCTTAATCCACCGGTTAAAGAACGGTCTAGAAGTTAGCGAACTAGCACCCTGTCATAATAGTCTGGGATTTTAAATAAAACTATTAGTGCAATCTATCGAGGATATAAGACTGTATCCCCGAGCATGTTGTCTAGTGGGTTACCCCAATTGAAGTGACTCATAGCTCCCCAGCATATATAATTTTATAAATGGCAAGATGCAATTTATTTGATCAACTTATTTAAGAGAACTGACTAACTTAGGGCTCCATTTTCCACTGGTTGACTTCTAACTTTTGCTAATAGGAGCTATTGTATGTAGTTTTTATGTCTTATTTTATGTATAAACCTGTTTTAGAATAGTTTATATGCTTTTAACAATTGATTCGTATTATTTTAGCATTTAGCGTCTTGTATAGGGTAAGATTCAGACACTATTTTAAGAGTCTTTTCTTAATTATTTATGAAACTTTTTTATGTAGTTTTACGAACCTTTTTTTTATATAAGCAGTGCACTAATTGCTAATGTCTTTTTTTTATGTGATGGTTTATGGCTTCTATCCTTTTGTATGTATGATCACTTTTAATTTCTCAAATGGTCCAAATCTGGACCAAATAAACTATTGATTGATTGATTGAACAGCATTATGCAGCACACATAGTTAAAAGGAAACAACTTCATTTGTGGTCTTTTGTGCATGAAGGGGTCCATTCCTTCACATAAACAATTGTGAAAACAACACAGATACCCTTGCACCATGCTGCAAGGGTGCCTGTGTTGGTGCTAGTCTGCCTGCACTGCACCAGCGCAAAGAGACCCAGACAAACAACTATTCCTTGATGTTCATGGTGGATTCCTGACCTTTCCGTTTCACAAAACAGTGCTTCAACTAGCCTTACTTGACTGCAAAGCCTCAATAATTAGCATGCAAGGGGATCTATGATAGCTCATGAAATGGCAGCTTGGTGCGGCATGCACAGTACAAAGTGGAGCTGTTCTGAAAAAATGCTCTGTGTAACACTCCAATGTGCAGCCACCAGGGCAATGCAACTGTGATCCAACCCTGGCCTTTAGTGTCCCTAAAGCTAAATTTGTGTCTTGTATTTGTTTATTGCATTGTTTTTTGCTGTGTATTGTCAGGTGTCAGTCTTTTGGGGTTTTATTGTACTTAGAGGTAGTTGTGGGTTCATTAGGTATTGTTCGGGTGAGATTGATTTCAGGGAGGGCCATGTCTTGAAAGGAAAAGGCATGGAATATGAATGTCAAGGAGTTTGAAAGCTTCCTGTGGCTCATAACACACTATCTTACCAACATGATAGCCAGTGGTGGACGGGTGATCAAAGGATAGCCCAAGCAGGAGCAGAAGACCAGGTGGGCGAAGGTGTGGCAACATGTGCTTCGCATCTACAACATTGAGCGGATGGACCACCAACTAAAATAGCGCTTAGCAGATGTGGTCAGCCGGGATCATGACCTCCTGGCCTACAGTGCAGTTCAAGTTGGTGAAGAAAGTGGTAAGTACACTTATTCGGTGATTACTTCCCTGTGTTTCACCAGCATATTGATGAGTTGGGTTCATAGTCTATCTTCCTCACACATGTGTTTGTGCAAAAGAGTCATGCCCCCACAAAATTATGAGGCACATTTCTTCTTTTTAGCGCATTGCAAGGCTGCAAACCTTCTTGCTGTGCTGCCCTGCATGAAAAGAAAAGGGCAGAAATGCACCGCATCTATGCGCACAATAGGCTGACATGTGCAAACCTAGGCTCTTTGCCCTATGGTGCAGGTGTGTCTGCATTGTTGCCATGATTGTATTGGGCAGGAACGGACATCTTCATGCACAAAGACTTTCGATGGAGGTGTATGCCTTTTGCAATGTGTACAGCACACCTACAACACTGAAAACAACAAAGATAAATGTAGATGATCCTCCTGGTTAGGCCTCCACTGGGTTGGCACCTAGTGAGAAGGCCTTACATGCTTCACATAGTTTGGGAATTCTGAGAAGGTGTTGAAACACATTTCTGTTGTTTGGGACAGCAATTGTGATGATAAAAGAATTCCTCCTTGATGTAGAGCATGGCTACACTGTGCTTTCCATTGCCTTGCCTCACTCCATACCTCTGACTGCATGCAAGCCACACAGAGTGGCTTTGCATTGCCTCATAGACATGACTAAGAGGGCTGAGTCACTGGTGTGCTTCTCATAATTGTCACTCCAGTTGTTCATGCCTCTTGTAAAGGAGGCCCAATGTATGTTACAAGGGACCTCACTCACATGTAACTTTATCCCAGATGTATGACAGGCTAAATTAGACACGTCTGAACCTAGTTCATACAGTTTGGTGTTCAGTGTCCCAAATATCATCTTTGGAGCTGCATTGGACATATATGGACAATGTCTGGTACTATGCAGCACTGACAGTTACTGATCTCAGCTAAGTTAATAAACAAGGATGGCCACTTTGTGATGTAAATAGCGGAGTCATGGACATGTAAAGATATGAGAAAGGCACAGGAATTGTAATACCTTGCAGAGTGTCATATGTGAGTTCTTGAGGTGCACAGAGCCATGAAAGTCAACTACCCTTGTGACATTTTGGAGTAGTGTGGTATTTGAACTAGTACCACAATCTGGCCACCAGATGTATGTTGTGGCTCATCAAATGTGTGTCCACTTCAGCTTGTCCTACCAAGGTGTGTCATTAAGGCAGGTCAACTGTGCATTTTGATTCATTGCAACTTGAAGACTTACATAGCAATTGATATTCATATGTACTCTGCTTCACTTGCCCACAGTGTATGTGTCATACAATCACAGTGCAATGTATCATGTTATATCTTATAGGTGGACCAGAGCCATACACAATCGGTGAGCTGGAGATTTTTAAGGACCCAGAATTTACCAGTGAGTGGCATCCTGAATGCTTATTGTGTAGTGCAATAATTGTGTGTGATGTAGGATGCTGTGTGCAATGCTATGTTCAATGTACATCCGTAACACAAAGTAAACATATGCCATATGAAGGATAGTTCTGAAAGGTATATTTGATTTGTAGCATGTGCAGTTGCATCTGACTAATGTTAGAGTGAATATATTGCAAATATCTGATGGACCACATGATAGGTGGGCTGGTAGAGGAGCCATGACCAAAATGCCATAATCATTAAAAATATGTGGTGGTGATTTCTTATGTGATCATGGCTGGGGATGGTAACCCTTACAAATGCATGCCAGATGCACAATTCTAATGTAGTTGCTAACACTGCATTTTCTGTTCAATTTGTATGGCTAGTCCACACAGGAGAGAAGGAATCACACAACAGTAAGGCCAGGAAGAATAGGGGTTATCTTTACCAGAACATGAAAAGCCAAGCAGGGTGGCTTTATGTGTGTTAGCAAAAATGGCCCTGCTGTGTGCACCCAGCCCCATCACTAAAAGTGAGGTTCTGGCAGGGCAGAGGAACTTGTCAATTGGCCCCTAAGTGTAGCAAGCCCAGGTGTCACCATTTTACACATGGTAAGGCATTTGAAAGCCTCACTCATGTTGTCTAATGCACCATACTCAATAGTGGATACATGAACATACCTTTGCCTTGTCTTCTTTTCAGAAATGCCAAGGTGTGTTTGACCAGAGGCATGTCTGCACAGCATAGTCATCCAACATGCCATTGCCTAATCCACCTTCAAATTGTGTCGTACATGATACCCTTCATAAATTGTCACAAACAGGATCATGCTTTGGACAGCAATTGCTATTTACATCACAGGATACCTGGGCAGATGAGATGTAGAGCATGCATGTACACACCCATCACATGGAAGTGCTGAGTGCTGATGTGCTGCAAGTTGACATTAATATCTGACACATAGGGACAGACATGAGGCTGTGTAGAGGGACACATGCTATTGCACTGGCTGCATGTAATAAGCCGCAGCATGGTCCACCATGGGCTTACATCAGATCATATAGGAAATTTTTCAGACATTTTTGTGTGATGCAAGTTTGCTATTAACCTTCCATTCTTCCAGGATGATGATGCAGACCAGGGTGGTTCTGCAGAACTGGTTGCCAGCACCTCCACAAGCCAACCAACAGGACCAGCATTGCCACCAGCTCCAGCCACAGGACAGGTTAGCGTCTTTTTACAGATGATAATGAAGAACATTTCTGTCCTGAAGTCAGAGTCGCAGGCCTGGAGTGGAAAATGGACACTGTAATTCAGCTAATGCTGGACACGAAGCAGGCTGTTGAGAGACTTTCACCCCCACCCCAATGAGCCACAGGGACCGTTTCTGCCCTTCCCAATAGATATAGTTGTCTTTAGGTAATAATGTTTTTATAGCTTAGTTTAGGGTTAGTTAGTGTAGATGTAGTTTTGAATTAGTATCTTCAAGGTTTTAGGTGGAGTGAGAACAATTTTTAGGGGATTTAGGTTTTTTGAATGGTCGATTGATGTGTTGTATAAGTGTTTTAAAAAATACAAAATAAGAAAAAAATATATATATATGGGAAGTTATAGTTATACTCACATTTTAAACATACAAAACCATAGACATTCACCAGTTATAGTTAGAGATACCTCAAGTGTAGCAGAGTAGCCTCTTTCTAGCATGGTTATCCCAATTTTTGGATTGTATGTCAGTGTGTTTTGACTGTGTCACTAAGATCCTGCTAGTCAGGATCCCAGTGCTTATGGATTGTGGCCTACTTGTCAGTCTGTTTCACTGTTTTCGTCAGTGTGCTTAACTGTGTCACTGGAGTCCTGCTAACCAGAACTCCAGTGCTTATGCTCTCTCTGGTTCCAAATTTGTCCTTACATACTGGTAACCCAGTATTTCACTCCAAATTGGCATACTGGACCCCCTTATAAGTCCCAAGTATATAGTACCTAGGTGTCCAGGGCATTGGGGTTCCAGGGCATCCTTATGGCTGCAGCGTTTTGTTTTGCCACCCATAAGGAGCCCATACAAAGGCTTCTACAGGACTGCCGTTGCAGCCTATGTGAAATAGTGCATGCACTATTTCACAGCCATTTTCACTGCACCAGGCCACTTATAAGTCACCTATATATCAGATCTTCAGACCCTGAAGGCTAGATGCAAAGTGCCTGTGTGTGAGGGCACCCCTGCACTAGCAGTGCCCCCACATCGTCCAGGCCTATTTTCTCAGACTTTGCGAGTGCGGGGACGCCATTTTAAGTGTGCTCTGCACATAGGTCAATACCTATGTACAGCGTCACAACGGTAACTCTGAATAAGGCCATGTAAGGTGTCTAACAACTGGGAATTGTACCCCAATACTGATTCCAGCATTGGTTTTACAATTCCATGCACCCTGGGGGCTCCACTATGGACCCCCAGTACTGCCATACCAGCCTTCTGAGGTTTTCACTGCAGCCCCAGCTGCTGCCGCCTCACAGACATCTTCTGCCCTCCTGAGGCTTGAGCAGCTCAATCCCAGGAAGGCAGAACAATGCATTTCATTTAGGAGAGGCATGTTACACCCTCTTCCTTTGGAAATAGGTGATCCAGCCATGGGAGGGGTATCCTCCCAGAGCCTCTGGAAATGCTTTGAAGTGCAAAGTGGTGCCCTCCTTGCATAAACTAGTCCACACAGGTTCCGGGACCCCCAGTCCCTGCTCTGGCGCGAAACTGGACAAAGGACAGGGGAGTGACCACTCCCCTGTCCATCGCCACCCCAGGGGTGGTGCCCAGAACTCCTCCAGAGTGTACCTGGGTTTTGCCATCTTGGAGTCCAAGGTGGTGGGGCACTCTGGGAGCATCTGAGTGGACAGTGCCAGCAGGTGACGTCAGAGCCCTCCCCTGATAGGTGCTTACCTGTGTAGCTGACCAATCCCCCTTTCAGGGCTATTTAGGGCCTCTCTCCTGGGTGTTTCCTCAGATTCGGATTGCAAGACTCCAGCAGGAATCCTCTGAATCTTTTACTTCACCTTCTACCCACAAAACGTTATCAGGACCCTCCAGGAACTCTACAAACTGCAACAAAGAAGCAAAGATGACTTCTGCAACATTGTATCTTCAGCTCCTTCCAGCAACTGTTTCCAGGTCGTGCATCCTCCAAGGACTGCCTGTCTTCAGTCTGCACCAGAAGAACCAAAGGAATCTCCTGTGGAGTGACGGAGTCACTTCCCTGCTTCAGCAGGCACCTCTCTGCAGCAATGACCGGCTGCTTGGGTCCCCTCTCACGATGACAGGCATGGATCCAGCAACACGGGTAGCGGACTAAAGTGACTCCAACAGTCACAATGTCTAGTTGCCCAATTTTGGTGAAGGTATGAGCTTGCCTCTCCTCGCAAAACGGTCCCCCGTGCACCGCATGATTTTCAGCTACCAAGGATTGTGTGCGACCTTCGAAGAAGTTCTCCATGCACAGCACAGCTTAGGTCCCCAGCACTCAATCCTGTGACGTACAGGTTCATGAGTGGTTCTCCGGGGGCATGGGAATCCTTTGTGTCGTGCTGCATGTTCCTCCATTTGCACCTTCTTTGTCCCCGTGCTGTGGGACTCCTGTGGACGCTGCCTGGTCTTCTGAGGGCTCTCTGAGTTGGTGAGAGCCCCCTCTGTTTCCCCCTCCTGAATAGGATCGACCTGGCCCTTCCCGGCGCCTGGGCAGTGCCCTTTTCTGCGAACTGTGAGTTTTGTTTTTATCAAGGCTTGTTGGCGGAATTCATTGACACAAACCAGACTGCATTCATCCATCCGACGTCGGACATCTTCTGCACCAACCAGGAACCCACAACTATCTTCTTTGGTGCAATACTGACTTTGTCTTCTCACTTGTGGTTCATCTTTTGCACCTTCATCCAGGTTAGCACGGGCTCCTGTTCTCCCTGGGCTCGTCGGTGCTTCTTGGACTTGGTCCCCTTCTTCTACAGGTCTTAAGGTCCAGGAATCCATCATTGATGTCTTGCAGTCTATTCTGGTTCTTGCACTGTCTTCTATCAAAACTTCTAGTGTGTTTTAGGAAACTTGCTGTGCTTTACTTCTGCTTTCCTGAGCTCTGGGGTGAGGTAGTTTACTTACCTTTGGTGTTTTCTTACACTCCCAGTGCCCCATGCTACACACTACACTTGCCTAGGTGGGAAACCGAATTTCACATTCTACTATTTTAATATATGGCTTGTTTTCCCCCTAGGCCCATTGATTTTCAATATTTACACTGTTTTCCTATTGTGTACTTACCTGTTTTTAGTTACTAGTGTATATATTGAATGATTTACTTACCTCCTAATTTAGTATAGTCTCCAAAGTATTTTTGGCTTTGTGTCACTAAAATAAAGTACCTTTGTTTTTGTAACACTGTGTATTGTCCTTCATGTGTGTGAATACTGTGTGACTACTGTGGTATTGCAAGAGCTTTGCATATCTCCTAGTTCAGCCTTGGCTGCTCTGCCTACAGCTACCTCTAGACAGCATGGCATCTAGACTATGACTACATTTCAATAATAAGGGATACCTGGACCTGGTATAAGGTGCAAGTACCTGTGGTATCCACTACAAACCAGGCCAGCCTCCTACATCAAGTAACTA
Source organism: Pleurodeles waltl (assembly GCF_031143425.1). Classification (NCBI taxonomy): domain Eukaryota; kingdom Metazoa; phylum Chordata; class Amphibia; order Caudata; family Salamandridae; genus Pleurodeles; species Pleurodeles waltl. The sequence continues at coordinate 833,683,193 of NC_090444.1, forward strand.
TAACTTGTGCCCTAAGGTAACTATAACTCCTGCCCTGGCCATGCACAGGTTTTTCATCAAAAATGTCACTGCAAATATTCCATTGATATTATCAATGATGCTATGAAAGATGGCATGATTGCCATAATTTGTGAGGTAATTTGCAGTGCATGGAGAGGGTGCGAGTTATAGTTATCTTGGGGCACGAGTTATAGTTACTTAAGGTAACTCCAACTGGTGAATTTCTATGGTTTTGTATGTTTAAAATGTGAGCCTAACTATAACTTCCCTGTAACCTTTTGTTTTTTAAGTGAATTTCTATGTTTTTTAAAAATTATATTTTGGAACTATATTGTCACTGTAACCTTTGGTCTTTTCAGTGAATTTCAATGTTTTTTTTTTTAACGTATTGTAATTTTTACTGTGGGTTAATCCAACCACCACCATGCATGGCCTCCAGCTGTTTGCGGTGGCGGTTGACCACAGGGTCTGACCTCTGGCCTGGCCCTGAGGCCAACGCCGTATAAACACCCAGCCATGCATGTCTTTCACCCTTGCTCAGGGGAGGTTGCTTGTAAGATCTGGCCTGCGGCCAACGCCCCCCAACAAAGCAAACTCAGGTTGTGCACAGCCCTTTTGCCGTGTGTGGCAGGAGTTAGCCGCAGATTCTCTGGGTGTGAGAATAGGTGTGAGAGGGTGTATCTGGGGGTGAGAGTGGTTGTCAGATTGTCTGGCTGGGTGTGAGAGTGCGTACATCAGTGTTTAGTGGGAGCATCAGTCTGTGCACGGGTCTGTGAGTTGCTGCATGAGGGTGTCAGTGGGTCTGTGAGTGGGTGCCTGAGTGGGTCTGTGAGTGGATGTGTGAGTGTCTAAGTGGGTCTGTGAGTGGGTGCGTAAGTGTCTACGTTGGTGAGTGGTAGAAATTGATTGAAAGAGAGACTGAAAGAGAGAAAGTAAGAGAAAAAGAGAGAGTTTTTTAGGCTTTAACATCTCACATACTGAGAATGATATATTTTTGTTGGATTTAACCCAAAAAATGTATTTAATATATTTTTAAAAGTTTAGTTTTTTTTTTTTTTTTAAATAAAGGAAATGAGTCCAGCTGGACTCGAACCCTCATAGCTCAGTGTGAAGGTCTGCAACCTGCACACAGAGTTATGGGGTTTTTCATTTTTTTCTTTTCATCCCTTTGTGGGCTATATGGGACCGTGAGGGAAACTTCAAGGGCTCCACTGCAGTCCCTCGTTCATTTATTTATTTATTTTTAATTTTAATTATAAAGCCCTTTACGGGCTATGTGGGACCTTGAGGAAGCCCTGAAGGGCTCCCCCGTGCTGCCTACTTATTTTTTTTTTTTTAAACAAAGCCCTTATGGGCTACCAGGCACTGAGGGAGAAGACTTAAGGCTTCCCTTGCAGTGCCAATGGTTCAGCAAGCATAGAGCTGCTTTGACAGCAGCTCCCTGCTTGCTGAAGCATTTCATCTCTGTCCACTGCATGCATGCAGGGAACCGAGATAAAACTTCAGATTTTGACTGCGAGGCCTGCTTTTAAGGTCCCGCAGTCAAAACCCTAAGTGTGTGCTGTGACTTGTCTGGAGCTCCGCAGCCAAGCCACAGCAAACAGCTATGTCCCGGGCGTGGGCACCCCAGGACATAGCAGGAGATGGCCCTGGGGGGTGGCGGTCCCCAGGGCCATCTGAGCCTCCACGAGGTGGGCTGCGCGGCCCCCCTCCAACTAGAACTTAGCCCGAGGGGTGGTAGTTCCCAGGGTGAAGGGGTCCCATAGGGTCCTCCTTTCCTTTTGTAAACATTTGTCCCGGGGATGGAGGTCCCCGTGGCAGCAGAGGGGCCACATGGCCCCCCAAATCCAAATATAGTGTTGCCCTAGGGGATGGTGGTCCCCAGGGCAGCGGGGGCAGAGGGCCCCCCTCAGTAATGAAGAGATCGCCCTGGGCAGGTGATAGTCGCCAGGACAGTGTGAGGGGGCCAGGAGCCCCCCCACACTTTTTATTTTTTTTAAAAAGCTACTTGGCCCACCGAGGGGCATTAGGCTAACGAAGCGTAGGAGCCCCCGCTTCATTTAAAAAAATAATTTTACAAGCGCATTTGCAGATTCGCCGTGTCTCCGCTCATAACATTTGAAAAAAATGCTTTTTAGTCCTGGGGGTTCCTTTGGGCCCCACCACCAGAGCTAAGGGGCCAGGGTGTCCGTACCCTGGCCCCTTTTGTTTTTTGTTTACTTTTCTTTTGGGACTCAGCTGAAGGCGAGTCCCAAGATGGCTGACAACACTTCAGCAGGTTCTGTTTTTGAAGTGTTATCAGCCAGTCAGATCTCAGCATGAGATCGTTAGGGGTCACGAAAAAAAGCACTCTTTCTGGACCAGGACCTACCTTCCTGCCAAATTTGGTGTAATTCTGTCCAGTAGTTTTTGTGATATTGCTGTTCAATATCCCTATGAAAAAATGAATGGGGAAAATGTGTTTTGGGAACCCCTTTTGTCTCACCCTCCCCTGGACGGATCACCCCTAAACTTTCCAGGCAGCATCCAACAGAAATAGCATTCTTTTTGGAAAAGTTCCATTAAGATTTGTCAAGCAACGCTAAAGATTTAGGCAAATACAAAAAATGCTTTTTGTATAAAAACTAGGTTGTAACTATAACTAGTTTTTTTTTTTTTTTTAGAATTAAATGTGTAGGTAGTTTTTGTATAGGTGTAGTGTATGTTGTTTCTGTATGTAGATGTGTATTAAGGTGGGTGGGGTTTGATGTTTAACCTGTTGTGTTATAAGTTAGAGTAGACTAAGCTAAGATAAGGTAGTTTTAGATGTTTTTAGAGTACATTAGAATACTTCATATTGCATAGTTTAGAATAGGTTTAGTTTAGGTTAAGTAAATGAAGGTAGTGTAGTTAGGTATTTTTTAATTAGGCTCAGTTTAACCGTTACATAAAATATGTTTGAAATCAACATAAGAGTCTATCATGTTTTCTCTGTAGGTGTTAGCATATGTGCCTACATAATGTTAAGCACATGCATTTGGCTTTGCTAGCATTGTTTTTAGACATGTGTGACTCTGTGAAATGCATGTGGAGAAGAATCTGCCAGGGTGAGCACTAACTGACATTATGATTGACAAACTGAGTTGTTCTATGTAAGTGACACTGTTAATGGGAGACAGGCCAACCCATGTTTTATCACATTATTGCTCTGTGTTTGTGTCATGCCAGATGCATTGTAGGTGCGGTGATGTGAAACCACTGTCATGAATCCAGGCACTCCGTGGTCACACACTGTTTGACAGGACATTACACACTGAGCCTTCCATTATTTGCTTGTCTTGGCAGTGTAGTTGGTATCCTAGTGTCCACGGACAGAGTCCCCACCAGTGATGTGACTTAATTCACCCTCTACATTGACTGCATGTTACACGTTGCACTTCATGCGTGGGACCTTGGATGACTATATGCTAGTCTGCAAACATATAAGGTTCACATGAGCTATTTCCCTCTGCCGTTGGAGCTTTGTCCATCGCACCAGTACACAAGTGTCTCTATGGGAAGTATGTTTTGTTTTTGCCTCACACAATCCACCAGGTTCTCTTTAGTCAATATTCCTACAGACATACAACACACATTTGTGACTCAGTCCATTTATTGACATGTGCAAATTTCGTTGAATCACAAGCACAGATCTTACATTAATAACCCAGCACCATTTTTATTGCCTTTAAACATCCAGACAAAGTCCAGGGGTGAACCACTGCATATGCCATGTTGAGTAGAGGAGTGTTTCAGTGATGAGGAGAATAAAAAAATTGCCATAGGTGATAGGCCACATTGACAGTCCACACATGTTTGAGGTCAACAGTTGGGACAGCAAATGGAGGACATTACCAGTTGTGACTTTTACTGGCGGAGTCATCAGCAGTGTGCAAAGGAGGAACTGGCATTTTGGCAAATATAACTGCTACCAGGCTGGAAAAAGGGGAAGTCCACATCTTCCTCTTCTAATGTGTGTGGTGCTTCACTTGAAGGGGGTTTTGAAGGTGGAGGAGGTAACGACAAATGAGGCACACACACATCAGGGACAGAAGGTATGGATCTTCAGTCTGCAGCAGCATTTCTCTGTGCCAAGAAGTGAGGAAGCATTGCAGTCAGGTTTGTCAGCATTGCACCAAGGTTGCGGTGGTAGGCACCTGTAGTGGGGATATATGTGTCCTGCTTCTGCTCCATGGACTCCAGGATCTTGAATATAGCCCCCAGTTGTGTGGCAACCTCGCTGGTGCCAGTTTGGCAAAACAGTTGTTCATACCTATGACTCATGACACCAGCAATATCAGCCAGGGACTGTTGTAGTCCACAGAGCAGAGTGCAGGTGCCTCGCATAGCAGACGAGGTTTGGACTGAGGCACCTATGGACTGGCTCTAAGGTGCCCACCATGGTCTCCATCCCCACCCGCACATCATCTAGCACCTCCCACTGAACTCCTACTGCTCAATGCTAGAATTCTACTAGGGGGTCCTCAGAGTCCAGGGCTGGGGGCGGTGTGGCAGGTGGTTGTTGTTATTTGCTGGGTGGATCCTCTAGACACCCCGCAACACTGTCGGCCCTTCCTGCAAACAGAGAGTGTGTATTAAGGGAGCCCAGTATTGCCCAGAGTGTATCTTAATCAAGGGGGCCAGGCTGCAGGCTGTCATCCCAGACAGCCAGCTGCTCAGGATGTGTAGGTATATTCTCTGCAATGAGACAGCAATGTTAAGGGTGTCTTTGGTGATATATTAAAATGGCTACACTATTTTATAATCTGACTAGGTAATGGCAGACCTTCAGAATAACATTTCTGTATAGGGTGTCTGTTACACGGAGTCTTTGAGTCCAAGTTGTACTGTACTTGCCTTTCGAATTACAGTATGTCTGCATTATCACTACAACAGCTGTGTCCAGGCAAACTTTTAGACTCATTATACATATTGCAACACTGTTACACAGGTCAATGGGCCTACACATCTTGGACATAGGAAAAGAGATCGTCTCATTATCTGTTTAGATATTTTGATTTGGCTGATATAATGCCTCTGATGGTTGCGATTTGACATGTTGACCCTACTACTGTGCAGATTAGACCTATTCCCCCGCGTGGGTGCATTCCCTGAGCCAGCATTCATCCCACTGCACCTGTGCATGCAATGTGGAAATGCTGATTTTGATATGAGTCTTCCATCAGTGTTTTCACACTACAGTATGTGGGTCAGTCTTGTTGTGCTGTCTACTACGCACATCATGCATTCATGTGTTCAAGGGTTGCTTTTCTTACCACTATCCTGCACAACCAGACACACAGGAAAGAACTTGATAGACTTCAGGTATTTGTGGGGGCATGTACTTCCCATATAGTTCCTATTTCTGTCTCCTCATTTGCAATGCTGGAATACACTTTTGGGTCCATCCTTGTGGGCAATGAGCTCTAAGTACCAAATCTGAGGCTCTGGTCAATGTCACACTAGGTAGTTTGCTAGCACTGACACTCGCCCGTTGATATTTGCCAGATTAGACTATCTGTATAGGGTGACATCTTTTAACTATGGGCAGCTCAAATATATATGCACCTGCCTCCTCTGCCACTCCTCATTCAGGCCCAGGGACACAGCTTACTGCAACACAGTGATATGACCCAGATCGTACATTGACTCTCAAGTACCTACAACACTAACAATATGTGTGACCATGTCCCATGTAGCTACATGTCTGGATGTTATCAGGGGCTATGGGTCAAGCTATACCCCACATGGAAGTAGTGCTTGGAAGGGTGACATGTATGTACCTAGTTTGGCAATATGACTGATAGCTTCCACCTCACTCTTCAGCCATCACCTGCCCTTTGTGTCAGCAAGCTATTTTCACATGTCCCTTGACAGATCCGTATCCCACATCCTCAAACCAAAGGATTTGTGGCAAGGTGAGCCAATTTCCATTCAGACTCCCTCCTGCCAGATGCTATCTCTTAACACACAATCACATGACCTGTAGCATGTTGTAACCCAATGTGCTCTGCTCTGCCACCCCATCCCAGCGGCAAAAACAAGTGTGACACTATCAGACACAGCAGTGCATGTGTAGAGGTGGGGTTAGCTTGACCAACACATATTCATTCTGATATCCTTGCTCTGCAATGTCTCCCCATTCAGACACTATGGTAGGTCCACCTAATCAATCATCAGTTACAATGAACTGCACAACCATGGGCCCACCTGGGCCACAGATCATCTTTGGTTTCAACACACGTGGTCCTCTGATGTGCATCACTTGCATTTACCCTGACTCAGTCAGATTTAGCACATGGGATGAGTTCAGGTGGCCTTGCCATGACAACTGTGTGGTCTCACCATGCACACCAGGGCAGCTGTGTGCTATAAGTTGTTATGCCAGACAATGGACAAGGGGCTCTTGATCTGTTCCTACATGATTATACATCACATCCCCCACACCTGGCCACCGTCTAAGATTAGCTGAATATCCTTTGACAAGCACAGGGCTTTGATTTCAGTAACAATGCTTATTGATGTATTTGTACCCATGCAAGACACAGTGGCTCCGTAGGACAAGGAGGTGTTCATTGTTAACATCAGTTTATGTAGTGGCCAGGTGTCCATGCATGATGTGTAATTCCTGTCCATGGGGCATATGTTGAAACAACTTTCACCACTAGTACTTCACTTTTTGTGGCACAGCATCGGTGCAAACTGCAGACCCTTTTCAACAAGACCACAAGAGGCCACTTTGCATGGCCTTTCCTGGGGTTGGAGATGTGAATTGGGGCAATGCAGCACAAGTCGCTATATTGCCGAACTCAGCTTTAGGGGGCCATAGCATGGGCAATGTGGTTGGTTTTCATATGGAACAGACATGGGTTTATTTGCATTCCATGACCTGCAAAGTCTTGCACCCCTGGGAGTACAAAATAATCTTACACCCCCCATCCCCGCCAGGGGGCCCATGATAAGGAATGGTATCTTTTATTATCCAATTTGTCTTACTGTGTGTTGCATTCTGCCCCACACACAATGTTAGAGGACAAAACCTGACATGATTGTTTTTGTGCTGAAAGGTGGCCCTTCCTGCACATGGACAATCCTGTCTGCGATGCAGGCGTCCTTGCAACAAGGATGCCAGGGTGCTTGCATCTGGCGTTCAGCAGCCCAGTGTGCATCAGTGCAGGGAGAGAGGGCAAGAACACATGTCAATTTGTGAGTACAAACCATTCCTCTCCTTTCCAGGTGGCATAGGACAGCGCAGCAAGGTGACTTGGATTGCTGCCCTGCACTACTTAGCTTGTGATTGGACCCCCCTGTTTATGACTTTGTATTGTGTAACTTAGTGTTCTGCTGACTCATGTGGTGCATTGCATTACACATACCAGTATGCAGAGGTTGGGCTGGACTGCTGCTGCACTTCAGACATGTAATGGGTACATGTGACGGAGCCTGAGTGAGATGTGCAACATATTACTGGGCAATATGAGTGAAATTTCTGAGGCATTATAAGGGACATGATCCAGATTTCTGTCCTACACACAGCACAGTAGAGCACTGGGACATAGCTGGTAGAACTACACAAAATATTTTTCCCCCCATTGCCCCTTGTTGATACTTACCCTGCGTCTGTAGTGGTTTGTCATATGCCGCACTGACTTGTCTGGGGATTCCAAATTGTCTGGGTTGAGAGATGCCACCCGCTCCTCCAAGACATCCAGCTCCTCCTGGGGCACTGGGCTCCCTCTTTTAACCTGGATTACTGCCTTCAAGTTCTTAGCCAGTTTTTTTTTTTACCAGAGCTTATAATCATGCCAGAACTTATTGCAGTCGGTAACTGTCCTCTTCGCTTGTCCCACACTGTTGAAGTTCTCCACAATAGACTGCCAAATTGCCTTTTTCCTCCCTATTGGCAATCTAGAGTTGACAAAAAGCTGATGTTGGTGTTCTGTCATCTCTGTGATCAAGATGTCATTCTTCTCATCTCTGAAGATATTCTTCTCCTGTGAGTCTATCTGGGCATCCTGGCTGGTGCTGGGGTTCTTGTTTCTGCTGCTACTGCCTGCTGCCTGGTCAATGGCTTCCTTCTGTGAGGTGTACCATTTTTCTATGACGCATTGTTTTTTGTATGTTTTTGGTGCATTCCACACCCAAATGTGACGCAGGGGTGATTTGTGTCACTTTATGTGCCGCAAGTAGCCCCTGCGTCACTTTTGCAACAATAGCGTCAGATTTCACTTCAACATGGCGCACATGGAAGTGTCATTGTTTCAGACACAGCAAGGTTCCTTAGGCCATGGTGTGCTGTTTTGTAAATACAACGCATCCATTGCATAGGATTCTGGTGTACCAAACAGCAACTTTTTTTGACGCATCGCTGATGCAATGCAGCAATGTATAATATTTTGTAAATAAGGCCCTAAATGTGCATGTTGTAGATTTAATATACCCTGCTACCTGCCATCTGGTTTTGTAGGGCCAACCTTAGGTGTGTATTCCAAATGCAGAAAACACTTGAAATGTTGGTTCCCAGGACAGTACACTGTCTCATAACCATAATACATGATAATATTTCTTTTATGATGCTATTTCATATTTGTGTCAGAGTAAAACATCATCAACAATTGTTAAGAATGCTGAAAAGTACATAGAAAAATCTGAAGAAACCATTGCTAGGGTAAATATAAGTATTTTTCTTTCTCTTGTAAGCATCCTCCCGAGCTAGAGAAGGAGACGTTCTTGAAGAAGGTGGGGAACAGGATGTCTGCTAGGAGTCTGGAAGAGCCAGAGACATGAGCCCTCCTTATGACCCTGGTGGGCTTCTGACCACCAGGGCCACTGTGGCAGTTTCACCGCCGACGGGCTGGCGGTGAAGACCGCCACATTATGAGTGTGGCGGGTTGGCCTCTCCCAACCAGCCACATCCCTGCCTGTACCACCAGGGCAGTTGGACCCGCCGGACCAGAAATTAGCATCTCCCCCAGGGTTTCCAGGGCTGTAACACCGCCATGAAAATCCTGACAGAAAGGCTACAGGTGACAGGAAATTTCTTTCCGGTGACCGGCAGATGACTCCCCCCACACAAGCACAATGCCACCTACCCCCCTCCTACCCAGAACCCCCCTCTCCTCCAACCGGAACAGCACCCCTTCCCCCCACCCCCAATCCCCTCAAGTACAGCACCTACTCCCCCTACCACAGCGCTCCCCACATGTATGCACACAGACACCCCTATGCACCCCCCATACACTCATACACGAACACTGACATACACGCATTCACTCACAAGCATCCATACAAGTATTCATACACTCATACACTTACAAGCATCTATACACGCATACATTCACAAGAATCCATACACTCACAAGCATCCATACACGCAAACACTCACAAGCATCCATACATGCACTCACTTCAACATCCATAAACGCACTTACTTCAACATCCATACACGCACTCACTTACAAATTCATACACCCATTCACAGATGCATGCACACACACATACACACACGCATACACACATACATGCACACACACAGACAACACCCACTCACACACGAACACACAACACCCCCACCCTCTCACCCCCTTTCCTTGTTGGATGATCGACTTACCTTGTCGGGCGAGGAGGTCGTCCGGCAGGGAACGGGCGCTTCCACTGCCGGCAGCGCCCTGCCATCAGGACACCGCCAGGCCATATTACTGCTCGTAATACAGCTGGCAGAGTCTTTTTGGCGGGGCCGGTGGTGCAACCGCCCATGCGCCTCCGAACGCCAGCACGACTACTGGAGGATTTCTGCCTAAAATGTGGCGAAAATCCTTCAGTACTTGTGAAATGGTGGGCGGAAGACCACCAGCACGGGTGGTCTTTTGGTGCCCACGGCTTTGGCTGTCTTTGAAAAAGACCGCCAAAGTCAAAATGAGGACCATGGAGGGTGATGGAACTAGCGAGGATGCCACAACATCTTCCGAATCAGAGGCCTGCCCATCGGACCATTCCCAACTGATGGTGGACCCTAAATCATATACAGGACTTGCTCCCTTATCCACCTCCACCATATGAATCAGCACCTTCCCTCTTGCTCCCGTAAGTGTACGTCAACACCCAGCCTGTTATAAATGGAGTCTCTAGTCCAAGTAGGGACCCTCACTCTAGTTAGGGTAGGAGAGATACACAGTTCAGATAAATCCTGCTCACCCCTCTTGGTAGATTGTCACAAGCAGTCATGCTTATCTCAGAGGCAATGTGTAAAGTATTTGCACAAATATGTACAATAACACAGTGAAAACACCACAAAAAGACTCCACACCAGTTTAGAAAAAAAGCCAATATTTATCTAAATCAAACAAGACAAAAACGACAAAAATCCAACATACAGAAGCAGAAATATGAATTTTAAAAGATTAAGGGCCTTATTATGAACTCGGCGGGATTTCCACCGAGTACAGGCTAGCGGTCCAAACACAGACTGCTAGCCTGTTGAGGACCACACTGGCCCAATAAACAACATTCCACTGGGCCGGCCGGCGGAAATAGTGTTTCCGCCAGCCAGCCCAGCGGACTGCTGGGCCTGGACATTGCCAATGGCTCCACATGGAGCCGTTGGCAATGTAGCAGTGTGGCCGGTGCAGCAGCACCTGTCGCACATATCACTGCCCGTAAATCAGGCAGTCACATGCACAGGGCTGTGCATGGGGGCCCCAGAGCACCCCTTCCGCCAGCCTTTCCCTGGCAGGGGAAACCGCCTTTGAAAGGCTGGGGGAACACAGGCTCTTTATCCAGCGGGCAGCACTGCTTGCAGCGCTGCCCTGTCGGATAAGGAACTCCGCCATCGTCAGGCTACCTGGTGACAGTAGCCTGGCGTTGGCGTAGTTCCTCCTGTGGCGGTCTCCATGTGACCATAATATGGCGGTTCGAACTGCCATGCCGGTGGCAGTAATTTCTGCCACCGCCGGCATGGAGGTCTGGACCGCCATATTCATAATGACCGCCTAAATCCCAATAAAAACACTTCAAAACACAATAGCTCCAACTGGGACTATGATGATGTTGTTGACGGAACCATTCCCAACAGTCTGACACCACTCCGTGGGAGAGGGCGCTGGTCACTGAGTCGCACAGATCCCCGGGTACAGTACCTTTGGTAATGAGAAAAACAGGCCGCTGCACGGAGTCATAGAGGTGAGGCGCCACTGAATCTGGTGCAGTGTCGGCTCTGTACTGCAGAACAGGGGAGAGGATACGGCATCGGTGCAAGATGTCGGTCCCTTACGATCCGGTGGGGTCAACAGATCCGGCAGTTCAAGACACAGTGGAGCGAACTCTCAGAATCACAGTCACACCACGGAGCAGCAGGTGCCACTGCAGAGTTCGGTGTCATGGACGTCAGTGACACGGCACTCACAGTGTCACGCGACTCCAGCTGGGCTACAGCAGCATCAGTCGGGGTTGTTGCACTCCAATGGGGACCACAGCTTCGGGTTGCGGGCAGCGGCACAGAGTCATGTGGCGGCACCAGTTCTTCAGTCGTCCGGAGTTGGTGTGCCTGATTTTTCTTGATTTTCAGGCCAGCTTTCACTCCGAAGGGTCCAGGAACTGGATAGGCACCACTTGGCGAGTCAGGGTCCTCAACAGGACTACCCAGGTGCTGGCAGATGAAATCTTTGCTGTCCCTGAGACTTCTTTAAGGGAGGCAAGCTCAGTCCAAGCCCTTTGAGAAACTTCACAAGCAGGATACACAGCAAAGTCCAGTCCTTGACCTCTCTCAGGCAGAAGCAGCAACTGCAGGCCAACCCAGCAAAGCACACACAGCAAAGGGGCAGTACTCCTCCTCATAGCTCTTCGGTTCTTCTCCTTGGCAGAGGGTCCTCTTGATCCAGAAGTGTCCTACAAGTCTGGGGTTTTGGGTCCACTACTTACACTAATTTCTCCCTTTGAAGTAGTTAAACTTCAAAGGAAAGTCTCTGTTTTCACAAGATCCTGCCTTGCCCAGGCCTGGCTCAAGACACACTCCAGGGGGTTGTAGACTGCATTGTGTGAGGACAGGTCCAGCCCCTTCAGGTGCTGGTGTCAAATCCTCCCTCTCACTCTAGCCCAGGAAGACACTTCAGGATATGCAGGACACACCTCAGCTCCCTTTGAGTCACTGTCTAGAGGGAATTCACAAGCAGCTGAACTGTCAGTCTTACCCAGACATGGATTCCACAGGCAAGCAGAGGCACAGAATGGTTAAGCAAGAAAATGACCACTTTCTAAAAGTGGCATTTTCAAACAGACAATCTAAAAAACAACTTTACTAAAAGATGTATTTTTAAATTGTGAATTCGGAGACCCGCAACTCCTAATCTCTATCTGCTCCCAATGGGAAATTGCACTCAAAAGATATTTAAAGGCAATCCCCATGTTAACCTATGGGAGGGATAGGCTTTGCAGTACTGAGAAACAAATGTAGAAGTGTTTCTCTATCAAGGACATGTAAAACACATCAGAACATGTCCTACCTTTTAATTACACTGAACCCTGCCCACAGTTTTGACGCATTCCCAGGTTTATAGATTCTTGTAAATCTGGGAATGTGTCGAAACCCATGGGTGTTGCGTGGGGAAACACACTGCAATGCCCATGGAATGCCTCCTTGACATAGAGTAAAACAAGGCAGTGCTTTGCTCTGCATTGTCTTACTCCATATCCATGAGGCCATGCAAAGCCTCGCAGGGTGGCTTTATGTTGCCTCCTGTTTATGTCTGAGAGGACCGCACCACCTAAGCGTCATAAAAAGTGCCACTCTAGGGGTGCAGACTTCTTGTAGTTGAAGCCCCCAATGTATAGGAACATTGCTTATTTGGTATGCATTTCCGTCATATTGACTAAGGCGTACACCAAACTGACAATGGATAGTAGTGCAGGAGAACAACAACAATACAGAAGGTTGTTTTAAACCATTTTTTAAGTGTAAAGGCTATTGGTAAAATGAAAAATGCACACAAGACATATGCTTGATTAAAAACATATAGAGAAATAATGATAGTTAAAGTGGAAACAACACATTTCAGTATGGGGAAGTTTAAGAAAAAAAAATACCTTTGACTTTGTCTGTAATGTGGCACGTCATCCATATGAAACAGCACGTAATCGAAATCTTGCACCTTCAGATTCCTTTCAAAAGATATATTTGTAAATGTATGTGAGCTGTGTTAAACTTTTTTTTAGGGTCAAGTGGGCAAGCGCTATCTCCCTGTTGTGATCTCTCTGAGGGCTTTCAACCACGCCCATGTCATGCCCGTCACTTTCATTGGTTTGTGGGCTTGTCTTTCAAAATTCACTTGATTTTATTATGAAAGGCATGCATATACCATGCTTTTTCTGGTGTTTAGCCGTCCTCGAGTGCACCAGCCAACTACTGAAAACATACGAGGCTCCATGTTTTCAGCATGGTTTCTGGACTACTTTATCTTTTTATTTTCTATGCAGCGCGATAGCGCTGGGTTTTACACAGCACAATAGCGCCCGTTTTTTTTCCGAATCTTTTTGTAAATTTCCCCCGTCCCCATCCACACTGTTCCCCCACCCTCCCCTTGACATTTGCGGCCACCACTGCACATATGCATGGCCATGCGTCCTCTAGTTTACAGCGCTAATAGCTCTAACTCGAGCAAACGTGGCACCGATGCTTGCAAATGCTTGCTCATATTTGTGTTTAAGTTTATTTACAGTGTAATACAAATGACCATGAGGTGTCGGAAGTACAGGGATCTTGAATGCAAGTTGGAAAGTTGGTAGGTGACATATAGGTATTAGGAAGTGGCTTTCTGCTTCTTTTTCTCCACATTTCATTTCATGGTTGTTTGGTTACTTAAATTGTCAGAGTTAAATGCCACCTGGAGGTTGCATTCTTTATAGCTCTGTCCCTGTGGTGTCTGCTTTGATATTTGCTGGGGGCCTTGATGTCACCGAAAAAGCGCTGGGTACGTTTGCAACGCATATGGACGCACTTTGTCCAGCGTGATTAGTCCACGCTTTATGAGGCTGGGTTTTCATCAAACAAGGGAGCCCGCAGTCTGTCGCGCCACACAACTTGAAGCATTTTCTCTCTCTGCCATTTAAGATTATTATTAATCAGGATTTTTGCGACAAAAACCAGGCCTTATGTCGTATTGGTGGGTGAGCAGCAGGTTTTTTAGAGCAGCGACAGGTGTTTTTTGGGCAGGGTTTTGGTAGAGTTCTGGGGTGGTTGTAGTGCAGTTCAAAGTTTTCATTTAGCGTTTGAAGGTTAGTGGTAGTGGAGGTAAAAAAAAAATAGCAAAGCAAGGCAAGCAAATAGTAAATAAGTAGACTTACCTGGAGGTAGAAGGGGTCTGAGGCATGTGGCAGCACGTGTCTACAGGTGACGAGTCAGGCGACGGAGGCATGGATCGGCGAGTGGTGCAGGCCCTGCAGCTTCTTCAGGAGGCAAGGCGCCTCGACCTGCTGGCTGCGGGAGTGGATCACCGGGACCGCCTGGCTCGGCAGGCAGCGAGCGGGGTGGCGCCCGCCGTCGCGGCATTTTTGCCAACCCGAGGGAAGCGAGGAGGTACCACAACCCAGGTGAGGAGGCTGGGGCGGGGTCAGAGCGGCTGCTCTGCCGTGGCCGCCCGCCTGGAACCTGGAGCGCGTGTGCGGCGGCTGCCCGTGCAACAGGAGGCTCGTCGAGCCGTGGGCAGGGCAATGGCGGCCTCGAAAGAGAAAGAAGGTACGGCTTCTGCGGGCCACGCGGCAAAGGCCATTAGGAAGGCCCGGCCTCCTCAAGCTGGGGAGGCGGTGACGGGCGCTCTCCTTCCCCGAAGTGAAGGGGATAAGGGGAGCCTGGAAAATGTGCAGGGAGAAGGGAGGGGCAGCATTCAGGGAGGGCACAAGGGTGTTTTTGCACAACAGGAGGCACTGACCGGGCAGGACAGGGAGGGCTGGGGGGCCCCAGTAGGAGTGGGTGCCCAGGGCATGGTCAGTGAGGCAAGTACTTCAGGGGATAATAGTAGTGCAGGGTCAGCAGGAGGCAGGGAACTGAGCCATATACTAGAATAGAGTGAGGATGAAGCCCAAGTGTTAGAGGACGATGGTATAACCTTGAAGGTGTGCCCGCCGGGCTGCACTTATGTACGCAGGTGGAGGGGTTTTGCAGTGGAGGCGGCCAAGGGTGCAATTAGTTCAGACAGTGAAGGGGTGGCGATGGGTAAGGAGGTAAGTGGCAGGGCACAAGGGTGAGTTCAGGGGGACGTACCCATGCTCACCGACACACTGGGCCTTTTGCAGTGGGAGCGGAGTGTGAGCGCTGATGGGGACCCAGGCGGGCTTGTTGCGGCCTCGGCACCCTGGAAGGAAGAGAAGGAGGGGCCCAGTACGGCTGGCTGGATGGAACCACAGCACATTGGCGGGGCAGTGCGGGCCAAGGCACAAGCACGGAGGCGCCAGACCGGATTGGGTGTTGCGCCCACCGGTAGGTCGGTGAGTAGTGGTAAGCTGCCTGGCCACGCAGCACGGTTGGGAGGGCTACGGGCAGCCCCTCTGCGACTGCGGACACGGGCGGTGAAGGCAGCGGACATAAAGAGGGCGAAGTTTGGGGAGGACTTGGTGTCAAGTGATAGTGAGAATGCTAGTGAGCATGAGTTATTGGACTATGAGGATGACAGTGTGGAGGAGGGAGGGATACGCGAGGAAGAGGAGGAATGGTGGACCACGGGGGGAAGTCTAATGTTGTTCTTCAGTCGTTGCAGGTGCCAGCAACGGTCTCCGGTGAGCGGAGAGCTGCAGGGGGGACGGTTTCGGAGTGGCCCCGTCATTGCAAAAAGGTATTGCAACAAAAGCGTTGACCCCAGTCGGTGTGTCTGTAGGTACGGAGGTAGGGGGGGTGGCGCAGGGGAGCGATTATATAAAGGGGTGTACGTATGGGATGTGGGGGTGGGCACCTAAAGAGGAGGAATATGAGTTGGCAAAGCGGCCCAGGTTCCCAGTGACTATTGAGAATTGGACGGCGGCTTTTCTCAATTTTGCCAGCGTATATTGCAAGCGTTTTCCGGAGCGGGCGGTGGCCCTGTTCAAGTATATGGATGTTATTCAGAAAGTGTACCTTAATTACGGTGGTTACGCTTGGGTGCAGTATGATGAGGAGTTTCGAGCCTGTATAGCGGTCGATGAGGATGTGCAGTGGGGCGAGATTGATGCGGATTTATGGCAGCATACGATGGGACCGGCAAAATTTGGAAAGACTGTTTTCACGGCAAGTGGATTACCGATTATCTATCGCCCCTTTCGAGAACGCCCCACCCAGGGTGGGGCCACTTCGGGGACTAACACAGGGGACAAAGGGGGATCGGGTGCAACAAGCGCGGGTGTGCAGAAGAAAGGAGCATGTTGGGACTTTAATAAAGGGTTGTGCTCTAGAGAGTATTGTAAGTTCAAACACGAATGCTCCAAGTGTGGGGGAAAGCATGCCCTTACTAACTGTTCAGGGGGCAACAGCGCCGGGCAACATTCTGCGACACCCGGAGGAACTAACCAAGGGGGTCAGGGGCAGGCCAGGATAAGAGGGCAGGGTATTATGGGAAAAGGCTACTACGACAATTAAAGTAGATAAGATCAGATTTTGGGTAGGACAATATGGCCTTGAGCGTCAGGGGAAAATGTTGTTGCGGGGATTTACCGACGAGTTTGAACTTGGTTACGACGGACCTCAGCAGCGGCGGTGGGCGGAGAATTTGCGTTCCATTCACGGGAAAGAGGAGCTAGTGCCGCTCAAGCTAGAGAAAAAAGTGGCTGAGGGGAGAATGGAAGGCCCTTTTACAGATTGGCCTTTGGAGAATCTGATTGTGTCTCCTATTGGAGTGGTGCCCAAGTAGGAGCTAGGGCAGTATCGTTTGATACACCACTTATCTTGGCCGGAAGGGGCTTCCGTTAACGATTTAATTCCGGAGGAAATCACAAAAGTGTCATATACCTCAGTTGACGTGGCAATGGCACTGGTGGAAGCATTGGGGTGGGGCACCCCCATGGCGAAAACAGATATCAACTCTGCCGGTGCATCCTCGGGATTTCGAATTGTTGGGTATTCAATTTCAGGGCAGTTGGTATGTAGACAAGGCACTGCCCAGGGGTTGCTCCATTTCTTGCTCCTTGTTTGAATGCTTCAGCACCTTCTTGCAGTGCATTTTTGTGACGGTCACTGACTCATTATTTAGATGATTTTTTCCTTGCAGGGCCCAAGGAGTCCTGTGAGAAAGCATTGGAGAGTTTCCTGTCGCTCATGGGGGACCTGGGTGTGCCCCTGGCCCCAAGAAAACAGTGGGGCCCTGTACGGCCCTGGCTTTTTTGGGTATGGAGTTGGACACTGTTGACATGGTGGCTGCTTGCCCGTGGAGAAAAAACTGACCATGTTGGAGA
Organism: Pleurodeles waltl; assembly: GCF_031143425.1. Classification (NCBI taxonomy): domain Eukaryota; kingdom Metazoa; phylum Chordata; class Amphibia; order Caudata; family Salamandridae; genus Pleurodeles; species Pleurodeles waltl. The sequence continues at coordinate 833,700,617 of NC_090444.1, forward strand.
CGGTGCGGTCCAGGATCTACAAACGGAAGGTGACGGTTAGGGAAATTCAGGCCCTATTGGGTCACTTAAATTTTGCATGTCGGGTAGTGCGGTGGGCGCACTTTCTGCAGGAGGCTCGGGCTGTCACTTTCGGGTCACACCATGCCCCATCACCATGTGCGGCTTAGGGCAGGGGTAAAAGAGGATTTGAGGATGCGGTGTGTATTTTTGGAATCCTTTAATGGAATCCTGATTCAGGCATGGCCCTTATGCGAATGGGATGTTCAGATTTTCTCGGATGCGTCGGGGGCGTCGGGATTTGGAATCTATTGGCAGGGCAAGTTCTGTGCGGAGGAGTGGCCGGATGCATGGCACGTGGGAGGTCGTAGCATTGCCTTTTTGGAGCTGTTTCTATTGGTGGTGGCAGTGTGTGTGTGGGGCCAATGTTTGATGCATAAAAGAGTACTGTTTCGAGTGGATAACTTAGCGGTGGTGCAGGTGATCAATCGGCAGTCGGCTAGAGACAGACAGGTGTTGCAGCTGCTTCTTGTTTTTGTATTGGAATGTTTGCGGCGTGATATATATTTCAGGGCGCGGCATGTGCCGGGGGTGAATAATGACATTGCGGATGGGTTATCTCATTCGCAGTGGGAGAGGTTCCATGGGTTGGTTGCGGACGAACCCTTGAGGAGAACTACTATGCCGGCGGCGCTTTGGAACGTAGGCAACAGAGGATTCTGCGATTGGTTGTGAATTCGTTGGCACCTTCCGCTCAGCGAACGTATGTAAGGGCTTGGCGGGATTTAGTGGAGTCAGGGGCACGGTGACGGCGGCTGGAGCAGGACCGGGTGTGGGACGTAGTCAATTTCATAATGGGTATGGTGGACAAACGGTTGTCTAAGGTTTCCATTGCAGGGAAATTGGCAGGTATCGCGTTTATGGGTAAGTTATTGTGGGGTCATGCGCCGTCGGCGGGGGTGTTGGGTCAGCGCATTCTGGAAGGTTGGGCCCGGGAACATGGAGCCACAGTTCAGGCACGGCAGCCAATTACATTGGGTATGTTGAAACAGCTTATGTCGGTGGCAGCGGTGATTTGTAGAGATGAAGCGTAATGCGCTTCAGACTCTTATGTCCTGGATGTTTTTTGGGGCATTCCGTGTATCAGAGCTTTTAGGTTCCAGGTTATCGGATGGCATCCGGTGGGAGGAGGTGTGTATTTCACCGCCGGGGTGGGGGTACATTTGCGGCGGTCAAAGACAGATCAGCAAGGTAGGGGCAGGCAGGTGTTCATGAAGGCCTACCCTGTGCAGGAAATTTGTCCTGTCCAACTGGCGCTGCGAATGAAGGCGATTTTGATGAAAGAAAATGGTGGTTTTTTTTGTCATTTGCGGGGTGACGCGGTTTCAGCGTACCAGCTGTTTACGGTTTTGAGGGCAAGGTTGAGGACTATGGGGTTGGAGGCCTAGCAGTTTGGAACCCATTCCTTTAGAATCAGCATGGTGACAGAGGCAGGCCTACGGGGTTGGCAGAAGGCAGCGGTGTTGACGTTGGGGCGATGGAAGTTGAATGCATATAAAAGGTATGTGCGACAGGGGATTGCGACAATGGAGTGGTAACATATTTTTTCTTGCTACAGGTTCTGTTCAGGGTCCAGCGGTGCAGTTCATATCCATCTGGGTCGTGGGACATTCCTTTGTCAAATGGGCGTGGAGACGGGCGCGGTCGACTGCACTAGGGGACAACTTAGGATTGCACTGGGAATTATATTGTGTAAGGTGGGAGGGAAAAGGGGGTAGGCGCTGGACGGAACTTTTGGAGACACTGCAAAGAATGTGGGGGAGGGGTTTTTGCCCAGATGTACTGTTGGTGCATCTGGGCGAAAATGACATGGTCATGTGCACAGGACTGGATATTTTGCGGCACATGAAAAAGGATTTAAGTGTTCTGTGTCAGCAGTGGCAGGGTTGCCATGTAGTTTGGACGTCTTTTGTTCCTCGGTGAATTTGGAGGGGAGTGCGAAAACCGGGGGCCATTGAAAAAGCTAGGAGGAAGATCAATAAGGAGATGCGCACGTATTGTTCAGAACAGGGCTTTACATATTTAGAGCATGCCGATATCAGGTTTGAGGACAAGGAATTCTTTAGGGGCAATGGCGTACACCTGTCCTTCGTGGGCATGGAATTGTACCTGCTCCAATTAAAAGAGGTGTTACAGAGGCTGTTTAAGGAACCATAAGCATTCTCTGGGAGCGGCGGACTGGCGTCCCTTGGGGGGGCAGAAAAGAAGAGGGGGTTTCCTTGCGGTCAGCTTCTCTCCTTTTCTGGTGGCGAAGACAGAGAACAGGCACATGACAGACGATAACAGATGGGAAGAAAATATGACAAGACAATTGCAGATTGGACGAGGGTGGACAGTAGCAGGGCTACGAAGATAACATATGGAGCTTTAGGGGCTGGAGACTTGCACGCTCAAGACGCTAGCAACTAACTATTAAGGTACTAGACAGATTAAACAGGAGCAGTAAGAAAGGAGGACTGGACTAATGAGCAGCAAGTTCAAGGGGGGGGAAGGGAGGAGGGACGGTAGGGTAGGGGACGGGGGAGTGGTTTGGTAGGAGAGATTATGTATAGCGAGGCTTTAGTTTTGTAAGGCACAAGGCCAAGGGCAGTAAATTGTGAGTGCACCTGTTTCCAATAAAGCGGCCTTTTACACACAAAAGGGAGTAATGGTGCTGATTTTTTCTCCAGCAAGTGTGCGATGAATAGGCAGGGTAAGCTAATTTGATGCACTTATCATGTACTCGCGGAATGCTGTGAGTGTGCAGTAAACTTGTCAAATGTCAAAGCTACAACAAAAACAGTAAACTGCGAAGGCAATAATGGCGACTTCTTGCAGATTTTTTTATAGTGTATAGCTATTAATCTTACGGCAGTACCTCTCGTAAGACTTTTGTGATAGTACTTATGACTTTCAGGCAGAGTGACGTCTTCTTAGCCCCACCTGAATTTATAGCAAAGTCCATTTCCGGTTAAAAAAACAGAAACGGACTTTGGGAGAATCTGGTAATTTCTGATTATGGCTATATGCGTGTAATTAAAAATGAATTTTGCTATCCATGTTTATGTTACTGTGTATTTTGGCACTGTCTTCTCAGTGCTACACATAGCTATTTGAGTGCATGCTCCCGTAATTGAAATCTACAGTGCTTCCACGGAAAGGCAGCACGGCTGCACTGTCTGCCACTGAGCAGCACTCTCCAAAACTGAACAGCTTTCTCTGCCACTGAGCTGCTCAGCTGTTTCTGCCACTCAGCTGCACTCTCAGCCACTGAGCCGCTCTCTCTGCCACTGAGTTCCACTCGGTCACTAAGCAGCTCTCTCTGCCTGTTAGCTGCTCAGCTGTCAGCCACGAAGCAGCACTCTCATCAACTGAACAACTCTCTGCCACCAACCTCTACCCTCAGTCCCTGAACAGCACTCTCTGCCACTGAGCTTCACTCTCTGCGACTTGGCAGCTCTCTATGCCTGTGAGCTGCGCTGCTCTCTCTATGCCACTGACCTGCACTCATAGTCACTGAACAGCTCTCTCTACCACTGAGCTCTACACGCAGCCCCTGAACAGCTCTCTCTGCCACTGAGCTCCACTCTCAGCCACTTGGCAGCTGTCCTGTCTATGAGCTCAGCAGCTCTCTCTGCCACTGAGCAGCTCTCCCAGCCATCGAGTGGTGCTGACGACCGTCGATTTCATTTCAAAGAACATCAAAATATCATATGTACAGCTGACACTTGAGAATGCCTAAAAAGAAACACTATTTGTGCAAGTCTGTGTGAGAGAATATGTACGTGGGTGTGGGGGGCGGTAGGTTTATAAATTTAGGAAGTACAGGTGGACATATATGTCAACTATTTCCTTAAAGTACAACTGTTACAATGGCAGGCATTCAGTATCTTTTGAACAGAAAAGAACTTCGCTTCCTCCAGAGAATAGACACCCTCTTTGGCACGTACGTTTATTCCAGAAATTCAAAGGCAAATCGAACTGTTTTCTCACCATCACTAGCATTATCACTAAAGAGGACAATTCGCTCCATTACAGAACCTCACAGTTAGACAAAGAAGCTGACATGTCAGCGCTCTTACATGCATGCATTGGACAAAGACATACATTGTTACGGTGAAGGTTAGCGCAGGGGCATTTAGGGCTGTAGGCTACTGAGCCTGCATTAAATGTGCTTAAATAAACAATGCAGATATTTCCTGCACTTATGGCAAACGTGGCTAAAGCGCTAGCCAATCTATCAGATGATCTTGACAGCTTCACAGTGTTTTTAAACAGACGGTGGCCATCAACACAGTCCGGTTGCCTCAAGGGTCTGGTCAGATTCAAAACACTTAAACTCCCATTTTCCTGTGTTGACTTCATTTCTCACTGTTGTGCAAAATAGCTGCATACATTTCACTTAATTTTACGAGCAAGGAAGGCATCCACTATTTGTGAATTTTTTTGCTATTTTTTTTAATAAGAGAGGCTTCTTAAACCTCCCATCTAAGGTTTGTTCAGACTAATCAATCGATATGACTCTCAAATAGTTTTATGTGATTTAGTGCAAAATACCCGAACTTTATATTGGAAATGACACATGGTTCTTTAGAACAGAACAAGCATCATGGAGTTGTTTGGTTAAACTGTTATGAATAGGAAGGTTGTATAGGGCAAAAGTGGGTTGTTAGACACTCGTCTTGCTGCATGTGACTAGCTTACATCAGACCTTTTGGCTTTGCCAATGATTGTTTTCCCAAGGTAACAAATCTGGGGGCTTCCTATTCCGTTTAAGTTGCCAAACTTTGGCTTGTTTTTCAAGTGAAGGGTGAACCCTCAGAACTTTAGAGGCTATAAATTCACATCAGAAATGACCAATGGACAACTTATCCTAGGGATTCAACTCTGTGCCACGCACAGCCTTTGGTCATACACAGCAGGGGCGGGTAGTAGGGCCTGGCCTATGACCAGGCCCTGTGGCCACCCCTCCTTGTTACCCTGGGGGTGGGGTTGAAGTTTAATTTCTGAAATGAGAATCTGTGCTGGAATGCATCCTCACCTGCTTATTTATCCAAGAAGAGGCCACAGTTTTGCTCAAAATGTCTACCCAACTGGAGTACTTTCTACTAGCTAATTAGTAACTGCTACCTTGTTAGGTAAATGTATAGTATATATTCCACACAATAGCTGCATAAAAGACTCTGAGGTAATGTCTTCAGTAACCTTGTGTGTCTGTAATTTTGTCAGTGTAATTGTTCCTTAAGTTGGTGGTGGTGGTTTCCTGGGCTCTATAGGGCTATGGAGGAGGCTCCTTGTGGCCCCCTTACATTTTTTCTCAAAAGGCCCAGGAAGATGGTGGTCCCCAGGGGCTCCCAGGCACCTCTGGAGGGTGGTCGGTGCACCCCCCCACCATTATACTCCTATAGCCCAGAGGAGGTGGTGGTCCCCAGGGCTCAAAGGAGCCCACGGAGTGGGGATGCATGCAGTCCCCTCCTCTCTTTTGAGGGCGAGCGCCCAATCGCTTTGACCTGTTGTAAGTATTGTGGGCTTTTAACCACGCCCACTTCACGACCAGGACTTTCACTCGTTTGTGGGATTGGTATTCAAAAATAATTTGCTATCATTGGTAGATTCTTTAAATTTGTCCTTCTTTGGGGTAGTTTTGTTACATGGATAATTGCACGATTGCTGATATGCTTCACTGTGAGCAAACTTCTTTTTCCTTTTGTGTCTCTCCTTCACGTTCAAGGTGGCCATGGGGCTTTGAATCAGCTCGCTTATTTCAAATAATGTTTTACTTTTCATTTTCAATTTATGTGGCAAGAAAAGCCCAGTTTGGAATTTACAACACCAATAGCTCTAACTGGAGCAAATGCGTGACCCATTGCATTGCAAATGCTTGTTTGGTATGAGACCACCACGTCAGGTGTGGAGGCTCAACCTCCATGGATATGACAACTGAAAGCAGAGTCATAGGGACTCATTTATATGTTGGTGGTGGGGAATACTCTGTAACCGATGTGATGGATATCCCATCCGCCGTATGATGATCCCGTTCTTTCCTATGGGGATCGTAATACGGCAGACTGGATATTCGTCACGTTTGTGACTGAGTATTCCCACAGCCAACATCTAAATCAGGCCCGTAATCTGGCAGGCGGACGTCTGGTCCAGACCCCTTAGTCAGCCGCTTTTTGGCAAGTACTCCGTTGTTAGAGTAGTCTGAGAGTGGCGGAGACAGCAAATGTTTGGGAGAGTTTCGTTCATCATATCACTAACATAAATCAGGGAGCGGGGACAGGGGGTGGACTGTCACAATGGTATACGGATTCAACATCGATTTTCAAAGGTCCGTACACATCAGCAAAGATATAAATGTGGCCCAAAGTAATTCTTTGCTACTTATGTCATTCTTTTCTGTAGAAAGAGATTTCTTGGTTTCCTTAATCTGCATCAATTTACCAGGTCAGGTTTTCCAAGATTCTGTGCCAGTGTGTAGGAGGCTGGTCTGACTTATAGTGGGTACCTTGTGGTACTTACACCTTGTGCCAGGTCCAGTTATCGCTTATTAGTAAGTTAGTAGTGTTCTAGCAGTTTAGGCAGATAGAGGTAGCTATAGCAGAGCAGCTTAGGCTGAACTAGGAGACATGCAAAGCTCGAACTATACCACTTATATCATATAGCACTATATCATAAGAAACACAATACTCAGAGTTACTAAAAATAAAGGTACTTTATTTAAGTGACAATATGCCAAAAGTATCTCAGAGGATATACTCCATTAGGAGGTAAGTAAAATACACAAAATATACACACAATCCAAAATCAGGAAAGAAAAACACTTAGAAAATTAGTGCAAACACTGTAGAACACAATAGAATGCAATAGGAGAATATTGGCTTAGGGGCAACACAGACCATATACTCCAAAAGTGGAATGCGAACCACAAATGGACCCCAGGCCTAGTGTAGTGTGTAGAGGGTCGCTGGGAGTGTAAGAAAACACTAAGGGTGTCCAAGATACCCCACCCCAAGACCCTGAAAATTAGGAGTAAAGTTACCCTACTACCCCAGAAAGAGTAAAGTCAAGATAGGGAATTCTGCAAGGACAACAACTGACTGCAAAGCACTGAAGACAGATTCCTGGACCTGAGGACCTGCAAAGGAAGGGGACCAAGTCCAAGAGTCAAGCAGGTGTCCGGGGGGTGGGGGGGGGCAGGAGCCCATTAAACCCCGGATGAAGGTGCAAAAAGGCTGCCTCTGGGTGGAAGAAGCCAAAGACTCTGCAACAACGAAAGGTGCCAGGAACTTCTCCTTTGGTTAGAAGATGTCCCACGGTGTGCTGGAGGATGCAGAGTTGCTTTCACACAGAAAGACCGCAAACTAGCCTTGCTAGCTGCAAGAGTCACGGTTGTAGATTTTGGGTGCTGCCAGGGCCCAGGAAGGACCAGGAGGATGTCCCTTGGAGAAAGAGACAGAGGGGGCGCTCAGCAACAGAGAGAGCCAACGCATAAGCAGGCAGCATCCATAGAAGTACCTGAACAGGCATTCAGAAAATCTGAGCACTGCGGTCATCTCAGCACAACAAAAGAGGGTCCCACAAAGTCGGAGGCCAACTCAGCGAGTTGGGCAATGCAGGACGGAGTGCTGGGGACCTGGGCTGAGCTGTACACGAAGGAAGTCTTGCAAAGTGCACAGAAGCCCTAGCAGCTGCAGATCACGCAGTACACAGGATTACTGTCTGGCGTGGGGAGGCAACGATTTACCTCCACCAAATTTGGACAGAAGGACCACTGGACTGTCAGGGTCACTTGGATCCAGCTCCTGTGTTGTAGGGACCATGCTTGTCAAGATGAGAGGGGACCCAGAGGACAAGTGATGCAGAAATTTAGTGCCTGCGTTGGCAGGGGGAAGATTCCGTCGACCCACAGGAGCTTTCTTCTTGGCTTCCAGTGCAGGGTGAAGGCAGACAGCCCTCAGAGCATGAACCACCAGGAAACAGTCAGGAAATCCGGCAGGATTAGGCGCTACAATTTTGCTGGTAGTATTCTTGCTACTTTGTTGCAGTTTTGCAGGCACCGTGGAGCAGTCAGCAGTCGATCCTTTGCAGAAGTCAAAGAGAGAAGTGCAGAGGAACTCTGGTGAGCTCTTGCATTCGTTATCTCAAGAGAAACCCACAGGAGAGGCCCTCAATAGCCCTCAGAGGATTGGCTACCTAACCAGGTAAGAGCCTATCAGGAGGGGTCTCTGACGTCACCTGCTGGCACTGGCCACTCAGAGGTCTCCACTGTGCCCTCACACCTCTGCATTCAAGATGGCCGAGGTCTAGGACACACTGGAGGAGCTCTGGGCACCACCCCTGGGGTGGTGATGGACAGGGGAGTGGTCACTCCCCTTTCCTTTGCCCAGTTTCGCACCAGAGCAGGGGCTGGGGGCTCCCTGAACCGGTGTAGACTGGTTTATGCAAGGAGGGCACCATCTGTGCCCTTTAAAGTATTTCCAGAGGCCAGGGGAGGCTACTCCTCTCAGGCCCTGAACATCTATTTCCAAAGGGAGAGGGTGTAACACACTCTCTCAGAGGAAATCCTTTGTTCTGCCTTCCTGGGACTGGGCTGCCCAGGCCCCAGGGGGGCAGAAACCTGTCTGAGGGTTGGCAGCAGCGATAGCTGCAGAGAAAACCCCAGAGAGCTAGTTTGGCAGTACCCACGGCTCATGCTGGAGCCCCGGGGATGCATGGGATTGTCACCCCAATACCAGATTGGTATTGGGGGGCCAATTCCATGGTCTTAGACATGTTACATGGCCATGTTCGGGGTTACCATTGTGAAGCTACACGTAGGTATTGACCTATACGTAGTTCACACATGTAATGGTGTCCCCACACTCACAAAGTCCGGGGAAATTGCCTTGAACAATGTGGGGGCATCTTGGCTAATGCCAGGGTGCCCTGACACTTAGTAACTTTGCACCTAACCTTTACTAAGTGAAGGTTAGATATATAGGTGACTTATAAGTTACTTAAGTGCAGTGTAAAATGGCTGTGAAATAACGTGGACGTTATTTCACTCAGGCTGCAGTGGCAGTTCTGTGTAAGAATTGTCTGAGCTCCCTATGGGTGGCAAAATAAATGCTGCAGCCCATAGGGATCTCCTGGAACCCCAATACCCTTTGTACCTAGGTACCATATACTAGGGAATTATAAGGGTGTTCCAGTGTGCCAATCAGAATTGGTCAAATTAGTCACTAGCCTGCATTGACAATTTTAAAAGCAGAGAGAGCATAAACACTGAGGTTCTGGTTAGCAGAGCCTCAGTGATACAGTTAGGCACCACAAAGGGAACACATATAGGCCACAAACTTATGAGCACTGGTGTCCTGGCTAGCAGGATCCCAGTTACACATATCAAACAGACTGAGAACATAGGGTTTCCACTATGAGCACTGGGGCCCTGGCTAGCAGGATCCCAGTGAGACAGTAAAAACACCCTGACGTATACTCACAAACAGGCCAAAAGTGGGGGTAACAAGGCTAGAAAGAGGCTACCTTGCTACACAGTGGGGTAACAAAACTTGGGATGCCCCCCCCCTGCAAAGTACCTCGAGGTGGCCCCCTCTCACCTGGGCCCATTTATGGGCCTGTCGCCGTGCACAGTGTGCTGTGCTGAGGGCTTCCCCTGGAGCTCGGGCCCCCCTCACCGCTGGGGCTGCAGGGGCCTGTGTTATGCCACTGGCTCCGTGGTGTTCAGCACCCAGGCTTGTTAGGTCTATTAATGCTCTGGAGGCCGTGGGTAACTTAACTACCAAAACCAAGCAGGTTCAGACTGGACTGTCGGACAATCTGGCACTGCAGATGAGCCGCATGACAGGGCCAGTCCTTGTGCCTGTGTTTTTTTTGCCTTGGTGGGCTGTTTTTTGTCGTTGTGGGCCACACACACTGACAACTTTGTTTCAGCTGGGCCACACAGCACTTAAATTTTAAATCCTACCAAGTGAGAGACCACCCTTACTAAAATGCTCTCTAATCCTCCCAACCTGTCATTGATGGACTGGGCAAAACAAACTCATACTGCACACCACATACTAGGTTGCCTTCATTTAATAATTTAGGATGGGAGGCTAATCTACTCAGCAGCTCCTCCGTGATGGATTTGCTGATTGGTTTCACTTTTTGGCCACAGGGCTGAGTGGGCTGAACCACCAATCAACATCGCTGTTGTCAGCATGTTGCAGCATTTTGTATTAGGCCTCGTGATCACTGAGGGTGTGATACAAAGTGCAAAGAAGGGTGCTGATTGAGTCCTGCAGGCTGGTAGTGGCGAACCGCGTGTTTGGTGTGTATCATTAAAGATGAAATGCTGTGCATTTTACCAATATCCAAAAATGAATCATCTTGAAAGAGGGTCACAGCTGGCTGGTACACGCTCTATGCTGCAGCTGTCCTACATCACAGTCATAGATAACAGTTATTTTCCTTGCAGGTTAGCGTCAGTAGTGCAAAATGTTCATATTAATTATACTGCATTTGTATGCTCGTGGGCATGGAACTTGGGGAGGACATTTACAAGTAGCTTTCAGCACTCACTGACCGAATGTTTGATTCGTAAAGACCCTTGGGGGTGTCATCATTCACACAAAGGATCAACTTACCTCTGGCATGTTGGGTGCTGCTGTGTATTTAACCAGCAGTGGGCGAGACAACAAATTAACTAGGAGAGCTGAGTTAAGGGAGGGTTTTGACTAGGAGGCCGTGCACAAGCCAAGCCCTGCAAATATTTGGTAATGCATGTCAATCATGCAACAAAGATCATGTTAGAATATGATAAGGTGTTTTCAGAAGTTTAAACTTCGTATTTTTTAACACGCTTAAGCATTTCACCTTGCTAGTTTGTCAGATTATTTGAGAAGCATGGTTATATTAAGTGTGAGAGTTTTTAAGCATGAACTGAGAAACATCCTTTACTTGTCCTGATGACAATGCTATTAGTGAACGTAGGGCCAGATGTACTAAACACTGATTGCAAAATACTGGTCCCAATTCATGACCAGTATTTTTGCGGCTAGTGTGATATTTTGTGAAGCGACCTATTTACCAATATTTTGGATCACAGAACACCAAATCGCAGAGGGTCGCATTTTAACCTATTTTATGAATATAAATGTGGTAGGTTGGAAATTGCGACCGACTGAGATTTGCTGCCATCTCAGGGATGGTGGCCAAAGGGATTAGCTGAGCACCATATCTGTGATTGCTTGTAAACAAAGCAATCATTATTTTTTTTTTAAATATAGCCCGTTTTCCTTAAAAGATATTGGACTCTGTTTAAAAAGAAAAGTTTGTTTTTTGTTTAAGAGGAGGGAGTGGTATTTTTTTGACATTCACAATTAGAAGGGGTCCTAACGGGACACCTTCCCTTTTGTGAATGTTTACAAGCTCATTTGAGGCATCAGTAATATATCAATGTTTTACAACAAGTATCCATTTCTAAACACATTTAGCCAATTGCAATCTCTTTCATGAATCGCTAAATCTATTTAGACCAAGGGAAAATGTTTATAGCAATTTCGAATCCTCTGATTTACCAATCCAGAGGGTTTGTGAACACTAAAACTCTTTTTACATTTGGCCCTTAGAGGGATGACAGGGGTCATGTATACACCACAAGTGGCCTACCTTCTTTCTACAGATAGAGCAGCAATCCAGTTTATCCTGTTTCACCCTGTTTTAAATCAGCGGAAATGGGTATCTCCTTCTAACAGCAAGGGTTAATTTAATGCTTCGTCATTACTTCTTTAAGATTGTCACTGGAGGTGAGTAACAGACAGTATTCACATTTTGGGGATTATTTACAAGCCCATTGCGCCACTGGAGCGTCACCTTTTTTTTGACACTCCGGTGCTGCACAGTGCAAACCCATATCTACAAGACCATGCAAAGCCGCCTTCGTGGCTTTGCATGCCCTTATAGATGTGGTGTAAGGCAACATTGCCTCACACTGCATCAGAGGCGTGCCATGGATGTTGCTGTGAGTCTTCTCACTCAGCATCCACAGTTTTTCTCACTGCCCCAGATTTACAATAGAGCATAGCAAAGACATGTGCTTCCCCAGAAGGAAAATGCCTTGTATGATTGTTTTTGTCCAGGAAAGTGCCCCTTCCTGCACAAAAACAATTGTGCCAACAACACCGACACCCTTGCACCATGGTGCAAGGGTGCCTGCGTTGGCGCTCAGCTGCAATTTCTGCACCAGCGTTGGTTGAAAGGACAGGAATGCACCGTATATTGCAGATACAGTGCATTCCTGCCATTTACCTTTGGCGTAGGGCAATGCAGCTAAAAGGCTTGCTGTGCTGCCCTACGCCAAATGTTTGTAAATAAGGTCCTTTAGTTTTAGCAGTTATACATAGGGTGAATATTGCCCAAGTACAGAATGGCGCTTCACTACAGACATTAAATTTTTTTTGGCACAGGGAGATTTGCAGGGATTCAAAGGCTGCCGAATACGAGGCTGGGATTAAAATCCCATTCCTCATGTTACTTGGTTAACACTTGGCAGGTATTGCTACTAGGCCGCATTGCTTCTGTGAAAGCTTGGTTTATTTAAAGCTTAAGATTTCAAAGAATCTAAAGCTGAGCCAGAGCCAGGCATCTGGCTTAAGCTAGGCTCGAGCTTCCAGTGGCATGTCCACCACAATATGTAACTTTCCTCCATGAAGCATCTATAGCTGCCCCACTCACGTTCCACGAGTTCTAGAGGATAACTCTTGACGTTAAGTAGGAGGACAACTTTAACAGGGAAAAAAGAAAGCTAGTAAGCTCTCCCTCCCACTCTACTGATCACTATCATGATCTACAAACATCATTCCACATCCATAGCTACTAAGTCTATTCCTTCTTCCACAGAACACCTCTTCCGCAAAACACACTACAAATCCTGCATCACAGCCCCATCCTTTCAGATACCATTCCACATCACAAAGACAGCCCCATCATCCCGAAACACCCTCCAAACATTGGAAGTGAAATAAGAGCAAGTCAGTTGCCATCATGTTTACTCTATATGGTAGACTGCTCAGCAGGCCATTCAGGTGGTGGTCTCTGCCTCAATTGTTTCTTCGCTTCAGCTGCACCATCCTGTTGGTAAATCTTCAGCCAACATGTCTCTCTCTCCGGCCTTGCCAGTTTTTCAGCGTGACTAAGTGTATCTTTTATAGCCAAATGACATTTCAGAGACACCTCAATTCAACTGAATGTGTCCAATCCACTTTTCAGATAACGTTTTCCATCACTGCAGGTCCATAAAAAAGTGCCTGAGAAAAGTGAAGGATCATGGAAGCATTTCTAAATTAAAGTGTAAAAACTAGTGTGAGCAAAAGAAGCTGATACAACTAGTAGAAAGCAAGAAAATAAAAGTATACAGTAGAGTGTGTGGGTATAATATAGCAAATAATGGCCCTGCCTCGTCAAAGAGGCCATGACTTGTTTTATTTTATTTATTTTAGCGTTTTATATGGCGCTGACAAGACAGAAGGTATCAGAGTTCTTTACAACATTGTCACGTCGAAAACAGGCAACAATTAGTTCTGAAAAACAGCTGTGTTGAGGATCAAATCAGGGGTTCAACTAGAGGGGCACAGTGATTGACGTAGAGAGAAACACAAAAAGATGTATGATGCTAATTGAGGAGGAGATCCTTTAGTTGTCTCTTGAAGCTCATGAAGGAGATGTTAGTCCTGATATACATTGGGATAGAGTTCCAGATTTTTCGGGCCCGAAAAGGAGCATGCCACATTTCCTTGTTTGTGATTCTTAGGCAGAATGAGAAGCAGGCTGTTGGCGCTTCTTATGTTTCTCGTCTGACATGCCTTTTTGAGTGTGAATGCAAGGGAAGCTGGTTTACTGGTGTAAAGGACTTTGTGAGCGAGACATGCCTTTTTAAAATGCAGTTACTTTCATTGGAGAGCCAAGTTAGTTCTTTCCTAGCAGGGGAGATGTGATTGTATTTTTTGATTCCGGTGACAATCCGAGCTGCTGCATTTAGAGTGGTTCTTATGGGACTAATTGGGATTTTGCAGAGCCTGTGAGGGTGGCATTTCTGTAGCCCATTCCGAATAGAACCAGAGCTTGCATGGCAAATTTGAGATCATTTGGAGGGAGGAAGGGTTGGTTGCAGAAGGCACTTTTCGCGGTACTCTTTATGTTTTCTCTCACATTCAGTCGTGGGTCCAGTGTGATACTCTGAGATTTGGCAGAGTCAGCAAGAGTTAGATTGCAGTTTAATGGAGTTTAGCTATTCTTGTGTCTGGGGGGAATTTCTGCCTCATTCATCTTGGGGGAGCTTTAGGTGGTTGTGAGATAATTTTAGGATGGTGGTCTGGTGTATAGTGGGTACCTATAGTACTTACACCTTACACCAGGTCCAGTTATCGCTTATTAGTGTAGGGTAGGCAGTGTCTAGAAGCCAGGCTCTCTAGAGGTAGCTGTGGAAGAGCAGCCAAGACTTATCTAGGAGACATACGAAGCTCATGCAATACCACTGTAGTCACACACAGTATTTACACACATGAAAGAAAACATTCAGTGATACAAAAATTAAGGTACTTTATTTTGCTGACACAAATACCAAAAATACCATGGAAGCTATACTCCCATAGGAGGTAAGTAATACACAAATTATATACACTAGTATGCAGAAATAAGCATAAATTAGAAAACAGTGTAATTAGTGAAAATCACAATAGTTAGAAATGGGCCTATGGGGAGCACAAACCATGTACTAAGAAAATGGAATGCAAAAGTTGGTCTCTCACCTAGGCAAGTGTAGAGGGGAGCTGGGAGTACTTAGAAGGGCCAAAGGTAAGTACCAGTACCCACCCCAGTGACCAGGAAAACAGGAGGAAATCACAGTAAGTTTCCTAGAACACACAGAAAGAAGAACAAAAGAATATTGCAAAACCCAGAAGAGACTGAAAGACACCAACAGTGGATTCCTGGAGGCTTGGACCTGTGGAAAGAGGGGACCAAGTCCAAGAAGCTCAGGAGAGTCCAGGAAGGGCAGAAGCCCCAACCCACCAGGAGGAAGGTGCAAGAAGTGAACCACTGGTGAGGATGAAGAGTCAGCGCTGCACCCAAGAAGGCAGAGTTGAGTTCCTGGAGGATGCAGGTGATATCCCATGCCAGTTGGAGGATTGCAGTCAGGTTTGCGTCATCGGAGTCCACCAGTAAGCCTTGGCCCACGCAAAGCTTGTGGTTAGTGGAATATGGCGCAGTGGGACCAGGAAGGACCAGGTCAACTCTACCCAGGAGGGGAAGTCAGAGAGGGCCCTCAGCAGTACAGGGAGCCCACAGAAGACTAGGCAGCACACACAGGAGTCCCAGAGGACTGGGACAAAGAAGTTGCAAAAGAGGCCCACACAGCACTACGACAAAGGCTCCCCTGCCACCGGGGAACCACTCAGGAAGCTGTGCATCGCAGGATGGAGTGCTATGGGCCGGAGCTTCATGTTGCATGAAGAACTTGGAGGAGGGATGCCAACAAGCCTTGGCAGCTGCAAATGATGAGGAGCACTGGGGTACTGTTGTGCGCAGGGAGGCAAGGTCTTAATTCCACCAGAGTTGGACAGCTGGAAGAGAGGACCGTCAGGACCACTTCAGTCCACCACCCATGATGCAGGATTCACGCAGCTCAGCAGAAGAGGGGATCCACACAGCCAGTCATCACAGTTGGTGCCTGCAGAAGCAGGGGAGTGACTCCTTCACACTAAGGGAGATTCCTTCTTCCTTCTGATGCGGGCTGAAGATGGGATGTTCACAGAGGATGCACAACCGGGAAACTGTTGCAGTTGCTGGCAGGAGCCGGAGATTCAATGTTGTAGGAGGCGTTGTGCTTCTTTGTTGCAGCTTGTAGGATCCTGAAGAGTCCAGATGCAGTTTCATCAGTGAGAAGTCAAAGTGGTGAGTGCAGAGGATTCCTGCTGGAGACTTGCAATCCAAATCTGAGGAATCACCCAAGAGAGAGACCCTACATAGCCCTGAAAGGGGGATTGGCCACCTAACCAGGTAAGCACCTATCAGGGGAGGGCTTTGACATCACCTGCTGGCACTGGCTACTCAGATGCTCCCAGAGTTCCCTGCCAACCTTGAATCCAAGAGTGCAAAACCCAGGGATCCTCTGGAGGAGCTCTGAGCACCACTCCTGGAGTGGTGATGGACAGGGGAGTGCTCACTCCCCTTTCCTTTGTCCAGCTTCGCGCCCGAGCAGGGACTGGGGTCCTGGAATCGGTGTAGACTGGTTTATGCAAGCAATGCTAGTGGCTTGGGGAGGCTACCCCTCCCCAGCCTGTAACACATTTTTTTTTTCCAAAGAGAGAGGGTGTAACACCCCCCCCTCCCAAAGGAAATCCTTTGATCTGCATTCCTGGCCTTGAGTTTCTCAAGCAACAGGAGGGCCGAAACCTGTCTGGGAGTTGGCAGCATCTTGGGCTGCCTGGAAACCCTCAGAAGGCTGACATGGCAATACTGGGGGTCCTCTAAGGAGCCCCCAGAGTGCATGGAACCATACAACCAATGCTTGCAAAAGCCTTGGGATATGATTCCAACATATTTGATACCAAACATGCCTATGTTCGGAGTTACCATTATCTAGCTGGACATAGGTAGTGACCTATGTCCAGTACATGCATAAAATGGCCTTCCCACACTCACAAAGTCCAGGACAATGGGCCTGGAGTTCATGGGGGCACCTCTGCTAGTGCAGGGGTGCCCTCACACACAGGTACATTGCACCCTGCTCTCTGATCTGGAAGGCTTACCATAGGGGAGACTTATAAGTGACATGGTGTATTGAAAAATGGCAGTGAAAGGATGCTTGCATCTTTCCACTCAGGGTGCAATGGCAGTCCTGGCGGAGCCTTTGCATGGGCTCCCTATGGGTGGCAAAATATATGCTGCAGCCCATAGGGATCTCCTGGAACCCCCATGCCCTGGGTACTTAGGTACCATATACTAGGGACTTATAAGGGGGCACCAGTATGCCAATTGTGGGTGAAATACAGACTTTTAGGAGAGAGAGCATTCGACTTTTTAGAAGAGGTGCAGAGCACATGGCCTGTTTGAGTTTCTCAAAGGCTTTCTGACAGCTGGCTGTCCATGATACCTTTTTAGGCATCTTCTTGGAGGTGAGGTCATTATGAGGGGCAACAATGGAGCCATAGTTCGTAATGAACCTCCTGTAGTACCCAGTGAGACCTATAAAGGTTCTGACCTGGGTCTGTGTGGTAGGGGGAGTCCAATCAAAAATGGTTTGGATTTCTCCCTGTAGTGGCTGAATCTGTTCTCCACCTACCAGGTGTCCCAGATAAACCACTTTCCCCTGCTCAATCTGGCACTTTGAAACCTTGATTTCTAAGGCCTGCTTTCTGCAGAGCCTCCAGAAGTTTCCAAAGGTAAAACATGTGGGCATCCTAGGTGGAGCTAAAGATAGCTCTTTCATGTGGATATGCTGCACTGAAGGCTTCCACACCTTAGAGGACTGTGTTCACTAACCTCTGAAAAGTAGTAGGTGCATTCTTCAGGCTAAAGGGCATTACTGTGAACTGGTAGTGCCCCACAATGGTTGAGAATGCTGTCTTTAGTTTAGCATCTTCTGACAACTTAATCTGCCAAGACCCTGCAGTAAGGTCAAAAGTGCTGAGATACTTGGCAGATGCCAGTGTATCAATGAGCTCATCTGCCCTAGGGATTGGATGAGCATCTGTTTTGGTTACTGTATCGAGCCCCCTATAGTCAACACAAAACCGAATCTCTCTTTTCCCATTCTGAGAGTGTGGTTTTGGGACCAGCACCACTGGGCTAGCCCAGGGGCTATCTGAGTGCTCAATATATCCCAGGTCAAGCATCTTTTGCACCTCTGCTTTGATGCAATTCCTTACATGATCAGGTTGCCTGTAGATATTACTCATGACAGACAGACTGTCCCCTGTATCAATGGTGTGTTCACACCATGTGGTTTGACCAGGTGTAAGGGAAAACATTTCTGAGAACTGTCCCAAGAGATTTCTGTAGTCTTCCTATTGAGACTGAGAAAGGCAATCTGCTAAGACTACCCCTCACTGAACCATCAGCTGCAGAATTTGAAAAGAGGTCAGGCAGAGGGTCACTCTCATCGTCCTGCCCCTCATTAGTGCCCATGAGCAGGGTTAAGTCAGCCCTGTCATAGTAGAGCTTTAGGCGGTTCACATGAAGTACTCTGAGAGGACTTCTTGGTGTGCCAAGGTCAACTAAATAAGTGACTTCACCCTTCTTTTCTACTATGATGTGTTGTCCACTCCATTTGTCTTGGAGTGCTCTTGGTGCCACTGGCTCCAGGACCCACACTTTCTGCCCTGGTTGGTTCACTGTCAGAACAGCCTTCTGGTCATGCCATTACTTTTTCAATTCTTGGTTTGCCTGAAGGTTTTTAGTGGGCTTTTTCATGTACTCAGCCATTCTGGATCTAAGGCCAAGTACATAATCCACTATACCTTGTTTTGGGTGCTTCAGGGGTTGCTCCCAACCCTCCTTCACAAGTGTTAGTAGACTACTAACAGGGTGACCAAAGAGGAGTTCAAAGGGGCTGTAGCCCACTCCTTTTTGGGGTACCTCCCTGTAGGCAAAGAAGAGGCATGGTAACAAGACATCCCATCTCCTCCTGAGTTTTTCAGAGAGTCCCATTATCATACCTTTGAGTGTTTTGTTACAATACTCAACCAGCCCATTTGTTTGGGGATGGTAAGGGGTGCTGCATTTGTATATTACACCACACTCTTTCCACATTGCTCTCTAGTATGCAGAAATGAAGTTGCAACCTCTGTCTGATACAACCTCTTTTGGGAAACCCACCATGGAAAATATTCCCAGTAGGGCCTTGGCCACTGCAGGAGCTGTAGTGGTCCTAGGAGGTATGGCTTCTGACTACCTGGTGGCATGGTCCAACACCACAAGTATGAACCTGTTTCCAAAAGCTGTAGGAGGGTCAAGGGGGGCAACAATCCCAACCCCTACCCCTTCAAAGGGTACCCCAAACACTGGCAGTGGGATTAAGGGGGCCTTTGGGGTACCACCTGTCTTGCCACTGGCTTGACAGGTGACACAGAACTGACAACACTCCTTTATATCTTCTGACGTGTGAGGCCAGTGAAAGTGAGGAACCAGTCTGTCCCAGGTTTTACTTTGCCCCAGGTTCCCAGCAAGGGGAATGCCATGAGCTAAATTTAACCAAAACTCTCTGTATTGCAGAGGGATGACCAATCTTCTGGTAGCACCAGGTTTGGGTTCCCTAGGTTCTGAAAACAGGAGTCTGTTCTCCCAGTGCACCCTGTGGGTGCCACTGAAATCCCCTGCTTCTTCTTTGACAGCTTGCTGTCTCAAACCCTCAAGTGTGGGGCAAGTTTGCTGAGCCACACTTAGCTCCTCTCTGGCAGGCCCATCTGCACCTAAGAGTTCAGCTGCGTCAGCTTGAAGGTCTTCAGGTGTAGATTCTTTCCAAAGAGTGGATTCCCCCACCTTAAAGGGGGAATCATCAGTGGAGGGACAGATAGGGGATACATTCTTACCCTTTCTACCACTGCTTTTGGGAAGCTCTTGGTCCATATTTTCAGGATCCAAGTTTTCCCGTTTCCCTTTGCTTTTTGGCCTGAACCCTTGTTATAGCAAAGGTATGCCCAGGAATGTCCAGCATGGCTGCATTGGCCTCCAAATCTACTTCAACCCAAGCTGAAGTCTCCAAGTCATTCGCCAATAGACATTCTACAGATAGGTCTGTGGACACTATAACAGTTTTAGGACCAGTAAGCCTCCTCCAGCTGAGATCAACAACTGCCATGGGGTGGTTCACAGTATTGTTGTGGGTGTCAATCACTTGGTACTGATGTTTCTCAGGGGAAATTAGTTTTTCAGTCACCATTGTGACACTCGCACCTGTGTCCCTGTAGGCCTCAACCTGAACACCTTTTAATAGGGGTTGTAGCTTGTATTTATCCATATTATGGGGACAAGCAACAAGAGTGGCAATGTCAGTGCCACCATCAGAGACTAAAACAGCCTCAATTGTTTCCTTAACTAAACCAGTCCCCACTACACTTCCCAGAGTTAGCCTTGCTACACCCTTGGATTGACTATTGTTAGTATTAGTCTTCCCCCACCACTGCTATCCCTAGGGGCAGTAGTTGTAGCAGTGGGGTAGTGGTGGCAGGAGGTTTGGTGTTTTTCTTAGGGCAAGAGCTATCTCCTGACCTACGGCCTTTGTTTCTACAAATATAGAACTAAGGCTTTTTATTCTGATCATAATGTGAGGAGGATTTAGACCCACCCCCAGAAGAGTTTTGTGAGCCAAATGAAGACTTGTTACTTTTATCTTTGTCCCCACCTTTGTCATTAGACTTACCATCCTTCTTCTTGTCCTTATCACCCCCTGGATGAGCTTTTCTGCTCACCCTTGTTCTGACCCATTTGTCTGCCTTCTTTCCCAATTCTTGGGGAGAGGTCAGCTCTGAGTCTACTCAGTACTGGTAAAACAAGTCAGACACACAAGTATTCAAAATATGCACTCTCAGTAATAGATTGTATAAACCCTCATAGTCAGACACTTTTCTGCCATGTAACCAGCCTTCTCAAGCTTTAACACAACATTCCACAAGGTCAACCCAATGCTGTGAGGCCTCTTTTCTGGTCTCTCTGAACTTTATCCTATATTGCTCAGTTGTGAGACCAAAACCATCTAATAGTGCTGGTTTGAGTATGTTGTAGTTATCTGCATCTTCCTCTCTGACAGTGAGAACTCTACCCCTTCCCTTATCAGAAAAGGACAACCAAAAAATAGCAGCCCTGTGCCTTTGAGGGACCCTCTGAACTTCACAGGGCCTCTCAAGTTGTTAGGACGAGCTCATCGTGCGTTGTCTGTGTCCCTTTGTACAAAGCGCTCCGTCAAAAGGGGTAGAAAAATATAGGATATTGTACTGTTCTTATGGTTAGGACTTGTCCCTTCGAATAAACCCAATGGAGTATAGAGAATACTTCTTTGTTATTGTTTTGGTGTGAGTGGTTGTGTTGCTCATTATACAAAAAGCACACTGGTTCTTTCTCAGTGCACAAACCATGCTAAATTACTCCCCACAAACAAAGTCTTCAAACTGATACTGGTGACTCATCATCCTTGGCACATGTGTTTCCACCTGCTTGGCTGACGTGTCTCACGTGAGTAAAAAGCTATTTAAGCCAAATCAATCATCATTTCCTTACTTGGCTTCAAGAGTTCTGGCCTTCCTGTGACGATCCTTGAGCTCTCTTCGTGTGAGTGAGCAGATTTCCTGCAAGAAAGGATTTTGGTTCATCTCTTCTTTCATTCCGGAAAAGGCAAAGCCCACAGCTTTACTAGTAAGATTCTTATCGTGCCCCCTGTGCCCCTGGGTGCTTCAAGGTCAGTGTTATCAGGTTTCTTTTACAGAGAAAAATAGAGAAATGAATGTGACTTTCTCAGAGAAAGACTGTTTATAAAGGTGAACATTTATTTCAAAGAAACTGCTGTCTTTTATGTTTTGAACTTTGGAACATTGTGGTAAAAGTTAATCAGGACACGTTTTTGAATTGACTATGCAGTAATAGTATTTTTTTTTTTTTTACTTGCTACGTTTGTTGGTAACTTATAAAGGATCCTGGAATTCTGTTGAAAGAATAGAGAGAAAGGGTAAGACAATATTGCTTACGTCAATGAAAAGAAGTGAACATTAATACAACTTTAATTTTACCTGTCAGCACTCATTGCCAGCATTGACTACAGCACTGACTTCGGTGTGTGAATGTGTGTTTTTATTTATGTTACATTGTGTTCTCCATACTAAATGGCTATACTTACTTTTGCTCATTGTCTCTCACATAGGCATTGTGATATACTGTAAAAGAGGCACGTTCCTTTGGATTGGATGTCGTAGAAGCTTCTGACACCAGTTTATCTCTTCCCTCTCCCATCTTCCCAACCCCTACCCCTCCCCCGGGATTTATACCCTCAGTAGCTGTTACTCTTGGCTTTTAGGGAATAATTCATGGGGGTGTGGGTTACCTCTTCGCTCCCGCAGATACCTGGATTTCAGGTGAGTGGTCCTGGCACTGTCACAAGTGCAGCAAACCACTTGCAAATGTCATCCCCCACCTTGTATGGGGGAACAATTTTGGGTACGTTTGTGGAATCCAATGAATCCTCCCTGACTCTGTAATCCCTGAAGTTTGAGCTGTTGCTGCTGCCACCATGTGGTGCAAAACCCACCCCTGCCACTCCCGCTCCACTGCCAAGGCCTCCCTATCTAGGGCTAGCTGTTGCTGCTGAAGCCTCAGCCTGGCCTCCTCCAGTCTCAGTTTCCTGAGCTCTCTATCTACAGAGTCACCCCCTGGAGTTGTGCATTGTGACCCTTCAGACACTGAAGTGACATGAGAGTGGGCAGAGGTGGATCTTTCCCTAGTCTTAATGACCCTAGTTACCTGTCCTCTGGGCATAAAGGGAGCATTACCTGTGTGACTTCCCCTCCCACTACCAGCTACACCAGTTGGTCTGCTAGGAACTGCAAAATCCTTTGAGGAACCCTCCCCTGAGTCCAAGATGTAATTCTCTGCCTCAGTTGGGTCAGGGTCTTCTCTCTCCTCCTCCTCCTGGTTACCAGCTTGTTCCTGGTCATCCTGGAGGATGAGGCCTAAGAGTAGACACTTGTTTGGATTCCTCCCTATGTCCAACCTCCTCTCTGCATACAGCCCCTTCAATTTGTTGCAGGCCAGGTACTCATAAGGAGCATCCATGACCTTAGAGCTATGTCCAGCTGTAGACATGGTGTGTGTTAGGATAATGTAGAGTGTACCTAACCTACCTAACCCCCTAGTCTCTCAGAAAGAAGTTTAGAGCAAGGGCTATGCCTATACCCTAGCCTGCCTAAACTTTAGAGACTAGATTCTTGCACTAGGTACTACGTATATACCTCAAGGTATAGAGTGTTCTTTCCTGTGGAAAGCACCAAGTGACAGAGTGATAAGGCAATTACAAGTACTTATCCCACTGCTGCACCACTGATGTAGGAGGTTGGCCTGGGGTGCAGTGGGTACATGTGGTATTTACACCTTATACCAGGTCCAGTTATCCCTTATTAGTGTAGTGTAGTCAGTGTCTAGAAGCCAGGCTCTCCAGTGGTAGCTCTGGATAAGCAGCCAAGGCTTATCAAGGAGACATGCCAAGCTCATGCAATACCACTGTAGTCACAAAGTACTCACAAACATGAAAGAAAACACTCAGTGTTACATAAACTAAAGGTACTTTATTTTGGTGACAGAAATACCTAAAAATACCATAGAGGCTATACTACCTTAGGAGGTAAGTAATACACAAATTATATACACTAGTATGCAGAAATAGGCATAAGAACAGTTAGAAAACAGTGCAATTAGTGAAAACCACAATAGTTAGAAATGGTCCTAGGGGGAGAACAAACCATATACTAAGAAAATGGAATGCAAAAGTCGGTCTCCCATCTAGGCAAGTGTAGTGTGTAGAAGGAAGCTGGGAGTACTTAGAAAGCCCAAAGGTAAGTACCAGAACCCGCCCGGTGACCCGGAAAACAGGAGTAAATTACAGTAAGTTTCCTAGAACACACAGAAAGAAGAACAGAAGCCTATTGCAAAACCCAGAAGAGACTGCAAGACACCAACAGTGGATTCCTGGAGGTGAGGACCTGTGGAAAGAGGAGACCAAGCCCAAGAAGCACAGGAGAGTCCAGGAAGGGCAGGAGCCCCAACCCACCAGGAGGAAGGTGCAAGAAGTGAACCACCGGTGAGGGTGGAGAGTCCGAACTGCACCTAGGAAGAGAGAGTCAGGTTCCTGCAGGATGCAAGTGATGTCCCACGCTGGATGGAGGATTGCAGTCGGATTTGCGTCGTTAGAGTCCGCCAACAAACCTTGGCCCAAGCAAAGCTTGCGCTTAGTGGAAAATGGAGCTGCCGGGGAACAGGAAGGACCAGGTCGACTCTACCCCGGAGGGTGAGTTAGAGGGGGCCCTCAGCAGTACAGGGAGTGCACTAAAGACCAGGCAACACACTCAGGAGTGCCATAGGATGGGGACAAAGAAGTTGCAAAAGAGGCCCATGCAGCACTACGACAAAGGCTCCCACGCTGCCAGGGAACCACTCAGGAAACTGCGCATCACAGGGTGGAGTGCTTAGGGCCGGAGCTTCAAGTTGCACGAAGAACTTGGAGGAGGGATGCCAACAAGCCTTGAAAGCTGAAAATGACAGGGTGCACTGGGGTACTGTCTTGCATGGGGAGGCAAGGTCTTACCTCTAGCAGCGTTGGACTGCTGGAGGAGCGGACCGTTGGGACCACTTCAGTCCACCACCCGTGATGAAGGTTCCATGCAGCTCAGCAGGAGAGGGGATCCACGCAGCCAGTCAGCGTTGCAGTTGCTGCCTGCAGAAGCAGGGGAGTGACTCCTTTACCCTAAGTGAGATTCGTTATTCCTTCTGATGCAGGCTGAAGACTGACTGTCCTCAGAGGATGCACGACCGGGAAACTGTTGCAGTTGCTGGCAGGAGCCGTAGATTCAATGTTGCAGGAGGCGTCTTGCTTCTTTGTTGCAGCTTCTAGGGTCCTGAAGAGTTCAGATACTGTTTCTTCAGTGAGAAGTCGAAGTGGAGAATGCAGAGGATTCCTGCTGCAGTCTTGCAATCTGAATCTGAGGGACCACCCAAGAGAGAGACCCTAAATAGCTCTGAAAGGGGAATTGGTCACCCTGCCAGATAAGCACCTAACAGGGGAGGGTTCTGACCTCACCTGCTGGCATTGGCCAATCAGATGCACCCAGAGTTCCCTGCCAACCTTGAATCCAAGATGACAGAACCCAGGGATCCTTTAGAAGAGCTCTGAGCACCACCCCTGGGGTTGTAATGGAAAGGTGAGTGGTCACTCCCCTTTCCTTTGTCCAGTTTCGTGCCAGAGCAGGGACTGAGGATCCCTGAACTGGGGTAGACTGGTTTATGCAAGAAGGGCACCAATGTGCCCTTTAAAGCATTGCCAGTGGCTTTGCAAGGCTACCCCTCCCCAGCCCGTAACACCCATTTCCAAAGGGAGAGGTTGTAACACCCCTCTTCCAGAGGAAATCCTTTGTTCTGCCTTCCTGGCATTGAGCTTCACAAGCATCAGGAGGGCAGAAACCTTTCTGGGCGGTGGCAGCAGCTTGAGCTGCCTGGAAACCCTCAGAAGGCTGACATGGCAATACTTAGGGTCCTCTAAGGAGCCCCCAGAGTGCATGGAAACATACAACTAATGCTTGGGAAAGCCTTGGGGTATGATTCCAACATGTTTGATACCAAACATGCCTATGTTCAGAGTTACCATTATGTAGCTGGACATAGGTAGTGACCTATATCCAGTACTCACGTAAAATGACATCCCTGCACACACAAAGTCTGTGAAAATGGGCCTGGAGTTCATTGGGGCACCTCTGCTACTGGAGGGGTGCCCCCACACAGAGGTACTTTGCACCCTTCCCACCGGGCTGGAAGGCCTACCATAGGTGTGACTCATAAGTGACCTGGTGTAGTGAAAATTGGCTTTGAAAGGATGCTTGCACCTTTTCACGTAGGCTGCAATAGCAGCCCTGCTGGAGCCTTTGCATGGCTCCCTATGGGTGTCACAATATGTGCTGCAGCCCATAAGGATCCCCTGGAACCCCAATGCCCTGGGGACCTAGGTACCATATACTAGGGACTTATAAAGGGGCACCAGTATACCAACTGTGGGTGAAATACAGACTTTTGGGAGAGAGAGCATAATCACTGGGGTCCTGATTAGCAGGATCCCAGTGAACACAGTCAAGCACACTGACATCAGGCAGAAAAGGGGGGTAACCATGCCAAGAAAGAGGGTACTTTCCATACTCTTTGAGGGTGCCATTTAACTGGTGAAGGTCATCAAGTGAGGCTATTTCCAGGTAAAGGTGGGTGTCATCAGTGTAGAGGTGGAAAGGGATGTTTGCTTGTTTGACTATAATGGTGAGGGGCTTCATGTAGATATTGAACACTGCAGGAGAGAGGACTGAGCCTTGGGAGGCACCCCCAAGTTATTGCAACTATGTCTGAATTTGAATTGTTTATTTTAATTTGTTGAGAGGAGTTTTATAGAGAAGATGTGAACCATTGTAGGACCACCTCATCTGGTCCGATCCTTTTTTGAAGGGAGTCCAAGAAAAGCTTGTGGTCCACCATGTTAAAGACACTCAATAGGTCTAGGATTATGAGCTGGCAGCATTGGTCTGTATCAAGGGGTTTGTGTAGGTCATTTATTATATTCAGAATAGCCATTTCTGTGCTGCATCCTTTTCTGAAGCTTGATTGGTGAGGGTCTAGGAGATTATAGCTGTCAATATGTTTGTTAAATCATAAGAGAACACATCTCTTAGGAATTTTGGCTAAGAAGGGAAGGTTGGAGACAGGTCAGAAGTTGTTGAGATCATTCGGGTCTGTGCCTATTTTTCTTTAGCAGTAGTGTGACTTGACCAAGTTTGAGGCAGTCTGGCATAACTCTGATCCTCATGCAGCTATTTATTATCTAATCCCAGAGAGAGGTTAGGATAGGATTGAGATTTTTTTTTTAGATGGGAGCTGGGTGGGGGTCTGCGAGGTGGGAGGCGGGCTTGGATATAGCAATCATTTCTGAGATGTTCGTCTCTGACATTTGGTTGAACCTTCCAGTTCCTGGGAGTCATGTGGGATTATTGGATTTGGTTGAATCTGGTGATGTCCAGTAGAGAGACTGTTGCTTAGGTGTCCAAGGAGTGTGTGAGGGAGTTGTTTCCCTCCTCACTGGGAGGCGGGTTTCCATTGGATGTCTGGTTGTGACTGTTTTGGGGGGTTCAATCTTTGTGATTTAATCATTGAAGAAATTAGCAAATTTATCACACCATTCTTTGGAGACCTGAGGGTTTTGTTGGGCTGGCTTTGAGGTTTGATGACATTGAAAAGCTCTTTAGAGCAGGTTTTGTCATTGTCCAGTGCATTGAGGAAGTCTGCATCTTTTTCTTTCATGATGTGTTTTTTATATTTCTTGTGTTCCCTTCTGAGCTGGTCACGATGGGTTGTGGAAGGATTTGTTCACCGGAGTCTTTCTGCAGCTCTAAGCTGTCTTCTTTCAGTGTTGAGATCTGTGTTAAACCAGCATTTCAAAGGAGTGTTCCTAACCATTTTTTGTTTCAAAGGGGCTAAGAGTATGAGAGAGAGAACAATCAAAGTCATGAAGACCTAGCAGCAACAGCAGGTAGCAGAAACAGCAGATTTTGAAGATGAATGCAAAGAGAAGCTTTAAAGTGTAAACATGTTGTAAATGTGCAGTGTGCTATTATTCAATCCTTCTTAAGTATTAGCTTTCCAGCAGTGCTTATCAGCAATTGTATTGGTCTACAAGTTTGTATTAACAATGTCATGTATACAGGCCAGTAAGAGAAGTTTCTCTAAACTAAAGAATGTTAAAACACAGTTAAGAAGTCAACTTAGGTAGAATCACCTTGAAGCTTTTTTGCTCATGGCAATAAACAAAAGGTAGTTATTCAACTAAAGAATGATAACATCATAGGCAATGTTGCTGAAAAAAGTAAAAAAGTCCATTGATGCCTAAAACGTTGATTTTATAATCTAATCTCACAGCTGGACTTCAGGATCACTTTATCAGTTTCTGGTAGGATTGTATTCAGCGATTTAGTAGATTGTTAGGTGAAACAGCAAGCTTTTTTTCAAATTTTAAAGGAAAGCTTATGTGAGCCTGCACCCGAAGGCAGCAACATGACAACATTAAAAAGGCAAAACATTTCTGAGTGTGTATTAGGTTACACAGTTAAATTATGCTCTAAATGTTCTGTGCTAATCTATGGTGAATGTTAAAATGAGTGCTTGAGGAATGTGAGAGGTTTCTAGATTATCACAAAACAGCAAAAATAGAGCAGCAAGCAACAGAATGACCATCTTAGTTCAGGCAATGTCATGTATTGAGGAACCTAAAGAACCACAAGCCACCTGAGACAGAAGAGAAAAATAAAGGAACAGAGCTGTATTTACTTTCAAAGATGGTATCTTTCCTGTGAGAAGATAGACTTCTATACCCTGCCAGAATTTCAGGGGCATAATTTAAGCAGTGAGACACTGTAATTGTAATGGTAATTGTAATTATATAGCGCCTACTTTCCCCGATGAAGCATTAAAATGCTTTCCGACAAACAGCACGCTACTCCGGAACAAAAGGTGGATTAGTAGTTGTTAGACCTGTCCACTTTAGGGTGGTCCAAACTTTTTGTCTTTCTCCTCCATTTCTGCTGATCTCATTTTTTGCTGGTTTTAGGACTCTGTTTTCCTTACCACTGCTAACCAGTACTAAAGTGCTTGTGCTGTCTCCTCTAAAATATGGTGAAATTGGCTTACAACCAATTGTCACATTTGATTCACATTTAAGTCCCTGGTAAAGTGGGACTACATGTACCCAGGGCCTGTAAATTATATGCTAAAAGTAGGCCTACAGCACTGGTTGTGCCGCTCTCTTAAGTGGCCATTTAAACATC
This sequence comes from Pleurodeles waltl, assembly GCF_031143425.1. Classification (NCBI taxonomy): domain Eukaryota; kingdom Metazoa; phylum Chordata; class Amphibia; order Caudata; family Salamandridae; genus Pleurodeles; species Pleurodeles waltl. The sequence continues at coordinate 833,729,242 of NC_090444.1, forward strand.
TCTCAGGCCTGCTATTGCAGCCTGGGTTTGTGGTTGTAAATTGCCATTTTGAATTGCAAAATTAACCTCTTGCCAGACCCAAACCTCCCTTTTTAATACATATGTCACCCCTAGGGTAGGCTCTAGAAAGCCCGGAGAGTGGGGTGCAGTGCATTTAGAAAGTTGGACATGTAGTTTTTAGGTTTTACATGTCCTGGTAGTGAAAAACTCTTCAATTCATGTTTCACTTCTGTGAGGCCTGTCTTTCCTATAGGATCACATTTGATTAACTTATTACATTTAATAAGTGGTAACTTTCAATTGGCACAGGTAGAAATGTCTAATTTGGTGTCTATGGAATTGTATTTAAAATTCATTTTTATTGGTAAAGTCAGATTTTTTATCACAATTCTAAAAAAGACACTTTTAGAAAGCTGCCATTTTCTTGTCCCAACCATTTAGTGTCTGTTGCCGGTATCCTGGGTCACTTGATGGGTGGGGGATGATGGCCTGAGTGGGTCTGTGAGTGGGTGCATCAGTCCCTCAGTAGGCCTGTGAGTGGATAGATAAGTGTCTGAGGGGGTCTGTGAGTTGGTGCGTCAGTGTCTGAGTGGGTCGGTAAGTGGATGCATGAGGGTCTGAGTGAGTCTGTGAGTGGGTGCGTCCGTGTCTGAGTAGGTCTGTGACTAGATGCATGAGGGTCTGAGTGGGTCTGTGAGTGGGTGCATGAGTCTCATGGTAGGTCTGTGAGTGGAGGGATGACGGCCTGAGTGGTTCTGTGAGTGGGTTTGTCAATGCCTCAATATATCTGTGAGTGGGTGGATGTGTGTCAGAGTGCATCTGTGAGTGGGTGCATCAGTGTCTAAGTAGGTCTGTGAGTGGGTGCATCAGTTTCTGATTGGGTCTGTGAGTGGGCAAATGAGGTTCTGAGTAGGTCTGTGAGTGGGTACATGAGGGTCTGAGTAGGTCTGTGAGTGGGTGCATCAGTGTCTGAGTGGGTCGGTAAGTGGATGCATGAGGGTCTGAGTGAGTCTGTGAGTGGGTGCGTCCGTGTCTGAGTAGGTCTGTGACTAGATGCATGAGGGTCTGAGTGGGTCTGTGAGTGGGTGCATGAGTCTCATGGTAGGTCTGTGAGTGGAGGGATGACGGCCTGAGTGGTTCTGTGAGTGGGTTTGTCAGTGTCTTAGTGGGTCTGTGAGCAGCTATATGAGGGTCTGAGTGGACCTGTGAGTGGGTGCGTCAGTGCCTCAATATATCTGTGAGTGGGTGGATGTGTGTCAGAGTGCATCTGTGAGTGGGTGCATCAGTGTCTAAGTAGGTCTGTGAGTGGGTGCATCAGTTGCTGATTGGGTCTGTGAGTGGGCAAATGAGGTTCTGAGTAGGTCTGTGAGTGGGTACATGAGGGTCTGAGTAGGTCTGTGAGTGGGTGCAACAGTGTCTGAGTGGGTCTGCGAGTGGATGCATAAGAGTCTGAGATCGGTTATGTCATTGAGTGGGTCTGTGAGCAGATGCTTGAGGGTCTGAGTGGGTCTGTGAGTGGGTGCATCAGTGTTTAAGTGGTTCTGTAAGTCAGTGTGTCAGTGTCTAAGTGGGTCTGTGAGTGAATGCACGAGGGTCTGAGTGGGTATTTGAATGGGTGCATCAGTGTCTGAGTACGTCTGTGAGTGGGTGAATTACAGTCTGAAGGGGTCTGTGAGTGGGTGCATCAGTGTCTGACCGGGTCTACAAGTAGGCACCTAAGGGTCTGAGTGGGTCTGTGAGTGGGTGCTTCAGTGTCTGAGTAGGTCTGAGTGGGTGCATGAGGTTCTGAGTGTATCTTTGAGTGGGCGCCTCAGTGCCTGAGTGGGACTGTGACTGGGCACATGAGGGTGTGAGTGGGTCTGTGAGTGAATGAACTGGTGTATGAATGAGTCTGTGAATGTTTTGTTTTGCCTATATTCGTGCCATCTCCATGCACTGCTAATTACCCCAGATATTACATCAATTATGACAACTTTTATAACATTAATTTTAAATATCAATGAAACATTAGAAATCAAATTACTAAACAAAAAACTTTCATGGCAATGGCGCAAGATATATTTACCACAAGGCCACAAGTTATAGTTATTTGAAATAACTCTAACTGCTAAATTTCTCTAGCATTGTGTGAGTGAATTCAGAACCTAACTATAACATCCCTGTATCCTTTGGTTCTTTAGTGAATTTCTAAGTTTGTTTCTCATTATATTTCTTAATTATAATGTTCCTGTAACCTTGTGTTTTTTTTCAGTGAATTGCTAGGGTTTTTTTTAGAGTTAAGTAAGATGCCCATTGCAATGCACAGTGGGGGCGTTGAACGCATGGTCTGGCCTGGCATTGGGCTGCCCCCACCTAATCTTGCTGCTCCTGCCCCCTCCTCCTTGCCTTCCATTGTCCAAGTCCATGCCCGTGCTCCCTCATTACAGCCCTGTGTGGCCGTTGTTCTGCCACTGCCCTTCCCGCCTGCCCATAACAGTTAGGTTGCTGCCCATCCACCTCCTCCCTACCCTCTGTTGTCCAAGTCCATGCACCAGCCCCCTCCCTCCCGCCCTGCATTGTTTGATATGCTGCCACTGCTCTCCATTTAGTTTTATGTTCCTGCCCACTCCTCTCAGCCCACTGTTGCTCAATTCTCTGCCCCATCATTGCCCTGATGCTTAGCCTCTGTGCTTAGCTTGGTGCCCCTAACCTCCCTTCCCTTGCCATCCGATGTCTGTGTCCATGCACCTGCTCCCTCCTGTTTGTTTTCCGTGTTGCATGGACCTGCTGCTGCTCCTCCTAACTACTCTCCCGATTGGGTTGAGCTGCCACCGCCTCTCCCACCTGCCCAGCATGGTCAGATGGCTGCCACCTGTCCCTGGAACCCCCAGCCTGCCTGTCCGAGTTCCATACCCCATCCCATTGCTCTTGTCCTACATGGTCCACTTTGCTGCCCCTCCCTTCTGTTTTCCATGCTCTGTTGTGCTGCTACTGCTCTTCCTTCCTACCTTGTGTGGTCTGTTGTGAAGCCCTTTCCCCTGCCCTCTCTTGTCGGTGTCCTGCCCATACCCTTCACTTCTGTCCTCCATGGTCCTTTGTGCATGCCCCTGACCGCTCCCACTATGGCTGTTGTGCTGCCACTAATCCTCCCACATGCAATGCATGGTCTTTTGGACTTCCCCAGCTTCCCATCTATTCTGTGTGTTTAGCTTGCCCCGACCCCCTCCCACCTTTCCTCCGTTGTCTGTGTGTATGCCATTATATTCTCACTGATGCCCTCCATGGTGTGTTGTGCTTCCAGTGCCCATCCGCCTGCCCTCCATGATGAACTTGCTCCTCCTGCACTACTCCCTTGCTCCCTGCCCTCCGTTTTCCATGTGCAGGCCTCTATCCCCTCCCTCCTGCCTTCTCTGGTTTATTATTGTGCCCCTGCCCCCTCCCTCCTGCCCTTCATGGCCCGTTATGTTGCAACTGTCCCTCCTGTCTGTCTAGCATGGTCAGCTTGCTGCTCCTGCCTCTTTTCCCTCTGCTCTCTGTTGTCCATGTAAATGGCCCTGTCCTCTCTCTATTGCTTTCCATAGTCAGTTGTGCTGCACTGCTGTCCTGCTTGCCCTCGGTGGTGGATTGTGCTGCTACAAACCGTGATGCTTGCCCTATAAGGTTAGTTTGGTGCCCCTGCCACTCTCCCTCCTGCCCTCTGTTATCCGAGTCCATATCCCTACTCCATTCCTCCTGCCCTCTTTGAGCTGATTACACAACTTGCCAACATTTTGAATTTGGTAAGGGGTGATTTTGAAAACTAAACCTGGGGATTTGATTTCCCATTTGGCTTACATTGAAAAAGATATTTTAGGCAGGAGGCAGATAAGATAAGGCCCTTTTGGGCTTAAAAACTTTAGGAGTCTCCTGTCTGAATCGGGTCTGTTGGCATTTATGGTTGTGCTGCCTCTGCCCCTCCCTTCTGCCCATCATGGTCAAATTGTTACTTCTACACCCTCCTCCCTGCCCTCAATTATCCAAGTCTGTGCCCCTGACATCTGCCTCCCCACAGTATGCTAATAAAAAACTAGAATGCTAACATTCTATATTTATTCCAAAAGTGTGGCACACCAGACGTCATCTTGATGTAATGAAAATTGTAATACCTAAAGCATTTCCTTCCGAAATTACAAAATTAGAGGGTCTTATTCCCATAGAAATTATGGTTAGTGCTATAAAAAATCTAAATGAGGACATATTTTCTGAGCTCTCAAATAACGACAAAGCACTTTTAAATTATGTGCCATCTTTATGCTTTTTTATCCTGTTGATTATTTGCTTATTTGTTACACTTAGGGGAGAGGATGTGGTGTTAAGGCCAGACCTGCAGACTTTGCAACTGGGCAACCAGGTTTGAGTTTCAGCATCAGCTTGATAACCTGAGGTCTGGGCAAATCAGTTAAGGCCATATGTATCATGCATTTTTGTGGTCACAAACAGCTGGATCAGGCCGTTTGCGACTGTAAAAATGCATTTTGGTATGTAAGAATTCCAATTTGCGATTTGTTATCATGTTACCGAATCGCACTTTGGATTTGCGAATGTATACTGATTCGGTATTAGGAAGGGGTATGTTAATGGTGTCCCTTCCTAATATCAAATTGCAGCAGTATGTAGAAATGTTTTGTAACTGAAATGAGGTCGCAAAACATTCTCATGTTACCACCTACTTTAACTAGGTGGTAACCGATTCTCAAACTGGAATGGGTCCCCATGTGACCCCTTCCCCTTTTTGAACGCATGCAAAAACATTTTTTAAGAGCAAGCAGTGGTTCCAGGTACCATTGCCTGCTCTTAAAAAATGAAAAGAAAACTTAATTTTTCTGTTTTGAATGCATCCCGTTTTCCTCTTTTCCAAGAGAGATCTTCATTGGCCGGTGTGAGAAAGCAGCCTCTTTCTAGCATGTTACCCCCACATTTGGCCTGCTTGTGAGTGTGTGTCAGTGTAGTTTTACTGTCTCACTGGGAGCCTGCTAGCCAGGACCCAGTGCTCATAGTTAAAACCTTATTTGGCAGAGTGTTTTGCTTGTCTCACTGGGATCCTGCTAGCCAGGCCCCCAGTGCTCATAGTTTGTGGCCTATGTATGTGTTGTCAGTAGTGCTTAACTGTGTCACTGAAGTTCTGGTAACCAGAACTCCAGTGCTTATGCTCTCTCTACTTCCAAATTAGTCACTATAGTTTACTGACTTTATATTCCAATTCCAATTGACACACTGCGCCACCCCCCCTTATAAGTCCCTAGCATGTGGCACCTAGGTACCCAGGGCATTGGGGTTCCAGGAGATCCTTATGGGCTGTAGCATTTCTTTTGCCACCCATAAGGAGTTCAGAGAAACCTTTCTTCAGGACTGCCACTGCAGCCTGCGTGAAATAGTGCACACACTATTTCACAGCCATTTTCACTACACTTAAGTAACTTATAAGTCACCGATATGTCTAACCTTCATTTACTGAAGGCTAGTTGTAAAGTTGCTAAGTGTGAGGGTGCCCTTGCACTAGCAAAGGTGCTCCCACGCTGTTCAGGGCAAATTCCCTGGACATAGTGACTGCGGGGATACCATTACACGCTTGCACTACATATAGGTCAATACCTTTATGTAGCTTCACAATTGTAACTCCGAATATGGCCATGTAAGGTGTCTAAGATCATGGAATTGTCCTCCCATTCCAAAACTGGTATTGGGGGGCCAATCCCATGCATTCTGGGGGCTCCACCATGGACCCCCAGTACTGCCAAACCAGCTCTTTGAGGCTTGCACTGCAGCTACGGCTGCTGCCACCTCACAGACTGGGTTCTGCCCTCCTGGGGTCTGAGCAGGTCAGTCCCAGGAAGGCAGAACAAAGCATTTCCTTTGGGAGGAGGGTGTTACAGGGTGGGGAGGGGTAGCCTCCCAGAGCCTCTGGAAATGCCTGGAAGGGCACCGATGGTGCCCTCCTTGCATAAGCCAGTCTACATAGGTTCAGTGACCCCAGGCCCTGCTCTTGCTTGAAACTGGACAAAGGAAAGGGGAGTGACCACTCCCCTGTCCATCACCACCCCAGGGGTGGTGCCCAGAGCTCCTCCAGTGTGTCCTTCGCATTAGCCATCTTGTTTTCCAAGATGTGGGGACACTCTAGAGATCTCTGAGTGGCCAGTGCCAGCAGGTGACGTCAGAGACTCCTCCTGATAGGTGCATACCTGGGTAGGTAGCCAGTCCTCTTCTCAGGGCTATTTAGGGTTTCTCCTGTGGGTTCCTCTTCAGATTCAGCTTGCAAGACTCCTCCAGGAATCCTCTGCATCCTCTGCTTCAGCTTCTGACCATCGAATCAACCACAAACTGCTCCAGGAACCACTGTAACTGCAACAAAGTATCCAGGACAACTCCTGTGACCTGCAACTTCAGCTCCAGCAAGCATTTGCAACAGTTTCCAAGGTGTGCACGCTCTGATGATTCCCTGTCTTCACCCTGCACCAGAAGAACCGAATAATCTCCTGTGGAATGACGGAGTCACTTCCCTGCTCCTGCAGGCACCTTCCAAGAAGACAACCAGTTCTCTGGGTCTCCTCTCCTGATGACGAGCGTGCTCCTTGGAAGACAGGTGGGGGACCCATCCGACCCAGACTGTCCTACGGTCCAGCTGTCCAAATTTGGAAGAGGTAAGAGCTTGCCTTCCTAGTTTGCGACAGTACTCCTGTGCACTGCGTTATCTCTAGCTCCTTGGGGTTCTGTGCACTTCTTCCAAGAATCCTTTGTGGACAGTGTAGCTCAGATCCCCAGAACTCTATCCTGCGACTTGCAACTCACTGAGTTGTTCTCCGGCGGCGTGGGACCTTCTTTCGTTGTGCTGCACCAACCACAATTTGCACCTTCTTTGTCCCTGTGTCCTGCGACTCCTGTGGGTACTGCATGGTCATCTGTGGGCTGTATATATTGTGTATAATACTTACCTCCAGAAGGAGTATTGCCTCTAAGATATTTGTGGCCTTGTGTCACTAAAATAAAGTACCTTTAGTTTTGGTGAAATGTAGGCAGTGTTCTAGCAGCTTAGGCTGTCTAGAGGTAGCTGTAGCAGAGCAGCTTAGGCTGAACTAGGAGACATGCAAAGCTCCTCCAAGGCCGAAAAGGTGGCTACCTATCTGTCAAAATCCTTAACAAACTTGTCTCAGAAGAGAAGACTGTTCGCTAAAGGCCCTGCCTCTGAGGGAGCCAATTCAGCAATCTTGGTGTTGGTGCGAATGAACAAAGATTTGTGCCACTCCTTTGAAATAGCACAGTTAGCATTGCCTAGGATGCAAATGGCGCATTGCGAACTTTTGAGTAAGGTGTCCAGGTCTACTATAGAACTGAAGTCTTTTGCCTGGACTGCTAATTCCAATATTTTCGTGAGAGGACCTGATATATCAAGCACCTTATCCTGGAAACCTCGCCAGCTCTGTTGATACACTTCTTTGGGTCTTTGGTGTATTTTTTGAGAAAAATCACCATATTGGGGACAAGTTCTGGGACACTCTGAGCGCAGGGTACTGTATACCCCCTTCTCAAATCCTTTCCTCAAACGGACCTGTACATATTCAGACACCTCCTGATATGGAAACCATTCTGATGATCGAGGTGAACAATGTGCTCTGGACTGAACTGAAGATTCTTTCCCAGTGGGACAGAAGAAGGCTCTGGGTTTTTGGTTTTGCTTTTCCGCTTACCGCCAATCTGCGGCATATTAGGGAACTGATAACTGTCAGAAGCAGTGGACGTTGAATCATCCGAAGTAGGCAAGGGATCATGAAAAAGGGTAGACTGTCCTTGGACTGTATGAGCTCCGTAGCCATGGTCAAGCAGGGCAGATTCCACCATATTATTTAATGAACCTCTGTTAGAGAGGCCAGGCTCTGCACGATTAACTTCTATGGGGGTTTACACCTACCAAAATGAAAGATAGGCTGGGCAAAGGGCTATAGCGCCTTATTTACTCGAATACTGTACAAGAAAGTCCAAAACCTCTACCAGGTGTTCCTCCATGTGGTGATCATAAGGAGGTTCCATATATTCCCCATATTAATCTTCTTCATTGTAATGCTGAGCCATATTACCAGAGACACAGTAAACCCAAAGGGATGTAGAGAGTAGAAGTAAGTAGAGATTATACACATTGGGGCTCATTCCAACCCTGGCGGTCTATGACCGCCAGGGTGGAGGCCGGCTGAAGCACCGCCACCGCGGTCGCCCAGCCGGGTCTGGTGGTTTACCGCCGGATTTCCCCCGGCTGGGGGAATCCTCCATGGCGGCGCTGCTTGCAGCGCCGCCATGGGGATTCCGACCCCCTTCCCGCCATCCTGTTCCTGGCGGTTTTTACCGCCAGGAACTGGATGGCGGGAAAGTGTGTCGTGGGGCCCCTGGGGGCCCCTGCACTGCCCATGCCACTGGCATGGGCAGTGCAGTGGCCCCCTAACAGGGCCCCAGCATGATTTTCACTGTCTGCATTGCAGACAGTGAAAATCGCGACGGGTGCAACTGCACCCGTCGCACCCCTGCAACTCCACCGGCTCCATTCGGAGCCGGCTTCCTTGTTGCAGGGCCTTTCCCGCTGGGCCGGCGGGCGCGCTTTTGGCGGTCGCCCGCCGGCCCAGCGGGAAAGCCAGAATGGCCTCCGCGGTCTTTTGACCGTGGAGCGGCCAAGTGGCGGTTCCCGCCCGGCTGGCGGCGCCGGCCGCCCGCCGTATTCGGAATTAGGCCCATAATTGGGGTGGGAGCAGCAGGTAAGAACAAACTAGTGATGTGTTCGCTCTGACTGTGAAAATATAGGTGGAGCGAGCACCTGCAACCTTTGGAGCAAAGCTCTTGACCGTATTAGCAGCCCTTTCGGGCGTGGGGGGAAGCCAGCGAGGAAAGTGGCTCACATAGGGAATCTGGCTGCAGCACAAGTGCGCAAAGGCAGCAATACAAACGTTGCCTCAATCATGCATGCACGGCAGGCACGTTAGAGAGAGGACAGGTCTCTAATGCGGTTGCCGCACCGCTGCCAAGGTCCCAACTCCCACTCCACAACAACCTTCAGAATCGGGAACACATTTTCTACAAAAGTCAAATTGGCAATAAATTGAACCAAAGTGAAGGCACCTGAAAGAACATTCAGGGGCATATTTATACTCCGTCTGCGCCGATTGTGCATCAAAAATGTTGACGCACAATCAGCGCAAACGTTGGCCCGTATTTAAACTTTGACGCCCGAGCCCACGGACGACAAAATTCCGCCATGTGCATCATTTTTTGGATGCGGCAACCCGCCTTCCGTTAATTATATGCAAGGTAGGTGTTCCCGTCCAAAAAATGGCTTAAATGGGTGTGCATCGTATTTATGCTTTCGGGCAAAAATTACGCACGGCCGGGAGGCGGAGCCAGAAAATGACGCACAGCCCGGTTTGCGTCAAAAATTAACGCCTGGGTCAGGGCAGGCGTTAAAATGGGGCAAACACACCTGTATTTAATCAGAACACACAGAACAAACAGCAGAGCAGCAGAGCAGCAACAGGGAGCCATGGAGGTGATTCTAATCCAGAGTGCACGCAGACGCAGAGCCCAGCAGCAACAACAGCAGCTACAACAACACCAGCAGAGACCCCAAAGGCAGCTCAGAAGGCAGGAGAGGATATTCCGCCCAAGAACAACCCTTCAGGGCCTCAGGAAACACGACATCATACAGAGGTACCGGTTGAAATGGCAGGCCATTCAGCAGCTGCTGCAAAACACTGAACAGCAGTTGGCCCCCACTTTGGTGACACCCCGCACCATCCCAACAGAAACAAAGCTGCTTGCCGTACTTCATATGCTGGCAAGTGGCTCTTTTCAAACAACTGGTGCCCTGGTTGGTGGAATATCACAACCATCATTCTCCGCCTTTTTGCCCAAAGTACTGGACGCCATCATTCGACTGACACCCCGCCACATCTGCTTCCCTAACACACTGCAGAAGCAGCAGGAAACTAAACAGGGGTTCTATGCAATCAGTGGCTTCCCACACGTCCTTGGTGCAATCGACTGCACACATGTACGCCTTGTGCCACCTGCTGCAACTGAACACCTCTACCGCAACAGGAAGCACACACATTCCATCAACGTGCAGGCCACAGTCGATCACCGGGGATTGATCACCAACATCATGGCTAAATATCCTGGGAGTGTACATGACTCATACATCTTCCGTCACTGCACCATCAATGAACACTTCCAGGATGGACGGTATGGCAATGGACTGCTTGTTGGTAAGTACAAAAACCTACTTATATATACACTGCACAGCAACCCTCTAGGACACACAACACATACACCACAACAGCAACATCTAGACAGGAACACACTGAGGTCGTGACATCGCTAGCCATGTTTCTTAAGTCACCATTGAACCTGCCACACATTAGAATTTACTGTACAGCCTAATGTGAAGACGTCAATGAGTGTGGTTGCCTAAATGTCACCTTTCAAATTGTAAGTGTCCCAATGACCTTTACATTAATACATTGCCTAAGTCTAAAGGTATGGGATGTCCAGGGTACTTTGATATGAACTTGTTAACAACACTTTCAATTTTAAATGTTCATGGAACTATCATCTCACCCCCAGTGAAGACACACGGACACCTGTATCACAAGTCACAATGCCAGGGAGGGCACACTGTACTGCAAATCCCAAAACATACTGCTGACAAACGGTCAGCAGACAAACACTCGTTCAGCCAAGGAAACAACACAATGCAGATGGTATAGCCTACAAGCATAGGATGTCACATCAGTACACAAAAGAGTCACAGACAACACAAGACAACTACTGCCATTAAAGGTCTTTTCAATAGTGCCAGCTACATCAACATGATCCCATTCATTTTCTCTTGCAGCTGATCAGGGGTATGACATCCAGCCATGGATTATGACACCATTTGGCAACCCGAGTACAGCTGCAGAGCGTGCATACAACGAGGCCCATAGGAGGACACGCAGCATTGTCGAGCAGACCTTCGGCATCCTCAAGTCAAGGTTCCGCTGCCTCGACATCACTGGTGGTAGCCTCCTATATTCCCCCGAGATGGTCTGTAGGATCATCCTCACATGTGCAATATTGCACAACATTTGCATCAGAATAAACATTCCCCTCCTGGAACCAGAGCCACACATGCCTGAAGAGGAGGAAGAGGAGGATGCTGGCCTGCAACAGGAGGGGGAACAACAGGACACAGCTGCTGGTATACCCAGGCGGCAACAGATTGTAAATAATTTCTTCTGAATATGATCACCTTCACCACTTTAGTTAACTATTTTAAATAAACACCTATTATAATCACCATATCATGGTCTGGCTATTCCTTTTTACACACCTTCATCTCTACTTATCAGAATAAGAGTGTTGCCTCATGGAGCATTGCTGAGATACTGAGTAGGATACGGAACATCCCAGAGCTTATGTGATGCCTAACATACAATTGTCACATACACACACACTCTTAATGACATATATCATGTACATATCTCCTTTGAAGGCCAATAGCAAACAGTAGGCACATTTCAGTTATCTACTGCACAGTTGATATGTCACATTACCCAGAGACAGATTTGTTGTGTAAGTGCTATTTATTGAAAAGTGCTGTAGTGCTATATGTACATTGTCCATGATTGTGAGTCCATTATAGTGATATCTTCCAGTGTGATCCAACACAAGGGTTTACCAAAATGCTTTTGTCATGCTGGGGTTGCTGTTTCAGACAGTGCAGAGGGACAGACTTAGCCAATGAGTAGAAGAGAGACAATCACTGGGCTGGGTGACAAGTTATACAGTGGTTAGCAGAACAGTGCTTGAGTACAGTTGTTGTAAGACTGACATGTTTCAAAACGCAGGACTTTGGTAATAGTTGGCCATGTGGCAGGGACTAGTGCTTCCGGGTACTTTTCCTTGTGAATGTGATCTGTTCCATGTCTTCTTCTTCTGATGTGTGTGTTGCCTGCTTTGTCCTTGTTGTTGTTGGTTGTGAAGGGGCAACACACACCTCAGTGTTAGAAGACGTGGAGTCAGACATCCCTGTGGCTGCTCCCTGTGAAGGTCTTAAGGGCAGTACTGCTGCAAGGAGGGCCTGCTGGTTCTTGAGAATAGCAGCCACATCACGATGGTAGGCAGCCAGGTCGGCCCTGAGGGGTTCAATGTTGCATTCGTGCACGAGTTGACAGGATTGCTGTTGTAGGTGTTGGGTCAACTGTATTACAGCTGTGATGATTTCCTTCTGGATTTTCTGCAGTTCCTGCAAGATAGATGTTAGGGCTTGCATAGCTGCTGCCTGACCTCCAGATGACATCATGCACAAACGCATCCCCTCAAGGCTGGCTGCCATAGTTTGCATCCCCACCCGCACCTCCATGGCCAGCTCCCGCTGTACTCCAACTACAGTTCTCTCAAAGCTGGTGCCAGTGTCGTCTGAGTCCTCAGCTGTACTGGAGTGGCAGGTCTTACAATTGGGTGGTTCCTCTGCGATGGCTGCTTGCTCTGTGCTCCTCCTTGTGACTGAAGGTGGGGTCTGGAGGGTTTCAAGGACCTTTTGGATAGTCTCCTGGGGAATGTTTATTGGCTCGTCATCTATGTCATCAGGGAAATCTGGGACAGGCATATCGGCAGGAGATCCATCTTCCTCTGCAATGAAACAGGGTACAATTAGTGCGTCTGTGTTGTGACAATTTTGACGTGACGTGCCTGCCTTTTGATGAATTCACTTTGTGATCTTGTTTTGTATTAATATCTGCAGTCCTTCAGATGGGCATTGTTTCAGGCCTATGGCTCACCTGTGTGTCACATGTATGTTATTGAGACTTGTCAGCCTCATCGCCTCTAGGTGTTGGTTTATGCCAAATAGAGAATTGCCACCTTCTTGTCCTACTCGACCCTCCGTGTATATCCATTCTCATGGTGAGACCTTTCACTGGCTGTGGGTGTTCTGATCGCACCATCAGCACACTTAACTATCAGGACCTGCCCCAATCCCTGATCGTTCACATCGACTTAAATGTAATTGACATGTTGCATATCCTATGCATGGCAATATTATGATCTGATATGGATGTTGACATTGTTAATGTGTCCTGCTGATGTTGGGTAATGTGTGTTACATTGGATTGCCCTGATAGTCGTATCAGTGTCCTATTTCGTCCTCTGACTGTGCAGGTGTATTTCAGTGACCAGTTACATGTGTCCCCTCCTCAATGCTGTTGTCTGAGCAGTATGACAGTTGGGATGTTGCCTTGTTACCCAGGCACAGGATGGACCCTGACATATGCAGCATGGGTGTGTCCTTAGTGCTGTGTTGCTCCTATTGTTGTTTACTTTGGCTGATGTTTGTGACAACTATGGGCATTGACATTTGAGTGTACTGGGGGCTTAGTCCTGTTTCAGGAGATTGTTGGAGATGTCATCCTCACCCCCTAATTTAGGTGTGTATGTTCCATGGGGAGGTTACTGCCATTGGCTACTTGAGCTGCACACAGATCAGAGGTGGTAGTGGCAACTGTTGTCGCAGTTACATTGCAGTTGTCGGTTTGGATAGAGGATTGCTAATAGGGCCCTAGTTAATGTGGGAGGTATGTTGGCTGACGAGTGCCAGGATGTCAGTTTGACGTAGTGCCCTGCCCTCCTGTTGTGGCTTTCCCTTTGCTCCATCGTTGGCATGACAGCATGCCCCCATGGGACTGTTGTTGGTGTTGTGTAATGGTGTGCCCCAGGTCTTCTCAGAACGGGCCATACTCCCATTCCATACCCCTTTACCCATGCCACTCCATGTATATGTTGACTTCCATGCATTTAGTGGTTGGTATCCCCCCCATGCTCACAGTTGACATTATTGCATTATAATTCCCCATGCGAAAAACCCTGCATGTGCGTTGTGTCCTGGTAGTCTGCGCTGTCCTGTCCTTGAATCCTTGTGACAATCTCCTCAGGGATGACGGCTGCGACCATCTCCTCCATGTGGTCCATGGCCTCCTGGTGTGCTGGACTCCCCCCTCCAGTCTGCAGTGCTGCCTTCCTGTTCCTGGCCATCTTTTCCTTGGTCCTGCGTTTGCAGTCATGCCAGCGTTTCTTGCACTCAATGACTGTTCTGCGTACTTCTGCCACACTGTTCACCTAGTCAACAATTTGTTGCCATATAGCCTCTCTCCTACTGATTGGCAACTTTGATGTGACAAACAGTTGGTGCTGGTGTTCCGTCACCTCTTTAACCAGGATTTCCTGCTCCTCTGCACTGAAGCAACACTTTCTTTTCTTCTTAAAAGTGTCCTGGTTCTTGTGTGGGTCCTCCTGGCTGGTTCCTGGTCTGCTGTCATCTTCCTGGGGTCTGTAGTGGCATCTGGGATCCATTTTGGCTCTCCTCTGGTGAAATGGCTGTGTTCGCTGTGTTTTTTTACGCTATTGCGTAAAAAAAACCAGCGCATATCCGGTTTGCGGTGTCGTAAATCGACCCACAGTCATTTCCGCCGCATTAACGTCATTTTCCTTTATGACTTGACGCCGCGGTGTGCGTCAAAAATAATGACTCCCACCTGTTGTTTGCGGCGCCGTGCGTCAAAGTAGAAATCTGATGCCCGCACGGCGCACCAAAATGCTGTTAGCTGGCGGTAATATTTTTGACGCAAAACTGCGCCGGCTCAGTTTTGCGTCGAAAAGTATAAATATGGGCCTAAGTGTGCCGAACTATTATCCTAAACACCAAACTGTAATCCAATATTATAATACCCACAAATAAATCACAGTGAAAAGGCATTTAACTATCGCTGTGTAAGCAGCAAAGAAAGAGGAAGGACTATGGTCGACAGCACTATTTTATGTTTTCATGTGACCTGATTGGTGGGTCAGAGAGGGGGGGTCTTAAACCATGGGACGTGTAGTGTTGTTTTTCTTAAATGTTATTGGCTGCTGTGCTTTTTGCAGTAAAGGAAAGTGAATCATAATCCGAAGCCTCTGATCCTGACATAGAATGTCAAACTTCATTTTCACATGGCTGAGAAAGATAGTGTGAATTTATAGAAAAAAGCTCTCATTTTAGCTTCTGGGACACCTTCAAAAACTCTATGGGTAAATCATGAGAAAACTGTTTTCTCTCAAACATGATTCATGAAATCCCAGCAGACGGCTTTTTCACAGGGTAAAATCACCTTAGGCCAAACCACAATTCCTACAATTAGCATGGTACCATCTACAAATTATTTATATTGTAACTAAAATCTGTTATCACCCTTTATCTGTTCTCCTTTTCGTGGCCCTTAAAACCTGCCATTTACTACAATGCATTTCAGTGTGATCCATGTCCCAGAGTCCTGTAACGGCCGCCACAGCATGATATATATATCTATATATATATATATATATAACCTGCCCCCCAGTCTTCCCTGGGTCAACTCACAAGAATAATGATGGCACCATCAAGTCGTAGATTTGAAGATTCCTTTATTTCATTTCATAATTCATGCTAAGTGCTAGGAAAAAATGGCCCGCCACTTTAACCCTCCGGCCGCCACGGCGTGACAAACAAACAGCACGGCGGTCACCGCCAACAGGCAGGCGGCAGACAATGTACCGCCCTCCCTATCACAACTCACCAATCCGCCACCTTTTCCGGGGCGGGAGCCCCGCTGATAAAAACACGGCGGAAACAGACTACGAACGGGAAAACGCTCACCTCTATACACTCCACGCGGAATCTGGACAGCATGGAACCCGAATTAAACATCCTACCAGCTATTGTCTACCTGCTCTTCTACCAGGAGCACGAACGCCGGCGCAGACGACAACGGGGAGTACTGCACCTACGACACAGGGGAGGGGGGAGGAGGAAAGGTTACGGGCACACACATACGCGATACACCCCCCCCCCCCCCACCCACCCCCCCCAAATCCCTACACACCAATGCAGAGCAACAGAGTGACACCCCCCAAACCCCCCGGAATAATGCAAAGACAAAATAAAATGATCATTAAAATATAAGTAAATTATAGCTCAAATGAAGTAATGTGAAATATGAAATATGAAATATACATATTAAATAAAGAACATAATTAAAAATATATACATAGGCTATAAGTCCTGCACATTTTGGCAAAGTTCCATCGTTCGTGGGCCAATGTGCACAAACACATGGGCAAAGCCCACACACGAGACCAGATTCCATTGGAGAGAACACTGCTGGGGCATCAGATGATAAAACTACAGGCACCTCAGGGGGAAGGGAAAGGGGGGCACCTCAGCCACATGAGTCCACGACGCCAGATCCACGAGTGGCCTCCATGCCCACTGTTCCATCCTGGGGAGTGCAAAGCCACAGTCTCTCAAGTCTCTACAGTGGGTGGGTTGCCCACTGTTCCATCCTGGGGAGTGCAAAGCCACAGTCTCTCAAGTCTCTACAGTGGGTGGCTTGCCCACTGTTACATCCTGGGGAGTGCAAAGTCACAGTGCATCAGGTGGATTACAGACTCCACTGGTCATGGAGGAGGCATGGTGGCCAGAGTGCTTCGTGAAGCCCTGCTTGACACAGAACCGGCCCTGGCAATGGGCCAGCGGTGCTTGACAGGAAGGGCCCAGCGGAGCAGTGCTTGAGAGGAAGGGCCCAGCGGAGTGGTGCTTGACACAGCGATGCCCAGCGGAGCGGTGCTTGAGATGAAGGGCCCAGCGGAGCGGTGCTTGACACGGCGGTGCCCAGCGGAGCGGTGCTTGAGATGAAGGGCCCAGCGGAGCAGTGCTTGACAGGAAGGGCCCAGCGGAGCGGTGCTTGAGACGGCGGTGCCCTGTTCAGCAGTGCTTGTTTGAAAGGCCCTAGTTCAGCGGTGCTTGAGACGGCGGTGCCCTGTTCAGCGGTGCTTGAGACGGCGGTGCCCTGTTCAGCGGTGCTTGAGACGGCGGTGCCCAGTTCAGCGGTGCTTGAGACGGCGGTGCCCTGTTCAGCGGTGCTTGTTTGAAAGGGCCCTGTTCAGCGGTGCTTGAGACGGCGGTGCCCAGTTCAGCGGTGCTTGAGAAGGCGGTGCCCTGTTCAGCGGTGCTTGTTTGAAAGGGCCCTGTTCAGCGGTGCTTGAGACGGCGGTGCCCAGTTCAGCGGTGCTTGAGAAGGCGGTGCCCTGTTCAGCGGTGCTTGTTTGAAAGGGCCCTGTTCAGCGGTGCTTGAGACGGCGGTGCCCAGTTCAGCGGTGCTTGAGAAGGCGGTGCCCTGTTCAGCGGTGCTTGTTTGAAAGGGCCCTGTTCAGCGGTGCTTGAGACGGCAGTGCCCTGTTCAGCGGTGCTTGTTTGAAAGGGCCCAGTTCAGCGGTGCTTGAGAAGGTGGTGCCCTGTTCAGCGGTGCTTGTTTGAAAGGGCCCTGTTCAGCGGTGCTTGAGACGGCGGTGCCCAGTTCAGCGGTGCTTGAGAAGGCGGTGCCCTGTTCAGCGGTGCTTGTTTGAAAGGGCCCTGTTCAGCGGTGCTTGAGACGGTGGTGCCCTGTTCAGCGGTGCTTGTTTGAAAGGGCCCAGTTCAGCGGTGCTTGAGACGGCGGTGCCCTGTTCAGCGGTGCTTGAGACGGCGGTGCCCTGTTCAGCGGTGCTTGTTTGAAAGGGCCCAGTTCAGCGGTGCTTGAGACGGCGGTGCCCTGTTCAGCGGTGCTTGAGACGGCGGTGCCCAGTTCAGCGGTGCTTGAGACGGCGGTGCCCTGTTCAGCGGTGCTTGTTTGAAAGGGCCCTGTTCAGCGGTGCTTGAGACGGCGGTGCCCAGTTCAGCGGTGCTTGAGACGGCGGTGCCATGTTCAGCGGTGCTTGTTTGAAAGGGCCCTGTTCAGCGGTGCTTGAGACGGCGGTGTCCTGTTCAGCGGTGCTTGTTTGAAAGGGCCCAGTTCAGCGGTTCTGGCGCAGGCATGGGTGTCACTCGCCACCTGACATGTGGCTGGCGGGGCCTTCCTGCCCATCTGTCCGTTGGCTTGCTGGGCCCTCCTGGGCTGCCGTACCGGGCCTCTGGGTGTCCTCCTGCACACCTGGGAGGGGGCTGGTGGGGCACTCCTGGGCAGCTGGCCTGCTGCCGGACTTGTCGGGCGTGCTGCCCTTCCCACCCTTCCCTGGTCGTCTGTGGCCCTTTGACACCTTTGGCGGTGTGCCAGGTGGCACCCCACTTCCAGACGGAGCCAGGGTAGGGATTTCGGTCCCTGGTGTCCGTGGCCTTTCGCGCCGGGCACTGCTAAGTTTTGGCTGCTTTTCCGGGGGTGGGCTGGCCGTGCCTTGGCTCCTAGCCGCAGTAGTTGCCCTTAAGGGTGGGGGACTCCAATGTCCTTGGACAACAGTCCTGATAGGTCCGGGTTTGGTGGTGGCTGAGGTGCTGATTGCTGCCTTATGAGATGGACGGGGTGGGGGAGTTGTAGGAAAGAGGTCAAGTTTTGAAAAGAAAAGCAATTTGGAAAGAGAGGGACGGGTAGGTGTAGTGGGTATGGGAGTGGAGGAAGAGGATGTGGTTGTAGGAGTGTGAAGTCTGGTGTCTTTGGGTGCAGGTGCTTGGGCTGGAGGCTGTCGTGAAGTGGATGGCTGTTGGGTGGGTGGCTGCTTGCGTTTGTGTGGTTTGGAAGAGGGGGTGACAGACACACTGGGAGAGGACACAGGGGACGTGTAAATGGTAGTGGGGGTGGTGACTGCACGTGTGCGGAGTGTTCTGGTGGGTGTGCTGGTGATGGACGTAGTGGATGACGATGTTGTGCATGCAAGTGTGAGTGGAGACGTCACAGGGAGGGAGGAGGGAGACAAGGAGGAGGGGGACACAGTGGAGGCAGTGGCTGTTGGCATGTCTGCATGTGGATGTTGCTTGGGTGAATGCTTGTGTGATCTGTGGTGCTTATGTCTGGATGAGCTGCCCTTGGGTGTTGAGGTGTGTGCAGGCTGGTCTGTAGGTGTGTCTGGGATAGGCAGAGGAACAGGGGAGTGGGACTGGGTTGAGGAAGTTGGAGAGGGGAGGCTAGACACAGGGACAATTGCTGCCGTCAGTGCTGAGGCCAGAGCGTTGAACGATCACTGATGGGCAGCCTGACCCGAATGAATGCCCTCCAGGTATGCATTTCTCGATGCACCTCCCTCTCTACACCCTGGATGGCATTCAAAAGGGTAGACTGCCCAACAATGATGGTCCTCAGGAGGTCAATGACCTCCTCACTGGGGGCAGCAGTGGTGACAGGGCAGGGCCTGAGGTGCCTGGGGCGAAGGAGATGGCCGGCTTCCTGGCCGAGCGGGCACGGGCCGAACGCTGAGGGGCTGCTGGGAGGGCGGGGCTGGTGCGCTGGGTGGCGGCTGTGCCTGTTGTTGCGGTGGGCACGGATGTTGCCGCCACCGCAAGGGAGCTCCCTTCCGAGGACGTGTCGGTGTCGCTGACGTCTCCACGGTTCCCCGTTGTGGAGCTCCCCTCGCCCTCCGTCTCACTGGTGTATTCGGAGTCGGTTGTATGGGCCTCCAGGCCCATGTGAGATGCAGCTCCCTCGTGCGCCGATGCCACTTCTCCTCCGCCTGATGATGCTAATGCACACATTAACAGTAAGACCAAAAAAAAGGGGGGGGGAAGAAAGAAAGACATGTTGAGTGCATGCATTGGCGGCACCGTTGGCGGAGAGGACAGACACAGAAGCGCCCAGCACTACGCCGCGCACTCGGGGTACACTACTCAATTATTGTGACTTGGCCTACAGGTCTATGGACGACAAATGCACACATATGTGAGGCCGGACCATGGATAGCTGAACATAGCACCCTACAGAGGTGGGGGCGGGGGCACAGGGCCATGCCTAATGGAGGGGCCTAGCCTACAGAAAGCGCCCTGGCCTAGAGATAGCCACAGCCCTCCTCCCCCACCCAGGCACCTCCACTGCACGCAAAGATAGCAGAATGTGCTGATACTCACCCCCTTGTGTCTGCTGTGATGTCCTCACGCGCCCATCCAAATCGGGGTAGGCCACCGCCAGGATCCGGGACATCAGGGGGGTCAATTGGCGGCTGGCACCCCTCCTACGTTGGGAGGCCATCCCCAGCAGAGCCTCGGCGGTCTTTCTGCTCCCGCGGCGGATGTCCTCCAACCTCTTTCGGCAGTGGGTGCCCCATCTGTTGTGGACCCCCAGGGCCCGGACGTCCTTGGGAATGGCACGCCAAATTTTGATCTTCTGATGGGCGCTGACCTATGTGACATGTACAGGGTGGGAAAATAAATATCATCACTTTTCTGCATGGTCGATGTGAGTTGCCCCCCCTCCCCAACCTTGTCATGTGGCACATGCTCTCATCTGTCGTGCGTTGCACTCCTCATTCACTCACCTCCCAACCATCTTACATCCACCCCACTCAACACAGGCATAGCCCATACTACGTGCTCCCTGTGTACTTACCTGTTGGTCTGGAGGACCGTAGAGTAGCGCATACTGGGGGAGGACCCCATCAACAAGTTTCTCCAATTCCTCAGATGTGAAGGCAGGGGCCCTTTCCCCAGTCGCATCAGCCATTGTATCTCCCAGACCGAGGTTACAGCAGCACTTGCAGTATAGGTCCTCTCCTGTGGATGATCAGGTCTCGAGTGATTAAGCAGTTAGAAAATGGGGGTCACGGCCGCGGCGGTGCGTACCGCGACCGCCGACGCACATCGTCATTGGCTCCTGAAACCCATAGGCTTCAATGTTAACCAATGCGGCTTAGCACCGCGGTCTTCGACCGCCTACCGCCACGGTGTGCCACGCCAGCGCATTGACCTCACATCCCATTGTCACACTTCACAGGTCAGGCAGCCGACATTTCAAGGGCCCACATGCCTTAATTTCTACTGCGTCACACAGGCCTAGGCCTTGCATTGCCACTCATACAAGCCATTCAATGCATAGCGAATCGTGTACTGTGCAAGCTGTGTGAACGTACCTGTGGGTTGCTTGACTCTGTGCTCCATGTTGTCCTTCCTAGGCACCGTCCGGTGGGACTTGCGAGGAGAAGGAGGAATCCTCCCGTGTACAGACCGCTGGTGGACCTGTCGACAATGGAAGAACGACATATCATACTGACATACAGGCTTGACAGAGCCACTATACATGAACTGTGTGCACAGCTGGAGCCAGACCTGATGTCCCCCATCCGCCAACCCACAGGGATTCCCCCTCTAGTGCAGGTTCTGTCAGTACTCCATTTTTTGGCAAGTGGATCATTCCAAACAACAGTGGCCATATCATCAGGGATGTCTCAGCCTATGTTTTCTAAAGTTTTGTCCAGAGTGTTGTCTGCCCTGATGAAATACATGCGGAGCTACATTGTGTTCCCTGAGGTGGGCGATTTGGCTACAGTGAAGGGTGATTTCTATGCCCTTGGATATACCCGCAACATAATTGGTGCCATTGATGGGACCCATGTGGCTTTGGTCCCCCCCAGTGGCAGTGAGCAGGTGTACAGGAACAGAAAAAGTTATCATTCAATGAATGTCCAGGTGGTCTGTTTGGCAGACCAGTACATCTCCCATGTAAATGCCAAGTTCCCTGGGTCAGTGCATGACGCGTACATTATGCGAAATAGCAGCATCCCTTATGTGATGGAACAGCTACAGAGACATCGTGTGTGGCTATTGGGGGACTCTGGTTACCCCAACCTGTCATGGCTACTGACCCCAGTGAGGAATCCCCGGACCAGGGCAGAGGAACGGTACAATGAGGCCCATGGGCGAACTAGGAGGATCATAGAAAGAACCTTCGGGCTCCTGAAGGCCAGGTTTAGGTGCCTGCATATGACAGGCGGATCCCTAATGTACTCACCAAAGAAGGTGTGCCAGATCATCGTGGCCTGCTGTATGCTTCACAACCTGGCTTTGCGACGCCAGGTGCCTTTTCTGCAGGAGGATGGTCCAGATGGTGGTGTTGTAGCAGCTGTGGAGCCTGTGGAGAGTGAAGAGGAGGAAGACGACAGGGACGACACAGACAACAGGGACACAGTGATACAACAGTATTTTCAGTAGCACACAGGTAAGAATCAACCACGCCATTTTACATTTACTTACAGCCTCCTGCCTCTCTACTGTCGGTGTTTCCACCCAGTTCCTGTTAACTGTTTTATGACTTTCCCTTCCCTTTTAAGAGCTGTATGCCCCACTGCGTGACTTCATGGACTACAGCTGTATGACAGTGGTATGTTGTCATTACAATGTAACTGAACATTTTTGCACCGTTATGTCTAATACATTTGTTAAGAATACAAGCAGACTCCAGATTTTTTGAGTGCAATAAGTGATTTAATTAAAGTGCTACATTTAGGTACATGATTGTAAAACGGTGATGGGTGGGGGTGGAGTAATGTCCACGGCAGAGTCCAGTTCTCAGTCTCACAGGTGCATTGTCCATATGCCTGTGGAAGGATGGAGCAGGGGCAGTTTAAGGTTGGACAGGGTGACAATGTGGGACAGTGGGATGACATCAGGGGGTATCGTTTGCTGGCGGGGGTCTTGGCATCCTACTCTGTCTTCTTGTGAGATCTCAGGTTCCGCTTGCGGGGTGGTTGTTCTTCTGCAGGAGGTGGGGTTCTGGTGGCCTGTCGTTGTGTGGGGGCCTCCTGTCCACTAGCACCGGCTGAGGTGGTAGGCTGTTCCTGGTCTAGGCTAGTGACAGGAGCCCTTTGGGGTGCCACATGGTCCCGCAATGTGGTGACTATCTGGTTAAGGGCCACGACGATGGTCCCCATTGCGGAACTAATGTTCCTCAGTTCCTCTCTGAACCCCATGTACTGTTCCTCCTGCAGTGCCTGGATCTCCTGGAACCTGCCCAGTACTGTAGCCATCGTCTCCTGGGAGTGGTGGTATGCTCCCATGATGGAGGAGAGGGCGTCTTGGAGAGTGGGTTCACTGGGCCTGTCCCCCCCCTGTCGCACAGCAGCCCTCCCAGTTCCCCTGTGTTCCTGGGCCTCTGTCCCCTGGACGGTGTGCCCACTACCACTGCCCCCAGGTCCCTGTTGTTGTTGGGGTGGTGGGTCAACCTGGGTGCCCTGTAGTGGCGGACACACCGCTGATTGACGTGTCCTGGAGACAGAGGCATGGGCCCGCTGGGTGGGAGCTGTGCTGGTGTTCCCAGAGGGGGTTAGGTCTGCTGTAGCCTGTGGCTGTCTGTGGGGAACCGACTGTCCCGAGGTCCCCGATGGGCCGGGCTGGTCATCTGGGTCCAGGGAGACAGAGCTGCTGTCATCACTGGGGGCCTCTTCTGGGGGTGGGATGGACATCTCTGGACCCTCCGTGGCGGTGTGGTGGTGTTCAGGTCCTGCAGGGGTATAAGGGTATGGTTATTGCTTCTGTGTGTGGCATTTCGTGTAATGGGTGGGAGGCCGTGTACCCAAGTGCAGGCATTCCCTTGTGGGGGATTTTGTGAGGGTGGCTTGTGGGGGTGATGTGGGGGTGCAGTGGGCATGCTTTGGTGATGGGTGTCCA
This sequence comes from Pleurodeles waltl, assembly GCF_031143425.1. Lineage (NCBI taxonomy): Eukaryota > Metazoa > Chordata > Amphibia > Caudata > Salamandridae > Pleurodeles > Pleurodeles waltl. Next base: position 833,752,679 of record NC_090444.1, read on the forward strand.
TGCTTTGTGGTCGCATGCAGGGCTTGGTGTTGGGATGGGTGGGTTGTGATGGTGAGCCATTTGCAGGGAGTAGGTGTGATGGGGGTGGGGGTGAGGGTGGGGGTATGATTTGGGATGCAGGTGGGGAGGGGGTGGGAAGAAGTAGTTAAGATTAGACTTACCAGAGTCCATTCCTTCAGATACTCCTGCGAGGCCCTCAGGATGCAGGATGTGCAAGACTTCCTCCTCCCATGCTGTAAATTCTGGGGGAGTAGGTGGGGGTCCGCCGCCAGTCTTCTGCACTGCTATGTTGTGCCTTGATACCATGGAACGGACCTTCCCCCGTAGGTCGTTCCAGCGCTTCCTTATGTCATCCCGATTGCGTGGATGCTGTCCCACAGCGTTGACCCTGTCGACTATCCTTTGCCATAGCTCAATCTTCCTAGCAATGGTGGTGTGCTGCACCTGTGCCCCGAAGAGCTGGGGCTCTACACAAACTATTTCCTCCACCATGACCCTGAGTTCTGCGTCAGAGAACCTGGGGTGTCTTTGGGGTGCCATGGGGTGGTGTGGATGAGGTGGGGGATGTTGTATGTGTTGTAGAGTGTGGTGTGTGTGGTGGTGTATGGTGTTTTGTGCGTGGTAATTGTGTAGGTGATATTGTGATTTGCCTCTGTGTGATGGTCTACTCTAAGCAGTGCTGTCTCTCTCTGTCCTTCAGTCGCTATTGTGGTCGTAAGGGTTTGTGGGTGATGTGGGTGTGTGTTTTATATTGTATTGGGTGTGTGGGAGTGTTGTTTGTATGTGTATCAGGTGTGTGTGTTTCAAATTGTCCAATGTGGTTGTGTTTTGTAAGGGTGTGTGTATTTTGACCGCAGCGGTGTGTACCGCCAATGGATTACCGCGGTTGAAAGACCGCCGCGTGGATTCGTGGGTCGGAATGGAATGGGCGTATTTCTGTTGGCGTGACGGTGGAGGTTTGGTCATCGCCAGTTTTTCGCTGACCTTTGGTGTGGCGGACTTTTGTTGATGTCGGGTTTTTGGCGGTTTGCCAGTTGCGGGTCAGAATGACCATGGCGGTTTCCCGCGGCCGCGGCGGTGTTATGACGGTGTTATGGCGGTCTTCTGACCGGCGGTAAGCGCCTTTTACCGCCGAGGTTGGAATGACCCCCTGTTTTCCTTATCTCATTTTTAATGCATGTATATACTCTGTTATCGTGTGGTATAAGCATAATTTATCTTTATATAAAATGTGTTAAATTGTGACTTAATGTGCTTATTATTGGTATTCATGTACAATATGTGAGTTATTTGAAGTATATATATATATATATATATATATATATATATATATATATATATATATATATATCACCACTAGGTAGTTATAGGTAGGACCATGTTTCCATAGAAAAAGCATTTTTTGACTTGCCTATATCTTTAGCACTGTTTGATGAATCTTCACAAACTTTTCCCCAACAAATTTTGCAGTGATTCTTGTTGCCCACAAAAATGTTCGGGGTGATCCGTCAAGCTAGAGCAGAGAAAAAAGGGGACACGTCTACAGCCCATAATGCTGGACAGAATTACACCAAATTTGGCAGAAAGCTAGCTTTCGGTATGCAGCTCACACTTCTGCTTATTTGGTGTAAATCTGTTCAGTAGTTTTTGAGATATTAAAAGGAAAATACATTTGTATCTTCCTGGCCTCTGTGCGCAGCGGGGTTGGAGAAAATTCTGCACTGCAAAATTACTGACATGGAAACACATGGGAGGACATTTGACATGAATTAGCAGTAATAAAAATATTGGAATATTGTTGGACCTGGCTTTTTGACGGGGTCATCCCCAAACTTTTTGCCTCCTTCCTCCTAATTTTTTCTGACCTGTTGTTGTTGGCTTTTGACCTCTGGGCACTTTACCACTGCTAACCAGTGCTAAAGTGCATATGCTCTCTGTGTAAATTGTACTATTGATTGGTTTATCCATGATTGGCTATTTAATTTACTTATAAGTCCCTAGTAGAGTGCACTGTATGTGCCTAGGGCCTGTAGATTAAATGCTACTAGTGGGCCTGCAGCACTTGCTGTGCCACCCACTTCAGTAGCCCCTTAACCTTGTCTCAGGCCTGCCATTGCAAGGCCTGTGTGTGCAGTTTCACTGCCACTTCGACTTGGCATTTAAAAGTACTTGCCAAGCTTAGTACTCCCCTTTTTCTACATATAAGTCACTCCTAATGGGCGCCCTAGGTAACCCCTAGAGCAGGGTGCTGTGTGGGTAAAAGGCAGGACATGTACCTGTGTAGTTATATGTTCTGGTAGTGTAAAACTCCTAAATTCGTTTTTACACTACTGTGAGGCCTGCTCCCTTCATAGGCTAACATTGGGGCTACCCTCATACACTGTTGAAGTGGCAGCTGCTGATCTGAAAGGAGCAGGAAGGTCATATTTAGTATGGCCAGAATGGTAATATAAAATCCTGCTGACTGGTGAAGTCGGATTTAATATTACTATTCTAGAAAGGCCACTTTTAGAAAGTGAGCATTTCTTTGCACTAAAATCTTGTTGTGCCCTTCAATCCACGTCTGGCTAGGTTTAGTTGACAGCTCCTTGTGCATTCACTCAGACACACCCCAAACACAGGGTACTCAGCCTCACTTGCATACATATGCATTTTGAATGGGTCTTCCTGGGCTGGGAGGGTGGAGGGCCTGCCCTCACACAAAGGACTGCCACACCCCCTACTGGGACTCTGGCAGACAGGATTGAACTGAAAGGGGGCTTGGTGCATTTCTTAGACACTCTTTGAAGTCACCCCCACTTCAAAGGCACAACTTAGTATAAAAGAGGGCCTCTCCCCTACCTCATCAGACACTTGCTGGAGAAGAAACCTGAACCAGAAACTACATCCTGCCAAGAAGAACGGCCTGGCTGCTCAAAGGACTCACCTGTCTGCTTTTCTACAAAGGACTGCTGCCTTGCTGTTGGCCTGCTGCCTTGCTGAACTGCCTGGCTGCTCAAAGGACTCACCTGTCTGCTTTTCTACAAAGGACTGCTGCCTTGCTGTTGGCCGGCTGCCTTGCTGAACTCTTGTCTGGCCGTAAAAGTGCTCTCCAAGGGTTTGGATAGAGCTTGCCTCCTGTTCCCTGAAGTCTCAGGACCAAAAAGACTTCTCTCTTCCACTTGGACGCTCCGTGCGCCGAAATTTTCGACGCACAGCTTGTTCCGCGGCAAGAAAAACACCGCACACCGACGCTGATCGACGCGACGCCTTCGGGACGACCGAAACGTTGACGCACGGCCTCGCAAGGACAACACCGCCCGACTTCCAAGGAGAAATCGATGCGACGCCTGCCGTGAGATCGAAACTTCGACGCGCAGCCCCGCAGAACGACGCGCAGCCGGAAAACTAGCAGGAAAATCCACGCACAGACCCGGGACATCTGGTACTCCCCGCGATCCACAGAAAGAGACTGTCCGCGCGCCGGAAAACAACGTACGACTTCCCGCGTGGAAAATAACGACGCAAGTCCGTGTGTGCTGAGGAGAAATCGACGCACACACCAGTTTTCCACGTATCTCTTCTCCTGTGGCCCTCTGAGGAGATTTTCCACCAGAAACCAGGTACTTTGTGTTTGAAAGAGACTTTGTTTGCTTTCTAAAGACTTAAGACACTTTATATCACTTTTCAGTGATATCTTTGCAAATTCATATTGCAACTTTGATCATTTTGACCTGCAAATACCCAGATAAATATTATATATTTTTCTAAACACTGTGTGGTGTATTTTTGTGGTGTTATATTATGGTATTGTATGATTTATTGGACAAATGCTTTACACATTGCCTTCTAAGTAAAGCCTGACTGTTCGTGCCAAGCTACCGGAGGGTGAGCACAGGCTGATTTTGGATTGTGTGTGACTTACCCTGACTAGAGTGAGGGTTCTTGCTTGGACAGAGGGCAACCTGACTGCCAACCAAAAACCCAATTTCTAACAAATATTATATTTATTTTGGCTATAAAGATTTTTGCTGTGAGGGGGTGCGTAAAAGAAACTCAGACAGAAATAAAATCTCATGTTAGGATTTTGAGATTTGGAATGTTATTGCCATCACCTTTCTTTGATTGTACTAATGATGAACTATTGCACAAAACTTAATATTAAATAAACTGTTGGAAATATTATTGATAATTGATACTAGATCAATGAGTGCCTCAGCATTGCTGTAAATCCAATGGCTGAACACACAAACAATCACCAACACATACTTCAATCCACCACATGCAGGCATCTCAATGAAATCCAACTGCTTGCTGCTGAATGGTCCTCCTGCTCTTCCAATGTGGCTCAAATTCACCACTGTCCCTTTTCCCACATTTAGTTGCTGACAGATTACACACCGATGGCATAGTGCCTCTGCAACTTGCCTGAATTTCAGATCGAACCAATCAACTTTAAACAACCTAACCATGGCATCTCTTCCAATATGTGCTTGTCCATGGTAGTAGCGTGCCATCTGAGTCAACAAACTGTTTGTCAGCACCATCTGACCCTCTTCAGAGACCCAAATCTCATCTGGTCTTTGAACACATTTTAACTTCACCCAAAGCATTTTCTCTTCCTTGTCTGCATTTTTCTGCAATGTTTTCAGTTCTTCTAGCGTATCAATCACCTTCAAGGCAAACCTTGCACAATTATTTTCTTCTTCAGGCATTAGTTCCCACTTGTCTTTAAACAATATACAGTTCAATGCGCAAAATCTTGCGACTTGATCTGCATATCCATTTCTCAATGAAATGTAATCTTGTGTCTTTTGGTGTGCACTGCATTTTACTACAGCAATTTCCTAAGGTAACTGTATTGTGTACAACAATGCTTTAAGATCATGAAGCTTCTAATGTGCCTGTAATTGTGCACACAGCATATCCTGCTCTCAGTGTGTCTGTCCCGTCTCTGAGACACGAATCATCAACAAAGCCAATTTGGTCTTGTCTCTAATATCAGGCCTCGGTTTTGTACACAATTCAGCCACCTCAAGACAATCAAGACAATCATGTTCAATATCTTCTTCCTTTTCAATTTCACTAGTATCACTTGGAAGCAATGTTGCTGGATTCAGCACTGTACATCTTTTCAATGTTCCATTTGGAGCACCCAATATGCTCGTCTCACACCCTGTCAGTCTTGCACCCTTCAAGTATTTTATTTTCTTCCTTGTCATTAAAATCTCAACAGAGTGTGGTACCATTACCGTCAAAGGGTATCCCATGACTACCCGCTCGCATTGGGAAAGACTTTGACCAACTGCGGTTACTGCGCGCAGGCAACCTGGTAAAGCTGCTGCAACCGGGTCCAAGGTACCTGCAAAAATAGGCTACTGGGCGATAAGCACCTCCTTGGACCTGTGACAAAACAGACAAAGAACAAGCATCTCGTTCATGGCAAAACAATGTGAAAGGCTTTGTTTAATCAGGCATTCCCAACGCTGGAGCTCTGCACAAACTCTCTCTCAATTCAGTGAATGCTTTCATCTGACATTCATCTAGGGTAATGGGATCTGTAACTTCCTTATGTGTCAACTGTTGCAAAGGTTTAGCAAATTCAACAAAACGTGGAATCCACTGTCTACAGTACCCTACTGTTCCCAGAAACATCCTGATATCTCTCTGTGAAGTCTCTGCAGAATCATAGTAATTCTCTCCCTAAAGATTCTCTTCAATCCCTTCTCAATCTGGTGTCCCAGGTATTTTACTGATTTTTGGCAATACTGCAATTTCACAGGGGAAACTTTGGGGGTGATTCTTACCTTGGCGGGCGGCAGAGGCCGCCCGCCAAAGTACTCCCGCCAGAACACCGCACCGCGGTCGTCAGACCGCTGCGGTGATTCTGGGTTTTCCACTGGGCTGGCGCCAGCCCAGTGGAAAACAACCTTCCCACGAGGACGCCGGCTCTGAATGGAGCCGGCGGAGTGGGAAGGTGCGACGGGTGCAGTGGCACCCGTCGCGTATTTCAGTGTCTGCAAAGCAGACACTGAAATACAAAGTGGGGCCCTCTTAGGGGGGCCCCTGCAGTGCCCATGCCATTGGCATGGGCACTGCAGGGGCCCCCAGGGGCCCCACGACACCCCATACCGCCATCCTGTTCCTGGCGGGCAAACCGCCAGGAACAGGATGGCGGTATGGGGTGTCAGAATCCTCCATGGCGGCGCAGCGAGCTGCGCCGCCATGGAGGATTCATTTGGGCAGCGGAAAACCGGCGGGAGACCGCCGGTTTTCCACATCTGACCGCGGCCAAACCGCCGCAGTCAGAATGCCCTGCGGGGCACCGCCAGCCTGTTGGCGGTGCTCCCGCCAACCCTGGCCCCGGCGGTCCATGACCGCCGGGGTCAGAATGACCCCCTTTATGTCCAAATTCTCCTAAATGATTCAAAAGGGCAATCGAGTCATGTTTACACTCGTCCCTTGTTCTGGATGCGATCAATAAACCATCAATGTACTACACTACAGTCGATTGGCATGGTAATTCCAATGACTCCAGGTTCTTTTTCAAGATCTGATTAAACAGTGATGGTGACTCCGTGTACCCTTGTGGAAGCCTGCACCAGCTGTAGACTCTGTCTAGGAATTTGAAACTGAAAAGAAACTGACTATCGAATCTGAAACAGTATCACTGCTGGATTGGGCACTACCGACAGCATTTAACCACCATGTCATTCACTTTTCGCAAGTCCTGCACAACATACACTTTCCCACATGGCTTTTTCAAGCCCATTATCGGTGAATTACATGGGTTGCTCAGTACTTCTTTCAAAACTCCTTGTTTTAGGAAGTCTCCAATTATTTGTGCCACTTTTACAAAACATCTTGTGCCATGTTGTACTGTGGAAGCTGCGAGAACACTGCATTGAGCTTCAGAGTGATTTTAACCAGCTCTACTCCCTTAATCAGACCTACTTCCTTCCCTGTCAAATCCCAGACCTCTTCCTTCACGGTTCCCTGCAAATCTGAATGCAGTTCTTTCACAGAAAACATTGGGAAAAACTCAATCAATGGGCATTCTCCAGGGGCGTTGTTAACCATCATCTCAGTCGCCTGGTCTTCCTCATCATCACTTTTTGTTTGGACTTCTATCCCTGTGTCTGAACAATTAATGGAACATTTTGTCTTCCACAGTAAGTCTCTTCCCAATAGGGATATAGGACTTGAATTGCACACTACAAATCTATGCAATCCTTGATAATTTCCAATTTTGTCAACTGTCTGTTCTCCACTCCCACAACTTTAACTGTTCTGCCTGAAAGAGGTAAATTTGGGACTTCCATGCTTCTTACAGTAGAGCGCGTAGCTCCTGTATCCACCAAGAACGAAACCCTATAACCCATCACTTTTTCCGTCACAAAAGGCCCCCTCTGATCCACTTCTAGAAAGCAGCAAGCATACAAGCTCCTTTATCCGAACTATCACTCATCCATTCTTCGTTTATTTCATTCTCACTGTAAAATGGAAACTGATGCACTGTGTTATTACTACTATCTTGTCTCTGGCCTGTGACCTGCTGAGTAAGCATCACCTGTTGCTGTTCCATCAGGGCTTGAGGTATCTGCATTTGCTGTCTAGGTACCATGGGGACCTGCTGCTGTACTGATTGTAACTGGGTAAATTGTGCACGTGGCACCTGCATTTGCTGCACCGGTAAGAAATTCTGTCCCCGATACAGAGCATTAGGAATAAATCGTTTCCTTCTTTGGACTTTCACAGTTTGAAATGTACTGACGTCACCTTGCTAAACAACACCATCCTGCGCCATCAACGGACACTCCCGCTTCCCTTGTCCCACGTTTCCGCACAAATTACATGGCAACATCTTTTTTATTCCCTGCATGTCATTTTGAACAACCACAGTCCCTAAGTCCGGACCACGCATCATGTCAATTCCACGTCCTCTACCTCTCACTTGAGGCTGAAACATAACAGCTCGCTGTTGCATAGGCATAGGCGGTACTATAGCTCCATGCACTCCTGACTGAGCTGCTTTTATTTGCATCACTATCGCTTTCTCCTTCAACTTTTTCTGCTTCAATTGAATCTCATCACTACAGTATTTTGCATAATGCAACACCTTATAAATTGGCTTTGCCTGGCAGCAAATTAAATAATTCTTGATCATCTGCCCTACTTCTGGCCTCAAATCCTTAACAAACCTGAACACAAAATGCAACATATCTTTCGGCTCAACTGCTTCCTTACCTCTGTACTCCTTAAATGCCTTCAACAATCTTTCATAGTAGGTATGTATTGACTCTTTAGACTCTTGGACCGTTCTATCAATCCACTGCCAATCAATGTTTTTGGGAGAAATCCTTGTCTTCAGGAACTCAATCACCTTATAATAATTTTTCATTACCTCAGGAGATGGGGCATCTGTTACCTTGTCCCTTTCCGGTTCGCTTGTTGGCCAGTCTACTGCTCTCTTACACTCGACCCACAAGTCAGCTGGTACCACTATCTCAAATAATGTGTTCAAGTCTTCCCACAAACACTTGGAAAGTTTTGCAAACCTCTCTGTCTGTTGATACCACTCAACCGGCTTCTCTTTCAATTTTCGATAATCATTTGTGAATGACAATATATCACTCCTGTGCCATGGAACATGAACAAACTGCCCTCCTGGAATTTCTCTCATCGGAAGGATCTTTACGGATTCTCCCTTGTCGACACCTTCAGACCCCTCTTGTGAATCCCGCTTTCGTTTATCTTTTTTCTTTGTCCATCTTCCTTCCCACTTCTCTAATGCTCCCCAAATCTGAGCACTCTGTAGCAATTATCTCAAATGTGTCTTCATTCCTGCTGATCTCATTTGTTCAAAATCCTCTGCCTCGAAATCTAATCTGTAGCTGCGTTTCAAATACTTAGTTTTCCCAATGTCAATATTGTGCTTCTCTGCTAGCTCTGCTAATTTCTGATGTATTTTACTCACTTCTCTTGTAATCTTTGGACACAAATACCTCAGCTCTTCTTCCTTGTAAGATTCTAATCTGTTCGCGCCCATTGTTCCCTCAACTAACTCTGTTGCTTCTATATTCAGCCTCACACGATTTAGCTGATCTTCACCCTTGGATGTATTTTGAGGAGTGTTTAGACTGTCCAACCATTCACTCAACTGCTGGGCTGACAATCCCTGTAATGAAATGTTACTCGCATTTGGTACTGGTAACTGTTGCATCACTGCAACTGAATCTTGCGGTGTCAATAGTTTCGAACTCTGACTTACACTCGGGCCATTCACTGCATCTGGAAGCGCCACGAGTGGACTAAGATCCATTAAAGGTCTAGATCCATTGAAAGTCTGTCCTGCAGATGACATCAATTGCACAAGATCATTCACTCTCCTTCTTACGAGACTCTGTGTCATGTCATTCTGTTCCCCTGCTTCTGATTTATTTTGTGCAAATAAAGGTACCACTGGACTAACAGTAATTGGTAGCAATATTGCATCTGGTGCGGCCCTAACATTTGCACCTTGGGGAAAGGTTACCCTCATTGCCTTATTCATAACTGGTGTAATATCTAACTGTGTTCCTGTCATTGGGGTAAACTTCAGCAAACCCTGCATCTGTGCCAGAGGCAATAACATTGGTGTTGGATCCATTTGGACCAGCATTGGTTTCGGAAGCATTTGCTCCCTTGGCACCACTAGGTTCGAAACTGTCTCAAGAACCGGTATCTCTGGATAAGTTCTCTGAACTGAAGGTGGGTGCATCTGTGCTTGTACCACAGTAGTTGTCCCTGCATTAGGTGTACTCTGTACTACACCCGGTATCTGTCCTCCTTCTGCCTGTACTGCTCCCTCAGCCCCCTGTGCTGGTGCCGGAGCAGCAGTAGTAGTACTAGTACTTGGACCCCCTGCATAAGTGGTTAAAGGTGGAGGTCGATCTCTTAACAGCTGCGTAATAAGATCCTCAACATCAGAATTTTCCTCATCAACATAAGTCTTTCTCTTTTTCTTTTTCCCTGCACTTTCATCCTCTTTAGCACTATCTTCCTTCTCTGACTCATCTTCCTCCAAAATGGCAGGAAACAACTTAACATCCTGTAATGTCACTGCTCTCCATTTCTTTTGTTCCCAATCCCATCTAGCTTCAGCTAAAGATTTCTCTACTCGCTTCATTCTCCTTTTGAACTTAATTTCTTGTTGTTGTCTGGCTACCAGCTCCCTAACCTCTAAAGATTCGAACTGTGCTGGTCTCAGTAACGGCTTCATATAATATAACAACATTCGCAATTCATCCAAAATTCGCACATTAAACATTCCATGCCCTGGAAACGTGAAAGACCCTTGCTTTTTAGTTAGCTTAGACCATTGCTTCAACCACACACACGGTGCTACACCTCGCTCTTCCATCACAATGTAAGCCGGAGTATTTTCCGGTGGGGTCGACTCCCCCACTGACGCTTTAATGTAAGTATCACCCTTTATGGCACTCTTAAACTTCATTTTACCTGTTTTATTTACTTCGATTCAATAATTAAATGACTTTTACTCCCAAGATTCCTTTCACCAGTTTACTCAACCAATTGCCTCTTACGTATGGCTGCCAATCCACTCGCGACCCTTCTCACTAACCCACCTATCCCAGCACGGCACACTCCGACGTCACACTCACAAACAGCGGCAGACAAAGGGGGTCATTCCAACTTCGGCGGGTGGCGGAGGCCGCCCGCCAAAGTTCCCCCGCCAGAATACCGCACTGCGGTCAAATGACCGCCGGGGTCATTCTGACTTTCCCGCTGGGCGGGCGGGCGGGCGACCGCCAAAAGGCCGCCCGCCCGCCCAGCGGGAAAGACCCAGCAACGATGAAGCCGGCTCCGAATGAAGCCAGCGGAGTTGCTGGTGTGCGACGGGTGCAGTTGCACCCGTCGTGATTTTCAGTGTCTGCTTTGCAGACACTGAAAATCTTAATGGGGCCCTGTTAGGGGACCCCACGACACCCGTCTTGTGGCTCGTCCTCTTCCTTCGACTCACACAACTAATGCAACTTATTGCGAGCACTTTATCCAAGTACCAATAACTAAAAACCACCTGCTGGTTTACTACAGGAAGGGACACAATCGCTTCAGAGACCTTAGGGATTTTCACTAATGGCTCTTTTGCTCATGTAGCTATTACTCTTTCCCAGTCTCCCACATTCGTAAGCAAACTTCGACCCGCAAATTTAACTCTCAACTGATCAATGGGTCTGTGCTGGTGCACATAGAACTCACCAAATCTCAGTCGAAATTTTTTCTTTTACTCATCTATCTCACACAATGACTTGTTGACTATGCCTGATCAACCTACTAAACCAGACAGATTACAACATATAACCAAGTGTCTCCTACACTTGTCAATATACTCCAGAATCTTAGACATTGCAAGGTCCGTACATCACCAACAGCTACGTGGATAATTTTTTAGCACAAAGCGCCACACACATATGAAGTTCGAGGACTTCCCTACTCTCATACTAAGGAGTACACACAGTCCTGCTAACTTCAACTGGAGTACTCAAACTCCCTACTTTACCTCACATACATCACAATTCATCTGTGATTTGCTTAAGCCTGTGCAAGCACAATCTACTACTTTCACACTATCCCAAAACACGCCGGGAACATACCAAACTTACTAGCGGGATCCAGGATCTGGGAAAGTCATTTCTGGGCTCCAGGGGACATCATCTTTGCTACAATTGCCATTTCAGAAAAACAAAATTCAAAACCTAATAAAAATACACACAACCACCTTAACTTTAAACTACCACCATAACCAATAATTACCACATAACTAGTTCTCCAAGGAAACCAACAATCAAGCTAAAACTGCTAGTGTGCCTGGTTCTTAGTAAGTAAAGTTACAAGGGGGCACGTATAGGTCAAGTAACCTTTTGAATCTCATGGAGTATCCTAGTCATGCAGTAACCATAGAATCAATAACTAACATCAGTTATCAAGATACATTCTATGGAAAACAACTTAAAACATCAGATTCAAGAATGACCACTACTCAGGAAAAGGGTTAACAAGTTGTATTCCCTATTGCTTAAAATTCTGAGTCATCTGTTAGTTCAATCTTTATTCAAATCAATTCTTTATTATTCATAAGTTAAAAGACTTAGGGGGTTATTACAACTTTGGAGGAGGTGTTAATCCGTCCCAAAAGTGACGGTAAAGTGACGGATATACCACCAGCCGTATTACGAGTTCCATAGGATATAATGGACTCGTAATACGGCTGGCGGTATATCCGTCACTTTACCGTCACTTTTGGGACAGATTAACACCTCCTCCAAAGTTGTAATAACCCCCATTATCTCTTGAAGAAAACATATACGGCAAAGAAACACCATAATTACAGGTTGATTTATTTTTTGGTACACCCTGAGAAGGAATGTGGCATTTGCGTGAGTAGAGTTTCACCCCCACTCCAACCAACACCCCAAACTCTCAATGCCACCCATCAGCTATTTTTGTTTTGGATAGGAACATGTATCAATAATGAACGACTATTGTGTGTCTTAGATCCTACAAACAAGGGTCAACAAAGAACAAAAAAATATTTATCTGAAAAATAATGCCACATCAAAACTAAACTCCTCTTCTGAACCTTTTATTCAGCATCAGAGTGTTGAGAAGAAGGCACTGTGCTCATTATCAGCTATACTCTATAACTAGTGAAGGCCAAAACAGCCTGTACAAGTTTATCCGTGGATGCAACTTCCAGCATTACAGAATCTCAAGCCAAGAGACGAACGTGGTGTGACGAAGTGATTTATTGATTTTGACATATTAAACATAACAAATTTATTTTTCCACAGTCATCATTTCATTGCACACCAAATCCTATATTTCAAAAAGGTGAATATTGTCTGCAAATAAACATTAAAACAGTGGAGACTTGTCATAGATTCCATTACATTTGGCTTTTGGAAAGTCTTTTAATGTATAGGTTTGTACGATGTTGACACTGCTTGCCCCATGCGTATGGATTAGTTTAGAAGTTACTTATCGTGAATGTTGTTTGTTACTGAATGAGACTGTTACTTTTAGTCAAGACAATGCACCGCACATCTGAGGTGTTACTGCAGATGAAGCAAAACATGCAGCTCTCAACAAGTGCAATTCTAACAATAAGGCTGTCTTGGAAGACGCTCCTTAACTGCAAGTAAGCAAAATAGCAGCTTCATGAACTACATTGAAACGCTTGGTGTCTAATCATAGCAGAGTTGTTGGATGTGATGTTTCTTTTTTTAATTGAAATACACTTGACAAGTACAAATTTATGTATTTTGCTTCTATCGCCTTGTATCAGCGTCCCAAGCCAAACATGAGAAATTATAAATAAAATAGTTATATATTGACTTGGGTTTTAGGTGGCCTGTAGCCTAGGAAGCTTTTAAGTGCCGAGCGGGAGTGTTGAATTTTAAAGACAGGACCAGGAGAGAGTCGATGTGGGTGAACAAGACCGAGGGCTTGAGGCATTTGTCATAAGCATGAGTGCGCCTCAGTGAAGGAACAGTCAACAAACTAATGATAAAATCTCTGATTAGAAGAGCAGATAGGAGGTTATATTTTTGATAAGGAGGCATCATAATTAATTTAACTCCTGCATTTCCACAATATTACAAATCATTAGAGCAGCAAACAGAAATATGTGTTAATACACCCCTCTAACACCATCAAGAAGATATGTCACAAAATTCTGAGCTGTCACGATTTACCAGTAAGGGACACTTTTTTGTATCGTTCCCTTTTTGTCATTAGAGCTACTTGTTTGGTGCCTGGGCCTATTTTATGTCTCACGGACAGTGGAGTGTACTTTAAATACCACTCGAGGCTTTGGTAGAAGAGAACTGCATTGGTCATCGGTCTAATCAGCCTCTGAGAGCAACAGTTGAAATAGGCTAATACAACAAATAAGTTCCTTGTTCCATGTTTGACAATTAGTAGTTTGCCAAGAACTGTTTTAGTTGTGTGTCACTTGCCAAAAAAAGCTTTCAACGTCACGAGTAATTTACTTTAGTTTGCTAGCCAAGAACTTTGAAAATCAGAGGCATTCCCATGTGATAGCGCATTTTTTGAATATGACGATGCAAAGGCAACTCTTGATGTACCTTCAACAAAATGATAGGGTCTGACAGTGGTGGCTGGTGAATTTTAAAGGTGGTGGGGCGTAAGACCAACCCTGCAAGCTGCACCCAATCTTAGATGGATCAAAATAGCAATGAGTGAAATTTATCACATACTTTAAATTCTCTACCCAGGCGTATCAGTTTTCAAGTGCGTTAATTAGTCCCTCCTCCAGGCACTCCTAATCGAGGCATAAGGTAGCCCTTGAGTTCAGGCTCTAATTTGTTTGAGTGAGTGTGTTCTGGAACATCCTAGGCTGTTTTTTAAACAACTTTTCTTTATTTACTATTTTGAAAATAAGTGTGACCTTGGATTATATGGTTGATTGAAATGTTTGCACAATTACAACAGTCTCATCAAAACATTTGTCACAAACCTGTGCATTAAGCATGTTGCGTCTATAAATAAATCTTCCCTGGGAGGGTGAGCAGTTGGACTGGGACTGCGCGTCTTTCACATTAACACTTGTTGACACGGTCGCCTCACCCATACCACTGAGGGAAAAAGGACTGCCAGTCTGTTGCTCCAATACTGTGTGCAAGTACTGGAAGAGCAATAAGTCTGAACCCCTTTATGATAGCAACAGGCATTGTGAGACATTCCCATGCCTTTCAGCTCTAACTATAGCACTCTCAATTTTACCCTGCAGTATGCAGCATAAAAGACTTGTGTGTTGGATGCAAGTCAAAGCCAGAGAAACAAATCTGATGAAATTAAATACTTGGAGTATACAGGGACATATATACGCCATTTCACATGAAGTGTAAAGTGTGATATGAAACAGAAGGCATAAGTATTCTTTCCAGAGAAAATAAACACTGGGCTCAACACCCCTGATCCATCACTCTCATTGGTAACAAACTCACAACACATCATCCTCCAGATGACAGTCCTAATCTAATTGTTCAGCACAATGGAAATTAAAAAAAAGCTTTTTATTCATTGAGGCACATAACAGCAGGCTTCATAAGAAGGTATGAGATTGTCAGAAGGGAAGCAATTGGAGTTGGAGAAGGGTGAGCAACTGAAAGCTGGAGCCAGGTGCGAGCCAGGGGGCTGGCTATGGTTCAGTTAGAAGTCATTTTTGAACTTCCAACCTAAAACCAATGAGCTCTCACGGGAGGTGATTGAACCTAATGGTTACAGTTGTTGACCATATAACATGGGAACCCATGTTCAAATCCTGGCCTCACTTTAGCTTTATAGCATTATGTGAATCATGACAAGTCTCTGTGCCAGAAAAACATCATGCAACATAGCCTGCATCTGTTAGGAAGGACTCTTATGGCCTTAAGGAAGGTCTGTACTGCTATTTAACATTGCCAACAGTAAAATGTCTGCTTGTCACCCCACGCTCCAATCACATCCTTTAAAAGTTGAGGAAAAGCATTAATCTTAAATGTCAGAGAGAGAGAGACTCTAGTGGGTGTACTGCACAGAATAAAACTGGAAAATCTGGGGTCAGTCCTGGTTACCCTGCTAGATCAAAGTGTGTGATCCTAAGCAAACACATTCTTTCACCGAGCCCATGTTCAATATCACATAGTAGAGCACTTTGAAATACTTGTGTTCACGAGAAATTTATTATTAAAATATATCAAAATACAAAATAGATACCCTAAAACATCAAGGGGGTAATTACAACATTGGTGGTAAAAGCCGCTTACCGCCGTGCAGAAGACCGCCAATACACCGCCGCGGCCACGGAATACCGCCACAGCTATTATGACCCACATCTCGGAATCCGCCGAAATTCACACACCCACACAAGTCCGCCACACCAAAGGTCAGTGATAAACTGGCGAAAACAAATCCTCCACCGTCACGCCAACAGAAACACGCTCATGCTATTACGACCCACGAATCCACACGGCGGTCTTTCAACCGCGGTATTCCATTGGCAGTACACACCGCCGCGCTCAAAATATACACACATCTCCAAAACACCGCCACATTGGACAATTCAAAATACACACACCTGATACACATACAAATAACACTGCCACACACCCAACACAATATAAAACACACACCCACACCAGCCCCAAACCCCTACGACCAAAAATCAGAGACGAAGGTGACAGAGAGAGAGCACAGCAATAGAGAACCCCACCACACAGAGGCAGAAAACACCATCACCCACACAACATCCACGCACAAAATTCCACACACCACTACACATCACCACACACATCACCACATACACCACCCCACACATCACCTACACCACCCCATGGCACGCCAAAGACACCCCAGGTTTTCCGGGGAGGAGCTCAGGGCCATGGTGGAGGAAATCGTACGGGTAGAGCCACAGCTATTTGGATCACAGGTGCAGCACACCTCCATAGCCAGGAAGATGGAGCTATGGCAGAGAATCGTCAACAGGATAAACGCAGTGGGACAGCACCCAAGAAATCGGGAGGACATCAGGAAGAGGTGGAACGACCTACGGGGGAAGGTGCGTTCAGTGGTCTCAAGGCACAACATCGAGATTCAGCGGACTGGCGGCGGACCCCCACCTCCTCCCCCACAACTAACAACATGGGAGGAGCAGGTCTTGACCATTATGCATCCAGAGGGCCTCGGAGGAGTCAGTGGAGGACTGGACACTGGTAAGTCAAATCTTAACTATCATATCCCCCACCCTACCTGCATGCTATCACACACCCCCACCCTCACCCCCTCCCCTATCACTCCAACTCCTCACCAATGCACTTATAACACAAACCACCCATCCCAACACCAAGCCCTGCATGACACAACTAAGCATGGACACCCATCACTAAAGCATGCCCACTGCACATACCCATAACACCCCTGAACCATCATCACACAAGCCCCCACACAGGAATGCTTACACTGGGGTACACGCACACCCACCCATTGTACACCATGACACACACACATGCAATAATCATGCTTTTATACCCCTGCAGGACCACTACGTAACGTCACCAGACAGGAGGGTCCAGACATGTCCACTCCACCCCCAGAAGAGGCCAACAGTGATGACAGCAGCTCTGGCCAATTGGATCCAGAAGACCAGCCCGGACCATCGTGGGCCTCGGGACAGTCGGTTCCCCTCGCACAGGCACAGCCCAACACTGACCTTTCACCCTCTGGTAACACCAGCACAGCACCCACCCAGCAGGCCCATACCTCCGTACCCAGGACACGTCAGTCAGGTGTGTGTCCACCACTACAGGGAACCCAGGATAACCCACCACCCCAACAACAACAGGGGCCTGGGGGCAGTGGTAGTGGGCACACGGTCCAGGGGACGGAGGAACTGGAACACAGGGGAACTGGGAGGGCTGCTGTGCGACAGGGGGCGGACAGGCCTAGGGAACCCACTATCCACGAGGCCCCCTCCTCCATCATGGGAGCATACCACCACTCCCAGGAGACAATGGCAATGGTCCTGGCCAAGTTTCAGGAAACCCAGCGCATGCAGGACAAACAGTATTTGGGGTTCAGGGAGGAGCTCAGAACCATCAGCTCCGCACTGGGCACCATCGTAGGGGTGCTGAAGGACATACAAAAGACCATGAGGGACACTGTGGCACTCCAAGGGGCCCCTGACACTAGCATGGATGATGAACTGCCCACCACCCCCGCCGGCGCTAGTGGACAGGACGCCCCGCCACAGGACCACCACACCAGCATCCCATCCCCTGCAGACGGAGAACCACCCCGCAAGCGGTCCCTGAGATCCAGGAACAGGACAGACATGTTCACTCCTGTGGGGGGGGGGACCAAAGTCACATAGGTCCCATCAATGGCACCTATGATGTTAGGGATATGTCCCAGGGCATAGAAGTCACCTTTAATTGTAGCCAAATCCTCCACCTGAGGGAAAACGATGTAGCTCCTCACCTGTTTCAGCAGGGCAGACAACACTCTGGACAACACAGGCTGGGACACATAGGCTGGGACATCCCTGATGCCATGGCCACTGTTGTCGGAAATGACCCACTTGCTAGGAAATGGAGCACTGATAGCACCTGCACTTGAGGGAGGATTTCTGTGGGATGGCGGATTGGTGACATCAGGTCTGGCTCCAACTGGGTACACAGTTCCTGGATTGTGGCACAGTCAAACCTGTAGGTGATGATTAAATGTCGCTCCTCCATTGTTAACAGGTCCACCAACGGTCGGTACACCGGAGGATTCCGCCATCTCCTCACATGTCCCAGCTGACGGTGCCTAGGAAGGACAACAGCGACCACAGAGTCAACAAATTCTGAGGTATGTACCCACAGCTACACAGAACATGACACAAAATACAAAAATCTTCCTGTATGTGTGTTGAGGCCAGGCCTAGGTATGTGTGATGCAGTTGAAAATGAAGCCATGTGGGCCCCTGAAATGGCAGCTGCCTGACCTCTAAAGTGGGACAATGGGATGTGAGGTAACTGCGCTGGTGTTGTACACCGTCGCGGTAGGCAGTCAAAGACCGCGGCGCAATGCTGCATTGGTTAACATTGGCCCCTATGGGTCCCAGGAGCCAATGACGAAGTGCGCCGGCGGTGATTATACGCACCGCCGCGTACGTGACCGCCATTTTCTATCTGTTCAATCACTCGATACCTGATCTTCGACAGGAGAGGACCTACACTGCAAGTGCTGCTGTGACCTCGGTCTGGAAGAGACAATGGCTGGTGCATCTGGGGAAAGGGCCCCTGCCTTCACTGCACAGGAGTTGGAGAAGCTCGTGGACGGGGTCCTCCCCCAGTACACGCTACTCTACGGTCCTCCAGACCAACAGGTAAGTACACAGGGAGCACGATGTATGGGCTATGCCTGGGTGGAGAGGGCTGGATGTCAGTAGGAAGGGGGCAGAGTCCTGCAAGCATGTAGAAGTGTGATTGCATGTGCCACATGGCAAGGGCAGGGATGTGGGCCACTCACTTCGACGCTGCTGTTGTTAATGACTTCTCTTCTTCTTCTGTACATGTCATGTCTGTCTGCGCCCACCAGAACAAGGATATTTGGCGTGCCATCGCCAAGGACGTCTGGACCCTGGGAGTCCACCAGAGACGGAGCACCCACTGCCGTAAAAGATGGGAGGACATTCGCCGCTGGCCTCCCAACGTGGGAGGGGTGCCCGTCGAACCATGACCCCCCTGATGTTCTGGATCCTGGCGGTGGCCTACCCTGAGTTGGATGGGCGCATGAGGGCATCACAGCAGACACAAGGGGGTGAGTACACTCACATTCTCATGACTTTGCGTGCAGTGGAGGGGTCTGGGAGGGGGAGGAGGGCTGTGGGTTTCCCTAGGCCAGGGCGAGTTCCGTAGGCTAGGCCCCTCCGCAATCCAGATCATCTGCCACTCCACCCCACCTCTGTAGAGTGCCAAGTACAGGTATACATGCCCCTGTGTCATCTATGTGGGTAGATGACACTCATAGCCATGTAGGCCATATCCCAGGAATTGCATCTGTAGAGGCCAAGAGCACGGCGTAGTGCAGTGGGCTGCTGTGTCCGTATTGTCCGCCAACGGTAGCGGTAAGCAATGCACTCAACCTGGCTTTCTTCTGTTTCCCCACCCCTTTTTGTGGTCTCCCTGTTCTTTTGTGCATCAGCATCATCAGACGGAGGTACAGTGGCACCGGAGCACGAGGGGGCTGCATCCCACATGGCCATGGAGGGCCACACCACGGACACAGAATACACCAGTGGGACGGAGGGCGAGGGGAGCTTCACGTCGGTCACCGGATCAGCAACCAGCGACACGGACTCGTCCTCCGATGGGAGCTCCCTTGTGGTGGTGGCACCATCTGTGCCCCCAACTTGTACAGGTACAGCCGCCACCCCCCCTACCAGCACTGTCCTCCCAGCAGCCCCTCAGCCTTCGCTCCGTGCCCGCTCATCCAGGAGGGTGGGTATCACCTTCGCCCCAGGCACCTCAGCCCCTGCCCCTGTCACCCCTGCTGCCCTCAGTGAGGAGGCCATGACCTCCTCAGGTCACTCACTGTTGGGCAGTCTACCATTGTGAATGCCATCCAGGGTACAGAAAGGGAGTTGCAACACACTAATGCATTCCTGGAGGGCATTCATTCTGGTCAGGCTGCCCATCATCGAACCCTGCAATCTCTGGCCTCAGCACTGATGGCAGCCATTGTCCCTGTGTCTAGCCTCCCCCTCCAACTTCCTCCACCCAGACCCAATCCCCTGTACCCCAGCCTATCCCAAGCACACCATCAAACCAGCCTGCACACACCTCAACACATAAGGGCAGCTCAGGCAAACATAGGCACCACACATCCCACAGGCCCTCACACAAGCATCACCCACATACAGACACAGCAACATCCACTGCCTCTACTGTGTCCGGCTCCTCGTCATCTCCCACCTCCCTCCCAGTGTCGTCTACACTCTCACCTGCATGCACTACCACAACAGCCACTAGGACTCGCACCAGAACTCCCAGCACCACACCCGCTCACCTGCACTCACCACCCCCACTACCATTTACACGTCCCCTGTGTCCTCTCCCAGTGTGTCTGTGACGCCCCCTCCCAAAGTACACAAACGCGGACACCCACACATCCAACATCCATCCACCTCACGACAGCCTCCAGAACCTGCACCTGCACCCAAATCATCTAAAGTTACACCTCCTACAACCACCTCCTCTTCCTCCACTCCCAGACCCCCTCCAGCTACCCGTCCCATTGTTCGGCAGAAACTTTTCCTAAGCAACCTTGACCTCTGTCCCACCACCCCCACCCCTCCAATTCATAGGTCCCGTACTAGCACCTCAGCCAAAAAAAGTCCGGTACCAGTGGTGCGTGTTAGAGGTATGTGGAGTGCACTGGCCACCAGGGCAGCCAGTGTGACACGGAGCCAAAGCACTGCCAGTCCACCCCCTGTAAAGCACCAGAAGTTGGACAAGGGTCCGGGGGGGAGTGTCAAATCAGCTGTGACCCCCTCCCAAGGTGGTGAAGGGGCAGAAGAAGTCTCCAAAGTCTGGTAAGAGCAGCACGGCAGAGAAGGCCGCCATCCTCTCTGCTGGCCAGGACGCCACTGCCAGCCCCATCGCCACTGGTCCGGAGACCACCGCCAGAGTCAGTGCCCTGGAGGGCAGCACTATCGTCACTGTTCCGGAGACCACCACCAGAGTCAGTGCCCTGGAGGGCAGCACTATCGTCACTGGTCCGGAGACCACTGCCAGAGTCAGTACCCTGGAGGGCAGCACTATCATCACTGGTCCGGAGACCACCGCCAGCGTCAGTGTCCTTGAGGGCCCCGGCACCCACAGCCCCGCTGGGCACTGAGGGACCGTCATGCCACACACCGCTGCACAGGTCACAGACAGCAAAGTCAAGCACCGCTGAACATGGCAAGCACCGCTGAACAGGGCAAGCACCGCTGAACAGGTCAGAAACTGCAAAGTCAAGCACCACTGAACAGGGCAAAGACCGCCATGGCAAGCACCGCTGAACAGGGCAAGCACCACTGAGCAGGTCAGAAACTGCAAAGTCAAGCACTGCTGAACAGGGCAAATACCGCCATGGCAAGCACCGCTGAACAGGGCAAAGACCGCCATGGCAAGCACCGCTGAACAGGGCAAGCACCGCTCAACAGGGCAAAGACCGCCATGGCAAGCACCGCTCAACAGGGCAAGCACCACTGAACAGGTCAGAAACTGCAAAGTCAAGCACCGCTGAACAGGGCAAAGACCGCCATGGCAAGCACCGCTGAACAGGGCAAAGACCGCCATTGCAAGCACCGCTGAACAGGGCAAGCACTGCTGAACAGGGCAAAGACCGCCATGGCAAGCACCGCTGAACAGGGCAAGCACCGCCAACTCAAGCATCGTTAACCCATGTGCGGCTGGGACAGTGACGGAACTGGGACCGTCACGAGGAGCGTGATGCACTCTGGGCACCAGTCCCCCTCCAGAATCAGTGTAGACCTGCATCCACTACCTCTGTCCTTCACAGGATGAAGCACTCTGGGCACCAGTCCCCCTCCAGAACCAGTGGAGAACAGCATCCACTACCTCTGTCCTTCACAGGATGAAGCACTCTTAGCACCAGTCCCCCTCCAGAACCAGTGGAGAACAGCATCCACTACCTCTGTCCTTCACAGGATGAAGCACTCTGGGCACCAGTCCCCCTCCAGAACCAGTGGAGAACAGCATCCACTACCTCTGTCCTTCACAGGATGGGGAACAGCATCCACTACCTCTGTCCTTCACAGGATGAAGCACTCTGGGCACCAGTCCCCCTCCAGAACCAGTGGAGAACAGCATCCACTACCTCTGTCCTTCACAGGATGAAGCACTCTGGGCACCAGTACCCCTCCAGAACCAGTGGAGACTGTTATCCACTTGAGAGACTGTGGCTTTGCTCTCCCCAGGATGGTACAGTGGGCAAACCACCCACTGTAGAGACTTGAAAGACTGTGGCTTTGCACTCCCCAGGATACATCAATGGGCATGGAGCCCCGTTGTGGATCTGGCTTTGCACTCATCCGGCTGAGGTGCCCCCCCTTCCCTTCCCCCTGAGGTGCCTGTTGTATTACTATCTGATGCCCCTGCAGTGTTTTTTTTGTTTTTTAAATATGTTTTTATTGTGTTATCAGCCAAATGGCAACATTCGAGTGAGTTATTAAAAAAAACATTTACATTATGCTTCAGCATGCATATTCATAGTGAATATTTTGTTTGCACATTCTTCGAATCCCATGCAAGTCCACCATTACCCAGCTGAAATATTACAGAGTTTATTTTACAATACGCTATAGGTTCGGCATGTGCAAAGTTATTGAAGAAACAAGAGAGAAATAACAGGGAAAACTCAAGATAAAGGTTAGAGCGGTTCTGGCGAGCACAGGTATGGGCGGGGCAAAGGGGGGGGCAGGGAGAGCCAGGCGCCGGGGGCGAGAGCGGTCCCCGCAAAAAGCCGCGTGCCATGTCTGCGCTCCCGGTCCAGTGACACCGCCGCCCCGCACTCAACTGGATTGTCCCGGGAAAGCAGGGGTCCAGTCTGCTTGCAAGATTAGGGTAACGGTGCAGGGACAGCGGCCCAAAGGAGGAAGAAACAGCTGGGCTCCATATCTACCAGACCCCTCACGTGTCTGCGCATTTCAGCCCTCCAACGATGCATTTGTGGGGTTCCCACAAGGGATATTACAGTATTTATATTAGTTTTCTCTTATCCCATGCGTGTCAGTCAGCCTCTCTAATAGTGTTTAGATTTTGCTATTGAAGTGGTGGCAAAGATCTCTTTCTAGTTACTCTAGGGCGGGCGTTCGTCATCTTTGTTTTCTGCAGCTATCACAAATAAATTCCATGTGTCTAGGCCTTTAACTAGGATACCTTTATCCAGTAAGTTCTGTAGAGTCTGGGTTTCTGCTTTGGCCCAACGTATTACCTCCTCCTGCCACTGGGCAACGCTGGGAGCGCCCAGTGATTTCCAGTGCATGGCTATAAGGCGTCTGTATAGCACCAGTGCCAGGGCGATGCACTGATATGTTCGTTTGTGTTTTTTAGGGCAAGTGCTATGCCCAATAAGCATAATTCAGGGGTGGGGGATAGTGTAGTGTTTGTCCAATCAGCGAGCAGCGTTATTATGTCTATCCATGTGTTCCGGATCGGGAGACATTCCCATGTCATGTGGTAGAAAGTGGCCTCTTCTGTGTTGCATCTGGGGCATGTCTGTGGTGTTCACGGGAACATACGCGTTATGCGGTGTGGTGATAGATAAGTCTGATGCACATAGTTAAACTGCGTGTAATGGAAGCGGGGTTACACGAGACCTCATGAGTCATTTTCATCGCCTGTTCCCATGAGTTTAATGTTAATGGTTCCGGTAGAACGCGATCCCATTTATTTTTTGCCCGTTCCTGTTTATGTTCAGTCTGGGCAGCGAGGATGTTGTATATATTCGATATGCTTGATGGGACATTAGTGCTCCCCAGCAGCTCGTGAAGCAAAGGGGAGACATCAGGTTCCGAATTACCACTTTTCCACCATGTTCGCATTGCCTGTCGGATTGCACCATAGGCTATGAATCCCCCCCGCCCAGCGCATGTTTGTCAGCTAATGCTTCATAAGTTTGGAGTTGCCGATCTTGGTGGATGTCCCCAAATGTGTGTATGCCTCTGCTACCCCAAGTGTTCAGGCCCACCTTGGCCGCTATTTTCGCCAATGTCGGTTGAGCCAACAGTGGAATCCTAGGGGAGTACTGTGGTTTTTTTATCGCGTACCGGCCCCATGCCCAGTGTGCAGTGGACAGCAGCGTATTGCATGTGTGTTCGGGGTCGATCCGATTCATAAGGTATTGCAGAACACCCGTACCGCCGAGATCCAACAATACCCTCTGTGCTTCCGCACCGGTGGGGTTTCCTATCCAAGTAGATATCCATTGTATCTGGGCAGCTGCATAATAAGCTTCGAATTTGGGGGCCCCCAGCCCCCTTAGTTTAAGCAGTTGGAGCACTTTAGTTAATGCGACACGTCTGCGGCCACTACCCCATATTAGGTCTGTTAATAAGCTATTCAATAGTTTGAAGAAGGAGCCAGGCAATACCAGCGGCAGTGCCATGAAATAATAGAGGAGGCGTGGTAGTACTATCATCTTTGCAATGGCCACTCTGCCCATAGGGGACAGTGGGAGTGAGTACCAGAAGGGCAGGGAACCCCTTGTTGATCTAACCACTTGGCCGAGGTTGCCATCTCCTAAGTCTTGACTATCACGGTATATATTTACACCCAGATATTTAAATGTGGTGTAGCACCATTTCAGGCCACCCGGACTTGATAGCGTTCTGAGTGCTTCGGGAACCAGGCGCATAGGAAATATGCAGGATTTTGCCCAATTCACCGTTAACCCGGCCACCAAACTAAATTTTTGTAAGACATCCAATAGGCCCGGGAGGGCCATAGCATGATCTCGAAGGAAAATCAGCGCATCATCTGCATATAAGGAAACTATCTGGTGTGTTTGGCCATCTAAGACGCCCCATGTGGGGGCCATTATACGGAGACGGGCGGCCAGTGGTTCGATGGCTAGTGAAAATAACAGTGGGGACAGCGGGCATCCCTGTCTGGTGCCTCTTCCGATGTTAAATTTTTCAGCGATCGTGTCCCCCGTCTTAACCCTAGCCGTTGGGCCAGTGTATAATGCTCTCACCCAGCCAATGTAAGTTTGCCCAAAGCCCATGCGATTAAGTGTTTCTGTTAGGAATGGCCATCCCAGCGTATTGAACGCTTTTTCTATGTCTAATGTGACTGCCACCTGCAGCCTTCTGTCTACGGGAGAATTTCCCATCAGGCGTATTAAGTTCCTGATGTTGCTAAACATGTTGGACCAGGTATGAAGCCTGCCTGGTCTTGATGAACCAGCTCTGATACACATGGTAGCAGGAGGTTGGCTAGTATTTTGCTGTGTAATTTATAATCTGTGTTTAGCAGTGATAATGGCCTATATGAGCGAACATCCAATGGATCGCGACCTACCTTCGGCAATACTGCTATCAACGCCTCACGGCATGTATCAGGGAGCTGGTCCAGTTCTAAAGCTTCCTTTAGCATTACTAGATATGGGGCTGAGATCTGGGATTGAAACGTGCTATAATATTCTATAGGAATGCCATCACTGCCGGGTGCTTTACCATGTGTTAGCTGCTGCAGTGCTCGTTGGATTTCAACTATCTCTATCGGTCTATCCAGCTCTGTCACCTGTGAGGCATTAAGGCGACTCAGAGTGATGCCCCTGAAGAAGTCATTTAGTTGGGTGTTAGTGGGCGGAGGCCGTGCCTCGTACAGAGAGCTATAGTACTCTCTGAAAGCATTGTTTATCTCCACCTGTGTGTTGACTATCCGCCCTGTTTCCAGACGAATAGCGCCTATGGGGAGGTTCCGGCGTTCATTATTTGTGAACCATGCTAATAATTTACCGGATCTGTCGCCTTCTGCGTGTGTGCGGGCCATGTAGTGTCGGTAGTCGAAGTGCCTGAGCCGGCTATCTGTCTCGATCCATTTAGTGCGTGTAGTAGTGAGTTTCGCTTGTGTTATAGTGCCTTTGGCGAATTCACGTTCAGAGGAGTGGAGTTCCCGTTCTAGTACGTGGAGTTCGCGTGCTAGTGTTTGACGTACTCCTACTGTGGTAGATATACATACCCCCTTATAACTGTCTTGTGTGCATCCCATTCAATAGCCCTGGAGCTAGTTGTCCCAGCATTCAGCATGAAATATGTTGAGATGTGCTTGGCTATATCTTCCCTAAAAGGGGGGTCTTGTAATAATTGTGTTTGCAGTCGCCAGGTTGGGATACAGGAGCAGGGCCTGCCCCATCTTATTTGTGCTATAAGTGGGCAGTGATCTGAGATTACCTTGGCGGAATACTCTACGCTCATTATTTTATGTGTTAGGTTCTGTGAAGTGAGGATTAGGTCAATTCGGGTATGTAGGAGATGCACTGGGGAATAATAGGAATATTCTCTTTCATGTGGATGCATGTGCCTCCATATGTCGGTAAGGCGTTGCTCTTCCATCCATGTGCTTAGCATCCGGGAATTTTTCATTGTTGGGGCGGCCAGGAGCGGGGGGTGTGATCTATCCTTATCAGCATGTGGGACACAGTTCATGTCCCCACCCCACATGCAAGGTGTAGTTAGGTCATTGGTCAATTGCGGTACCTTTGTTTGTAAGAATTCACCTTGTTTAACGTTCGGGCATATAATCCGTTTATCACAAGCTCCTCCCCGTCCAACAGCCCCTTTTGTTGTATAAATCTACCATCCTTGTCTTTTATGCTGTGTTGTACTGTGTAAGAGACACCCGGGGCTATCCAGATCAGCACCCCTCTGGCAAAGAACGAGTCACCAGCGCTATGTATTGAACCCGCCCAGCACTTTTCCATCCGAGCAGCCTCTGTAGGTATAATGTGTGTTTCCTGTAGTATTGCTATATGTGTATGGTGGCGTTTTAAGTGTGCATGTATTCTATGGCGTTTATTAGTTCCGGCCATACCCTTCACATTCCAAGTTATTATATTATATATGGGTTCCTTATTCGTTATGTTGTGCAGTGCCATGTAGTACCATCTGAGCGACTCCCATTCCACCAGTCCCACTCCCCGCGCCCCCACCCCGTCACGGGCCCGCCAGCCCTCCCGGGCACCACCCCCACCGGCCCACCAGCCCCCCGGGCACCGTAGAGAAAAGAGAGAGCCCATAGTGGGTTAGAAATAGGAAGAAAAAAGGAAGATATAACAACCAAAAGGATATTGCGGGCAGTGCCCGTCTGTTAAACAAAGTGGCACAACCGGTGCCTAAAGTGACATCCAGGGAAATCAGTTCCATTCGGGTACCGTACAGGTGTAGGGGGGTGTGGATTAATCGAGGTTGGGCCCTTGAGTGGCCCACCTTCAGGATGTATCTTTGCCTCTACAGTCCCATGCGCGCTGGTTCAGTTTTCGAGGATTCAGTCATTGCTTCTGATGTTAATGGCGGTTATCCACTGAAGATCTCGGGAAGGGAGCCCCGATGTTGAGGGCATGCTATGTCTCAGCCGCTGCGGCCACCGGAGGCGGGGCCACGGGCACCAATCCTTCTCCTTTAAAGTTCGTCCGCCGATCGCGGCGTGAGATCCGGTCCCACCAGCAACGGGGAGGGGGATAGGCTTGAGTCTCCCCCATGTGAGGCGGTGTCGTTAGTGTCCGTTTCGCTCCTGGTGTCCAGCAACGCTCGAGCAAATGAGTTAGTGTCTTTTAATATTTGTGCTTGGTCCATCGCTATTTCTACCTTTGTGGGACGGGAGGATGTTTTAGTTTTTTTCTTCTTTCTGGAGCTAGCGGTAGTCCATTCTTCGGATAGTGCATCTTCCTTGACCGGGTCGACCAATCCCTTAGCATGGATCCATGTCCATGCATCTTCGGGTGTGGGGAATATTAGGATTTTTTCATCCATGACGATGCGTAGGCGTGCTGGAAACATGAGGGAGTAAGTGATGCCCTTTTCTCGTAGCAATTGCTTGATCTTGATATACGTGCTTCTCCTGCGCTGTACCTCCAGTGTGTAGTCAGGGTAGGCCATTACCCTGCTGTTTTCCAGCGTAATCTGGTTAGATGTTCTAAAGTGTTGGAGGACCAAGTCTCTGTCCCTATAATTTAGGAAGCGTGCTATTAACGGTTGGGGTGGCGCTCCAGGGCGAGGCGGTCTGCTCGGGATTCTATGTGCCCTTTCTATCACTGGGGTTGAGCTAGGGTCCTGTTCTTTAAGTGTGTTTTTCAGCCAGGTCTCTAAGAACGTCTCTGCATTAGGGGATTCAATTCGCTCAGGGATTCCAAGGAATCTAATGTTGTTGCATCTGGAGCGTCCTTCAGCATCTTCAGCCCTACGTTGTAGTTGAGCTATGTCCAGTTCCATTTGCTGTATTTTCGTTCTCATATCTACTACTTCTGGCTGGACCATTTTTATTGTCGTTTTAGTGTCATGTACCCTTTCTGTTAATTTGCGGTGGTCAGCACGGAGCAATGAGACTTCCAATACTGCGGCATCGATTTTCCTTTCCAGCGAAGATTTAGCATCCATTATTGCTTGCATGATTTTATCAAACTGGAGGGAATGCATACGTAGCGTTTCATTCAGCTGGAGAAGTGTGGTCGATTGCATGTCGACGCCTCCTCCCCTACGTCCTGGGACCCACGATGGGCGCCGGGGTCAGGTCTCCTCCGTATGCGCGATAGGGGAGATAGCGATCCGTCCCGCGAGGGCAGCGGGCGGGCCCCGAGCGTCACACGCGGGCACCCACCATCATCACAAGCCCATCCGGGCCACTTGATCGGGCTCAGCTGGTACGGTGCGCCCTCGCTAGGATGAGGTGCGTCCCCCATGCCACAGCCTCTGCGTCAGGTCGAGGAGCATCAGTGGAGGGCCCAGAGAACCGGGCACCCACCCGTTCCTACCTCAGTTCGATGTGCGGCACGTTCAAGCGGAGGCCGCAGCTCCGGGTAATGGCGGCGGTTCCTTCTCCTCTTTTCCGATTCCTTCCCGTGTGCCGCGCCCTCCCGGACGCAGCTCTCCCGAGGTGTCCGCCGGTGTTAGGCAATGTTTCTGCTGACAACCAACGCACGTTAGGGCACAGCAGGGCACAGGATTTTAGTTCGTTGGTGGGCCGAGAGCGGAGCTCTTCAATTAAGCATCCGCTCCGGCCGCCATCTTGGCCACGCCCCATGCCCCTGCAGTGTTCTCTCCGTTTCTGGACAGGTATCTAGTGTGGGCCTCGCCCATGCATTTTGGGCCCAGTGGCCCACGGACATTGAATTGTGCATACCTGCACTACTAATCGTGATGTATATATTTGGAATGTGTATATATTTCTGTATATATGAGCTTTCTGTATTTTTCTTCATTACAATAGTTATACTGATTCCCTTTTGTCTTTGCATTCTTCCGGGGGGGTTGTGGATTGTTACTGTGATGTTTGGATATGCATTGGTGTGTGTGTTGTAGTGTGCGAGGGTCAGGGTGGGGGTGGGGGTGTTGCGTGTGTGTGTCCGTGACTTTTGCCTCCCCCCTCCCCATGTCGTAGGTGCAGTACTCACAGTTGTCTTCGGCGCCGCCGTTGCTGATGTTTGTAGAGGAGCAGGAAGTCAAGCGCAGGGAGTATTTTGAGTTCGGGCTCCATGGTGCCCTCCTTCCTCGTGGAGTGTGTAGAGGTGAGCGTTTTCCCATTGCAAGAGCTGTTTCCACTGTGTTTTTATCCACTGTGAATCTGCCCCCGAAAGGGTGGCGGATTGGCCTGTTGTAATACTGTGGGCGGTACTTTGTCTTCCGCCTGTCTGTTGGCGGTGACCGCCACGCTGCTTGTCTGTACCGCCGTGGCGGTCGGAGTGTTAAAGTGGCTTTCTATGTTGGCGGTTTCCGCCACAGTCATAATTCCCTTTTTTTCTCCGCCGGCCTGTTTGCGGTATTACCGCAGCTTTAACACCGTCCGCCAGGGTTGTAATGACCACCCAAGTCTGTTCACTTTTCCTATTTGCTTTTATTTTAAGTACATTACAGTGAGGTTCATCATTATTGTAAATAAATATATCAATTAACATGAAAAAACATTATTATATTAATAATAGGAACATCAACTCTTCAAACATGAAAGAACTATGGTTAAATGAAATATCAAGACAAGATTCACAAAGGCATTTTGTATTGGATTTATGTAATTGTTATTGTAAATATATCAATAAACATGCACAAAACATAATTATATAAATAATAATGGGAACATTAACTCTGCAAACACGAAATAACTATGTATAAACGAAATATCAAGAGCAGATTCACAAAGGCATTTTTGTTCTGGATTTATGTCTGAAGGTATTCAAAAAGATGGCCTTGAAGATAACAGTTCAATTTCTTCCATGTAGTTTAATGCCATAGTCGCATACTTGGAGGTGTGAGGGAATCCCTTGCAAGGGGCTGGTAGTGAGTTTTTCAGGGCATGGTTTATCTTGCAGGTTTGAGAACACCCTTAGTCATTTCGGTTTGTGAGCAATGTTATGTTTGCAGTGCGCACAGTGTGGTTGATGAGGGAGACGTGCATAAGTTAGGGCTGACAAGCACACAGAGTACAAAAAGGTTAAAGCTGTTTTTATTATTTTATGTAAAATTACATCACATGAGGAAGAAAATCAACAGAGAAATACAATAACAATTTGAGGCATCCTTCTATATAACATGCCAAACAATCATAATTAGCATTGCAATATTTAAATTGCGGTAATAAACGTATTCAGAGCTATGCAGACACCATTTCCCCTCTGGCCATCAGGGTGTCTCAATTCTCTGCGACTGAATCGCATCTGACCCTTCCCAATACAATCCCTGAGAGGGACCGAGAAGTGTTGGGCAGTTAGGTGACATAGATATCCATATTATCACTGCAGAAAATCAGGTCTCTAATCCAATCCTCCACTCTAGGCGCATACCCCCATCCCAACCTAGTGCTTAGCTGCATTTTGCCAGCAGATGTCTCAGCACTGTGAATCGTCTAATTTTTGGTGGGATAACCTTAGCAAAGACCACTCGCGCCATCAACAGCATGGTGTAATTTTTATTTGAGTCATTTGACCCAGTATCAGAAACATGGATCACAAGTGGATGGCTATGTCTGAGCATTCCCAGGATAGATGAAGAAAGTTGACTCTATATGTGTGACATCTGTGACAATTCATGGAGTCTACTAAACCATATGAGTGGAGTCTGGTAGGAGTGTAGTAAAATCTTTGACTATTCATAAAGTGTATCAATCTGTGTTTACTGTTTAGTCATACAGGTTTAATGTGTGTGCAGCACAACTTCCACCGTTCAGCAGTTTATTCCAGTGCAAGATCTTTTTCCCATTTCAATACGAGTCTTCTGTGTGGCCAATTTATACAGTCACAATATGAGATTATGTAATTGGGGATGTTTATTACTAACTAAGCCTGGCCGTAATTTGCATAATTTTAAATTTTTCGCATTACGTTTGTTACATGAAGTTCCTGAAGTTTCTCCAGTATGCCACTTTGCATAATTATTCATCAGGTGCAGGAAAATGTGGCAGTGAATGGTGCCAATAATGGTAAAGAGTTACTACAAACTCATGTAGAGAACGGAAAGCCGGCAGCGGCTAAAGATATTTTTCCTTGTTACGCCAGCCTTATGGTAAAGAAACCATTTTGGCACAACCCCAGGTATACTGACCCCAGCAAATCTGGGTTTGTGTCAAAATACATGGGTGATGCATGGGAACGCTCATGCTCCAGCCATGTAATGCATCCCCGACGCAAGGTAGCGAGAGGCACTCAAAGCACTGCCTTGTGGTACTTTTTGGGGGAAATATGACACAAAGCCACGCACATTTTCGTGCCTTTGAAAATCCTGATTAACATTTTGGGGCATATTTATACTCCGTTTGTGCCGGAATTGCGTCGTTTTTTTTTATGCAATTCCGACGCAAAACTAACTCCATATTTATACTTTGGCGTTAGACGCGTCTAGCGCCAAAGTCCATGGAGTTTGCGTCATTTTTTAGCGTGGACACCTACTTTGTGTTAATTATATGCGAGGTAGGCGTTCCCGTCTAAAAAAGTGACTCCGTGGCATGTGCGCCGTATTTACACTCCCGGGCAAAATTCACGCCCGGGAGTGGGCGGGTCAAAAAAAATGACGTACGGCCGCTTTTGCGCCTTTTTTTAGCGCCTGCAAAAGGCAGGCGTTAAGGGACCTGTGGGCTCGAAAGGAGCCCAGAGGTGCCCTCCCATGCCCCCAGGGACCCCCCCTGTCACCCTTGCCCACCCCAGGAGGACACCCAAGGCTGGAGGGACCCATCCCAGGGACAATAAGGTAAGTTCTGGTAAGTATTTTTTTTTTTTTTTTTTTGGCAAAAAATCATTGGCCTGATTTGTGCCCCCCTACATGCCACTATGCCCAATGACCATGCCCAGGGGACAGAAGTCCCCTGGGCATGGCCATTGGGCAAGGGGGCATGACTCCTGTCTTTGCTAAGACAGGAGTCATTTCTATGGGGGTTGGGAGTGGAAAAAAATGGCGCAAATCGGGTTGAGGCGAATAATTTGCCTCAGCCTGACTTGCCCCATTTTTTCACGCCCAAGCTCCATATCCCCCTACGCGGGCGCTGCCTGGTGTACGTCGTTTTTTTCAACGCACACCAGGCAGCGCCGGCGGCTAACGCCGGCTAACGTCATTGCTTAAATACGGCGCCCGAATGGCGCTTCAGAATGGCGTTAGCCGGCGCAAATTTTTTTGACGCAAAACTGCGTTAGCGCAGTTTTGCGTCAAAAAGTATAAATATGGGCCTTTGTGTTGTGTCTGTGCCAAAAAACATGGTGCAACTATGTTGCAAAATGTTAGTAAATCTGGGCTTAACAAATCATGCTGGAGGTCATGAAAGCTCTCACATACTGTCACAGAGTGGCAATAGGGAGCTCTCATTGCTTAAATCCAGTGGCTACAATGTCGGACTGGCCAATATGGCGATCAGGCAGTGTGTGAAGGGCTGATCTGACAGGTTAGTGAGCCAGTTTTTTTTACTGTTGATGGCCTGTTTTTTGGCCTGCTGGGTTGTTTTTTCCTGTTAGCTTCCATGATATTAAATCAAACATTGCCTACAGCAAGCTCAAATCTGTACAATCTTTGATATTTTGCAAGACACTTACACAGCGTGTATTAACAAGTTCAAAACTGCCTTAATTTCTAAACATGAGCCACCTTTTTAACTATCTAATTCACTAATTTGAACCACTTTTATTTTGGTGCTTTGGCCTGTTTTCTGTCCCAGTCCAGCCCTATGTGGCCCATCTGGGAAAGCCTCACAAACACTCTCAAGTACCCCCCATTGATGCAATCAGATTCCCTAGACAAAACCAATAATATAAAACAGGGAAAATACAGTGCAGGGGGAAAGGGTTGCAGAGTGCAGGACTTTAGCTCTGTAATATGCCCAGACTGGTGCTTTTGGGGGGTAAGTTGCGGGGAGTCTTTGGGCGAGTGGTGCAGGCCAAGGAACTTTCTGGCAGGCACTGGCTGGATTGCATGGAGGGCGGGTCTGAGGGATGAAAAGGCAGCTGTAGGTAGGGGAGGGTCCCCTTTTTGGTAAGTACTTGGTTGACCACAAGAGGGAGGTAGGGCATTGGCCTTTAGCGCAGGGCCTAGCTGTGGGTGGAGCCAGCCATTATTTAGGTTTATTGCCTATGTGTGTAGCTACTTGGCACTTATGTCAAAAGACAGAGGGCCTAATTTAGATTTTTGGCGGACTGAATACTCTGTCACAACGGTGACAGATATCGCTTCCGACTAAAAATATATTCCATTATTTCCTATGAGATTTATGTTTCGGCAGACAAGATATCTGTCACCACTGTGGCGGAGTAAGCCATCCGCTGAAATCTAAATCAGACCCAGAGTGTTGGAGGTCCTTAGAGGAGGAAAAGATGTATGACCTCTTGAAGCCGGGCATCCTTGAGCAGGCATGGGTACCCAGCACCATTTGACAGGCAAGGGGAGCAGTGAGAGTGGTAGGGGCCACAGTATTCTCATCTCCTTCCTCCTGAAATCAACATTTATAAAGGGCATGATCCTCCCTCCCCCTCCAAAATCGAAATTGAGAAAAGGCATGACCCAGAAGGGGCAGGTCCTAGGGGAAGAGGTGACAGCAGTGACAGAATCCAATAGGTTGTGCCATCTGATGTTGGCCAAAAGGGTCTACATAGCTGTGGTGGTTGTTAAAAAGCTAGCTGGACACTTAGGCACTGATTTATTGCAGTTTTGCACCAAAAGGTTTAGCACCGGCTTGCACCATTTCTGTGCACCAGCCGGGCACCATATTCATGGAAAGGTGCAAACCGGTGCAAAGGGTAGGCTAGAGTAAAAAAAAATGACGTTAGTCGGGTGGTGCTGGCGGTATGGAAGAAGGGGGTTTTGCACCAAAAAATTATGTTAGGCAAGTTAGAATAAAAAAAATGACTCTAACCTGCCTAGAGTCATTTTCTGATGCAAAACCATCCATACCACATGACTCCTGTCTTAGAAAAGACAGGAGTCATGCCCACCACCGCAGTGGCCAGCACAGTGGACCAGGGTTCCCTGGGCATTGCACCCAGTACCATGTAGGGGGGGGCATTTCAGGGCCCCCAATGGCATTTTAAAAAAAATGATACTTACCTGTATTTACCTATATTTACCTGGGAGGGGGGCCAACCATCCTCCGCTGTCCCTCTGGTGTGGGTTGGGGTGTCCTTGGGGCCTGGGGAGGGCACCTTTGGGCTTTTTCCATGGTGTTCCACCATGGAAATAGGCCCACAGGTCCCCTAATGCCTGCCCTGACCCAAGCGTTAAAAAATGGTACAAAGCAAGCTTTGCACCATTCTGTGACCCCGCCTTCCACCCATGTGTGATTTTTGCACAGGAGGATAAAGAAGGCGCTAGGGCATTAGAGTAATTTTTTGCACGGGAACACCTACTTTGCATCTCATTAACGCAAAGTAACGCAACATACGTTTCCACGTCCAAAAATGACTTAAACTCCATAAATTTGGCGCTAGACAGGTCTAGCGCCAAAGTATAAATATGGGGTTAATTTTGCACTGAATTTGCATTTTTTTAAAAATGCCGCAAATTTGGGGAAAAACAAGTATAAATATGCCCCTTACTGTGTTTTTGGTGAGGCCATCTTCCTGTGGTTGGGCCAAGAACTCTGTGAGTTAGGCAGGGCAGGAGGTGTTGCAATGGAGCGCAGAGGCATCTGCAGTCACACGCAATGACGCAGAGGTATGTTTCCATGCCCCCATTCCATAGAAAGAAGAAGCTGACCGTTGCATGACAGCCGCTCAAAACAGGAAATGCGGGCCCGGTCATTACCTAGCACCAAACAGGCTGTGCAGAGGATGTGGCCAAGTCTATTGATGTTGCAGGGGACAACCAGCACTAGCAAAGTTTCCTCAGGCTGAGAGAGCGGTGTCTGAGCCTGATCCAGAGCCCATATTTACTGTCAAGGTATTTGAAGCCCTTCTCCTAAATTTCCATTGGAGCGATGCTCCCCTCTGAAGTAACTCTCAGCCCGTTGAAGTCAACACAAGCTGGCAGCCACTCAATAGTGGGATGGGGGAATGAGATATATATAGAGAAAAAGGATGCTACAATGCATTCAGAAGAACTGGCATCACCATGCTTTGAGCAAGGATTTTTGAGCTATCAATCACATCAGTGATATGTCAGGGAGGTCCTAAGAACGCAGGAAGACAAGGATTACAATCAATGTTAGGTTTCCTTCCAAATAACATGACATTATAGTAAATAGCACAATAGTTCACCAGCAGAGATTATTTCTGATGAGTTCTCAGACTCAATGTGATTATCTCTCCTTCAGAAGATCCTCCTCCTACCTCTCAGGAAGTCAGGTTATTGATTACTTAAAACAAGTTGCAGGAGAATTGCACTCATATTTGTCTCTCTCACCAAGGGCCAGATGTACAAAGCACTTTTTAAGTCACAAATGGCCCGATACGTAGAATCAGCCCATTTGCGACTTGAAAAATGCTTTTTGGGATGTATAAAGCCCAATCTGGGATTCGGTAACTTGTTACCGAATTGCAGTTTGGGTTTTGAGATTCGGTATTAGGAAGTGGCGTGTCAAGGGTGTCCCTTCCCAATACTGATTTCAAATGGTATGTTTGATTGTTTTGTGACCGCGAATGCGGTCGCACAACATTCATATTAACCCATTTGTAAACGGGAAGGGGTCCCAATGGGACCCCTTCCCCTTTGTGAATGGCAACGAGAATATTTTGTCAGAGCAGGCAGTGGTCCCATGGACCACTGCCTGCTCTGAAAATATTAAAAATTAACTTTCCATTTTTGATTTTGAAATGCATCTCGTTTTCCTTTAAGGAAAACGGGCTGCATTTAAAAAAAAAACTGCTTTATTTAAAAGCAGTCACAGACATGGCGGACTGCTTTCTCCAGCAGGCCAGCATCCCTGTGAGAGCGGCCATTCGCAATGGGGTCGCAAATTGCGACCTACCTCATGAATATTGATGAGGTACGTCATTTGCACCACCACTGGCAATCGCAGACAGTGTCATTGACACTGTTGTACATCCGGTTTTGCAACTCGCAAATTATGAGTCACTAAGACTCGCAGTTTGCGAGTGGCAAAACCGGTTCTTTGTACATGTCTCCCCAAGTTCACAATGAAGTTCACAAATGTCTTTATCCTCTAGTGACCGAGTATGTTAACATTAGTAGCAATAGTCAAGCTTTCTCAGAGGAAATTTGCTCAATCCAAAGTTCAAATACTGCATGAGCGCTAACTACTCAGGTAGCGCTGCCTTGCCTAAGGAAATCAAATGCTCAATCTCACAGTTAACTCTACACTGCCTCTCTCCTTTCTGTAGGTATCGCTGGAGGGAAGCTGCTCCATGGATGGGTGCCAGGTAAGTATCTCTGGATTGTGGGCAGCTGTGGTCTTCAGACGGAAGCTTCGCTGTCCTCCAAAGGAAGCAAAGCCAAGCAGGTTTCCTGTCTTGGGGCACAGTAGTTATACTTGTGCCCCAAAAATGGGAGCTAGAACACGTCATGCCAAAATCTCAAGAGGTTTCCTGAAATTGCAGCCTGACCTTGTGGCGGGAATGAAAAGACATGGTCCTTCTATGATGGCCTGGGACATTGGGAGTAAATGAAAAGGGATTGTTCTAGGACATCATAGAGGGGGAGGCACAGGAAAATGTGATCAGAAGGCTGCAAGGCATAATGGGACATGGCATTGCAGAAGGGCAGCACTGGAGCTTTAAGGTGTCAAGGAATTGGACAGCTCTGAGGAACATGTGATGTGGAGGGTTGTCAGGCTCTTAAGAGTGATACACAGGGCTCAGAAAAAGCATTATGGATAGGCAAAGGTAATTAAGGCAGTGTTATGGCAGCAGCCTTCCCTGGACCAGGAGGAGAAATGCCTCTTGAGGGAGTTGCTTGTCCAGTTTGCTGGGACAAGGAAGGGCTCTTAGAAAGAGTTAGATGGAAAAAAATATTGTGTAGCAGCAGAATCAGGTGAGGATAGGTGTGTATGGATGTTGAAGGGGGGTTTAGATTCTGGATGGGGGATTCTTATGGCAATAGCCAAGGTGACGTTTAACAGTGGGTGAATGGTCCACTGCTCTGGGACATGAAGGGAATCCAGAAAGGTTTAGTGTGCCTCCTCACACTGGCAAGAAGAGAAGGCTCTGGCTTGTGTATTTGGACGGAAGTCAGAATTGGACTGTACAAGCAGGAGCAGGATGGAGCCAGGGCAGTCCCCTTGCAAAAGGCTGCTTCTAATGACATGCAAGATTTTGATGAATGGGTGATGGTGGTGTTGGTGACATTCAGAAGCCAAGCAAAAGCTATGGTATAGGTGTGGGCCTATACATAATCACACGCTTCTGGATTATGCTGAAGTGGATACAAAGCCAGAGGAAGATGAGATTGTAGATGATCAAAGGGCCAGAGATATGATTGACCAAGAGTGGCACTGGTGGTCAAATGATTGGGCTGCCTTGAAGAGTAGGAGGCTAACAAATGAAAAGTTGATGTTTTACAGAAAAAATCATGGTCCAACAAGGTTTCTGTTGAAGTGGTGAGTCAAACCATGGGTTGACAGTGGCTTCAGGAAGGGCCCTCATCCTGAAATCCAAGTTGGTAAGGTTGTACGTTTGATTGGAGTGGGGGTACCTAATCAGTGAACGGGTTGCAGCATATTTGAAGAATGGCAAATATGTAGTGGGCCATGTGACTGAAGTGGAGGATGACAAGAAAAACAAGTGCAGAGTTAGGGAAAGTAAGTCAGAGGGAAAACTGGCAGGGTGAGGCTGACTTTAAGGAGGACAAAAAAGGTAAGAAGGGGGATGAAGGCCAGGAAACGTTGGAGATGAAGGAAGTTATGCAAAAGAAATTGCCCTATCTGCTAGGGGCACACAAAGTTACACACTATGGAAAGAGGAGTATTTGGAAGTATTTAAGTTGCTCCATAGGTAGGGAAGGGCAAAAGAGGTCTCCAAAGAGGAAGAACATGAGTTATCCTAGGGTTCCTGCGACTATTGAAAATTGGATTGTGGCCTTTTCAATACATGTCAGTGTCTATTGCAAGAAGTACCCTGTGCGCTGTATAGCACTCTTCAAATATATGGATATCATCAGAAAGTCTCAGAGATGAGTTCAAGGCCCGGTTATCAGTGGATGAGGAAGGGAAATGGGGGGAGTTGGACAATGATTTGTGGCACCCACTATGGCACCCAGTAGACCTGCTCCTACAACATACACAGCAAGTGGTGTACAACTGATATATAATTTTTTTCAGAGATGTCTCACCCATGATTAGGTGGGGTACACAAATAGGTCACAAAGCACTGAAAGACTCGAAAGGGTGTGTTTGAATTTCAATAAAGGCTCCTGTATTAAGGAGTATTGCAGGGTTTGACACAACTGTTCACAATGCAGGTGGAAGTACATGGTCACTTATTGTGGAATGCTGGCCTACGGAGCACCACCAAGTCAAGTTTGATAAACTTCTACTTTCTTGCAAAGAGGATTGGGCACTGGTAGACTTCTGCTGGAGGAAAAAGCACGTTGGGCAATTAAATTGGACAGGTTGTGGATATGGTTGCTGCTATATGGGGCAGGTAATGAATCATAGTGATTGTGGCAGGGTTTTAGTGGGGGGTTTTGTCTGGGCTGTAGCAGTCCGAGGGAGACTAGCTAGGCAATTAATTTACATTCAACAAAGGAGTTACCTGAAGTGGTGTGGTCAAAGCAGATGAAGCAGGTGAGTGAAGAGCAGATTACAGCTGCAATAGCAGACTGGTCTTTGTAGGATCACATAATCCCCCCTATCTGGGTAGTTCCTAAAAAGGAAAAGGGTTAGTTCTAGTTGATTCAATGCCTGTCATGGCCAGCGGGAATTCTATAAATGATCATATTGCAGACAAATTGCCAAAAGTGTTGTACACTTCTATTGGCATAGCTTTTGCCTTAATGGCACAAGCAGGGGCAGGAAAGTATTTGGCAAAATCTGCCATCAAGTATGCCTGTAAATTGTCACCTGTGCATCCAGATGACTATCAGCTACCTGGGATTCAGTGCCAAAGTTTTTTCTTTGGGGATAAAGGTCTTCCTATGGGCTGCTCATTTTCTTGTGCTTTGTTTGAAAAAAGTATTTGTGTTTACAGTAGGCATTCCAGTACAGTTCTTGAAAAAAAAGACACTGACACACTATCTGGATGAGTTTTTGTTCGTCAAACTTGTTTTTCTTATTTGATTGAAATTCAGTACATGTAATACACTGGAAAATTTACTTTGTGTTATCTGTCTGAACATGGATGCTAAATGTGTACACAGTATTTTACGAGGCAGCATCTATCAGCAACACTTCCATATATCAAGGTTACAACCTTTTCAATTAATTAACAATGATAAAAAAATGGACAACTAACCTATACAACATAAACAATATATAAACATAATATGAAGATGGGAGATAGTAAAGCCACATTCTGAGTCTAATAATTCTAGGGTAGGCAGAGTGATCATATATGTCCTCTTCAAAAGAAGGATCGGGGAATTCGGAGTTTATGCTTCAGGGAACCTCAGATTGTGGGAGGGGATACCTCTCCATGAGCAAGCCATTCATCTAGATTTGAAATAAGTGGTGTGCTCTAGTTCTCGTGGGAAAAGCAAAAAGTGGGAGGCCTTTGGACAAATATGATACCAATGGATCCCATTTATATTCAAAATTCTTGAAGTAATCCGCAAATATGTCCTTCATCCTCTCCATCGTTAATACTCACCACAGAGGAGCATGCCATTGCGTGAGCGGCAGGGCTTCTTTCTTTTTCCAGGCCACCGCTACTGGCAATTTAGCTGCACCTATACACAGCCACACCACTGATCTATCCGTCCCAGTTTGATACTTGAGTGTGTCGTCTCTCAGTCCCAAGAGTACGTATTGCTCTGTATTCGGTATGGGGTATCCCAGCATGTCCTTGATGTGAGCCAGGGTTTAATTCCAAAAGGGGCGGATTGTGGTGAAATCCCACCAGATATGTCTGAAGTCTCCCCTTATCCCACTCCCTCTCCAACATAAATCCGATGTATCCGGGAATATTTTTCTTATTGCCAATATTTGGCAGGGTAGAGGTACCATTTGTACAGGACTTTATAGTGGGCTTCTCTCAAGGACATAGAGCGGTTATATTTTTGTATGTCTCGGTATAGTCTGTCCCATTGTATGTCAAGAGGGACTTCTTCCAGTTCACGCTCCCAGAAGGTGGGGTGGCTGAGTCGTGTCACACTCCCTGTAGTAGATAGTAGGGCATATAAGTGGGAAATAGTTCCCTTAGGGAGGCTTATCTGGCGTATGAATTCCTCAAATGTTGTGAAGTCTCTTGTGGCAGCAAGTTGATTTTCGGGCTTTAATGCCCAATGGGGCAGTTGTGTGTATCAATAGATTTCAGTGTGTGGGAGGTTAAATTCCCTCTTGCAGTATTCAAATGTCAGTATCACAGTATTGTGGAATAGGTCCACTAGTACCAGGCACCCTCCCTCTCGCCACTTATCAAATAGACCTGGCTGTAGGGCTGGTGGAAAGGCTGGGTTGTGGTGTAATGGTGTATGAGGGGAGGGAAAGGTTGTCCATCCTTTCGTTTTTTGTCACCTCATCCCAAACTTTGAGTGTGTTTTTATTGGTGTGCTGAGGTACGCATTACGAGGGCGCTCTGCCTTAGGCTTCCCCATTGTCCCAGATTACCTTCCCCCCATGGTCCTATCCATGTGTAGCCAGTGTTTGTCGGATTTTCCAATCCGTAACCACTCTTAATTCAGCAGCTTGATAGTATAACTGGAAGTTGTGGACATTCAGACCACCCATTTGTTTCGGCGTGCCTAGTATTTTATAAGATAGTCTGGCTCATCTCCCTTGCCATATGAACCGTACAATGAGGGTGCGGAGGGTTGAAAAGAATGCACATTCTACATTTAATGGAAAGCTCTGAAATAGGTAAAGTATCTTGGGCAGAAAGGTCATTTTTATGGCACTGATCCTCCCTAGCCATGTGAGGTAAGGCGGTGCCCATCGTTTTAGTGTTTCTCGTATGCTTGTCAGCAGTGGGGGATAATTTGCCTTGTAAAGGTCAGCTATATTTATTGTGATTTCAATTCCTAGATAGGTTATTTCCTTCTTAGCCCTTTGGAAAGAAGTGGAGGTGGCCAGTTGCTCCATCTCCAATGGGGGCATTGTTAGATTCATCATATAGGACTTGGAAAGGTTAACTTCGAATCCCGCCACCTCTTTGAAAAGTCGAAGTTCCTCCTGGAGGGAGGAGCTCGAGGAGGCAGGGTCTGTCAATGTCAAGAGAACATCAGCTGCAAAGAGTGATATTTTATGTTCTGTTGTCCCAAAGGTGACTCCATGGATGGTGGGTGATGCGCGGATCCGCGCCTCTAGCGGTTCTATACTAAGGGCAAACAGCAATGGGTAGAGGGGACATCCCTGTCTCGTCCCTCTTGACAACGCAAATGGCGCTGAGCTAATACCATTCACCATAACTCTAGAGTAGGGGGCTGCATAGTTGGCTCTAATAATCTTAACAAATCCTTCAATGAACTCGTAGGCCTGGAGGACCTGGGTCATAAAGGCCCAGTCTACTTGATCAAACGCCTTTTCGGCATCCAGACTCAGGAGAAGGGCTGGGATCTTTTTCTTATGGGTTTTTTCCAATGGGTGTATCACCCTGTGGATGTTATCATGTGTCTAATGGCCCTTTATGACTCCTGATTGGTCCTGCTGAACCAAATTCGGAAGTAACTCTTTGAGTCTAGATGTCAGTATCCTCGCATAGAGTTTTGCATCTAAATTCAGGAGTAATATGGGTCTATAGGAGCTACATGCTTGGAGGTCCTTCCCCGGTTTGGGAATCACCGAGATGAGAGCCTCCCCCATTGTTTGTGTAGTGGCTCCTGATGTGGCTATATAGTTAAATAGGGTGGTCAGGTAGGGGGATAGCTCTGAGCTGTAGGTTCTATAGAATTGCGCTGTCAATCCATCTGATCCTGGTGCTTTGTGCGTTTTGAGGTGGTTTATCGCCATCTGTACATCAGTCTCTGTTATTAGTGCTCCTAACTGGTTGTTGTGCGCTG
The DNA here is from genome assembly GCF_031143425.1 of Pleurodeles waltl. Classification (NCBI taxonomy): domain Eukaryota; kingdom Metazoa; phylum Chordata; class Amphibia; order Caudata; family Salamandridae; genus Pleurodeles; species Pleurodeles waltl. Next base: position 833,795,502 of record NC_090444.1, read on the forward strand.
CCGTGACCTTAGGGAGGGCAATATTTTCAAGATATGCTATTTGGGAGTTAACAGAGGAGGGTTCTGCCAAAGAAAGATTTTGGTCAAACCTACGAAATGTTTGCCTTCTCCACATCTGAGTTAGTCAATTCATCATTAGATTGTCGTATGTCACCTATGTGTTCCCTTTACATTTTCACCCGTAACTGTCCAGCAAATTGTGAACCCACCTTGTTTCCCTGTTTCTGCTTTATTCTCAGATATAGCATTCAATTTGCCTCTGAGAGCCGTCATCGAGTGCTAAAGGGGTAAGGAGGGGATTGCTTTGTGTGTCTATTCAGCAGTTCAGAGTTCCGCCTCTAATGCAAGGCGTTCCTTTTTCCTCTGTCTATTGAGTGCCACCAACAGGGAAATACTCTTCCCTCAGAGCACTGCCTTACATGCATCCCATGTTCTGCTCAGATTGGTGTCCTTAGGGTTGTTGAGTGTGAAATATTCCCTGATGGTGTTGCGTATGTCATCTCTAGAGGACTTATCTCTAATCAGTGAGGGGGGGAAGTACCATCGCAGGGTTTTTGAACTGTTGCCTGGCCAATATAGTGTAAGCTCCATTGGGGCATGGTCTGAGAGAGTGATACAGTGGATTGCTGCTTTTTTTAAGCTCCTGGACTACCCCCTGGCTACAGAACATGTAATCAATCCTAGAGGGAGCAAGTTGAGAGTGTGAGAAAAAGGTGTAGTCTCTACCTTTAGGATGGTGAGCCCTCCATGTGTCCACCAGTCCTATCTCTTTCATTGCCTGTTTCAGTGCATGTGAGAAGTTCCCCGTAATTGAGTGGTGAGTGTGAGTGAGTGCTATCGGGATCCGCATGCCAGGTAAGGTTAAAGTCACCCATCATAAACACTTTCCCCTCCGCAAAGGTCCCCAGCGCCTCTAAGCAGCCATGGAGGAATAGTTCTTGGTTGATGTTTGGTCCGTAAACCGAAGTGAAAGTGACTCGTCGTCCCCGCATTACCCATTTCACCATAATGTAGTGCTCTTCTTTGTCTGTGTGATGGCCTGTGGGTTGAAATTGTAGGGCCTGATGGAACATAAGTGCCAAACCATTATGTTTCATTGTGGTTGAGGACTTAAGCATTTGTTGATAGTGTTTATGTTTGAGCCTATGATTCTCCCACAGTATAAGATCGGTGTCCTGTAGAGCTATTACATCATAAGTTGATCCGTCAAATATTTCCACATTTTATGATGTTTCGCTGGTAAGTTTAGCCCTTTAACATTCCAGGTAATGAGCTTCACAACCAAAGTTCTGTCAGGGGTTCAGTTTTATCTCAGAAGCAGATATCGAGTTATACCTCCACATCCCAAGGCCTCACCCCTGTGCACAAGGGCTCCCTTTCCTCTCTCCGTCTCCCGTGAATATCTGCCACTCACTCTCTGTAAGCTAAATTGAGTCTCCTATTTCCGAAGAAAAAGCAAACAATAAACAATATAAGGACAAATTGTCCCGAAATTTGAGATCGCCATATGTCCGTGAACAGCTTGAGCTATTGCTTAATACCGCTTATGTCGCTTTTTGATCTTATGGTGTTGGGCTGCACTATTAAGGAAGCGAGATGGCGGTACATGGATCATTAATTTGAAATCTGGTGTCAGAGGTATCATTAGGTTAGCTTTTTTTGTAATCTGTGTAGTGCACTCCACTGTCCGGTCATGCAAGGAGGTTGATTGTTAGGGGTGGGGGTCCCCATCCCCTGTAGGGAGGGGCTCTATCGTGCAGATGAGTTGACCTGTCAAGGTGTCCCATCGGGGCTTCCTGGGGATCCCTCCCACCTGTCGGCGCCTGTGTGCTCGGGAGTTCTTTTGGTGTAGCCATTGTCCGGGTCCAGCAGCCCTACCCGGTCTTGGCTCGGATGGACCCTCCCCCTCGTTTTCTCCTGATCTATTGATTTCAAGCAATGACATTGCCCGTGAAATATCAGTAACATTATATGGTTTGTTGTGTAGTTCAAAGGCCAAAGGGAAAGGTCCAGCGGTACGTGACATGTTCTTCCCCTAATCTGTCCATGATTGGTTTGAATTGTTGTCTCCTGGTGAGGGTGGCTGGAGCTATATCTTGGAACTGGGCACAGGATTCTCCAAGAAACATCGCCTTGTCTACCTTCCTTGTCGCTTGGAGGATGACTTCTTTGACCCTGAAAGAGTGAAGCTTATCGAGTATGTCTCTTGGCCGTCGCTTGTCACTGGACACACTGCTACCTACTCTGAGAATTCTGTCTAGCTTTATCTTTAGTTGTGTTCCACCTTTTATCTCCTGGAACAGGGCTGTCACAAAGGTGTCGAGGTCAGGTCCCTCGGCCCCCTCCGCAAGGTTCCTAATCCTGAGGTTGTCTCGCCGTGCCATGTTTTCCATGTCTTCTTGCAGAAGTGTAGCTGCCTGGAGCTGCGTCTGAAGTGATTTTGTGAGTGCATCCAGTTGATTTGGCAGGCGCTTCCAACTCCTCAGTCTTTGTTTCTGTGTCTAATATTCTAGAGCCAACGGAGTCTACGTCTTGTTGTAGTGCTGATGGTTTGTCATTGAGATCTGCCTAAGTTTCCTGAGTGAGGATGCCATATCCATCCTCAGCTCTTCTTTTAGCTCCTTGTTGAAGTCTCTCCGGGAGGCCAGGAGGTCATCTCATGTGAGAGCCATCTCAGAAGTCTCATGAGGGACTGCCCCCCGTTCGGTTGGGGCAAAGTAATTGGAGACCCTGTTGATGGTCTGTTTCTTGGGAGGCTTGTATAGCAAAAATAGTCTCTGGTGTCTCACTTGTGCTCAATCATCGGCTTTCACCTCTTTTTATTATAGCCTTCCTGGGGCATCGCCACTGGTCCCTGCAGAGACCAGGGGGGGTATCTACTTCAGATTTATCCCTCGGCCATTGATTTCCTTTGTCTGGTGGCTCCAGGGGGGGAGGCACCTTGCAATCTTGTACCCTGACCAGGCCTTCCACACTGATTCAATAAAGTGTCTACTGTCCCTTTTTTACACCCTCTCTTCGACCCTGCAGGGGGGATCCCCCCACCATCCGAGTCCGTTCAAGTCTCCCACTCCGTGGCTTCACTCTCCTCCAGCGTGTGCAGTGCCACTGTCCTCTCCCCGCTCCTTACCACCATGTCCAGAAGACTCCTGGGACATCCGATGCCTCCAGGCGGTAAGTCAATTGAGGCCTGTCCGGCCAATCCAGTTTTTGTGGCGAGGGCCCCAAGGGGCTGGTCATCTGCGCCTCCACTTCGCACCAGTGCTTGTGGGCTGCTACTCCATGCCAGCGCTCTTCCTTGCTTCCATGCGGTTGGCATTTTAGGGTCAGGCTCCATGCCTGACTCTCTCCTCCGGGCCTGAAATTTCACCTGTGCCTCCTAAGCTGCTGCCAATTTCAGTTTAATGCTCCACTCTTCGGAGGTGGCTGGTCTTACACTGCTCCTCCTGTCCACGCATCTTTAGCTTTGACTTTGTTTCTAGCGCTGCATGTTTCATCCGATATAGGTGCTCCTCTTGTTGCTCATGAGGGTCTGCCGGTCACCCCCACATCTCACATTCCTTCAGGCACCATTCACATTTCGAATATTGCCGCTGGTGCCCAACTTTATTACGGGCAACCACGGAGCCGAGGGGAATCACGTCCTGACAGCCATCTTGGCAAGCCCCACCTCCCTGGATGATTTTTTATTGCCTCATTATCCACTCATGTAAAGCCTATCAGATGCAAAAAAATGCAAGGCTATGCGCTGCGTTACTTTGCATTTACCAAACCTAGCAAAGCCACACAAAGTGGCTTTGCATCACTTAGTAAATCCCAGTCAAGAACTTCCGTTGCCTAGTGACACACAAAGACAATGCAAGTCCTTAGTGAATCTGTGCCTTTATGGTTTGGTGGCATGGGACCACATATTAAAACCATGAGAACATAATAAGAGATGGTGAGTGTGAGTTATAGTGATAATGTGATGGTTATGAACTATAAGGCCCGACTCCATCTTAAGCAGACCAAGACTCCATTTACTGTGTTTTTGCAAAATCATCAAATATGTCTTTGACACACATTGTCTGTACTTATCGTTCCAAGAACCTGTGAAAGTGTCAAGTCACTCAGACAGAGACATTTATAAGACACCTGATGTAACATCAGTTTGGAACAAGTGCCTTGGTATTTTAATTTGTTTCAAATCATTATGGCCCTCATTACAACCATGGCGGTAAATCCCGCTTTCCGCCGTGCAGAAGACCGCCAACATACCGCTGCGGCCACGGAATTCCGCTACAGGTATTATGACCTGCAGCTCGGAATCCGCCACAATACAGACACCCACACAAGTCCGCCACGCCAAAGGTCAATGATAAACTGGCGATACCAAAACCGACACTGTCACGCCAACAAAAATACACCCACAGTATCACAACCCACGAATCAACGTGGCGGCCTTTCAACCGCGGTATTCCATTGGCGGTACACACTGCTGCGCTCAAAATGCACACACATTTACAAAACACAACCACATTGGACAATTCAAAATACACACACCTGATACACATACACACAACACACCCACACACCCAATCCAATATAAAGCACACACCAACATCACCCACAAACCCTTACTACCAAAATTTTGAAAGAAGGCCAGAGAGATACACTACCAAAAACAACACCAGCATCGACAGACACACAATACCATCACTTACACAACATCCACACACCTCAAACAACACACAACAACACATCCCCTCACACATCACAACCGACACCACCTCACACATCACCCACACCACATCATGGCACCTCAAAGACACCCCAGGTTCTCTGAGGAGGAGCTCAGGGTCATGGTGGAGGAAATCATAGAGCCACAGCTATTCGGATCACAGGTGGAGCAGACATCCATTGCAAGGAAGATGGAGCTATGGTGCAGAATTGTCGTCAGGGTTAACGCAGTGGGACAGCATCCAAGAACAAGCAATGACATCAGGAAGAGGTGGAACAACCTACAGGGGAGGTACGTTCTGTGGTATCTAGACACCAGATTGCTGTACAGAGGACTGGCGGTGGACCCCCACCTCCTCCCCCACAACTAACAACATGGGAGGAGCAAGTCTTGGCGATCATGCATCCTGAGGGCCTCGCAGGAGTAGCAGGAGGACTGGACTCTGGTAAGACATATCTTTACTACTTTATCCCCCACACCCCACCTGCATGCCATCACATACCCCCACCCTTACCCTCACACCCATCACGCCAACAACCCACAGATACCCCACTAACACAACCCACACATCCCAAAACCAAGCCCCGCATGTAACACCAATGCATGAACACCCATCACCAAAGCATGTCCAGTACAGAGACTCACTCATGCCCCAAAATCACCAATCACACAAGGACCAAGCCAATAATGCAAGCACAGGGGTAGAGGGTCACTCACCCATTGCACAAGATGGCACACACAGATACAATAACTATGCATTTACACCCCAACAGGACCCATACCCAACGTCACCGGACAGGAGGTGCCAGACATATCCAGTCCCTCCACAGAAGAGACCCACAGTGATGACAGCAGCTCTGCACGCCTGGATCAAGATGACCAGCCTGGGCCATCAGGGACCTTGGGACAGTCGGTTCCCCTGACACAGTCACAAACCACCACAGAGCCTCCCCCCTCAGGAAACACCAGCACAGCACCCACCCAGCGGGCCCATCCCTCTGTCCCCAGGACACGTCAATCAGTTGTGTGTCCACCACTACAGGGAACCCAGGCATCCCCACTAACACAGGATGATCAAGGACCTGGTGGCATTGGCAGTGGGCATACAGCTCAGGGGATAGAGGCACAGGATAACAGGGAAGCTGGGAGGACTGCTGTGCGACAGGGGGAGGACAGGCCCAGGGAACCCACTCTCCATGAGGCACTCTCCAACTTCATGGGAGCTTACCACCATTCCCAGAAGACCATGGGCACGGTACTGGCCAAGCTTCAGGAGACCCAGGGGCTGCAGGAGGAACACTACCTGGGGATCAGGGAGGACTTGAAGTCCATCAACACCACCCTGGTCACCATTGCAGGGGTGCTGGCAGACCTTCTCAATACCAGGAAGGACACAGTGGCACACCAATGGGCCCCTGACACTAGCCTGGTTGATGAACAGCTCTCCACCTCCGCCAGCGCTAGTGGACAGGAGGCACCACCACAGGAACAACAGGACACCAGCACCCGACCCCCTGCAGATGGAGAACCACCCCGCAAATGGTCCCTGAGATCCAGGAACAAGACAGAGAACATTGCCAAGACCGCCGCAGGAAATAAGATCCCCCTGAATGTCACCCTTCTGTCCCACTATGTCACCCTTTCCATCCTTAAACTGCCATTGCTCCACTTCCTATGACCCTTTGGACAATGCACCTGTGAAACAAATAGACTGGACTCTGCCATGGACATACCTCCACCATCACCCCAGCCCATTTTACAACCCCCTCCACTTATTTGCACAGAAATAAACACACTTCAATCACAAAATGATCTGGCATCAGTCTGTGCTTTCACAAATGTGTAATTGCAATATCTATGGAATATAGCAATGTCAGTATACTTGTACACATACCAAGTTACACAGTTATAGGCCAGGAGTAAACATAGCAGAGGGCACAACGTGGGACCCAGATCTGCGAAATGGAAGGTCAAAGTGACAAGTCAGTGCCCATACACTGAGTGAAAATGACAGACTTATGCTAGCTTCAACAATAGTATGAGACGTGGGAAGCAGTGACATCTTCTTACCTGTGTATGACTGGAAGTATTGCATGATGATGTTTCGGTTGTCGATATCCTCTTCTTCTTCCTCTTCTTCTTTACTGTCCACAGGCTCCACAGCTGCCACAAGACCACCATCTGGCCCATCCTCCTGCAGAAAAGGCACCTGGTGTTGCAAAGCCAGGTTGTGCAGCATACAGCAGGCCACGATTATCTTGCACACCTTCTTCTGTGAATAGTATAGGGAACCACCTGTCAGATGGAGGCACCGGAATCTGGCCTTTAGGAGGCCGAAGTTGTGTTCGATTAACTTCCTAGTTCACCCATGTGCCTCATTGTAGCGTTCCTCTGCCTTTGTCCTGGGATTCCTCACTGGGGTGAGTAGCCATGACAGGTTGGGGTAACCAGAGTCACGTGCAAATGTCGAGGGAAAACTGTTAGACACACACTAACCTTTAGGGACAACCCCATACCTAGACACCTATGTCAACTGTATTGGGACCTTGGCCTCACCTATTAGCCACACACAGTGCCTCAGGAGTTGCCCCATCACATAAGGGATGCTGCTATTTCTCAAAATGTATGCGTCATGAACAGAGCCAGGATACTTGGCATTGACATGGGAGATATACTGGTCTGCCAAACACACCATCTGCACATTCATCGAATGGTAACTCTTCCAGTTTCTGTACACCTGTTCATTCCTGCGGGGGGGGACAAATGCCACATGTGTCCCATCAATGGCACCAATGATATTGGGGATATGTCCCAGGGCATGGAAGTCACTTTTCACTGTGGGCAAATACTCCACCTGAGGTAAAACGATGTAGCTGCGCATGTGTTTCAGCAGGGCAGACAACACTCTGGAAAACATGTTAGAGAACACTGGCTGGGACATCCCTGATGCCATGGCCACTGTTGTTTGATAGACCCACTGGCCAGGAAATGGCCTTACAGCAGGACCTGCACTAGAGCGGGTATCCCTGTGGCTTGGCAGATAGCTAACATCAGATCTGGCTCCAACTAGGCACACAGTTCCAGGATTGTTGCACGATCAAGTCTGTATGTGATTATGATGTGTCTCTCTTCCATTGTCGACAGGTCCACCAGGGGTCTGTACACCGGATAATGCAGCCATCTCATCACCTGCCCCAGCAGACGTGCCCTATGGAGGAGAACAGTGAGCAGAGAGTCATCCAACACTGAGGTATCACAATGTGTAATTTGCAGAAACGTTATTAATCTGCAATGTCCCGGTATCTGTCTGTATTCTCGGCCTAGATAGGTGTGACGCAGTTATTATCATCCCATGTGGCCCCCTGAAATGGCGGCTGCCTGACCTGTAAGGTGGGACAAGGGGAGATGAGGTAATTGGGCTGGCGTTGTACACCGTCGCGGTGGGCAGTCGAAGACCGCGGCGCAATTCTGCATTGGTTAACATTGGGCCCTATGTGTGCCAGGAGCCAATGATGATGTACGCCGGCAGTGACGGTACGCTCCGCCGCGGACGTGACCGCCATTTTCTGTCTGTTCACTCACTTGATGCCTGACCTTCAACAGGAGAGGACCTACACTGCAAGTGCTGCTGTGACCTGTGTCTGGAATCAACGATGGCTACAGTGTCTGGGGAAAGGGCCCCTGCCTTCACTTCGGAGGAGTTGGAGAAACTAGTGGATGGGGTCCTCCCCCAGTACACGCAACTGTACGGTCCTCCAGACAAACAGGTGAGTACACTGTGAGCATGCTGCATGGGCAATGCCTACTTTGAGTGGTGTGCTTGGAAGATACATGGTGGGGTGCTGAGGCCTGCAAGTGCGGATGCTGAGTGTAAGTGCATCAGGGCATGGGTGGGAACTGGTGGGCAATGAGTATGACGGTCCGGACGTGGAGAGTAATTTCCTTTCCCCCTGTACCATTCCTCTAGGTCAGGGCCCACCAGAAGAAGGGGATTTGGCGTACCATCACCAAGGACATCCAGACCCTGGGGGTCTACCACAGACGAGCACCCACTGCTGTAAAAGATGGGAGGACCTGCGCCGCTGGAGCAAGAAGATGGTGGAGGCCCAGCTGGGGATGGCCTCCCAACGTGGAAGGGGTGCCCGTCGCACCATGACCCCCCTTATGTCCCAGATCCTGGCGGTGGCGTATCCGGAGTTGGATGGGCACTTGAGGGCATCACAGCAGCCACAAGGGGCTTGAGTACACTCTCATTCAGCTGACTCTGCATGCATAACGAGGTGTCTGGGTGGGGGAGGTGGGCAGTGGGTTCCCCTAGGCCAGGGAGAGCTTGGTACGCAAGGTCCCTTATGAGGCAGGCTATGTGGCACCCCATCCCTACTAGTGGTAAGAGCCATCTACACTTAGTCAGGCTCCTGTGACTTCCAAGTGTGCAGCAATTGGGCTTAGGCCTCGTACCCCATGGTCATGTGAATTTTCTAGGAACTGTTAGTGCATGGCATAGTGCAGAGGGCTGCTTCATGTGTGTTGTGTCCGCCAACAGTAGTGGTGTTGCATGCACTGAACATATTTTTCTTCTGTCTTTCCCCCCCTTTTTGTGGTCTCCCTGTTCTTGTGTGCAACAGCATCATCAGGCGGAGGAGCATTGGCACCGGAGCAGGAGGGAGCTGCAACCCACTTGGCCCTGGAGGGTGAAGCAACGGAGTCTGAAGCCACCAGTGTGACGGAGGGTGAGGTGAGCTCCACGGCGGGGACAGGAGCAGACACCAGTGACAGCAACTCCTCCTCTGAAGGGTGCTCCCTTGTGGCGCCGGGCACCTCTGTGCCCACTGCATCAATAGGTACAGCTGCCCCCCCTACCAGCACCACCCTCCCAGCAGCCCCTCAGCGTGTGTCCCGTGCCCGCTCACCCAGGAGGGTGGGCATCTCCTTTGCCCCAGGCACCTGAGGCCCTGCCCCAGTCAGTCCTGCTGCCCTCAGTGAGGAGGCTATTGACCTCCAGAGATCCCTCACTGTTGGGCAATCTACAATTTTGAATACCATCCAGGGTGTTGAGAGGCATTTGCAACAAACAAATGCATACCTCGAGGGCATTCATTCTTAGCAGGCGGCCCAACAGAGAGCATTTCAGGCTCTCGCCTCATCACTGATGGCAGCCATTGTCCCTGTGTCCAGCCTCCCCCCTCCAACTTCCTCCACCCAGACCCAATCCCCTGTACCTCAGCCTATCCCAAGCACACCATCAGACCAGCATGCACATTCATCAACACACAAGAGTGGCTCAGGCAAACATAAGCACCACACATCCCACAGGCACTCACACAAGCACCCTCCTCCTCCCTCCCTGTCTTGTCTCCACTCACACTTGCATGCACTCCATCCTCAGCCACTACCTCCATCACCAGCACGCCCATCACCACACACCGCATACGCGCAATCACCACCCCCACTACCATTCACACATCCCCAGTGTCCTCTCCCAGTGTGTCTATGAGCCCTTCTCCCAAAGAACACAAACGCAGGCACACAACCACCCAACAGCCATCCACCTCACAACAGCCTCCGGCCCATGCACCTTCACCCAAATTCAGCAGACGTACACATCCTACAACCACTACCTCTTCCTCCGCTCCCAAACACCCTCCATCTTCCCGTCCCAGTATGTCTAAACAACTTTTCCTGGCAACCCTTGACCTCTTCCTTTCACCTCCCCCCCCGTCCTTCCCCGAGGGCCAGGCTTTTCAGGTCCCAGCCCAGCACCTCAGCCACCAAATCCCCAGACACAGTGGTGCCAGCAACTGGGGGGTCATCGAGCTCACCACCCATCAGGGCTGCCAGTGTGCCACGTAGCGAGGGCAAGGACATTCCGCCACCTGCCAAAGTGCAAAAGGTGCCTACATCCCGGAGGGAGAAGCTGAAACTACCAGCCACCAAGGGCTCAGCAAAAACAAAAGGGGAAAGTGGCAAGACAACTGCGGCACCATCAAAGGTGGGGAAGGGTCAAAAGCAAAAGAGCAGGTCAGGAGAGGGCATGGTGGCACTGACTGAGGGACCAGTGTCACACCTTCTGCCCACGACCCACACCAACCAGTATTGGCAGTGAACACCGCTAGCTGCCCTGCCACCTGCACCGCCCCCTGCACAGCCTCTCAGCCTCAGCGACAGTCCCCAGCCTCTTCCCCAATGGGCAGCCGTCCGAGGCTGCAGGAGATGTCCTCCTGTGTCCCTCAGCAGGTGCTGACCCATGCACCGCCGCCAGCACGGCCACCACAGACACCGCCGCAAACACTGCAGCCACAGACACCGCCGCAAGCACCGCCACCGGCCCCGCGACATACTCGGACCATGGCACCACCGCTGACATGGCTACCATTCCCAGTGGTCAGTCGTCCGAGGCTGGAGGAGAGTTCCTGGACCCTGGGCAGCTTCCATGAGGCATGACTTCCATCACTGTTTGCACCTGCAGGTGGAAGGCGAAGCCGCAGCAGTGTGGTGTATGTCGCTGCCTCCATGGTGTATCATGCTACCTGTACCGCGCCAATCTCATGGCATGCACACCCAGGTGAGGGAATTGTACCGGCCACACTGCACGTGGAGCACTCTAGGCACAATGCCCCCTCCAGAACCAGTGGAGAGATACATCCACTACCTCAGTCCTTGGCAGGATGAAGCACTCTGGGCACAAGGCCCCCTCCAGACCAGTGGAGAGATACATCCAGTGTGGAAAGTCCTTGGCAGGATGAAGCACTCTGGGCACAAGGCCCCCTCCAGAACCAGTGGAGACTGACATCCACTTGAGAGACTGTGGCTTTGCACTCCCCAGGATAATGCAGTGGGCAAACCACCCACTGGAGAGACTTGAGAGACTGTGGCTTTGCACTCCCCAGTATAATGCAATGGGAGAACCACCCACTGGAGAGACTTGAGAGACTGTGGCTTTGCACTCCCCAGGATAATGCGGTGGGCAAACCACCCACTGGAGAGACTTGAGAGACTGTGGCTTTGCACTCCCCAGGATAATGCAGTGGGCAAACCACCCACTGGAGAGACTTGAGAGACTGTGGCTTTGCACTCCCCAGGATAATGCAGTGGGCAAACCACCCACTGGAGAGACTTGAGAGGCTGTGGCTTTGCACTCCCCAGGATACAGCAGTGGGCAAACCACACACTGGAGAGACTTGAGAGACTGTGACTTTGCACTCCCCAGGATACAGTAATGGGCATGGAGCCTCCTCATGCAGCAGTGGCGTCGTGCATTCATCTGGCTGAGGTGCCCCCCTCCCTGTTTATTTTCGATCTGATACCCCAGCAGTGTTCTCTCCGTTTCCAGTCAGGTATCTAGTGTGGGCTTCGCCCATGCATTTTGGGCCCAGTGGTCCACGGACAATGATTGGTACACTATCCGGACTGGTGTAGTTGGTATACATATTTGTATATACTGAAATTTGATTTTTGACTATCTGATTTTACATGATTACAATCGTTACAATCATTGCCTTTTGTCCTTGCGTTCTTCCAGGGGGTGGGGGGGTGTATATGTAATGTTGCTGCATGTATTTGGGTGTATGTTGTTGTGGGTGAGGTTGGGGGTTGGGGTATTGCGTGTTGCGTGTGTGTGTGTCACTCTCTTCCTACCCCTCCCCTGTGTTGTAGGTGCAGTACTCACCGTGGTCGTCGCCGCCGGAGTGTTAAAGTGGCTGTCTATGTTGGCGGTTTCCGCCATGGTCGTGATCCCATTTTTTTCCACCAGCCTGTTGGCGGTATAACCGCTGCTTTAATATCAACCGCCAGGGTTGTAATGAGGGCCTATGTATTTGCTAGTAGATCTATCTGGCTTTTTTTAATTCTAGGTCATGCCTGCTCCTAAACTCAAGCTAATGAGGCCCATCAGCACTTTGTGGACTATATTACACTTTGGCTATGTTTTAAAATGAGAAGATCTTTTTATCTGAATATGTATACCTCATGCTGTCTTGCAAATTGGCTTAAATATATTTTCTGGCATTTTATTATGAGTCTGTTTTTAATTAAGCAAGGGATTAAGTTGTTTCTTCTATATTAATCTGAAATCTTGCAGAGGTTTTACTTAATCGTGCAATAAACTTCTTCTTCAAAATGTGCCTTGTTATCTCTAGTTTAAGATCAAATAAAAACAATAGCCAGAACAGTGTTGTCTGAATTGTTGCATTTTAACTTATTTGTTTATAAGAATGTTTCTAAGACTAGCATCATGATTCCCATTTGGTATGCCAGATATTCCGAACGTGATGTCGTAAATTCCATCTTAGATAAGATATAGTATAAAAGGGCTGCCCCTTGACCACTTTTTGGGAGAGATCCTTCGCTCTAGATTTTCACGCAAGATGCTATTTAGAGAAGGTCTTGACTGCAAGAGATGCTGCTTTTTTGCACCTTTTACTGAAAGCTGATATCATACCCGAGTTCAGGAGCGGAAGAGCTGATGCGATGCATGTTTGCCTTTTGCTGGGGGTACACTGCATTCTGACTACTGATAATTACAGTGTACTGATTCTCCCTAAGAAACTCTAGATACACTTTATACTACTCAATGCTCTTGTTGCGCAGTGCATAGAAGTATATTCTAGGTTTTTAGATGACATTTTAACCATGTTGAAAATGTTTATTTAATTCTTGTTATTTGCAACTTGCCTTTGTGCTGTTTTACTTATGATCTGTGTGGTTATTTTAGATGTACTAAGCAAATGGGTAAGACTGTTGAAATAAACACTTTTAGTTAAAGTGTCTTTTTCTTAGTGCAGTTTGTGTGTGTGGTATTGATGAGAACAAAATATGATTTGATATGCACACATGTGTACTATTATAACTTCTTTAGTAATCATGGTTACCTCCTACAGGCAAATAAGGAGCACCTGACATAGGTTTGTCAAGCTTACCCTTTAAAAGTTTACTCTCCATTTCTGCGTGTTTTCTAGTTCTTTGAATACATTCCATTTGAATATGTTCCTTTACATGGAGGCCACTATTGTGATCGGATTCAATTACCTGGGAGCACATCAACTCCTCCACACACAACTCTAAGGAACTCTTCTCAGTCATCAGCGAATTCACAGATCCCCCCTCTGAAGCCAACACCATACCCCCGTCACATGACCTCTGCGGCAAACTTGCCACCTTTTTCCACCGCAAGATCCAGGACATCTGTGACAGTTTCCTCCCAGAAACTCTTGGCACTGGAACCTGTGACCTAGCCAGCCTCCCAGAACCCACCCAGACCACCCACAGCTTGTCCACGATCACCACAGAGGAAAACAGTGAGCATCTTGAACAACACCCACTCCGGAGCCCCCAAGAACCCCTGCCCATACCAGATATACATCAGAGCCAGTGCATCGATTGCCCCTGAGCTCCCGAACACAATTAACTGTTTTATCAACACTGGCGCTTTCCCTGAGGACTGGAAACATGCCAAAATCCACCCTCTCTTGAAAAAACCTTCAGCCGACCCATCTGAACTAAAGAATTTCCAGCCCATCTCGCTGCTACCCTAGCCAAAGTACTGGAGAAAGCAGTCAAAGCACAACTACAGAATTTCATTGAGGTCAACAACTCCCTGGACAGCTCCCAGTCCAGCTTCTGCAGCAACCACAGCACGGAGACAGGCCTCCTGGTAGCCACCGACAACATCCAATTACTCCTAGACCACGGCAACACCACAGCACTCATACTCCTCGACCTCTCAGCAGCCTTTGACACGGTTTCCCACAACACTCTACTCACCGGACTCCATGACATAGGAATCTGCAAATAGCGCTGGAATGGATCCACTCCTTCCTTTCTGGGAGGACGCTGAGGGTCAGAGTCCTGCCCTACACATGCAGACCCACAGGAGTCAACTGCGGGGTCACCCAAGGATCCTCACTGAGACCCACACTGTTCAATGTATACATGGCCCCTCTCGCAGCCATCGTAAGAAGCCACGGTATAAACATTGTGTCTTATGCCGATGACACACAACTCATCATGTCCCTTACCGAAGACACGGACACGGCCAAATAGAACTTCCATTTAGGAATGGAAGCAGTCGTCACCTGGATGAGAGAAAGCTGCTCATACTCAAGTCCAAACAAGACTGAGCTCATCATCTTCAGAAACACTACCTCAGCTTGGGATGACTCCTGGTGGCCCACATCCCCCCTGCACCGACTGAGCAGGCCCGCAACCTAGGCATCATCCTCGACTCCTCCCTATCCATGACCCGCCAGGTAAGCTCAGTCGCCTCCTCCTGCTGGCACATACTCTGCAAACTTTGGTAGATCTTCAGATGAATCCCAGCAGACTGTTGCAGGACAGTCACCCACGCCTTACTCACAAGCAAGCTCGACTACAGCAAAGTCCTTTAAGTCAGCACCTCGACTAGCTACATCAAAAAACTACAACTCACTCAGAAAGCCACCGCCAGACTCATCCTGGACCTCCCACGCTGAGAACACATCTCCCAACACCTGAGGACCTCCCACTGGCTCCCGGTTGAGAAACAAATCACCTTCAAGCTACTCACCCAGACGTACAAGGCCACACACAACGAAGGACCAGCCTACCTGAACCACTGCGTCTCCTTCCACACCCCCACCAGATCCCTCTGCTCTGCCCAGTTGGCCCTGGCCACCATCCCTCTCAATCGTAAAACCACGGCTGGAGGACGATCCTTCACCTACATCGCAGCAAAGAGCTGGAACAACCTCCCCCTGCAATTCAGACAAAGCCCATCGTTCACCATCTTCAGGAAGAACCCCAAGACATGGCTCTTTTAATGATGCCCCTCCCCTCCCCCAGCACCTTGAGACCCTCATGTGTGAGTAGCCGCACTTTACAAAACCTGACTGATGGAAGCAGTTACTCAGCATGTCAAGCTTTGAGGTTTCCCCGATGCGGGAGCAGTTACTTTTGTAATAGCTGCTTACATAGTGTATGCCCTTGAGACATTTTACTCATGGATGGGGTTTAAACCTATAGGCACTGCCTACAGGCAGTTTCAGGCTTATAACGCTGTACCACCGCAGGTACATTATAGCACTTACCAACATCAGGATTCTGCAAAAATACAGAAAATGGAGTCCCAGCCTGCTTAAGATGGAGTTGGATATTATAAATTTATAGGTCAGGTACTAGTGATGACACTGCAGGCTGATGTGATTATCTGACAGATAGCAATTGTAAGATTGTGGAGTGAGATGATAACATGATGAATAGCACTTGTGAAACTGATGGATGATGTAAGAATGAGATGGATAACAAGGGTGAGCCTGATTAATTATTTGAAAAAGTGATAGATAACGACGTTGAGACTGATAAGCAATGTGATGGTTAACAATGCAGTGAATGATGCCTTATGTGAGAGTGTAATGAAAATGGAGATTCTTGAAGGTTTACTGTACAAAGAATCAGGATTTTATTAAAGATAAGGAGGCTAGCATTATGCATTAACCTTTTATTTACTTCTTGGGAGCAGCAAACCCATTAAAAGTGTCCAATAGAACATTAACCATCTCATAATAGAAAACAGAATGTTCAACTCCATATAAACTGTGTGTCCTCCATTTTGTTCATCTTTTGTTTTAATTCTTCTTCTCCTCCAGAATCCACTTAATTTGAAACTATCCCTTTTTAAGATGCTGCAAAAAATAATTAAATAAGTAACTCAAATGTATCAAACTTTCTTTTCTTTCTATTTCTTTTAAATACTATAACCATAAAGTACACAAAATTCACTATCCCGCCACTCCTAGGGAAGGGAGGTTGGGATAATACTAGCCTCCTTGTCTTTAATAATGTCCATATTCTTTATACAGTAAACCGTTAAGAATTGCCATTTTATGTCAAGACAGGAGGCTAGCATTATGCATGTCTAAAGTCATTCAAAACACATTTTGAAACATGGTCTATAGATTCAAAATAACACTTCTTAAACGTTTCTGCTAAGGACCAATCAGCAGCCTTCATAATATGAGCCAAACTTCCTCCCATCATACAAACCTTACTTGCCATTTCTCCTCTCACGAGTGGGCTGTGAACTTTGAAATATTCACACCAGCCTCCTTCATAGCACCTTTTACCCATCTTGCAATAGTAGCAATTGAAACACCCTTAAAAGGCTTTACATAAGAAATCAGTAGTTGCTCAACTCCTGCTCCTCTTCTTTTCAGCATCCTAGATGCATACTCTTTCAAACAACGAACCACACAAATCGTTGCATATTCATAAAAAAAAGGATAAAATATTGTACCAGACATTGTCTTTGTACGCTTACACACTTCAAACGACACAACAGTTGGCTGAAAAAATCTGTGCAAGACTTCTAAAGCCTTTATATCTGAAACCCTTCTAAAAGATATCAAACAGAGTAAAGTCGCTAATTTCCAAGAAAACTCCCTTTCTTTTAAATACTTATTAGCTTGCCATTTCTGAAATAACTTGAGAGCCAAATTAACCAAAGGACTTGATATTTCGAAGTAGGTGGTCATTTTAAACGAATCCCTTTCATCACACTACATACCAAAGGACTCTTACCAATGGATACTCCCTGTTTAAGAACATGACCTGCAGCTATAGCTGATCTGTAACAATTAACTGTTCTATAAGACATACCCTTGTCAAACAATTCAGCCAAATAATTCGCTACTTGAATATCATCAGCCTCCACGGTATCCAAACTCCTTTGTAAGCACCAACGAGACCAAACTTTCCAAGTACTCCTATGCCTCTTCTTTGTACCTGGTGACCAAGATTCATCCAATAAACCTGCAGTTGATTCCAAAAGTTATGTGAATTGTCTTGAATGCCTGATATCATCCATACCAGAAGGTTCAGAGAACCCAACACCAGGGATGTTCTTCGCCGTCTTCACCTGACAATAGACCTTTGCAACACCTTATTAAAATTGGTTGTTCCACTACCATCTCCATCGCCGCTGGAAACTAGAGCTGAGTTGTCCAAAAAGGAGTCACCAAGACTAATTGACACAGCTGACGTTTCACCTGTAACAACACTCTCTGAATCATCGAGAATGGTGGAAAAGCATAACCCCTCATTCTGCTCCTATCCTGCATAACATGCATCCAAGACATAAGCACCTAGATCCGCTTTCCAACTGACATATATTAGCAAATAAAAAGGTTATTCTGGAAGCGAACAGATCGATCTCCAAAGAACCCATCATCTGATTTATTTCCTTGAAGAAGTCCTCCCTTAGTTTCCAATCGCTGAAGCCCCTCATCTGACGAGAATTCCAATCTGCTATAACATTTTGTACACCCAGTTAATACTCCACCCTTAAGCTTTTTTTGTGTTCCACACAGAAACTGCACAACTCTTTCACCAGTTCCACCAAATTCCTGGAACTTGCTCCTCCCAATTTGTTTATGTGTGTCACCACAGTGACATTGCCCATTTTCAAAAGTACAGACCTCCCTTCCAGAACACCCTTGAAACTTTGCAAAACAAACATTCCCGCCTGTAAACAATTTATGTGTTTCTCTTTCTCTAAAAATGTACACATTCCACCTGTTTCTAATCCCAGACAATGGGCTCCTCATCCAAGTTTGCTCTCATCTGTCTCTACTATGAAATCTGGTTTTGTTCCAAATATCGCTTGACCAATCCATGCATCCAGAGTCTTTTCCAGCAAATCAACTCCTCTTGTGCCTCCTGAGATATGGAAACCCAATCTCCGCACCATAAACCTTTCCTTAAACCAGACATGTTTAGACGTTATAATGCTCTGTAATGTAATGCACCTGGAAAAATAGCCTGAATGGACGAAGACAGTAGCCCAGTCACACGTGCCAAATCTCTCAGAGTTGCCTGTTGCTTCTACATCAAAGACTGGACTTCCTGTTTTATCTTCTTCACTTTCCCTGCTGGTAGCTGTAACTGACATAACTCTGTATCCACTATGAAACCCAAACATTCCATTCTCTTCATAGGAATCAACACAGATTTCTCCAGGTTTATAATGAAACCTAAATTTTACAATAAATCTTTTACAAGACTCAAATGTTCCTTCAAGTCTCCTAAATCCTGATTTAAAATCAATATATAGTCTAAATAAATTATCATTCTCACACCTCTTTCTCTGAGAAAACCAACTACCGGTCTCAATACCGTCATGAAAACACCAAGGTGCTGAAGCAAGACCAAAAGTCAAACTTTGAAACTGAAATAATTGGTTCTTCCACCTGAACTGCAAAAACCTCAGACTGCATTGCGCTATTGGAACTGTAAAGTAAGCATCCTTGAGATCCAACTTCACCATCCAATCCTGCTCTTGTAAAAGATCTCGTAACAGATGAATTCCCTCCATCTTGAAATGATTGTAAGATACAAACTGATTCAACTTCCTCAGATTTGTCACCGGTCCCCAACCTTTATCCTTCTTTTCCACTAAAAACAACATGCTTACGAAACCTTTCTCGACATGAACAGTCTGTTCCAGCTCCCCCTGAAACTCTAATTCTCTTGGTTCTATTATCTGCACAGGTTCTCGATTGAACTCTATTGCATATCCCTGTATCGTCTGCAAAATCCACACATCCTGAGTGATTATTTCCCAATTTTCTTTGAAATACTTCAATCTTCTTCCTACATCTATAGGGATAGAAGTAGAAACAATCCTCATACTCACCCTGACTTACTACCTCTTGCTCTCGTAACAAGACGACGTCCTCTCCCTCTCTGGGGATAGAATTGTGAATCTCCTTGGTTTCCTCTGAAGAAACCTGATCCTTGATTCTGATATTGGGCTCTAAAATTTGCTCGGCTGGTAAGCAGTCCTCTCCTACCAGCCCTCCCATATAAATTACTGTTTGAAAAAACTATTTTTATAGAGAAATGTGCTTTATCTAGGCTTGTAAATGTACGCACATATTTTGACAAAGCCTTGACCATTCCGTCACCAAATAGAAGGCCAGGAGCCTCCTCAGAAGACTCTTTATTTGCCATATCTGATAATTTAGGATTTATATGTATTAGGACCATTTTCCTTCTCTCTGCCAAAAGTCCTGCATTTGCATTCCCAACAAAGCAAATGGCTCTCTGACATCAACCACGTAAAAGATGCACATCCAAGTCCTTCCCCTTCAAGTATGCATCCTCTAATGTGTCAAATATCCTACTCAAAGGACCCAAGCAGTTTATCTTGATCCCGTGCTAAAGACTTTTCTAATCCCTTTCTTGGATCTTTCCCCAACTTAAATAAATAAGTAATCATCTCTGGGTCCAAATTTGGTGTTAAATACACCTTCTGATTAAAGATGGGCCTTGAACACTCCACCTTCATTACATTTCTTTCATCTTTCTCCAGAGGCTTACGTAACCTTGCCTTGACGTAACTGGCAACATAGTCCAAAGGCCACCATTCCTTTCCTCGTGGATGTCTTACATCCTTAGGCTCAAATAACTTTTAACTCAACGGGTCTAATAAATCCTCGCTACTCTTAGTTCTTATATTATCACCCAATTTGTCCTCAAGACCATCTTTATACTCACGATCTAAAACATATTCGTCAAAATCATTATCATTATCAAATTCCTCATTTATACAATCTTTTTTAGCGTCAAGCTGACTTTTCTTTGTACTGCTCACGGTACCTCTCTTTTTAAGCCGCTTGGGACTCCAAATCTGTCCTGCATCTCCTGCAAATGTTTTAACACTTTCCCCCGGACCTCTAAAATGGTCCTCATCCTCATCATTACCTTTCCTTTTTCTCAAAGCCTGCTTAACTGACTCTTGAATTACTGCTTTTAATTCCTCAGTAACGATTTTCCTAATGAAATCCTCCTGATTTCCTTCTTTCTCCTCGTTTATTTCAGACATCCTCTCCAATTCACTTAAAATATATTTATTTATTTCCAAAAAATATTCTAATAATGCCTTCACCTTATAAAAATAGTTCCATATGTACCACCAAAGGTGATCCGTTACAGTGGAAACCCACAGCTACAGCAATCCTCTATAAACATAAGCGGTATTGCTCAAAACGTGCTCTAATGCCTTTAAAAACAAACGCCTAACCACTTCCTTTATTATTGCAACAGATGTGCTGACACGTCAGCGCGTTCCAGTATAGAAGAAATGAATGCCTAAGCATTCATTCCGCTAATCTTTCAGAGAAGACATATGCGTCTGCTCACATAACCTTTCAGCACGATTGTTACTCGCACCAGAGAAAAAGCCTCTCGCTCCCGAACCATTTGTTCCAAGCACGAGCAAAGTCTTTGCCTTGCGCTCTACACGAGGTACAAAATAACAGAAGAAAGTAAGGCTGTCTTTTTTTCTCTTTTTTTTTGCTAAAATAAACCAAACTCTTAACGAAATGTGCCTAAAAGAATGACAATTAAATGTAGAACTACACTCTTTTTTTATAATACCCTTAAATTCTATAAATATAACTTTTCTAAACTAATTCTACCCATAAAATGGATAAAGCTTAAAAAATACACACATATACCAACAAGTTAAAAATTATCTGCTCAGAAGCATCAAACAAAAGAGGAAAAAAATGTAGGACACACAGTTTACATGGAGTTGAACATTCTGTTTTCTATTATGATGTTGTTAATGTTCTATTGGATACTTTTAATGGGTTTGCTGCTCTGTGGTGCTATTAATTGTGTTTGACCAATGACTTTGTGTTTCACCACTGCGCATATTAGTTGCTCAATGTGCACCAGTAGCACATTATGGCCCTCATTACGATTCCGGCGGGCAGCGGAGGCCGCCCGCCAGAATTCCGCCCTCCATAATACCGCTCCGCGGTCAGAAGACCGCGGAGGGTATTATGAGTTTTTCCCTGGGCTGGCGGGCGGTCTCCAAAAGACCGCCCGCCAGCCCAGGGAAAAACTCCCTTCCCACGAGGATGCCGGCTCGTAATAGAGCCGGCGGAGTGGGAAGGTGCGACGGGTGCTGTTGCACCCGTCGCGTATTTCACTGTCTGCAAGGCAGACAGTGAAATACATTTTGGGGCCCTCTTACGGGGGCCCCGCGACTCCCCCTCCCGCCATCCGGTTCCCGGCGGGAGAACCGCCAGGAACTGGATGGCGGGAGGGGGAGTCGGAATCCCCAAGCCGACGCAGCAAGCTGCGCCGGCTTGGAGGATTCCTTGGGGGCAGCGGGAAACCGGCGGGAGACCGCCGGTTTCCCTTCTCTGACCGCGGCTAAGCCGCCGCGGTCAGAATGCCCAGCGGGGCACCGCCGGCCTGTCGGCGGTGCCTCCGCGTCCAGCGGCCCTGGCGGTTACAAACCGCCAGGGTCGTAATGAGGGCCTATATGTTTTGTTCAGTTTAGCTGCCTATTGGCTTTAACATGGAGTTAGCCATTATATTCTGTATTCAGCTTAGCCGCCTATTGGCTTTGACATGGAGTTAGCCATTACATTTTGTATTCAGTTCAGCTGCCTATTGGCTTTGACATGATATTAGACATTACATTTGATATTTAGGTTAGCTGCCTATTGGCTTTAACGTGGAGTTAGACATTGCAGTTGAGAATCCAAGCTGTGTTTTTCTACAAGATGAACCAAGCTGTTTTCTTCACACCAGTCCTTAGCTGATAAGAGCACGTAGATTTTGTGTTTACCTCGCAATCCAGTCTAAGAGCGGAATGGCTCAGAGAACTGGCCAGTCTCCAAGGTCGTTCAAATCTCACACTGAGTTTGCTTTTAAGGATGACTCTGGGCCACAGTGAGTTGGATTCGAATCTGCTTGACTTCAGGCTGGAGCTAGACGTCAGTTGCCAGTCTCCCGTTTGGGTAGATAATCTCTTTCTCGCAGTTGACCGGAGTCATCAACTTGCAGGACCCAGAAAGATGAAGCGGAATATATAGGCCCTGCCGCCTTGCCCATACGGTGATGAATTTGACTTTTATGTTTTGCTTTGATACTATAATCATATATATTTGCTGTGTACATTGCAACTGAGAAGTACTGCGATATATTTTGCTTTCATTGCTGCGACTACGTTGTGTGCTTGAAATCTACTAATTTCGTCTCTCAGGAATTTGTGGGTGGGGGAGAATTAACAACAATAAAGGTCTTCTTTGAAATCAGAAGTGCATTCCAGAGAGGTTCTGTAAGCTCCAATTGGAGATATGTAGGAAAGCAGAACATGCTCAGAAGAAGTAAATACCAGTTTAATGCATAATGCCAGCCTCCGGATGTGAGAATGTGGTGGGTAGTGATGGTGACACTGGCAAATAATGTGACAGTGTAGTGGATAACAATGATGAGGCTATGGTGAGTGATGGTAGAGTATGGTGAGTAGCGATGATGGGACTTGTGAGTGTTGTGAAAATGTGACGAGTAGCGATGGTAAGACAATTGTGGTGATGTGAGAGTGTGGTGGGTAATGATGGTGAGACTGGGGTGAGGGATGTGAAAGTGTGATGGGTTGTGACGGTGAAAATGTGGTGGTTGATGTAAAAGTATGGTGACAAATGGGGTAAGTGTGCACAAGCTATCATAGGGTACATCAGGTGATAGAGAGAGAATTGTGTCCATCTTTTAAAAGATGGAATTATGAACTCTCCCTTAAAATTCCTATGAGATCCTAATGAGGAAGACTTGCATTTTGAAGAAAAGAAATATTGAACTGAATGATAATACATATGTGCACAGATCTTTCGTACAAGAATCTACCAACAGTTCTGAAACGTAAGCTCCTGCTATGTGACCTTCGCTATGTTTTACATGGTGTTGGGGCTGGAGGAAGATTTCTAATTTTAAAGTATGAAGCAAGCATGTAGAAAATGCCAACTTGGTAAAAGTGGAAGCAATTCCAATGTTAATGAAAAGCACTAAATGGTAACAAAGCAATAGGGATGTATGCAGGCAAACAGTGTAAAGCCCTTCAAGTGGTGGCACATCAATGTGCCACAGATTCACATAGCAATGACCCTTCAATGATATGAGCATGCCCCTCTTTCTTACGAATGTGCCCAGAAGTCCCAGGAAGCACTATCTGTCACAGACCTGTCACATATTGTCTTTGCATAATCACTTGCTGTAGGAAATTACCATCTTCCTTGGCATTTTACCCCCATTTTTACCTGTATGTCAGTATGTTTTGGCCTGTCTCACTGGGATCCTGCTGGTCAGGACCCCAGTGCTCATAGTTTATGGCCGAATGTGTGTGTCTTGTGTCTGTATAGTGCTTGACTGTGTCACTGAGGCTCTGCTAATCAGAACCTCAGTGCTTATGCTCTCTCTGCTTTCAAATTTGTCACTGTAGGCTAGTGACTTCATTTATCAATTTCAATTGGCACACTGGACCTCCCTTATAAGTCCCTAGTATATAGTACCTAGGTACCCAGGGCATTGGGGTTCCAGAAGTTCCATATGGGATGCAGCATTTATTTTGCCATCCATAGGGAGCTCAGACAAACCCTTGCACAGGCCTGCCATTGCAGCCTGCGTGAAATAATGCACGTCCTTTCTCAGCCATTTTCACTGCACTTAAGTAACTTATAAGTTACCTATATGTCTAACCTTTACTTGCTGAAGGTTAGGTGCAAAGTTACTAAGTGTGAGGGTACCCTTGCACTATCAAAGGTGCCCCCACATAGTTCAGGGCCATTTCCCGGGACTTTGTGAGTGTGGGGACGCCATTACAAGTGTGCACTACATATAGGTCAATACCTATATGTAGCTTCACAATGGTAACTCCAAATATGGTCATGTAACATGCCTAAGATCATGGAACTGTCCCCATTCCAAATCTGGTATTGGGGAGCCAATTCGATGCATCCTGGGGGCTTCACCATGGACCCCTAATACTGCCAAACCAGCTCTCTGAGGCTTGCACTGCAGCTACAGCTGCTGCCACCTCACGGACAGGGTTCTGCTCTCCTGGGGTCTGAGCAGCTCAGTTCCAGGAAGGCAGAACAAAGCAATTCCTTTGAGAGCAGGGTGTTACACCTTCTCCCTTTGGAAATAGATGTTACAGGCTGGGGAGGGGTAGCCTCCTCAGCCTCTGGAAATGCTTTGAAGGGCACAGATGGTGCCCTCCTTGCATAAGCCAGTCTGCAGTTCAGGGACCCCTTGTCCCCTGCTCTGGAGCAAAACTGGAAAAATGAAAGGGCAGTGACCACTCCCCTGTCCATCACCACCCCAGGGGTGGTGCCCAGAGCTCCTCCAATGTGTCCCAGACTTCAGCCATCTTACTTTGCACAGTGTGGGGGCACTCTGGAGGGCTCTGAGCGGCCAGTGCCAGCAGATGACATCAGAGACCCCTCCTGATAGGTCCATACCTGATATGGTAGTCAATCCCCCCCTCAGGGGCTATTTAGGTTCTCCTATGTGGGTTCTCCTCAGATTCTGCTTGCAAGTGTCCTTCAGGAATCCTCTGCAACTACTACTTCATTCTCTGATCTCGGATCAACCGCAGCCTGCTCCAGGAACTGCTGTAACAACAACAAAGTATCCACAAGGGATACTTTTCTTCTGCAACTTCAGCTCCAGCCAGCAACTGCAACAGTTTCCATGGTGTGCACGCTCTAGGGACTTCCTGTCTTCATCCTGCACCAGAAGGACCAAAGAAATCTGCCGTGGGGTGACGGAGTCACTCCCCTACTCATGCAGGCACCTTCTAAGATGAAAATCGGTACCCCTGGAATCCTCTCACAGCAAGGAGCGTGCTCCTAAGGACACAGAGGGTGGACCCCATCAACATAGACTGTCCTGAGGTCCTGCTGATGCAATTTGGAGGAGGTAAGACCTTGCCTTCACTGAGAGCGATGGTACCCCTGTGTACTGCATCTTCTTTACCTCCTGAGGCCTCCATGCACTATTTGAAAAATTCCTTCATGCACAGCCTGGCCCCGGTCCCCAGCACTCCATCCTGCAATGCTCAACTCGCTGAGTTGTTCTCCGGTGGCCTGGGTCCTTCCTTTGTTGTGCTGCACCAACTGCGTTTTGCACCTCCTTCTTCCCCGTGTCCTGAGTTGAGGCCCCCAAGTCGCACCTGAGTCCAGCCAGCACCATTTTGACACAATACGCATATTTATCATAACCAAGGCTTGTTGGTGATTTCCAACACAAAATCACGTCTGCATCTATCTTCACGTCGTGGGACATCTTTTGCATCATGCAGGAACCTGCTGGAATTTTCATAGTGTGCATTCCTGCAGTCTTCGACTAACCGGGGACTCTTCTTTTGCACCCTCTTCTGGGTTGGCAGGGGCTCCTGTCCTTCCTGGAACTTCTTTCGACTTCTGGACTTGGTCCCCTTCTTTTGCAGATCTTCAGGTCCAGGAATCCAGCAGTTGTTGTTTGCAGACTTGGTTGGTTACTGCAATATCCCAGTCACGAGCTGTAGTGTGTCCTAAGGAAACTTGCAGTACTTTACTCCTGCTTTTCTGGGCTTTGGGTGGGGTAATTTACTTACCTTTACTGTATTCTTACTCTCCCAGCGATTCTGCACACACTACACTTGTCTAAGGGGGAATTTGTGATTCTCATTCCACTTTCTTAGTATATGGTTTGTGTTGCCCCTAGACCTATTTTCTCCCATTGCATTCTATAGCATTTCCTATTGTTTGCACTGTCCTATGACTATTTACTTCTCTAATTTTGCTGTCTAGTGTATATATAGTATATAATACTTACCTCCAGAAGGAGTATTGTCTCTAAGATATTTTTGGTACTGTGTCACCCAAATAAATACCTTTATTTTTGGTAACACTGAGTATTGTCTTTACTTGTGTATAAGTACTGTGTAACTAATAGTGGTATTGCATGAGATTTGCATGTCTCCTAGTTCAGCTTAACTTTCTCTGCTATAGCTACCTCTATCAGCCTAAGCTGCTAGAACACTACTACATTCAACTAATAAGGGATACCTGGACCTGGTATAAGGTGTAAGTACCCATGGTACCCACTACAAACCAGGCCAACCTCCTACACCTGCTTCTAAGTTCTTTCTTTGCCTTCTTCGAAATGTTTCAAGTAATGCTTAGGGCGCGTGGGTCTTCCCTTCATTGATCGAGCGTATTATAATGTTGTCAATTGTTTTTTGATAAAGCACTGCGCTGGATTACAATTCTTTACGCTTATCTGTGCATCCTCTCTCCATTAAATATGGTTATAAGTGATAGTTTGTGCCTTACCACCACAAATTCAGTACAGGCACTGGTACATTCTGTCTTAAGGGATGCAGCCGCATGTCCCTTTAGAGGCAAGACTTCTGGTAACAGCCCATTCTATCTTAAAGGAAGCAGTTGTATGTCCCTTGAGAAGCAAGACTTCTAGTAACAGCTCGTCTTGACGGTACACGAATAGCCTTTCTGTTTTTTATCTTTCAACAGATCAATTTGGCACAACAGCAATGAAGGCAAAGAAAGCAGCAATTGTTGCCTTTCCTGCCACCCCTCCTTCGGCACATTGTCTTCCCATGTTTTTATATTCTCAATGTCCGCAACAGGTACTCCATAATCTCGAAATGATACAACCTCATCCCAAAGTGAGAGAGATGAACACCTCTACTGCAGAAAAATTCAACTTTCTTGTAACATAAACCAGGATGAGATACCCAACCTAACCCTGTGTCCCTACAAAAATGCCTTATTTCTCTATTGACCTTATGCCTAGCCTTATCTATTGCTGATGGCCTATCAGCACCTTTCCAAACTCTTCTGGGAACAAATTCAGTCCAACAAACAAAACAACCTGTCCACTGCCTCCCCGATCCCTTTGATCTGTTTTGGATCCGCGCAGATCAACTCTGACCCCTTCTGTTGCTTAGTGACGTGTTCCCAACACACCCAGACCCCACAGAGCCCCTACAGTTCTGACACCCTGAAGATAAACCTTTTTCCAACACCAAACCATTCTTCCCCAGATGTATTAATAAAATATCCGAACAAGCCACCCTCTGCTGCAAAACATTCAGTAAAGGTAGCAATTCCCTCCATTTCATACCACCTTTCCCATGCATAAAAACAGAAACATTGTTCCACTGCAAACCAGGTTGTGACCACTGCTGAAATTCCCAGGCTTTTTTGGTGCCCATTTAATGAATTAGTGTATAACGACCCAGAGCATCGTGTGCAGCTTCCCGCACATAAACAATCATGTCTAGCATTGTGCTCTTTCTATGCATGCTGCAGAATGCAGCACGCTTAGAAAAAGCAAAAAACAAGGAGGAACAACAGTATTCCTCCTCATTGCGCTAGATTATGGTGCTGCCTCAGGTTTACCAAATCTCTTCATTCTGAGGCAGCGTCAAAATACTTGTGTTGCTGGGGCACACCCATTGCATGCCCCTTCCACACAAAGGGCTTCATGTGAAGGGGCTGTATTTACAAGGTGGGGTTAAGCCACAAAAAGTGCTTGCGTAGTGACGTCATCCCAATGCAACCCCCAACCACACAGAGGACTCAAGAGTTCTAACACCCTGAAGGCCCCAAAAACCATCCACGACATTAGTGTGGAAAATAGTGTGGGCTCGATTCACACAGGTAAACTTACACTTTTGGTCTAAGCTTAGACCAAGAGTGTAAGTTTACGAGTTTTTGGTATTCACAAAGGGAAGTTATGAGTAGTATCTTTATGTCTGCACTCGGATGGACCATCCGCACCTGGGCCGGATCATCTGCACTTGGGCCAGATTAGGCAAAAATGCATGATGACGCACCTGTGTAAGTGCCTACCATCCCCTACCCAGCTCCTGCTGAAATTCCTCAGCCCACACCCTACCCAGCCTTGCTGCACACATAAAATCAAAGCTGCCATAAACAAACACTTTCAGACCTTGCAACATGTTGCCGAATTTGTTTGTCGGTTTGCCCCTTGCTATACAACAGGATTATTTGAAAAGAAGGAGGAGGAGGAGAGTAGAGATGATCTTCAGACAAAGGGTAAACCTCTTTGGGATGTCTAGCCAAGATGTCATGGCCAGATACGGTTTTCCCCCGGTATCATCTTGGATATGGTTTGTGAGTGGGAACTGGATCTTGACTGTGTGACCTGCCACTCCCATGCCATCCCAGCCTATGTTTAGATCCTAGCAACTCTCCATTTCTTTGCTACAGCGTCATTCCAGAGGGTCACTGGTGACCTTGTGGTGACTCCCAAGCAACCCAGTTCAGATGCCTGCATCAGGTATCAGGTAATGAGCTGCATCTATAGGAGAGCCCATCCCCACATACGAATACCCCATACACTGGCCTGAGGGCGAAGGGTAGCTAGGGATTTTTACCTCATTTCCAGCTTCCCACATGTGCTGGGTGCTATTGATTGCACTCATGTGGCTCATCAGCCCCCTCACTACAATGCACACATCTTCTGCAAAAGACACTGCTGGTACTCCATCAACATGCAGGTTGTCTGTGATGCTAGTGGTAGCTTCATTGATGTGCATGTAGTGTTACCAGGCAGTACCCATGGAAGCTAAGTATTCCGCAGGTCACCTCTTGCCCGGCCGATGGCAGCAGGATAATTTGGCAACATTTGGCTGCTGGGTAAGTGCCAAGCACCACACAAGTATGATATGTATCATTGTGTATGTACATGTGCACAACCATTAGACAACGCTGATCCTCATGCCACATTCATGCCCCCAACAGACACAGTATGTTCCATTTCATAAATCATGTACTGTACAGATGCACAAGGGACATTTACAAATATCGCTCCATTTTGTTCCTCAGGTGGTGCTGCATATGCAATCTCCCCTCATCCCCTCACACCATACAGAGGTGTAGCCACTGTACCTCAGCAGAGGTACAATAGGGCACACAGATGTACACAAGCCATCATTAAACACAGTTTTGGGCTCCTCAAGTCAAGATTCAGATGCATTGACCGCACCGGGGGAGCGAAGAGAGGGGTGCTACTGTGAACCCCCCAAGTTGTATGCAAGATTATAGTAGCCTGCTGTGTTTTTCACAATGTAGCATTAAATCATGGCTGATACATACCTCTGGTCCCTCAGCTAGGTCTGAATCTGGGCAACCGGGCCATTGTATAAAGCAGAGGGCAGGGAATGCATGTGCATGAACAGCTGGATGATACTTTTTCCACCTGAGCAACATGTTGTGTCATGGGTTTCATGTGGTTTACAGTTTGTTATTGATGATGATTGGTGGACTATTGACACTCTGGCCGCATATGCCATCCTGGGACTACTTTGCGAGCCATACATGATATCTGCATACAACAGCAGTCCCCAAGAGTCAAAAGATTGTCCGTGCAATTTGCCATGTTCATATGTCATGAACTAGTGTATCCAGCGGCTCTGGGGATCAAACCTCAGCATATGTGAGACCTCCCTGCATGATGTCACACGAGGCCTCTGCTTCACAAAGGGCTTTGCCTACTGGGGTGAAGGTTCCACATCAGAGGGTGAGTATCTGTAACCAAAGTGGAATTCCTGCAATGAGATATTACAGTGTAGTGATCGTACCCTATATGCAATGGTTGAGGGGCCACTGCCATTAATAGATAGGCTGCAGGCATGTCTGTCTTGCCAGGGGGGTAATTGGGCTTTTGTCAGGGGCACTGGAAAGGAGGGGGCAGGTCTCATTATGGTGTTTTGGTTCAGAACTGGCTTGGCAATATGTGCCACATGTTTCAAACCAGCAATCCTGCATGATCCACACACTTGTATTTACTGTTTCTGTGTTGGGGCTGGTGTGACAAACTTGCCAGTGCTGCAATGGCATCCCAGTATTACTCTATACCATTGGCCCTTAGTGTACGTCGCATTATATGTCCATGGATTGACATCATTACCTGCACCTGGTTTGGTGTTCTAGCACAGATTTCCTAGATGTGAGCCAGATCTGTTAACTACACGCACCATAATGCAATGCAAAGGGCCAAACTGTGCTAGGATGTGCTGTATTGTAGGGTGTATCCAGAAAACCTTCCATTCCTTCCTTAGTATTCCTGCCTTTTCTACCTGTTTGCATATGTCAAACTTTTTTTTTTTTTAAATCCGTTCTGATTTCAGATGCTACGCTCCACACATGGAGCGCACGCTCCAGGTGAGGATGATCCGCACCCAGGGAGTAGAATCCCGTGACAGACCAGAACCCAACGTTAATGAACAGGAAATGACACAGAGGAAATGTAAGGCAGGAAGTCCATGACAGGAAGTTGCAGGCAGCTGTTTTCTTTTTATTCTGATTCATCCTCTTCTACAGACAGGATCCTCTGCCATCCTGCTGCTATGTCCACTCTAACTGCCCCCAACATGGCTGAGGGAGTTGAGGAGAGGGGGCTCCCCCTTCAGTAAAAGGAATTGGACATAATAGCTGGGGGGGTGCTGGACAATCACCCCCAGCTTTTTGGGGGCCCAGAGGAGCAGCTGAGTAATGCAGCACTTTCCAGGATCTGGGAGCCGATTGCGCAGCACTGTAGTGCAGTCGGCGTATACCACCGGTCAGCCAGGACATGCCGTAAGCACTGGGAGGACCTAAAGCATTGGGCCCGATGGAGGGCCCAAGAACTGTTGGGGCAGTCCTCCCAGCCCTACATGCAATGGCCCCACCTCAAGCCACCGTACAGGATGGTCCTGAGTTCAGCCTGGCTGACACTCCAAGCTCAGCTGGAGGATTTGGAGCAGCAGAGATCTAATAAGTGCATTTCCTGCATGCTGTGTCTGGTAGCATGGTGTGTATGGTGACAGAGCTGTACCAACATGCCTCACATGTAACCATGCACACAATCTGGGCAATTACTGCAGCAGTCATAAGGCCAATGTCCCATGGGATAACATTGGAAGCACTGACCAAAGTGCATTCTGGGACTTGTAGTGTACTGGACACTTCAGAGGAAATAACCATCACTCTTGCATTTATGTGAAGAAATGCAATGCCTACACCATGACTAGTGACGCAAGGGCCTCATCACTGCTGGGTGCAATGGCAAAAGGATGGTCCAGACACTGTCCAGTGTGAGGTCAAGTGGTTACATTTCTTGTATGTATGCTGTGACATGCATGCTTTTAGTGTGCCTCTCATGACTCTTTTCACAAAATCACAGCAATTGCAGCAGCAGTCAGGAGGCCAATGACCCATGGGATTACATTGGATGCACTGACCAAAGTGCATTCAGGGAGTTGTAGTGTGCTGGACACTACAGGGAAAATAGCCGTCACTCTTGCATTCATGTGAAAAAATGCAATGCCTACTCCATGACTGGTAAAGCAGGGGCCTTATCACTGCTGGGTGCAATGGGAAAATGATGGTCCAGACACTGTCCAGAGTGAGGTCACGTGGTCACATTTCTTGTGTTGGATGCTGTGACATGCATGCCTTTGTTGTGTGCATCATCAGTGTAAAGTATTATTTCATGTATCTTGGAGTAATGACTGACTTTGGAGTACTTGTCTCACACAAAAAGGTTTTAAAATTTCCAGGGTTAAACTAATGCACGTCTTCACAACGGTGGCTCGTATGTCTCATGTAACAGCTAGCTAGCTGAGCCAACTTTGCACACATGCCAACTGGTGTGCAGCACGAACAGGAAGTTTTGAACTGCCAAATGTGGCGCATGCCATGTAGATTGGCAGATAGTTTCAGGGAGCCTCCAAAGCATATACTCATAGCTTAGTAAAGGTCAAAAGCAGGGGTTGTTTTTTACATGTACACCGATTGAAGCATTTATGTGGAATCAGATAATTCTACAAAGCAGATGACTTTGGGGTGGACAGCTCCATCCAGACTGTGTTCCATCTCCACTTGTAGACTGACTTGTGAAGGTGACTAGGTAATGAGGGCAGGAAACCCTTGGCCAAAATTACTTGGGGAAATTTGAACTTCTGTCCAATCATTCACATGTACAGCTTTTATGGCCCTTGTGAATCAGGCCCAGATAGTTAAATCTAGCTTAAGGTTAGGTTTGGCACTCAGTAGGGTAAACCACCCACAGTTGTGACAGATGTCAATGTGTGTGTGTTATGTCTGGACCTCTAAGTGTAGTACACATTCTATTGGGAATCTAATTCATCTGGAATTGGTCAGTAAGATCAAAGGAGAACAAAGTCAGCATTTGCTTCTTGTACTCATGTACCTTGCCATGATTTGGACACCAACTACATAATGTTCTCACTTCCATTTCAGTGGACCGAGCTGACCAGGAAGACAGGGGACCGGGGAGAGCTCCCTGAGGACGATGGCGGGCACAGCCTCTATCATCAACTGAAGAAGAAGAGGAGGAGGAGGGACCTATAACATCTACAGGCAGGAGAAATGCACCCAGCCGGACGGACTCTGAGGACAATGACTGGGTGGAGGCTGTGGAAACTGTAGGGGGCCTTGATCTGGACACTTTTGACCAGGGGGAGAGGATGTTGCATCTCTCCAGGACAATTAAGATCTGGACCAGTTCTAGTTATCCCCAGTGCAGCAATCATTAACACCTGGGCCCGCCTCTGACCCCTCCCTATGGCATGAGGTCCATAGTCCAACAGGGCACCTAGCTGCTACCCCTGCCACCAGTCTCTCTCCAAGTGCCAGCTTTAGTCCTACTGGGAGCTCAGATGTCCTCAATGCCCCACATCCCTTTTCTTCTACCTAAACCCCTCCCTGTGTTGTGGCCCCTGGGCTGCATCCCAGGAAGGGATGATGGCATCTGAGGGGGAGCTGGTCAACCTCTCTTGGCTCCAACAGCAGTTGATAGATGAAAAGCATGGGACCCAAAGGGAGTTTTCCCATGCCCTATATTCTATCAATGCCACCTTCACTTTCTTGGGTGCAGCCATGATATCTGTCCTGTCTCAGTGTCCCTCCCATACCACTGTCCATGTGTCTCAGTGTTGATCCTCCCACTCTGTTCCCCCCCACCTCTCGTACCCCACATGTGTCTCAGTCCCATGGGGTGTCTGGTCCTCCAATGGCCAGCCAGGAAGAGGCCATAACAGCAGAGGATCTTAGTTTTTCTTTCCTCCGTGCAAATAGACTGTTTTCCCTGACATTTCTTGACATGTTTTATTTATTTTGCCCAACCCCCTCCATGTCCCCTGCCCATACTCAGTGAAGAGTAATATTTGATTTTGTTTCTTCCTACCCAATGGGCATTTTTTCTCACTTTACAATGATTCTCATATAAAAAAGAAACATGGAGACTAAGGGGGTGATTCTCACCCTGGCGGGCGGCGGAGGCCGCCCGCCAGAGTTCCCCCCTCCAAAATACTGCTCCGCGGTCGAAAGACCGCTGAGGGTATTTTGGGTTTTGCACTGGGCTGGCAGGCGACCGCCAAAAGGCCACCCGCCAGCCCAGTGCAAAACAGCCTTCCCACTAGGATGCCGGCTCAGAATTGAGCCGGCGGAGTGGGAAGGTGCGACGGGTGCAGTGGCACCCGTCGCGTATTTCAGTGTCTGCAAAGCAGACACTGAAATACAAAGTGGGGCCCTCTTACGGGGGCCCCACGACACCCCATACCGCCATCCTGTTCCTGGCGGCTCTGGCGGTATGGGGTGTCAGAATCCCCATGGCGGAGCAGCGAGCTGCGCCGCCATGGAGGATTCTACAGGGCAGCGGAAAACCGGCGGGAAACCGCCGGTTTTCCCTTTCTGACCACGGCTGAACCGTCGCGGACAGAATGCCCTGCGGGGCACCGCCAGCTTGTTGGCGGTGCTCCCGCCAACCCTGGCGCCGGCGGTCCATGACCGCCGGGGTCAGAATGACCCCCTAAATGTGCTGTGTAATTCACTGTCTGCGCTGGAACCAAAGTATGGATTTCTATGTCGAGTTGGTTAGCTATGTCTTCCATATGACACGACTTTACACAGATGGTTCTAGTGATGAACTTGTCTTTCCCACGTTTTTGACACATACATGGCCCATAGCCACATTAAGCATTTGAACATCATCAACCATTGTCCAACCTAGTTAAAATGTGGAATATGTCATTATTTACATAGTGCTGTGCATGCATATGTTACAGTGCTCATGGGGGATCTCTTCTCAGTTTTGGTGATGAGGAACTTTACAATGTTGCACACTTCCTGGAGTACCTAGTTGCAGGTGGGTGTGGTGCCTGTCAAGTGTGGGGGGCTGCCTGTACAGGGGGTGTCTGAGCCTGTACTGTGTGGTGGTCTGCCTGGACAGGGGGTGTCTGGGCCTGTCAACTGTGGGGGTCTGCCTGGACAGGGGGTATCTGAGCCTGTCCAGTGTGGGGGTCTGCCTGGACAGGGGGTCCTGATGCCTGTACAGGGAGAGAACATTGTGCAGTAGAGGGCGTCTGCAAGGGGAGTATTTTCATTGTGGATTGTTGGGGATCCTGCACAAGTTACCTAAACAGGGGATAGAGGTGGGATAGTGCAGGTAAATGTGTTGGCTTCCCTCCATGCTCTAGCTATGAAGGATTTGGTATCATTTTGAGTATCCAATCCATCAACTTCATAGCCAATGCATGGTTTCTTGCACTCTCTTCCCTCTGTATGGCCATGATGTAATTGAGCTTCTTCCCCATGTCTTGCCAGGATCTATCCATTGTCTCCAACACCCGGGTCCGAAATACATAAGCTTTATTCGGTCACATTTAACCATCAAAGCATAAAAATCACAACAATCGAAAATGTATATACATAATAAATAAGTGAATAAAAAAAAAAGTTAAGAAAAACAGTCACTAGAAGATGAATTAAAAAAAAAACTAATATGTATATACCATACGGCCGCAAGGAACTTGCTAACCGCACAAATTAAAACAGGAGAAGTATCTCTGATCAACATCCTAAGTGCAACTTTACATTGTCTCAAGCCTAGGTTCCTACAAACTGGACGAACCCATTTTTGCTGGCCCAAAGCATAAGCTGGGCAGATAAACATAAAATTTACTACAGATTTGGATACACAGTTACAGCTAGGGAATAGATCAAGTATTGGTGATAGTCGCCAGTTACAGGTAAAAGACTTTAACGGTAAACACCCATATCTAAAACGGGCATACAAACTTTTACATAGTAAATCAGGGATTAGGTCCAGGTAAGGTTCAGACTGTGGATACCATTTAAAATCAAGAAATTGTGTTGACAATCGACCATGTGATGTGCATAGCAGATAGTTATTCCTAACGTAGGACCAGTAAACTGATTTCAAATGTTGTTTCTGAGCCCTTCCCAGATTATGGGACTACTTCCAAAAGTCCCCAAGTCCTAAAGTATAAAACCACTTTGAAACATACTTAAGCCAAGGAATAGAAACTGCATTAGGTCTGCCTAGACTATCTAGAAGGGATTCCTTGTAAACAGTGAGCTCTGGAGTAGTCCAAATACATACCCAGAAAAGTAAAGGTCTTAGAGCTATCGCACCAGAAATGCGGGAAAACCCAAAGTCCAGAAAAAATGGAATCAATGGTGTACTCCGAGGGCATGCAAGAAGAGTTCTTACAAAATTATTTTCACCTACAGACAGTTACTAACAGTAAGAGTACCCCACACCTCAGTGCCATAGGACGCCGCACCCTGAACCTTTGCCAAATACATCTTGATAGCCGGAGAAACAGCTTTCACAGTGGTGGTATTGTAAAAGCGCAGAATGGCACCTGACCTATGCTGGAGGAGTGAGACACTCTTATCAATCTGGTCCTCCCACTGCATGTTATTTGTAATTCTTACTCCCAAAAGCCTATTGACCATACCTTACTTAAGGGAGCCCCCTCTAAAGTAAGTAATAGTGCATCTCCTATCAGAGCCCATGCTTAATATCATTAATTTAGTTTTGCTGGCATTAAGTTCCAAGCCATGGTCCACACAAAAAGCACTAAACCTGTCAACCAGGATCTGAAGACCCATGGGGGTTTTAGAAATCAAAAAAGAGTCATCAGCAAATAATAAAATAGGAATTTTTTGCGCATTCAGCGAGGGGGCATCATTTTGGCAGGAAGACACGGCATGCACCACCTCGTTGATAGACAATGTAAAAAGGGTAGGTGCAAGGACACATCCCTGGCGAACCCCCGACAAATATCTATATGATCAGTTAGCTCTCCCTGGCTGCCCCATCTCACCTGGGCATAAGTATTCTCATGCAACTGTTGTGTTAAGTGTACTATATTCTCAGGAATACCTATTTTATACAAAACTTCCCATAGCTTCCCTCTGGGGACCAAATCAAAAGCAGATCGAAGGTCCACAAAGGCAACATTTAAATTTTGTTTTGCCAAGACACCGGATTTCCAAAATAGGAGGGTCAACCTAAAAACCTGATTTTTGGACGAAAGCCAGCCTGAAGTGGAGCTAATATCTGATTGACATGAACCCAATGCAAAAGCCTATCCAGAAGCTGCTTTGTAATGATTTTTTGGAGGTGATCAATAAGGCTGATTGGTCTATAATTAGCGGGCAAACCCACATCACCCTTTTTGTGAATGGGAATTATTTCCACCCCTTGCCAAGTTTCAGGGATAGGGCCTCCTGTTGCTATAGCATTTGATAACGTATTTATATACCAGGACCAGATAAACTGGTTCGGGTTTAAAAAGATCCCCCGTTATCTTATCGGGGTCTGGAGCCTTAGCCCATTTTAAAGAGTTAATGGCTGCTATAGTTTCCATCATTGAAAAAATGATACAATCTACAGAACTGTCAATAGATATTCTAGGATCAACGATCCCTTGGCGCAATTCATCCAGATACGGTGAGGTGGAATCCTGTATCAGAGGTGAAGCATAAAGCTGAGAAAAATGGTCCACCCATCTTTCGGGCTGAATATGCGTACGGATGATGCCATTGCCCCCTCTGTATCTATTGGCCAGCAGCTTCCAGAAGGTCCCATTATCTTGAAGTTCAATTGCATCCAACAGATTCTGCCAGGTAGTATCTTCCCAACCTTTCTTTGCCAATTGCAGAGTTTTGTTGTACATAAGTCTAGCAGTTCTGATTTCCCCCTGTGAGTGAGTCTTAATAGCTGATTTTAAGGTTAGTTTGGCATTGGAGCAGTCCTTATTAAACCATTCCCTAGCTTTAGTTTTGTCAAAGGGGTGCCTAATAGTAGTCTCCCTATAAAAGATATCCTGCAAAATCCTTACCATTTCTTCATGGATGCTCAAGATTGGGATGTCACTAGCCTCATACTCCTCATAACTAGACAGAATTTTTGAAAAAGACAAATACATTTTCTTAACCAGATAAGGATTTGACATCACTTTTGGCCAGCTAACGCGAGTATGCCTATGATTCAGGAGGGGTCCCGAAATCCAAGTATTCTGCACTCTCCTAAACACATTACTATATAAGGTAAGGAGTAGAGGATTGTGGTCGCTCTCATAGCGAAGGTCTACCTTCATATCTATAGAGAGGGACCAAAGCCTGACATCCACCCACAAATAATTAATAACACTGGAAGACAACCCTAGCTAAAAAGTGGGTGCAGTATTCTAATCTGAGCTAGTACATCCATTGCATGCTCTGAGTTCAAATCTAAAACAAAGGGAAGTCAACTGTGAAGCGACACCAGAGCCAATACACTAGACATTCTCCTTCAATTGGGGGATACCCCAAAGTTCATCCTCCTCAGTCGTCAAATTGCTAATAAGACAATTGGGTTCAAAAGTGCAGTTCATAACCTCTGCAACCACTAATTTAGTTAGCGAATGCAGGGTATCCATATATTCGGCTAGCTGAGCAAGTGTTTGAGACTCTGAGCCTTGGGGAACAGACCTTGCATACACATTAATTATAATCATTTTAAAATCACGATTAAATGATAGTTGGACACCTAATAGGTCGGGGGAATTAATGTATAAAACTGAATGGTCGCACTTTAAATTCTTATTTAACAGGATCATAAGACCCCCCTTAGCACGACCAAAACCCCCAATGCAGGTTGGGCCGCAGAAAAGTATGTCACAAACCCGTCCATGAATATCGGATCTTCAGCCCAAGTTTCTTGGAATAAACATATGTCCTACTTATTAATGAAACTAGCCCACTCAGGATCTCCCAACTTTTTGCCTATCCCTGCCAAGTTCCAGGACATACTAGAAAGTTCTGAGCAAGGGGTCTGAACCCTAGGTCTAGAATGCAGAAAATTCTCAGAATTACCAATCCACTCTTCATGACTAGCCCCAGAAACTACACTAAGAGTCCCTAAAGGAGAAACATTAGGTGGTCATTCTAATTCTGATGGTAAATGGAGAGGATTCTCTAACGTGGTTAGGACACATCTTCTGCCAGAATCATAAACCTCACCCGCTGTGCCATCGCATAAAATGGGAAATCTTGTTACACTACCCCAGGGTGGATGAAGTTGGAGTCTGATACCGGACCATCTAGGGACCCTCAGATAACGGGTGCGTAAATCAAAATCAATAGGATTATCCATCAGCAAGTTATCTACAAGGAGAATAGAAATAAAATCAAACTCTGATCCTGGTTGACTGTGTCTACCCACCTCAAGAATATCAGCCCGGATAACAGAAAGGCAATTCCTCTGCATTCATAACAAGTAAATTACCGTATTTATAGGGGAATCCTGTGTTTTTCTGAGGCCAGTAGGTAACCTAGGCACCCCCGCCATATAAATGAATCCACCTTTGCTCCTCCAGCCTCGGCCCCCATTCTTGTCAACAGGGCGATGCGCCGCTACTCAATATATATCCCTCTTCAAATGGCCTTAAAAAAACAGTACGGCGTTCAGATGATTCAACATGCACCTGAGCTCCAATATCCCCCTGAGGACCCATAGCAGAATCAGTGGGTTGGGTTATATGCTGCTTCCCTGATCCACAAGTATTCCTATCCTTGGGACCTGAATTATGCATCTGGCCAGTTACTCCTGGCACGGTAGGACAATTCTCTGTACTATTTACCACCATACTACCAGGGATAGAAGTAGAAGCCAAGCATATGGGGGGCTTGACCGCTTCGGCACAAATTTCTTTTACAGATGGAGCAATAGACGCCCTATCTGGGACAGGCATAAGTTTACCCTTACTGGACCGCTGACAATTACACACTACCCTCTGTGCCTGTTCTCCCAAGGAGTTATTCAGGACTAATAGCACCAAGTTCTTTAAATCGTCCAACTTCTGGGAGATAGAGGCCAGATCAAGTGCCCACGTAATCGTGCTTGTCTGTCCTGAGACAGAGACGAATAAGGTATAGGATTTCCTCCTTTGCGTTCTTCATGAAGTAAGTGGAAATGGCATTCAGATGATTCTCTGAATTCAGTCAGGACATCATAGCGATTAGAGCACGGAATGTCAGGTGAAACCAATACCTCTACGCCAAGGGAAGGAAGAGATGCTTTTTCCCCAATTGGAGGGCACTCAACAGGCTCAGCAAACAGGGGGATACTCATCGTAGAGGGAGGTGTGGTTATCTGAACAAATACAGCAATATGAAGTTCGGCCTCTGTGACCTTTTCCTGAAAATATCAGGAATCTTTTTACATGAGATGGTGTCATGGCTTATTGGAGGTGGAATAGAAGAGCTTCTCAAAATAGCTTCCACCTCTTCAAATAAGGTGTCTATTTCCTCAAGAGGATTACTACTATTGTTATGGTGGCCACTCATTTGACTATTCAACCGGTTTTTAGATTTCTTAGTGCCAGAAGAAACCACAGGTAAGTCCGCTGCCTTCCGTTTCCCCATAGCTAATCGATCCAATGTAGAGACAGGAAAAAGAAACAAACAGCTACCTTACCAGGGGGGCTTGCTTCCCAGGGCTTAAAGAGTAAGCCCAGCCCAGGCTTAATCAGGCGATGACGGGCGAAGACGGGCCCGTCTTGGCCCGGTCTTCGCCCGGGCATGTGTTTCCCGTGCATCCCACACTGCGCGCGTCCAAACCCCTTAATATAGGCCAAGGGGTGCAGGGAATGCTGGGGGATGTGGTTCCCTCCACAGCCAGCAAGCGTCTCTCCTCACCGGTAGCCCGTCCCGCGCTGCGTGTGTCCAAACCCCTTAATATGGGCCAAGGGGTGCAGGGAATGCTGGGGGATGTGGTTCCCTCCCAGCCAGCAAGCGTCTCTCCTCACTGGTAGCGCATCCCGCGCTGCACGCGGCCAAACCCTTTAATATAGGCCATGGGGTGCAGGGAATGCTGGGGGATGTGGTTCCCTCCCTAGCCAGCAAGCTTCTCTCCTCACCGGTAGCGCGTCCCTGGGTCATTCTGTGCACCAACTGTGGGAGTCAGTTCATGCCCTTTAGTGAGGCAGGCATGTCAGACAGTGTTGCCCCTATGTCACAAATAACCTGCCTCACATCTGACTGCTACTGGAAAAAATCTTCCTCCCACTATTCAACATGTATATCTGCCAGCCCTCTCCTCCTGGGACAGCCTAGGATACAACAAGCAGGACCACTAGCAGAGCAGGTTTTACCAAGTGGGAGGTTTTGAGGAGTAGATGTGTGCCTATGAGCGACCTGCTCCTCACCAGGGTGGTATCTCCCTCAGATGTTAAGGAGAAGGCCTGGGAAACACTGTCAGAGTAGGAGTGTGTAAGGGAACCAAAATGTCTGACCTGGATGTGAGGGCTGTGAAGATGTGAGCTGTGGCTTGGGGGTTGTGCCGAATGGGCAATCCTTTGAGATGTAGGATGAGGTGCCATGTCAACCACAGCAGGTGCGGACTTTGTTTGTGAGCTGCATGGGCCAAAAAGGATTGGCGTTCACATTACTTGATATCAGCTCCTGATCTCCCTCCTCCTCTACTTTCTCCTCTTTCCCCTGTGCCTTTCTGGCAGCTGACCAGGCAACCAGGAAGAGGAGTGGGTTCTTCAGTCGGATTGCCTGGCGCCCGTCAATGGTAGTTGTCCTTTCTCCAGATTCAAATCTTCGTCCTCACCACCTGTGAGACAAAGGTTGCAACAGACTAAGGCCCTCATTATGGCATTGGTGGTAAATCCCACTTACCGCAATGCTGACTGCTGCCAACATACCGCCGCCGCACGGATTACCGCCACCCATGTTATGACCCACACATACCAATCTGTCACTATACAGCCACACACACAAGTCCACCAACCCAAAGGTCAGTGATAAACTGGCGGTACCAAAACCCACACCGTTACGGCAACACAACTACGCCCACTGCATTCTGACCCAAGAATCGCCGCGGTGGACATTCAATGGCGCTAAACCATTGGCGGTACATACAGCTGCGCTCAAAATAAACACACACTAACAAAACAACACCACATTGGACAATTTGAAAAACACACACCTGACACACATCCACACACCACACCCACACACCACTGTAAAACACACACACACAATACCCACAACCCTTTACCATTACAAACAAGTGCGACAAGAGAGACAGCATAACCACAGGCAAGACCACAGACACACACCACCATCACCTATACACCATCCATACACCTTACATCACACACCCCAACACAGCACCCCACCCACACCACCCACAATACACCCATGGCACCGCAGCAACACCCCAGGTTCTCTGAGGAGGAGCTAAGGGTCATGGTGGAGGAAATCATCCAGGTAGACCCACAGCTATTCAATTCACAGGTGCAGCAGAAGTCCATTGCAAAGAAGATGGAGCTATGGCGGAGAATCGTGGACAGGGTCAACGCTGTGGGACAGCACCCCAAAACAAGGGATGACATCAGGAAGAGTTGGAACGACCTACGGGGAAGGTGCGTTCCACAGCAGCAAAACACCAAATAGCTATAAACAGCACTGGCAGTGGACCCCAACCTCCTCCCCCACAACTAACAACATGGGAGCAGCTAGTCATGGCAATCATGCATCCTGAGGGCATGGCAGGAGTAGGAGGAGGACTGGACTCCGGAAAGTCAAGTCTCTATTACTATTACCCCCTCTACCTGCATGCCATCACATACCCCTACCCTTACCCTCACTCCCATCAATCCACCACCTCCCACACACCCCACCATCACACCTCTCCCAATACCAAGCCCTGCATGTAACACCAATGCACGGACCCCCATCACAGACCTGCATGGACACCCATCACTAAAGCATGCACATTAGAGAGAATCACCTAGCCCACAAAATCACTACTCACACAAGGCAAAGCTGCCAGGGCAATAACAACCATACAGGGCAACACACCCATGCACAAGATGACACGCACAGAAACAATAACACTGCATTTACATACCCACAGGTCCTCCACCCAACGTCACCGTAGAGGAGGTGCCAGCAACTTCCAGTCCCTTCTCAGAAGAGGCCCACAGTGATGACAGCAGCTCTGGAAGCCTGGATCTGGATGACCAACCTGGCCCACCAGGAATCTCCGGACAGTCAGTAACCAAGGCACAGACCCATACCACTACAGAGCCTCCCCCCTCAGGAAACACAACCACAGTACCCACCCAGCGGGCCCATCCTTCTGTCCCCAGGTCACGTCAATCGGCTGTGTGTCCACCACTACAGGGACCCCAGGCCACCCCACAAACACAGGACGATCAGGGACCTGGGGTCTGTGGCGGTGGGCACATGATTCAGGGGACAGAGGCACAGGACAACAGGGAAGCTGGGAGGACTTCTGTGCGCCAGGGGGAGGACAGGCTCAGGGAACCGACTCTCCAGGAGGCACTCACCAACATCCTGGGAACATACCACCATTCCTAGGAGACAATAGGCCAGATACTGGACAAGTTGCAGGAGACCCAGCAGCTGCAGGAGGGACAGTACCTGGGGATCAACGAGGACTTAAGGACATCCACACCACCCTGGTCACCATTGCAGGGGTGCTGGCAGACATGGGCAACACCATGAGGGAGGCAGTGGCACACCACCTGGCCCCTGACACTAGCCAAAATGATGAACAGCCTTCTGCCTCCGATGCCGCTAGTGGACAGGCCGCCCCGCCATAGGAACAACAGGCCACCAGCAACCCACCCCTGCAGAAAGAGAACCCCCCGCAAACGGTCCCTACGATCCAGGCAGAAGCCAGAGAACATTGCCAAGACCCCCGCCAGGAAATAAGACTCTCCTGAATGTCACCCTTGTGTCCCCCTCTGTCACCCTGTCCACCTTGAACTGCCATTGCTCCAATTCTATGCCCCCTTGGACAATGCACCTGTGATACAAATAGACTGGACTCTGTCTTGGACTTTCGTCTATCATCATCCCAGCCCATTGCACACCCCCCTCTGATCATTAGCACTTAAATAAACGTATGGAGTCTGTCAAATCATTTAACCATGTATTCATTTAACAAGCTTTAAACACAGCAATATAACTGTACAGTATTGTATACATAGCAATGACCTGTAGTTGGCTGCAGTCAACACACCAGGAGCGATAGTGGGACACAAATATCTGTAAATAGAGATGCCAAAGGGTACAGT
The DNA here is from genome assembly GCF_031143425.1 of Pleurodeles waltl. NCBI lineage: Eukaryota > Metazoa > Chordata > Amphibia > Caudata > Salamandridae > Pleurodeles > Pleurodeles waltl. Next base: position 833,839,490 of record NC_090444.1, read on the forward strand.
AAGTGGCCATGGAAGTGGTAAAATCAGCCTGCCAGTGACAATGTCAAATACAAAACTGTCAATGTGAAGTGTAATTACAGTGTCTTACCTGTGTGTCATTGGAAGTACTGTCTTATAATAGCACTTCTGTTGTCCTCATCCTCATCCTCTGCCTCCTTATCTTCACTGTCCACAGGGTCCACTGCTGCCACATGCCCATCTCCAGCCTCATCCTCCTGCAGAAAAGGCACCTGGTGACATAAGGCAAGGTTGTGCAACATACAGCATGCCACGATGATCTGGCACACAGTCTTGGGTGAGTACAGGGATCCACCTGTTAGATGGAGGCAACGAAACCCGGCCTACAGGAGGCCGAATGTCATTTCAATAATTTTTTGTGTTCGCCCATGTGCCTCATTGTAACATTCCTCTCCCCTTGTCATGGGATTCCTCACAGGGGTCAGTAGCCATGAGAGGCTGGGGTAACCAGGGTCACCTGCAAATATCGAGGGACAACTGTTAGACACACACTAACAGCTCTGTGATTGTGGCCCTGTCCAGTCTATAGCCGAGGATAATGTGCCTGCCCTCCATTGTTGCCAAGCCCATCAGGGGCCTGTACATGGGGTAATGTCTCCATCTCCTATTCATCTGCAGAGGTTGCAATCTAGGGGGTAAATGGTGAGTAGCTGGTCAGTATTCCATATTTCCAAGCACTGCACAGCATTGCATGTTGTGACTGTAACACAATATTGTTGTATAGGACCAAACAGTGCCTATGTGTACTGTGACGCAGTTAGGTGCCATGGCCTGCCCCACCCCCAAATGGCGTCCACCTGTTCTGTATGGACGGACAGGTGGAAATGAGTTAATTCCACTGATGTTGTGCGCCGTTGCGGGAGGCGGTCGAAAACCACCGTGCAACTCCTCATTGGATTCCATTGGGCCCTATGGGTTACAGTGGCCAATGGTGATGTACGCCGGTGGTGACGGTACGCACCGCTGCGGATGTGACTGCCATTTTCTATCTGTTCACCCACTTGCTACCTGACCTGCAACAGGAGAGGACCTACACTGCAAGTGCTGCTGTGACCTGTGTCTGGAACCGATCATGGCTTGTGTGACTAGGGAAAGCGCCCCTGTCTTCACCGCTGCGGAGCTGGAGAGGCTGGTGGATGGGGTCCTACCCCAGTACCAAATGCTGCATGGGCCTCCAGACCAACAGGTGAGTACACTGTGAGCACGATGCATGGGGCATGAATGCATGGAGTGCTGTGTGTGAGGTCCTCGTGTGTGGGGGTTGGTGGAAGGGTCCTGGGCTGCATGCTGCATGTATGTTGAGCAATGTCTGTGCGTAAGGGGATGGGAGGGCTATGGTGGGACATGAGTGTAACAGGCCTGACGGTCTGACTGATACCTTTTGCTATGTGTATATTTCAGCGCCCATCAGAAAAAGGGTATATGGCGTGCCATCACCAAGGACGTGCGGACCCTGGGGGTCTATGGAAGGCGGAGCAACCACTGTTGCAAATCGTGAGAGGACCTGAGACGCTGGGCAAGGAAGACGGCGGAGGCCCAGCTAGGGATGGCCTCCCAACGAGGTAGGGGTGCCCTTCGTACCCTGACCCCCCTGATTGCCCCCATACTGGTGGTGGCCTATCCGGAGCTGGATGGGCGCTTGAGGGCATCACAGCAGCCACAAGGGGGTGAGTACAGTTTCCCAATATACTACTTGCGCGTGGTGGGGTGGTCTCCGGGTGGGGGATGTGGGCCTGTGGGTGCCCCTAGGCCAGGCCGGACATTGCAGGGTAGATCCCATGTTGGCCAGGGTATGATGTGAACCACCTCCAATCAAGCTAGTAGGCATCCACTACTGGGCAGGGGTCTGTGGGTCTCAGGTATGCTGTTATTGGTGTTAGGTATTACTGTCAATGGCCTGGTGATTAGCAATGTGACTGGTAGTGCATTGCCTAATGCGTAGGGCTGTTCCCTGTGTGTGTGTTGTGTACACCAATGGTGGTGTTGTTGCAGCCATTGACCAAGTGTATCCTTTGTCTTTCCCCCTCCCTTTTTGTTTTGTCACCCTGTCCTTCTGTGCATTAGCATCATCTGGCGGAGGAGCAGAGGCACCGGCAACAAAGGGAGCTGCATCCCACATGGCCGAGGAGGCCGAATCCACCGAAAGTGAGGGCACCAGTGGGACAGAGGCCGAGGGGAGCACCACGGTGGAGACAGGAGGGGACAGTACGGACAGTGATACCTCCTCCAATGGAAGCTCCCTGGTGGTGGCAGACACCTCTGTGGCCACCCCAACTACAAGTACAACCGCCACCCCCGTCCAAGCAGCCCCTCAGCATGTTTCCTGTGCCCGCTCACGCAGGTGGGTGGGCATCTCCTTCGCCCCAGGCACCTCAGGCCCTGCCCCAGTTAGCCCTGCTGTCCTGAGTAAGGAGGCTATTGACCTCCTGTGATCCCTCTCTGTTGGGCAGTCAACCATTGTGAATGCCATCCAGGGGCTGGCAGGCAATTTGCAACAAACAAATGCATTCCTGGAGGGCATTCACTCTGGCATGGTGGCCCAACAGAGATAAATCCAGCCTCTCTGATCGCAGCCATTGTCCCTGTTTCTAACCTCCCCCCACCAACGTCCTCTACACAATCCCATTCCCCTCAACCCCAACCTATCCCAAGGACACAGGCAGACCAGCATGCACCCAGGACTACAAACAGGAGTAGTTCAGGCAAAAACAAGCACCACACATCATCCCACAGGTACTCACACAAACACCATCCAGATGCAGACATACCAACCTCCACTGCCTCCACTATGTCCCCCTCCTCCATGTCGTCCACCTCCCTCCCAGTTGCATCTACACACACCTGCATGCACTACATCCTCATCCACTGCCTCCATCACCAGCATGCCTATCACTACACACCCCTCACTGGCAGTCATCACCACCAACTCCATGCACATGTCCGCTGTGTCCTCTCCCACTGTGTCTGTGGCCCCTCCTCCCAAAGTACACAAACACAAGCAACAGCCCAACAGCCATCCACCTCACAACAGCATCCAGCCCATGCACCTGCACCCAAACACAGCAGACAGACACCTCCTACAACCACTTCCTCTTCCTCCACTCCCAAACCTTCACCCTCTTCCCGCCCCAATTTCCCTAAGAAGCTTTTCCTCTCCACCGTTGACCTCTTCCCTACCCCTCCCCCATCCTTCATGTCAGGCCAGGGTGGTCAGAACCCAGGCGAGCACTTCAGCCACCCAGTCCATGGCCACAGTAGTGCTGACAACTACTGCAGGTGGGAGAGGATCCTGGGAACCAGCTAGCAGCTCTGAAAGTGTGCCTGCACCAGGTGCATTAAGGAAGGGCAAGGAGGCACCACCAGCTGCAAAAAGGGAAGGGCAAGGAGTCACCACCAGCTGCGAAAGGGAATGGCAAGGACGCACCACCAGCTGTGAAAGGGAAGGGTAAGGGGCCTGCACCTGCAGGCAGGAAGGACAGGAGGCCTGGTGCTGGGACTCATTCGGCGCCCCCACCACCAACCATGGCAGTTCAGCCTTCTGAGGCTGCAGGGGAAGGGCTGGAGCCCGATCCCACCACTGCCAGCACCACCACCAGCACCGCCACCAGCACCACTGCCAGCAGCTCCATTGGGCAGCTGTCTGAGGCTGCTGAGGAAGGGCTAGAGCCTCCCCCCACCACTGCCAGCACCACCACCAGCACCACTGCTATCAGCAGCAGCCCCACTGGGCAGCCATCTGAGGCTGCAGGGGAAGGGCTGGAACCTACCCCCACCACTGCCAGCCCCACCACTGCCACCACTCAGCAGCCGTCACCACCAGCAGCCAGTGTGTAGTCCTGCTTCCAAGGGATGTAGTGCATCCTGGACCCTGCAAATCCTGTAGGTGTGACACCCAGGTGAGAGACTGTGACCTTGCACTCTCCAAGATCTGCATCACAGGGCACAATGCCCCCTCCAGAACCAGTGGAAGAAGCCATCCACTCACCCCATCCTTCCCAGGATGAAGGACACTGGGCACAATGCCCCCTCCAGAACCAGTGGAAGAAGCCATTCACTCACTGCATCCTTCCCAGGATGAAACACACAGGGCACAATGCCCCCTCCGGAACCAGTGGAAGAAGCCATCCACCAGAGAGACTGTGGCCTTGCACTCCCCAGGACCAAGCAGTGGGCAAACCACCCACTAGAGAGACTGTGGCCTTGCACTCCCCAGGACCAAGCAGTAGGCAAACCACTCACTAGAGAGACTGTGGTCTTGCACTCCCCAGGACCAAGCAGTGGGCAAACCACCCACTAGAGAGACTGTGGCCTTGCACTCCCCAGGACATCGCAGAGGGCATGTAGCCCCCTCCAGGGCCAGTGGTGTTGTACCATTTTCTGTCTGAGATGCCCCTTCATTCCCCGTCCCCCTGAGGTGCCTGTGTATTTTAAACCTGATGCCCCTGCAGTGTTCTCTCCGTGTTGTTGCAGGAGTGAGGTGGGGCCTTGGCCTATATGATGTGGCCCTGTGGCCCACGGACATTGAGGACTGGGCAGTGTCCCTACATTTGTAAAAATTTACATACGTTTGGATTTTGATGCACTTATTCATGTTATTTTATCGCTTTACAGTCACTTTTTTCAAATCATTTTGTCCTTGCATTATTCCTGAGAGGTATGGGAGAATATGTAATGTTTCTGCATCTGGTTGTGTGTATGGTGTTCGGGGTGGGGGTGTTGCGTGTTGCATGTGTGTGTCACTCTCTTTTTCCTCCCCCTCCCTTGTTTGCTATGCGGCAGTACTCACCGTGGTGGTCTTTGCCGGTGTTGCTGCTCATAATGCAGGAAAAGGTAGACGAGCATTGGGAAAATGTGCAACTCGGGCTCCATGGCGTTGTGGTTGTTCCCTGAGTCTCCAGAGGTGAGTCCTTTGACTTCTGTGTTCTGTTTCCTCCCTGCTCTTGATATCATTGGTAATGCCCCGGAAAAGGTGGTGGATAGGTCTGTTGTAATACGGTGGGCGGTACATTGTCTTCCGCCTGGCTGTTGGCAGTTACCACTGTGGTGCTTGTTGCTACCGCCGTGGCGGTCGGTGTGTTAAAATGGCTGTCTGTCTGAGCAGTTTTTGCCATGGTCATAATTCCTTTTTTTACCGCCGGCCTGTTGGCGGTATTACCGCCGCTTTATCACCAATCACCGACCGCAAGGGTGGTAATGAGGGCCTAAGTATTTGGCCTACAACATGATGCGGTGCAACACAGGGGTTGGGTTAAAATATCTTCACTTCAACAGATGTTCCGCATTTGACCTGGTTTGTGTGCCCCTACACTTGATACCTCACACTCAGGCATTGAGGAGTTTAATGCAGATTTAAAATGCAGAAGCAGTCTCACCAGTTCCAACCACAGGTCTGCATGGTACTGAGATCCCCTAGATGTCAGCTGCTGGATCAGGCTCCTTGAAAGTGTAGCAGAAAACTAGTGTGTGATCCAGAAGCTCTGTAAAGAAGTGACACCATGGTTAATATTCTCCATGTATTATGTGTGATTATGCCCACCTGACATAAACATCACTAATCTTTTCGGGTACATTTTACACACCACCTATAGGGGGGATGCTAAAACGTGCAATATCTTCTCATCCACTTCCACAAGGATTTGATTCTTTTTCAAGGGTAGGGAATCGGTAGGTTACCACACTATATAGCACACTTACCTGATGGAAGGATGGCAGTGGGTTTGACTGCTGCAGCCAGGATGTCTTCTAAACCCCTGGAACTCCTTATCACTGAAGTAGTCCTGGCAGAAGCTGTAATGTAACATACATATCCAATACTGATTGCAAAGGATTGTGGTGATGATTCTACAAGTATATATCAGAGGTATGGACCTGTGATCTACAAGTTACACGTGGGCCCAGATCAACCAGGTTTCACACTTACAGGCAGGTTAGTGAGAGCGATAGAATGGAAATAACTAGGGTGTCCTGCACTGGCTACCTCGGGACACACCCAAATCTTCATAGAAATCATGCATCCTACGTATGATGTGGTATATGCTAATATGTAAATGAGTCTTACCTAGGTATGGGTAACATTTATTTAACCCCCCCCCCCAAATAGGATAACATTGCTAAATTTGGACTGTGAGGGCAGCTATTTCTGCTGGGCACTTTTCATTTTGTCTTGTGTTTCCAATGTATAAGTACAACTGCATGGTCTATTTTACCTGACACTGAATACGGTCATGTACAGCACACATCCTGTGGTCCTTTGCTCATGGGTTCGCTCATTTGTGATATTGTTGGCAAAGTGAAATAAACATTATTACAGGATCCACATTTTGGTCAAGTGGAAAAGCTGGGCTGATTCCACCCTTCACTGTTTTCACGTTGTGCTGTTCAATCAGTAGATGGCTAGCCTTCCCCTCCTCTACACCCAACTTGCCAGCCACTACCACACTCCCAAAATGCAATCTTGCTGGTATCAGTACACCCATCACCAACAAGATTATTCTAGCTGTTATTTTCTGGCATTTTGTCAGCAAGTATCCATGTCATGCAATTAGGAACAGGTTGTGACTCCACCTCTCCATGATGGACTTGGGGACAACTTAATGAGCCCCCCAAGGCACCGGAGGATCACTCTTTTTGCAACTCCAACTGCACACACCAGTAAACATGTCTATGAGGCCACAGCAGGTCACTTTGTATAGTTTGAACTGGCTTGCTGTGAGTGTGTCATAGGTGGACAAATCACTGTGTAGCCTCACTCTCCACTTGAATGACATTCCATGGACAATGAGATGACTTGTGACAGAGCCATGTAAACCGGGGAAGGCACAAACACCTTACACCCCGTGAGGTGAGGTATAATGACTTGTCACATACAGACTTGCTGTACTGACCCACATCAAATCAACCTACATGAACCCTTAGGTAGGTACTGTACACATACATTTTTGGTTGACCTATCATTGGCCAACATGTCAGGATGGTGTTTGGTAAACTGTTATGAGCATATATGAGCATATGGAGATGAATGACAACAGTGACGTTAGACTGACACCACATACTGCTGGCATTTATACCACAGTTTAGGAGCATAAGCATTTTGTGAAGCCATTTTCATGTCTTCTTACTGGTATCCGACATCCGCCCACTGTGTGATGCCTGACCAGATGTCACACACATACATGTTGCAGAGGTCATTGCAGGCTATTCCTTTCTGGACAACATCACAGGGCCTACAAAGATGTGTGTTTGTTCAGTTAACATACTAGTAATACACAAGATTACAGTTCATTTCACAGGTTTGCCACAGTTCATGCATTCCATGTATATTAATTAAGAATTGACTGGTAACAGTATGAGAGAATGTCCTCCCCTAGCAATATTTACATACCAGTTTGTGCTGATGATATGGGTTGTTGTACTCCATTACATTGCCTCCCTGATGGTGCAGGGACCTGTGCTCCAGTGTGTGACTGTTCTCTGACTATATGTGGCAAAAGAACAAAAATGTCATCAGACATGACCAAGATATTTGATTATGTGCAACCTGTGACATAACTACACATTTGCATCTACGTGTCAACAGCAGTGGTAAATGTATGAGGGACATTTTCTATTGCCATACAATAGTGTGAAGTGGATGAGGCAGCAGTGATGGGTCCCCGTTTGGGAATGTGGTTTTATAAATTTCAATTGCCATTAAAAAGGATTCTGGTACTTTAGTGTTTTGGACTAGCTGAGACACATGGCAGCCTGTGTACTTATAGTGGTATGGTCTAGCTGACACACATGACAGTCTGAGTCACCATGCAGTTTGCACTTGCTTGGGACAACATTCATGGTCACAATTTATGAGTATCACAAATATTAGTAATTTGGTGTCATTGTTAGTATTATTGCATAATATCTGGCACCACATTGCGGTCATCAGTCACAGGCAGTCTATGGAGCAGCTGGGGGTCTATGGTGGAGAGGACATCCCTCTCAAGTGAGGTGAGCCAGAGGTGTGCTCCAGGTTGTAGACCCGGGAGAGCTCTGGCCACCTCTATCTTGGTATACTTCTTCTTCACCCTTCTCTTCTCATCCTGCCCCTTCTTATTGATGTCCTCCCCCAATGCAGTGACTGCCATGGAAACTGCTGCCATAAAGCTGCGTTTTGTGAAGAATTGCTGCTGTAGGGATGGAGACCATGCAGTCTCTTGTAGTTCCTCACAATAAATTTCAGGATCATGGTGGTCACCTCCTCTGTGTAGTATTTTTTCTCCTAGTGGGCAGCATGGCTTCAGGTTATGCAGCACAAGCAGGCACAGTGTGGTTGTGGAGAAACCAGAGCCTCGCTTGTGTGCTGCTTTTATTTGATTTTTGGACCTGGGTTGCAGTTGGGATTGATAATGTGCAGGTGCATGGAATCACATTGATTCCAGTTGTGGGTGGAATGATCCGGCATGAGTGCAGATGATCTGCCCTGAGTGGGGAGGAACTAGTCCAGGTACAGATGATCCACCCCAAGTGTGGATGATCCGTCCTGAGTGCGGACGTTGCGGACGTAAAGATACTGCTCATAACTTACCTTTGTGAATACCTAAAAGTCGTAAACGTTCACTTTTAGTCTAAACTTAGACCAAAAGTGTAAGTTTATCTATGACTTAATAAGTTGATAAATAACTCCCTATTAACTTGATCATTACTTGCTTACATAGACCCAAGTTAAAGGTCTCCTTAAGGACTCCGATATACCTTGTTCTCTTGCCCATCCCTCAACCAGTTCCCCTGCCAAAGGCGTGTAACCCCAGTACAGTTTCCCCATAAACGTGATGCCTGACATTTTCCCAGGTATGGTTACCCTAGATTGCCCTGTGTCAATCAGCCCCATGATGAATTGCACATCTTCTTCTACCTGCTTCCATTCTGTTGATCTCCTATGTGCCCTTGATTGCAGAACCTCTTTCAATGCTTGTGCATATGCCTTTCATGTGGATACTGACTGGACTCTGCCACCAGTTGAATAATCCTTTCTCCCCTATTGTCCAAAATTCTGGTGGCATCGAAGTCTTGTCTCCATCTGCCTCCATGGAACCTCTTCAATTGTGAATGGGACAAAGCATACGCAGTGTCATTGTCCACTTCTGGCACATGTTTGGCCTTAAACAAAATGTCATGCTTCAGGCATTCAAAAACAGATACTCTCAACAGCTTCAAAACCTGAAGGTCCCTGGCAGATTGCCTGTTCACCACCTGTACCACTGCCATGTTATCCACTGTAAACACTGTAAACAATACTTGTTTGATTTGTAACAACGGGTCCCACAAATGTACAGCTACCACTAGAGGAAAAAGTTCCAAAAAGTAAATGCTCCGTTCCCCCCATTTCCACTCCAGTGGCCACTTCTCTGGGCACCATCGACCCTGCCAGTAAAGACTGGAGCCAACACCTCCTGAGGCATCCAAAAACATTTGGACATCCCATTCCATCTCCAGTGGCAGTTGTATTGGAATTCCATTGAAAGATTCCAGAAAGAGGCACCACATACGCAAATCCTCCTTCACTCCAGCTGACAACCGAATGTGATGGTGATGCGCTAAACCAATCACATAACAAAAAGTCCTGCCCGCCCTCACTACCCTACAAGCAAAATTAAGATGTCCCAGTAAAATCTGTTCTTCCTTGACTGGGACCTTTTTTTGTCAACATGGCATCCAGCAACAGTTGCATCCCTATTTTTTTGTCCAAGGGAAGGCAGGCCTTGGTGTTTACTGAGTCCAACTCAATGCCAAAAAAATAAATCACTACCATCGGCCCCACTGTCTTTTCTTGTGCCAAAGGCACCCCCACGTCCTCCATGAGCTCCTGAAAACATAGCAGCAGTCTCTGGCAGTCCATGAAGCTGAAGTCCGGACCATGAAATAAAAGTCTGAATAGTGTGTTGTCAATGCGTGCCCAGTACACCATAAAAACAACAGTTGCAATAAGGAGCTGAATGTCTCAAATAGCATGCATCAAGTGGAGCAACCCATAGGCAAGGCCTTGTCAACGTACCACTGTCCCCTAGATTGAATACCTAATAGCTAGAAGTCCTCGGGTACACTGGTAGCAGCCAGAATGCTGACTTAATGTTGCACTTTGCCATAAAAGCGCCAGCCATGCTGTCTCAACTAGCACCATAGCTATGTCCACTGATGGATATGATACTGACAAGACCTCTTTGTTAATGAAATTATTCACCCATGAACCCTCTGTCCAAGACAAATGTTGTAATAGCCTGTATTGATCCTGCTCTTTTGCACTGCACCGATACGGGAGACAATCAGGTCCTTCATTGGCCAGTCATCAAATGGTCCTGCCATTCTCCCTTCTCTGACTTCCTTCACCAGTTTGGACAGACTATTTTTTTGTTTTCTGTCTTTATGGCGCTTTCAAGTTCTACACAGCGGGAGTGCTGATCAAGTTACCGCTGTATGAAACTTGAAAGTGCCATGAGCGCGACTGAAAAACAAAACAAACAATGACAAGTAACTGGTAGTTAGAGGGGAAAAGGGAAGGAAAAAAGTCACTAAGGGAAAAAGCACCTGCAGGAGTGAGATAAAAGGGTGTGGATTAAGGAGAAACCAGGTGGTCTCAAGACTACTTCCGGGCAAAACTTCAATTACGCTTGAGTAATTGTGTAATTTCCATAATCATGCATTACTCCTGTGGTGCAAAATTACCAAAATTACGTGATTATGCCACCTTGAGTATTTAAGAGTGATTTGGGGAAAAAATCCTACCGCAGGAGCCCAGAACAACAAACTAAGAAAGAGCATGAGGCTACTGGCTTCTGCTGTTCATGTCCTGTAGTATTAGGTTCGGTTTTCTTAGCACAAAACATACCCTCGGCCTATTTTGGATGCAAGTTTGCACTAACATAATAGCGCTAAATGCTGGATTACACTTCTCACGTAATTTATCATAATTACTAATAATTTCAGTTATGCCCACTCATTGTCAAGACTATGCAGCCTTGGTAGTTGGCCTGATGACAATAAAGCCGGGTGGGACTTTTCACAACCTGCCTGTAGGTGATCTTCTCTGATACTGCTTGATGTGAATTACTGGTTCAATGCTTAGACTATTTTCTATGATATCCTCACAAAATTGTGTAAACACCTTTGGAGTGCCCTAGTGTTGCAAGAGTCCCTTATCAAGTATCAACTGCACATAATTCTTTGTCTTATTACTGTTGTATAATTATATGTATTTATAACGAGTAATTTGATCAGCCAACTTCTTAAAGTCTAAAGATGAATCTTCATTTCCATGGAGCAGATGGAAAAGGGAATTTATGACTTTTGAGGCAGTTAAAATCCCCATAAAGAGGTGCAAAAACATATTTCATTTTTATTTAGCTTCTGAAAGTCAGATGCTGAACATGGCCTTGCCACATGCTGTACTTCAGGGAGTGCACTGGAACATCAAGTAACTTGATGAGGCTCTTCAAACAACTTAAGGGAGAAAAATCATAAATTGTGTAGATGTGCCCAGTGAGGGTGTGAATTGTTTGATTAATTTTTACCTGGGATCAAGGCACTGATAATGTCATGTAACTTTGGGGTGATGGCAGATGAGTTGATCAGAGATTGAATGTAAATAAATGTCAGGGGCAAAAAAATCCAAATGCAGATGTGTGTACTTGGTAACCCTAAACTTCAGAATGGTATTGCAACTTCTCACACTACTGCAAACAAGTCTCCTACTCGACCTCTCAGGCTACATTATGGTAGCCTTAGTAATGTCAACAGCATCTTGAAGTTTGGGGTCACATAGTAACCACAACTGCTCTTGGAATCTTTTGCTAGAGGATGAGTCATTTGAAGTTTACTGATGTATGTAGTGTAAATTCTATTAGTACCAGAGTGGAGTTTCACACTAACAGAGAGGACAAAGTGTGTGTGTGTTATAGATGTGACACCCTTAGTCATTTATGTTTGTCTAAGTTCTGCCCTGCCGTGGGGAAAGAGTTCAAGAATTGTGAAAATCTGCCCACTATGCTAAAGTTTTCAAAGAAACGAGGAATGGCACCAGAGTGAGACTGAGGATAATTCCTGTATGAAATGGAATTGTAAAAGTGAGTCCAACAAGTGGCAAGACATTGTGCTTGTACCTAAGAATCTCAAGAGCAAGACAAGTGATGGAGGTGTTAATGGATCTTCAATGCACCAAGTGTCAGTTTTGGTGAAGATACTTTCACTTATGCCAGACTCAGGTTCTCCAGGTCTATAATTGCTAAAAACATATTTTTGGAAGGGTTTGATGTGTTGATAAGGATGGATGGTTTGGAGCAAACAGATGTAGTAGCTGAAGCATTTGATGGAGCACAATTTACACGGATTGTTTAACCAGGGTAAATGTGAGATTTAAAGGCAGATGTACTGACATCAAACTACAATCAATGGTCACAGGGGTGAATGTGCTGAATGGACGGGTATGGCCTCAAGAGCTAAGATGGCAGACACGTGATCGATGTGCTCTACTGACCAACCCCTTAATCTGTCACAATTCTCCTTTTCGTAAACCCATTGGACTGAACCTTTCCCGCAATAAAAACTGATATGATACAGCCATACTCAGTGAGCTTCTACAGCATGAGTGAGAGACTCAAGACCTACTGGAAGCCCCATGGCTTGGCTGGGCCTAGGAGTGGCACCGGACTGTGTCTTGCTTCTCAGGGCCCTGACGTGGGACTACCTGCCCTTGATGTGTGATGCCAGCAGGGACTCTCTGGTGCAGTGGTTTTGTATGCGTTAAAAACAAAAAGGAGGTAAGTGGTACCTAGCTTCCCTCGGTTGAGGGCTTCCCAATCAACTGCCCTGCAGCTGTGCTGGCCCTCTTTTTAGCAATGCTGCGTGGTAGCATGTGAGCGTCTCTTTGGACCAAGGCCTCCTGGCTGGTCGATACACACTGCTGAACAGTCTTCTTCTCCTGTTGTCACTCCATACTGTTCGGGACTCCTAATGCAGGCTTGAGCACATTGCACTATTACAGGTTAACAGCATTAGGTGACCCAGCACATTGAGCTTCAGTGTATTCAGCAGTGCATGGCACCTGGCTGAGAGAGGAGCACTCATAAGCACAATACCACCTCTCTTAGGGAACTAACTGCAAGATCTAAGAGCATTCTGACCCCAGTCTGCCCCTGCAGGGGGGTCCCCAATCTGGATGAGGGTAAGGTGCACATGCTGCCTTGGTGGGATACCCAGAGCTGCTCTTTTGCACTGACTCTGGTGCACCACCACAAGCAGGCTAGTATCCTGTGACAACCTGACCGCAGCTGGATTCTCTGTTGCTCATGCTGTCGGCACTCAACAACCATGTTATCATGGGGCACCTTCAGTCTGCATCACAAACTCAACCAACCAAGGGTTCAACCCATACCCCCCTTCTGACCCCACCACAGGGACCACTTCCTATATCACCGCCTGAAACGACTGACGAACACAATACTGACAGCAATCGAAAGCTTGTTAGTCTACCTAGAGATTGAACTCAATATAGCTGCTGTTGAAAATAGTCTTCTTTGAGATGATCACAGGAAGCTGGCTGAATGTGAATCCAAGACTGAGCCTTCCCTTCAAGAACTGCAACTTCAAGCAAAAGGCTCTCAAAACTACCTGCCTTTGCTGGCAGACTAGGTCAGGAGATGCTGAAGGTCATGCTCATGTGAGCAATATCAGGTTAGTGGGCCTTCAGGAGGGCACGGAGGACCCGGACCTATTATCATGCCTGGAGACATAATTTCAAGGTTTTATGCCTCCCAAATCACTGATCTCCAGTTTTTCTATAGGAAGAGCTCATTGAGTCCTGGGAGGATGACCTCTTCCTTTGGAGCCACAACTTTTGCTGGTGAAGCTTTTCAATTACAAAAACTGGAATACAATTCTGAAGTAGACAAGACGAGCAGACCTACAGAAGGTGGACAACCGCAAAGTAATGATGTTCCCAGACTACATTCTGCAGTACAACATCAACATGCATCTTTCAATACTACATGCTCTGGGCCTTAAATACTCCCACTTATTCCATGCTGAGCTCCAGATCACATTGCTCAGAACAAATTCTTGTTCTTGGAGGACCCATATATTGCATTGGAAGGGGTGGAACAATTCTTTTCCTCCTCCTCTTCCTCTGGGACGACTGAGGATAGAGAGCAGCCAGTCCGTGGACAAACACGCACAAACAATCCTGCTGCTGGCCCAGAACAGCAACTGTGAGAGACATGGTTGAATCCATGAGCCAAGCGGAGGAAAGTCAGCTCTCAGCCCTTGAGGTTGTGGCAACATTTCACAGGCACGGCAAAATGCCTGATTCTGAACAAGCTAAACCTCCAGTGAATCTGACTCCACCTCCATCAGTTCTCACACTGAGGAGTCCCCCGGATGTGACTTCCCAGGCTGCAGATGAACTACTGTAAAGTATGGTTGTGACCTATAAAGCCCCACTTGGGGCAGGAGGGGTTGGGAGGGGAGCATGTCCTGGACGGCCATGATGGTGGGCAAAAATTTCTAGCCTCCCGTTGCTGCTACTCCTGTACCGTGTTTCCCAGGTGCCGGTGTGCAGGGGACAATCGGATCAGATGCCATAACTGACCCTGTATGCTGCAGTAATCACATCACTTGGTCTGCCAGTGTTTTCTGTTCTCTGGTGCTGAGGAAGCTTGTGGCTTGAGGCCCGTTGCATCTAATATGGCGAATGACGATTGAGCAGCACCCTCTCAGCGTGCGTGGTGGTGAGTGCAAGGCCCATATGAGGGACTGCCGTTCCCTGGCCACTTTGAGGACTTCTACATGTGGGCTGATCCAGGGACAGTCCTATCCTCAGTGATCGTCCTCAGCCGTGCCAGCTCATGAAACTGTAGGTGGAGCCAGCATTGGTCTAGGCCTGTAGCCCACGCACAAGAGGAATTGGATCTCTGCAAGGGTAATCTCGGGACTGTGGCTGGCAGGGCCCCTGACTTGCCCTCTGGGGGATGCTGAAGGAACTCAGTACATTTGGGAGAGCCTGACAGGAGTGCTGCACTTGATGACCAGTGGCCTGGACCTCTTTCTGTGTAGTCCTGAATTAGGTCTAGACTTTGTGCTTTGGGAGACCCCTGGAGGGTATTGCAGATGGGAAAATTGGTTGTTCTGGGCCTTTACTAACCAGATGCCCTCCTTGAATGGACTTGCGGACTGGTAGTGCCTGCCCCACTTGGGCCCTTTTTCGTGCACCACTAACTAGGACTCTCTATGACTACTCACTATTAGGTAGATTCCTGGTGCTGTCATCAATCCACGTGTGACTGTCAGCTGTGAAGGCTCCCTGGGGGGACTAGAGCCAGGCCGGTGCCTTTGGCCCCCAGGGAGTGGGAATACATGCTGCTGCCCCTCACAGGCTGGGGTGAGTGCCTTGGGGTGGCCCCAACTCGCCACCTTACTGCCGGTTGTCTGGGAACAGTAAGAGATGTGCGACTAGCCTATGCTTTGTGACCTACACTTCTGATGTTCTGCACATCCTCCCCACATGTTTGGGACTAGGGTTTGGTGCTGACTGATCATGCTGGCAAGGTCCAGCTCCTGGTGCAAGCAGGTTGGCTCCTGCCCACATTGGTCTTCACTGTGACCGCTATGCAGCTATTGAATTAGCATTGTGGGACAACACAACACTGCCTGACTTCCATTACTTCAACTGCATGCTTCTGCACTATACTCACCTGGTGCAGATTCAACACAAATCCTTTGACCAGGTCAAGGCAAAATTGAGGCCCATGCACATTTCCTACATGCTTCTTGTCCTGCCAAACTGCAAGTGATCCACCAATCCCAAACCATTTACTTTGAATTGTTGGCTGGGGCTTGGACCTGGCTAACTGAGCAGTGCCCTCTTGCCTTTAATCCCTCGCTACCATGTAGTTTCACAGACTTGCCTCGAATGGATGACCAGATTATGAAGAAGATGAAGGGCCAATGCTGGCAGAAATGGTTGCATCTGTGGCCAATGGAACACTGGGAGCGGATACCACCACAGATTCAAGGGGGAGAGGGGACAGCAGGTGGGAAATGTTGTACCAAAGGTCCATGATGGCCTGGATTCTGTAGTAGACATGAACTCTGGATGACTGACTACACCGTAACTGGAACGGTAACTCCACACCACCACCATTGTATCCTGCACTGCTCTCGATGCCTTGGTACTTGGGGTGGTGGACGGAAGGCTGTTTAGCTCACCAAGTGTAGGAAGGTAGCCTCTTTCTAGCCTTGTTACCCCCACTTTTGGCCTGTTTGTGAGTACATGTCAGGGTGTTTTAACTGTCTCACTGGGATCCTGCTAGCCAGGGCCCAGTGGTCATAGTGAAAACCCTATGTTGTCAGTGTGTTTGATATGTGTCACTGGGATCCTGCTAGCCAGGACCCCAGTGCTCATACGTTTGTGGCCTGTATGTGTTCCCTGTGTGGTGACTAACTGTATCACTGAGGCTCAGCTAACCAGAACCTCAGTGTTTATGCTCTCTCTGCTTTTAAAATTGTCACTTCAGGCTAGTGACATATTTTACCAATTCTGATTGGCACACTGGAACACCCTTATAATTCCCTAGTATATGGTACCTAGGTACCCAGGGTATTGGGGTTCCTGGCGATCCCTATGGGCTGCAGCATTTCTTTTGCCACCCATAGGGACCTCAGACAATTCTTACACAGGACTGCCACTACAGCCTGAGTGAAATAACGTCCACGTTATTTCACAGCCATTTTACACTGCACATAAGTAACTTATAAGTCACCTATATGTCTAACCCTCACTTAGTGAAGGTTCGGTGCAAAGTTACTTAGTGTGAGGGCACCCTGGCACTAGCCAAGGTGACCCCACATTGTTCAGTGCAAATTCCCCGGACTTGTGAGTGCGGGGGCACCATTACACGTGTGCACTATATATAGGTCAATACCTATATGTAGCGTCACCATGGTAACTCCGAACATGGCCATGTAACATGTCTAGGATCATGGAATTGTCACCCCAATACTATTCTGGTATTGGGGGCACAATTCCATGAATCCCCGGGGCTCCAGCATAGAGCCCTGGTACTGCCAAACCAACTCTCCGGTGTTTTCTCTGCAGCTACCTCTGCTGCCAACCTCAGACAGGTTTCTGCCCCCCTGGGGCCTGGGCAGCCCAGTCCCAGGAAGGCAGAACAAAGGATTTCCTCTGAGAGAGGGTGTTACACCCTCTCCTTTTGGAAATAGGTGTTAAGGGCCTGAGAGGAGTAGCCTCTCCTGGCCTCTGGAAATGCTTTGAAGGGCACAGATGGTGCCCTCCTTTCATAAGCCAGTCTACACCGGTTCAGGGATCCCCCAGCCCTGCTCTGGTGTGAAACTGGACAAAGGAAAAGGGAGTGACCCCCTAACGTGCCCAGAGCTCCTCCAGTGTGTCCCAGACCTCTGCCATCTTGGATGCAGAGGTGTGAGGGCACCATGGACACCTCTGAGTGGCCAGTGCCAGCAGGTGACGTCAGAGACCCCTCCTGATAGGTGCTTACCTTTCTCTGTAGCCAATCCTCCTCTGAGGGCTATTTAGGGTCTCTCCTGTGGGTTTCTCTTCAGATAACGAATGCAAGAGCTCACCAGCGTTCCTCTGCACTTCCCTCTTCGACTTCTGCAAAGGATCGACCGCGGACTGCTCCAGGATGCCTGCAAGACCACAACACAGTAGAAAGAAGACTACCAGCAACATTGTAGCGCCTCATCCTGCCGGCTTTCTCAACTGTTTCCTGGTGGTGCATGCTCTGAGGGCCGTCTGCCTTCACCATGCACTGGAAGCCAAGAAGAAATCTCCTGTGGGTCGACGGAATCTTCCCCCTGCCAATGCAGGCACCAAACTTCTGCATCACAGGTCCTCTGGGTTCCCTCTCATCCTGACGAGCCTAGTCCCTGGAACACAGGAGCTGGGTCCAAGTGTCTCCGACAGTCCAGTGGCCCTTCTATCTAAACTTGGTGGAGGTAAGTCCCTGCCTTCCCACGCCAGACAGTAATCCTGTGTACTGCGTGAACTGCAGCTGCTCTGGCTTCTGTGCACTTTTGCAAGACTTCCTTTGTGCGCAGCCTAGCCCAGGTCCCCAGCACTCTGTCCTGCATTGCCCAACTCGCTGAGTTGGACTCCGACTTCTTGGGACCCTCTTTTGTTGTGCTAAGTCGACCGTCGTGCTCAGATCTTCTGAACGCCTGTTTTATTTATTGGAGCATTGGTGGGTGGGTGGCGTACCCTTGGGACACAGCTGAAAGTAGTAGAGGATAATCTTCTCTCTTTACAGAATAAGCAGGCTACTCAGGCTCATTCTAGTTTTTCTCTTGCCGCACACTGCCTCAAACTTGCGGCGAACATGCTGAACTCCTTGAGAGCCTATGGTTATAATTATAAATCCCATGCAGGTTGACTCACATTGAAGATCACAAGCCCAGCCCTCTATTGGCTTGACTCACTCGGTAAGAAAATATACAGCTCTACATCACTTGCATTAAGCTCACCCCTGACACACTACTCCTCATCCATCATGAAGTTCATAAAGCCTTCTACGAAATGTTACCGGACACTTAGGGACTGCTTCACCCGGGGAAATAACTGGCTATCTAGACAATGTTCAGCTGCTGTGGTTCTCCCTAAGTAAAGGCTAGAACTTGAGGCACCTATCACCACTGCAAAAATAAAGGAAGCGGTTCGCTCCTAAGCCATAGGTAAAATCCCAGCCCCACATTGGACCCCCTTGGAGCTTTCTCTTACAATGACCTCCTTGCCCCTAATTTAGAAAAGTTGTACAACACAGCAGCCTCTGAGGGATATTTTTCCCTATCCATGCGAGTGGCCCTGATGGTCTCTATCACACAGCCAGGACACTGAGCTGGGGAATTATCGACCCTTGCGATCCTCAGTACGGATTATGACATCCTGAGCAGGATACTAGCAGACAGGCTGTTCTCTTTACTCCTCCTAACTTGTTCACTCCGATCAAAATGGCTTTGTTCCAGGGAAAAACACATCTCTCAATATTCAACGCCTATACCGTGTCATGGAGTATGCAATAGAAGCAATTCCAGATCATCTTGTTTTGTGCTCGATTTAGAGAAGGCATTTGATTCCCTTAGCTCGAATTACCTGTGAACGTCTACAACTATTGGAGATGGGCAGGCACCTTCTCACATTCATTCAGCTACTTAACATGCGCCCATCGGCACAGGTCCATATGGAGCCCTACATTTCGGGCCCCATAACTGTCTGCAATGGCAATAAACAGAGATGCTCACATACCCCCATCCTTTATGCCTTTGCTGTGGAGCCACTTGCTATCTACGCGCGCAACAGACAGAAAACATGGGGCATCCCTCTGGGGAATAGAACACGCCATTCCCTTCTATGCAGATGCCAGGTTGCTGCATTTAAAAGATGTAACCAGGGTCCACTCTGACATAACAGCAGCTCTTGAGGCGTTACGAAAAGCGTCTGGCCTCTTGATAAATTAGCAGAAATCCTGTCTTTTCCTGTTCTACTCTACAGCAATAGCGACAGAGTTGGAGATTGTCGGTGGTATGCTCAAATGGAGACAGCATTCCTTCTCCTACCTAGGCATTTGCATTTATCATGAGGACCAAGATGTGTTTGATGGCAATGTGGTGCACACTGTTGCAGCACTTAGGAGCCAGGTGTCCTTTTGGAGAACTTTGCTGCTTTCGGTGATTGTCGTGGCCTGTATCCGGAATGTACCATTATTTCTGCCTGGTAGGCCTCGGTGCCCTGCCGTTTCCCTGTCTAATATGGGTCATTTACCAGTGCTATCACTGAGCTCTACATCTTGCTGCTCGTCGCTCCCATACGCACCAGTAGTTCCCCTATCAAGTCCGCTCCCTACAGGAGGCACAATAGCCCTTGCCAGTCTCGTACAGTAATGCATCCTTGGAATGGAAACTCTAGGCGTCCTTTGCCAAGAGGGGCACCTGCTAACATTTGAGAAACTTGCTGAGCAGTACAATTTCCACATAGACAGTTCTTGGTCTATAATCAGAGTTAGGAAGAGAACTCATAGAGCACCAAATAAGAACACATTCTAGGTGATAGAGCGCCCCGCCCTAATAAATTACCTGTATCTGGACGCTCTTGGGTCGATGAATCTTTTGACCAAGTGGGGCTCTCTTCACCCGAGAGTAATCAATTTAATCAAATCAATAATCAATAACGAACATAAGCAATGCCCTGATCCACATAACACTTCACAATTAATCCAGAAAACATTTCGGCGAACCATGACCTTTCGGCCATGAATAACCACACCAGTTCATTAAAAGTTAATGAATTTATTTCCCTATATTAACAAAGCTAGCACGATATAAATGTGTCTCAACACCAAATGATATATGTAAATGAACATTAATAGCTGTCCATAACGGCGAAAAAGATGCAATCTATGCAGCATTTGAATAACAATGCATTCGATGATAGCAACACAAACCACTAAAATGATAATCTGTAATGGGCTAATTGCATACATTAGTCAGCATAACAAGGTCTCAAATTGCATCGTGCAACAAATGAATCCTCATCTAACCTCAAATTAGCATCTGCATGTGGGACTTCATGCAAAAACAATTTAGCAACATTAATTTGGAAAAACTCCTAACTCGGGCTCTTATCAAAAATCAGCAGTTGGCACCTAAAAAAAGAAAGCACAATGCAATTGTACATTTTATCCTTTCATATTTACCAAATTCAATCAGCATTCAAGGAAGTCTTCGTCTCACAGGTACCGGATTCGATCAGCATGGGACGGGGGCAAAGGGGCAGGGTGGACGGGGCAATTGCCTCACAGCGGCAAGATAAAAGGACCAAACTACTACTTTATGCAAAGGGACGAATCAAAGTTAAAGTCTCTAGGGTGAGAATTACTTAAAGTCTCTTTCTCTCAATTAGAGAAAGCATCAAAGTCTCATTCAAAATGGCGTCGAACATCAATTGGCATCGTGGAAGATGGCAAAATGACGAGGTCGGCAAGGTGGGCCATAATGGCCGTAATGGCTGCAAATGTCTGTAATGTCTAATGGCTGCAATGGCTGCTTTCTTCTTGTGCACCAGGTTTAAATAAACAACAGTTCAAATCCAGTAGGGTCTTCCATTGGAGGGTTCATAGGTTGACTTCAAATTGACCAATCAAAAACAACAATTTACAAGCTTCTACTTAGGCATACATTATCCTTGGAGTCGGGAACGTAAGTTGCAACATATTTTACCAATTAATTCACTTTCAGAGCTTCCATTGTCTGCACCTGCAGATTGACCTTGGACCAAAGAAAAAGAAGCCAGGCTGGCACGAAACCTTAAAGATAAGCATGGGAACTGATCCTGTTGGAAAAGTACAGCTCAAAGCCAGAATACACGTTTTATTAGCACATTAGAAAAATACGAACATCTAAACCGTGAGACAAGGCAACTAGGCCGAAGCCTCCACTAAAGTTATGCTAAGTTAAAACATTTCAAACAAGCAAATCATGGCACACGTTTACGGTTATGTCAGATTAGTACAATCCTAATACATCACGTTATATAAAGCACGCTTATAAATGTTGGCGAACTACTCTGAGGGCACATTTGTCCCCGTACAATCTTTATTAGTTCGGTTAAAGTCACACTTGATTATTGCGGCACTACGTTTTATGCGCTAATAAATGTAAAACCTTCGTTTCTGCGTCATCAATCCCTCCTCTGATGACTATTTGTCATCACACAAAACCATTCCCACAAATTTTATTCCATTAAAATTCTGTCAGTTCTCTTTGCCTTTTAGTTCCCCTTGTTCTTGCCTTGTATTCTTCTGCCATTCTTTTCATTATTTTCTCTTCCTTCCTTCTCTTAATTCTTGCCATGATCATTAGTATTCCCCTCTTTATTCCCCAAATCCCAAAGATGCAAATTAGTACTATTAGTATTCCCTGTATTATTTTTAGTAATATTCCATTCCAAATGCCACCAAGCCAATTTCCCACTGAAGCAACTCCCTTTCCAACCTTCTCCCAAACTCCTGGTTCTTTCAATTCCTTCAAGTCTGCACTCTCTTTTGTTAGATTTGCAAGCATTGTTTTAATCTTCACACTGTTGTCTGGTACATATGTGCAACAGTGACGCGCACCAAGCATTTTGCAAACGCCGCCATCCTTTACTAAAAGAATGTCTAGGGCAAGCCGGTTTTGAAGAGTCATAGCTCTTTCCACTGCAAGTTCAGCATCCATCAGGATTATAGCACCTGAAAACTTTGTTAACATGTTATCCACTATAGTAGACAACTTTCTTATTTTGATGGAATTCAACACAACTCCCAATGAAGGAATTATGGCTCCAAATATATCTCCTACCACAGCAGCTGCGGTCTCTCTTTTCTGGATATGATGAGATCCAGACGTCTTTGGTAATACCGATAGGTCATCCAGTTGATAAACCTTTGGGAACACTATACCCAAATAACATCTCCCCCCACCATCCCTTTGGAAGACGATAATAGGCATTATGCCCACAAATGTAATATACACCAGGTATGACAGGGTCAAGTCCGTTCAGCATGAATGTCCATTTGGCCTTAAAGATAAACGTATGTTTACATTCACTCGCTCCCACGAAAATGTTATCATAATAAGACTCACCACGATATATACAAAATTTCCCTACATGCCAAGCGTCTAAAGCTATTTTTCCTTGTGTTTTTATTGCGGCAAAAGCATAATTATCTACTGAAGTCCTCTTACTTAGCTCCTTTTCTAATTTCGCATTCATTTGTGCCCTTCTATCATCTGTGCGATCTAAAAAGCTTATTTCTACTGCAGAGAGCGAGCAGGTAAGGTTTTCCCTATGAGCGTGAGCTGTTTCAAAAGGTTGCATTGGCTCGAAAAATTCCCTCATTATTTTAGCATCCCAATCTTTAGCAGTCTGGCTTAGTTGCGTTATTATAGGAACATATGCAAAGGTAACATCATAATTTGAATAAAAATACTGTATGTTAGTTTAACCATAAAATCTAGAAGTTACTAAACTACATGTAATCCCATATGTAAGAGGCATGTGGTGATAAGTCACCCCTTCCGTTACTGATGTCGGTATCTGTGTACACACATAACAATCTTTCGCATCCATGGTCTCAACATATTCTGTTAGTAGGCGATAGAAAACATTATACAAAAGTTCCTTCTTATCATGCAAGTGTCTCTCATCTAATTCTAGTCTTTTCAATGCGGTTAGTTCAGTGACAGTAACAGGTTTAGAAGTAAAAGCATCAATTTTCTCATTCTCACCCTTACCACGCATTCCAAGCACTATTGCCATTATTATTAGTACACATGCAGTTATCAAGCCTATACACGCACATTTACAATATTTCACTCTACTGTTTTGTGTAGCGTACTTAGTCATGATCTGTATAGAATCAGAGAGCTGAAAACACTTATATATATAAAAACGAGTTAGCAATTAGTCACAAAGCTGAACGAGCGCAATGTTCACACAGTTTTCTTCAGGAGCCCAGTCTCTAATCGGTTAGCAGCATTTGTCTCAATTCGGCAATAACTCAGTCTTTAATCAGTTAGCAGCGTTGTCTCAAATCGGGTTTAAGAGTCAATCAGGTTATCAAAGTCTTATCAAGTTAGCAAATGTCTCATCCGGTTTAGCAATGTCTCAGCTGGTTGTATCACGTTAGATTATAGCAAGCAATGTCATTTATCAGCCTTTCAATCAATAGTGTCCATAAAACTTTTCTTTTCTATTGGTATCTCTTCTTCTTCGTTCTCGAGGCTAAGAGATACAAATTCGTCGGCCCAATCGTCGTTGACTACATATGCCCATTCTGGACCGGAATATCTCCTGTTTGGTATTCTTTTCCTTTTCAATTTTGCATCTCTCTTTGATTCTGTCTCACTGGTACTTTCCTCTTTGGCCAAGTCCTTTTCTTCACTTGAAGTTGGTACCACGACAGACACTTCCTTTCTTTTCTCTTTCACTCTTGGCCCTTCACTGTCGTTCAACGTTTCTCTAGTTCTTAGTTTTACTGGTGATATACTCGGTCTTCTCTTTGCACTGTGTCCACTTGATGGACCTGCGATCTCTTCTGAAGAAGTTTGAACAGTTTCGTTCTGTTCTGCCTTGTCCCCTCCTTCTGGGGAGTCAATCAGGTTTTCCTTTTCCTTTTCTGTATTGTCTGCTTCTGGGAAAGCCCTCCTCTGATCAGGCTCTCCTGCTTCTTCACCTCTTTCGAGCCCTTTGTCACCGTTACTTTCTTCAGGTTCTTTGTCACTTTCAGCTGCTTCAGGCTGTTTGTCACAGTCAGCCTGTTCGTCCCCTTCTGAGGCTTCTACTTGGTCTTCCTCATGAGAGTCATTCGCCTCGTCTTCCGAAAATGTATCGGCTTCCTCTATTGTTATCACTTCTCCCCTTTCTCTTTCTCTATCGACTTTGGGACTTTCCTTTTGATTGTCCAGAGTCAGTGTTTTGAATGCGTCAACTTCCTCTTCTGTGGGACACAACACTTTCTTTGTGTGACTGGCGTGAATCCAGTTGGGAACTCCCGCACACTTCACAGCGGTAGTGGTCGTCAGGATTACTTAGAAAGGGCCTTTCCAACGGGGTTCCAGACACGACTTCCTCACGTGCTTCTTTATCACGACCCAGTCACCTGCTTTCAGTGTGTGTCCTGGACCTTGGATCGGTGGCAAGGTGGTTGCCTCCACCTGGTGAGAGAAAGAGGGAACCACGTCAGCCAGACCCTTGCAGTAGTCTAACACCATATCATCTGTAATATTCAAAAGCGCGTTTGCAGGAACTGCAGGAAGTCTCATGGCCCTGCCCATGAGAATTTCGTGCGGGGACAATCCAGTCTTTCTGTCAGGGGTGTTTCTCATTGACATTAATACCAAAGGCAATGCGTCAGGCCATTTCAAATTTGTCGATGCACATATTTTCGCCATTCTTGATTTCAGTGTACCATTCATTTGTTCCACCAGTCCTGAGGCTTCAGGGCGATAGCTACAATGCAGTTTTTGCTCAATGTTCAGCGCTGCGCAAAGTAACTTTATCACCTCGTTATTGAAGTGTCTTCCCCTATCTGATTCTAAAGAGATCGGGAATCCGAAACGTGGTATCAACTCCCTCAACAATAGTTTTGCAACTGTAAGGCTGTCATTTCTACGTGTGGGGTATGCTTCAATCCAGTGACTAAAAATGCACACAATCACCAACACATACTTTAGACCTCCATGCACAGGCATCTCAATAAAGTCCATCTGCATTCTGCTGAACGGGCCACCCGCCCTGCCAATGTGGCTCATGTTCACAACCGTTCCCTTTCCTGGGTTCATCTGCTGACAAATGACACAACGATGGCAAACTGCTTCTGCAACTTGACGGAATCTGGGGTTAAACCAATCAGTTTTGAACAATCTTATCATGGCATCTCTCCCTAGGTGAGCCTGCCCATGATAGAACCGCGCTAGCTGCGATAAGAGACTATTTGGTAAAACAAATTTTCCTTCATTGGAAACCCATAACTCATCTGGTCTCCTTGTACATTGTGACTTAATCCAGGAAACTCTTTCATCCTCCCTGACGCTATTCTGTAATGCTTTTAGTTCATCCATTGTATCCACAACCTTCAAGGCAAATGCTTCAGCTGGTTCGAGCTCTGGCTCACTTATCAAATTTCATTCATCCCTGAGCAATAGACAGTTCAAGGCACAATATCTTGCGACTTGATCCGCATATGCATTTCCCAGGGAAACATAGTCCTGTCCTTTTGTGTGAGCACTACACTTTACCACTGCAACTTCGGCTGGCATCTGAATGGCGTGTAACAATTCCCTTATTCTCTCCCCGTTTTTCACTGGGGACCCTGAAGAAGTCAGGAAACCTCTGTGACCATAGTTGCCCAAAGTCGTGCACAATTCCAAACCCGTACTGACTGTCAGTGTAAATGGTAACCTTCATCAATGTAGACAGTTGGCATGCTCTTGTAAGGGCTACAAGCTCTGCTACTTGTGCGGAATAGACTCCTTGAAGCCAGGACGCTTCCAAGACACCTGTTACAGTACATACAGCATATCCTGCTTTCAAAATTCCCAACCCATCTCTTAGACATGAACCATCAACAAAAATAATATGGTCATTTTCATCAAGCTTAGTATCCCTAATGTCAGGTCGTGGTTTTGTGCAAAATTCAGTCACCTGAAGGCAGTCGTGCTCGACGTCTTCAGCGTTCTCAATTTCAGCATTTTCACTGGGAAACAAGGTTGCTGGATTCAACGTAGTGCACCTTTTCAGCTGCACATTCGGTGAGCCCAGAATTATTGTTTCATACCTTGTGAGTCTTGCTCCAGTCATGTGTTGCGTTCGGGAGCGGGTCAAAAGTATCTCAACTGAGTGAGGGACCATGACTGTTAATGGGTGTTCCATCACTATTCCTTCACTCTGAGTGAGGCTGATACCAACTGCTGCTACGGCGCGCAAACACCCTGGCAGTGCTGCTGCGACCGGATCCAAAGTAGCTGAAAAATACGCTACTGGTCTGTTTATGCCACCATGGGCTTGTGTCAAGACAGACAAGGAACATGCATCACGTTCATGACAAAACAATGTGAAAGGCTTTGTGTAATCAGGCATACCTAAAGCTGGAGCCCTGCACATGCATTCTTTCAATTCAATAAAAGCATCCATCTCATCTCCTTTCAGCTCAATTTCATCCAATGCATCCTTCTGGGTCAGTTTCAGTAAAGGCTTTGCTAGAGTTGAGAAGTTGGGAATCCATTGGCGACAGTAGCTCACCATCCCCAAAAACTTCCTCACCTCCCTCCTCGTCTTTGGTGGACTCAATTGAAGTACACTTGTTATTCTTTCCTTCATTATTCTCTGTGACCCTTTCTCTATTTGATGACCCAAATATTTCACTTTCTTCTGACAGAACTGCAATTTTGAAGGAGCCACCTTGTGTCCATTCCTTCCCAAATGGTTCAATAGGGCAATGGTGTCGGCTGTGCAGTCACTTTCTGTCTTAGATGCAATCAGTAAGTCATCAATGTACTGTACTAGGGTTGACTCGAATGGCAATTCTAACGCTTCCAAGTCTTTCTTTAGAATCTGATTGAAAATTGACGGTGACTCCGAAAACCCTTGAGGAATTCGACACCAACTGTAAACTCTGTCTAAGAATTTGAAACAAAAGAGGAATTGGCTGTCCTCATGAAGAGGCACCGAAAAGAATGCTTGTGACAAGTCGATGACTGAGAACCACTCGGCATCGCAAGGGACTTGAAACATTATCACAGCTGGATTCGGTACTACAGGGCAGCATTTAATTATGATGTCATTTATTTTCCTCAAGTCCTGCACAATTCGGACCTTTCCACTTGGCTTTATTAGTCCCATGATTGGTGAATTACATGGACTGCTTAACACTTCTTTCAGTACTCCCTGTTTTACAAACTCGTCAATGAGTTGGGCGACCTTCATGAGGGTGTCTTGTGCCATATGGTATTGTGGGGTCTGGGGAAAGGTTACATTGGGTTTTACGGTCACTTTCACTGGTTCCACTCCTTTCATCAATCCCACCTCTTTTCCTGTCATATCCCACACTTCTTTTCCGACTGTTTCCCGTAATTCAGCTGGAATATCTGCTTCAGTGATCATCGGAAAAAGGGTAATCAGAGGATATTCTTCATCGAAAGTTTCCATCTCATCCCCTTCTACACTGTCCTCTTCTTCCCCATCACTGCTCGTCTGAATTCTAATTCCATCGTTCGAACACATAATCGAACATCCCAATTTGCACAATAGGTCTCTCCCTAACAGTGATATCGGGCTTGAGTCACATACCACAAAATTATGTGACCCTTGATAGTTACCAATTCTGACTTGTACTGGATCTGTGATTGGGTTCGTCAGGTACCTGTTTGCTACTCCCACTACTTGAACTGTTCTCCCTGAGAGTGGCAAATTTGGTACTTCAATGCTCCTAACAGTTGAACGTGTGGCTCCTGTGTCAACCAAGAATGAAACATGATGACCCATAACTCTTCCCTCCACATACGGACCCTTTTGATCAACTTCCAAGGATGCTGCAAGCACACATTTTCCCTCCTCATCTGAACTTTCACTCTCCCATACATTGTTTATTCCATTCTCACTGTGTAGTGGGAACTGTTGCACTGTGCCATTTGTATTCATCACCTGACCCGAGACCTGTGGAGGAACCATCACTTGCTGTTGACTCATTGGTGCCAAAGGTATTTGCATTTGCTGATTAGGTACCATGGGAAACTGCTGTTGCATTGGCTGCATTTGCGTCATCTGCATACGGGGCATCTGCATCTGCTGCGGCTGCATGGGCTGTAATCCTTGCAGCTGATTTATGGTCTGAAAATCTGGGTTTGGACCTCTCATTTTCGGTCCCCTCATTGTCTGGAATGCATTGACATCATTGTTTTGCTGACCAACACCTGCACCTTCCTGCACCACCATCGGGCACTCACGTTTCCAATGCCCGACGATTCCGCACACGTGACACGGCATCACCCTTTTCATTGCCTGTATACCATTCGGAATCGCAACAGTATTCAAATCGGGACCATTACTCCCAAAGCCTCCTCTGCCTCTGCCTCTCGCCTGTGGCTGAAACACCATGTTTCCCTGCGGCTGTGGCTGCGGCATCTGTTGTTGGAACCCTTGCAACCCTTGCAAACCTGTCTGAGCTGCTTTAAGTTGCATCACCATCACTTTCTCTTTCAACCTTTTCTGTTTCACTTCAATTTCGTTGCTACAATATTTCGCATAATTCAACACCTCATCAATCGGTTTCGACTGCCAACAAATCAAATGCGTCTTTATCATCTGACTTATCTCTGGTCTCAGCCCTTCCACAAATCTAAACACAAAATGGAGCATGTCCTTCGCCTCTATTGTCTCCGTGCCACTGTAGTTCTTGAACGCCTTCAACAACCTCTCATAGTAACCATGAATCGACTCTTTAGCCTCTTGGGCAGTTCGATCAATCTTCTGCCAATCCACATTTTTCGCGGCAACCTTCGTCTTCAAGTGCTCAATCACCTTATAGTACAAGCTCATTACCATAGGTGATGGTGCACCCGTATCCCTGTCTCTCTCTGGTTCACTTGTCGGCCAACCTACAGCCCTTTTGCAGTCTTCCCACAAATCTGCCGGAACCACAATCTCAAAGAGGGTGTTCAGGTCTTCCCAAAGACATTTTGCAAGCTTCACAAACCTATCAGTCTGTTGATACCATTCAATCGGTTTCTCTCTCAGTTTGGGAAAATCATCCGTAAAAGACTGAGGCCCATATTTATACTTTTTGACGCTAAACTGCGCTAACGCAGTTTAGCGTCAAAAAATGTTGCGCCGCCTAACGCCATTCTGAAGCGCCATGCGGGCGCCGTATTTATGGAATGGCGTTAGACGGCGCAATCAGACCGGCGCTGCCTGGTGTGCGTGGAAAAAAACCACGTAGACCAGGCAGCTCCGGCGTTGGGAAAAAATGACGTTAGGGCGTCTTAAAATGGCGCAAGTCAGGTTGACACTAAAAAATCGTCTTAACCCGATTTGCGCCATTTTTTCGACGCCCAGACGCCATTTCATGACTCCTGTCTTAGTAAAGACAGGAGTCATGCCCCCTTGCCCAATGGCCATGCCCAGGGGACTTGTGTCCCCTGGGCATGGTCATTGGGCATAGTGGCATGTAGGGGGGCACAAATAAGGCCCCCCTATGCCACCAAAAAAATAAAAATATAAAAAAAATTATACTTACCTGAACTTACCTGTACTTCACTTTGATGGGTCCCTCCATCCTTGGGTGTCCTCCTGGGGTGGGCAGGGGTGGCAGGGGGGGTCCCTGGGGGCAGGGGAGGGCACCTGTGGGCTCATTCTGAGCCCACAGGTCCCTTAACGCCTACCCTGACCCAGGCGTTAAATTCAGGCGCAAATGTGGGGTTTTTTGACCCGCCACCTCTCGGGCGTGATTTTTGCCCGGGAGTATAAATACGACGCATTTGCGTCGCCGTCATTTTTTTAGACGGGAACGCCTTCCTTGCATCTCATTAACGCAAGGAAGGCGTTCACGCTAAAAAATGACGCTCTTTCTTCATACTTTGGCGCTAGACGCGTCTAACGCCAAAGTATAAATATGGCGTTAGTTTTGCGCCGAATTTGCGTCGAAAAAAACGACGCTAATTCGGCGCAAACGGAGTATAAATACGGGCCCGAATGTCGCTTCTGTGCCACGGTACATGTATTAATTTTCCCCCTGCTGTCTCCCTCATTGGTAACATGGTTATTGCATCACTACTCTGTGGTCTTTTCTCCTTGTGCTCTGGGACACTGTCTTTCTTCTTTTCCTTTTTCCTTGCCCATCTGCTCTCCCATTTGTCTAAGCACCTCCACACTTGTGCACTCTGCAGCAATTCTCTAAGGTGCGTTTTCATGCCTGCTGACCTCATGTGTTCAAAGTCTGTGGTCCCGAAATCCAATCTATAGCTCCTGCTCAAGTGTTTTGTCTTGTCTATCTCAACCCCGTTTTTGTCAGCTATTTCTTGTAACCTTCTATGTACCTTGTTCACTTCTCTCGTAATCCTGGGACATAGATACCTCAGCTCTTCTTCCGAGTAGGACTCTAACCTATTCAAACCCATAGTCCCTTCCACCAATTCTTCTGCTTCCATGTTCAACCTGACCTTATTCAGATAGTCTTCTCCCTTCCCACTGGCTGAGCTTTGTGTGGAATTCAGACTGTTGAACCACTGTGTCAGCTGTTGCGCATTCAACCCCATCAGTGTAGCATTCACATCGACTGCCATTGATGGTTGCGGCAACTTTTCAGTGTTCGATGATAGCGGTATCATCAGTGGGGGACTCGACCTCACCACTGTTGACTGAGCACATATGGGACTAAACTCCATCAAGGACCCAGATCCAGTTGGCAGAGCCGCTATCGGAGCTGTCTCTGGAGTGTTTTCTATGCACGTCCTTTCCGTCCCACTCTGCACCACTGATCCTTGACCGCTCATACCTGAGTTAGGCTGAATGTACAAAGGTACCGGTGGACCTACAGTAATGGGTAGGGATATCGCATCTGGGTTCTGTCCATTCCCCAGGTTCTGAGGCATGTTCATTCCCACACTATGGTTCATCATTGCCGGCATGCCCGTCTGACTCCCCGTCATCTGAGCATGTGCGGTTCCCCCCTGCATCTGCTTTTGAGGCATCAAAAGCTGGGTTGATTCAGCTTGTGCCAATGTTGGGTTGCGACCATTCTGTACTCCCATTACGGTTGGATCTAGAATCATTCCCGTACTGTTGTCACTGCTGTAGTACCTTGAGACCTGCGGCTGATAATTTTCTGCGGTTTTCAACATAGGCACATCTGGATATATTCTCCTAACCTGCGGTATCTGCGGGGTGAACAGTAAACTCGGGTCCTTTGATCCCGATGGCGTTTCTGAATTCGGAGTTTCATTATTCTGTACCTGTGCCGGAGGGGCAGAACTGGTACTTGGACCTTGTTCACTCTCTGCATAAGGTGGTGGACGGTCGTTCAGCAATTGCATGATGAACTCCTCATCCTCTGACTCGTCTTCTCTCCTTAACTTTTTCTCGTCCTCTCTATCTTTGGAACGCCTCCTGTTTGTCTTACAGGTAGCTTTCTTGCCTGTCGCCTCTTCTTCCTTAGCAATTGCGGGAAACAATTTTATCCCCTGCAATATATCTGACCTCCACACCTTCTGTGTATTATCCCACCTAGCGTCCGCTAGTGTCTTTTCTACCTTTCTTATCCTGGTCTCGAACTTCTTTTGCTGTTGCTGTCTAGCCATTAGTTACCAAATCGCTAGAGCCTCAAACTGTGCTGGCCTTGGAGGTACCTTCATGTCGTACATCGTGAATCTCAAATTCTCTCGGATCCTTATATTGAATGTCCCATGGATCGGGAACGCTACGCTCCCATGTTTCTCTGTCAACTTGTGCCATTGCTTTAGCCAAAGGCACGGAGCTACCCCCCTTTCCTCCATTACAATGTAAGCTGGTGTACCTTTGGGTGGCGTCTCCTCTCCTACGCTCGCTTTAATGTAAGACTCCCCCTTCATCGCACTCCTTAATGCTTTCAAAAATTTCATTTTCTCGTCTTTTATTTCACAAAGTTTGTAATCAATAAGTGACTTTAATTCCCGGAATACTCTTCGCTTGCCTTTCCCCTTCCAATCGAGCCCCACGGACTGCGTCCAATCCGTGCGCGACCCTTCTCTGCAACCAACCTATCCCAGCGCAGCTCCTAGTGACGTCACACTCACACACACTGCGGCTGACAAAGCCTCGCGGCTTGTCCTTCTTCACTCAACTCCTCTCGTAACAACTTCTGGCATGTATCGCGAGCACCAACCAAATAATAATAAAACAGATCTGTCGGTTTACTACAGGAAGGGTAACACAATCGCTTCAGGACCTTAGGGATTTTTCACTAGCCTCGGCAGTTATTCCATCTTTCTCGGTCCCCACTTTCGCAAGCAAATTCTGACCCGCAGACTCTGCTCTCAACTTGTCAGTGATCTATTCTAGTGCACTTAGAATTTGTCAAAGCCCGAAGTCGAAGTTTTCTTTCACTCCCTTAACACACGTACCGACTCGTTGACCACGCCCGGTCAACCTATTAAACCGACCAGACCACAACATAAAACAAGTGTCTCATACACTTTTCAACATACTCCGGAGTCTCTTGACCTCGCAGGGCCCGTCTCAACATCAACAACCACGTGGACAATTTTCCTGCACAAAGCGCCACATGCACATGAAGTTCGACGACTTCCCTACTCTCACACTCGGAGTCGCACCTCCGCTATTCTCTAAAATCCTCGCAACCTTTTCAAACAATCTGCGGCAATAAGCTGTGCAAGTGCAAAACCCTGACTTCACTCATACCGTCACTAGTACCGCCAACGCCGATTTCACACTTCCATTCTCTCCATTCACTAGCTCCGAGATCCCGGGAAAGTCGCGGGGGACTTAGGGCATCATCATTCTCTCAATCTGTTTTACCCAAGAAAAATCTAATTCAACACCATGTACCTCTCGAGTGGGGTCCCAAAGGGCGTAACCGTCCTCTGCTACCATCTACTGATAGAGCGCCCCGCCCTAATAAATTACCTGTATCTGGACGCTCTTGGGTCGATGAATCTTTTGACCAAGTGGGGCTCTCTTCACCCGAGAGTAATCAATTTAATCAAATCAATAGTCAATAACGAACATAAGCAATGCCCTGATCAACATAACACTTCACAATTAATCCAGAAAACATTTCGGCGAACCATGACCTTTCGGCCATGAATAACCACACCAGTTCATTAAAAGTTAATGAATTTATTTCCCTATATTAACAAAGCTAGCACGATATAAATGTGTCTCAACACCAAATGATATATGTAAATGAACATTAATAGCTGTCCATAACGGCGAAAAAGATGCAATCTATGCAGCATTTGAATAACAATGCATTCGATGATAGCAACACAAACCACTAAAATGATAATCTGTAATGGGCTAATTGCATACATTAGTCAGCATAACAAGGTCTCAAATTGCATCGTGCAACAAATGAATCCTCATCTAACCTCAAATTAGCATCTGCATGTGGGACTTCATGCAAAAACAATTTAGCAACATTAATTTGGAAAAACTCCTAACTCGGGCTCTTATCAAAAATCAGCAGTTGGCACCTAAAAAAAGAAAGCACAATGCAATTGTACATTTTATCCTTTCATATTTACCAAATTCAATCAGCATTCAAGGAAGTCTTCGTCTCACAGGTACCGGATTCGATCAGCATGGGACGGGGGCAAAGGGGCAGGGTGGACGGGGCAATTGCCTCACAGCGGCAAGATAAAAGGACCAAACTACTACTTTATGCAAAGGGACGAATCAAAGTTAAAATCTCTAGGGTGAGAATTACTTAAAGTCTCTTTCTCTCGATTAGAGAAAGCATCAAAGTCTCATTCAAAATGGCGTCGAACATCAATTGGCATCGTGGAAGATGGCAAAATGACGAGGTCGGCAAGGTGGGCCATAATGGCCGTAATGGCTGCAAATGTCTGTAATGTCTAATGGCTGCAATGGCTGCTTTCTTCTTGTGCACCAGGTTTAAATAAACAACAGTTCAAATCCAGTAGGGTCTTCCATTGGAGGGTTCATAGGTTGGCTTCAAATTGACCAATCAAAAACAACAATTTACAAGCTTCTACTTAGGCATACATTATCCTTGGAGTCGGGAACGTAAGTTGCAACATATTTTACCAATTAATTCACTTTCAGAGCTTCCATTGTCTGCACCTGCAGATTGACCTTGGACCAAAGAAAAAGAAGCCAGGCTGGCACGAAACCTTAAAGATAAGCATGGGAACTGATCCTGTTGGAAAAGTACAGCTCAAAGCCAGAATACACGTTTTATTAGCACATTAGAAAAATACGAACATCTAAACCGTGAGACAAGGCAACTAGGCCGAAGCCTCCACTAAAGTTATGCTAAGTTAAAACATTTCAAACAAGCAAATCATGGCACACGTTTACGGTTATGTCAGATTAGTACAATCCTAATACATCACGTTATATAAAGCACGCTTATAAATGTTGGCGAACTTCTCTGAGGGCACATTTGTCCCCGTACAATCTTTATTAGTTCGGTTAAAGTCACACTTGATTATTGCGGCACTACGTTTTATGCGCTAATAAATGTAAAACCTTTGTTTCTGCGTCATCATAGGTTATCTCTATCTCATATCCAGGAACACTGGGTTTAAGCTTTGTAAATTCTTTATAGGTCACATGGCATACTTGACCCCCAGAAAGATTAACAAGCTTTTTCCACTGGCCAGCGCCTACTGTCCAAGATGCTGGCAGCTAAATGTAGGCATACAGCATATGTTAAGGGGGTGCCCTGGGCTGGCCTTTATGGAGCACAGTAACGGGGCTGCTAATCTAGCTATCTGGACGTAATGCTTTACATAGCTAGGAAGCTACACCCTGGCTCACTTCCTAGACTTAGCTAAGCTGCTGTTAGCAATGCACTAGCCTACACACCTCCTCCAGCTCAGGAAATACCTCTTGTCACTCGAATGGGATGAGCTGGTCATCACCTTCAATACTCTACTTAAACATGATACCTTTCCCCATAGACTATACACAACACACCCTGATATGAACTACAAAGCCCCACTATATGCAGTCAACGTCTGAATGCAAATGCTACCCCTTTTGCTAATTTCCAACCAAACTTTATCATAACAAGTTAACATCTCCACGCAAATCAACGCCTGACCACAGCTACCCTTTTGAATCACATTCTCCATGCGAGAGACTGACTGCATCACCTACCCCATAATATATAGTACAGTGGTTCTCAACCTTTTGACTACTGTGGACCCCCACTTAATCATTACTGGAACCCAAGGACCCCCAGGGAATCACTATTGGAATCCGGGGACCCCCACAGAGCCATTACTTGATGCAGGTGACCGCAGCCAAAGCATTTTCAATTATTTAAACCGCAAAACAATACATAACAAAATAGAAAAACAAGCATTTTTCTAACCAATACACAAAACATTTAGTCATGTATTTAATTCACAAAGAAATATTAAAAAAATAAAAAATTTAATGGAAAGGTTGAACCTTTTCTTAATTCAAATGAGACCACTATTCATCCATACAACATTCTGTTTGATGCACTTGCACTCCACCACAAATCAAAATGAGGACACTAAGTAAAATTTTAGCCTCCATTTTTAAATTGTGTCACATTTATAGAACATTTTAAAATGTTCAGATTTGCATTTTTTTTAAAAAATGTATAGCCCTTTTTTAATATGTTGATATTATTTTAGTTTCTAAGCAGTCGCGGACCCCATGGGTAGACCCCACGTACCCTCAGGGGTCCCCGGCCCACAGGTTGGGAACCACTGAGATAGTATACCCACGTTTACCTTCATAAGTCACAGCTGCCCCCACGTTTCCATGCCTAACTGAATTGATACATTAGTCAGTATGCCTCTTCAACTTCCCATATGTTACAAAACGCTATTATGTTTTAAAATGTTCTAATTTACTTACTCAAATTTTAATCTTTGACAATGCCAATTGTGTGATGAATGCATGTAACACTCTTACAACAGCTTTAGTGTTTCACACCTACAGCTTTTGCCTAAAAATATCAGGGTTCGTGTTCAGCTGTCTCGCTGTACCATAAGCTGTAACAATCTGTCACAATAAACCTTTTGACTTGTAGGAACCTTCCCTTTTAATTATCAGTTAGTCACCCATACTGAGGCATTATAGCCCACCTGGCAGGGTGCTTGGTATTGAAAGGAAGGTCATTTAGAATTGTCATGCAAACGAGTTCTTACAGTGCCTTGAACACAAAACCTATTTTCACTGTAGAAAGGCTGACTAGCCCATAGAAAAACACTAGGAACCAATACTGATTATTGATTTTGCTATCTCCAGGTAGGGAGGTGGGGGAAAGCCAGAACTGTGATTCAACAACCCTTTTTAATATTTATAAAAGCCCACCTCAATGGTAAAGTCAGATTTTTAAATATATACTATAGAAAAGCAACTTTTTTAATGTTAACTTTTCCCTGCTTAAAGTCTCTGGAGGCTAATTTGCATTAACCTCCAGCTGCAGCCTTCCTCGTGCCTAGTCCTAAATAAGGTCTGCAAAGTGCTTCCAAAGCACAGATCTGAGTATATGGTGATATTTTCATTCCTATGGCAGGCAACCATTTGATCTGTGTGTAGGAACTTAATTTACTTTAAATGGACCTCCCTTGTCACAAGCATATGTCAAATGACAGCTGGACAGGTCACTTCTCTTGTCCTCCAAGACAGACAAGGACTAAACCCAATAGAGGGAGAGCTTTCCCCAGAACTGGTTTAGAGCGGCAGCTTATTACCTTGGCCACACCTCTACGTGGGCTCACAGGCTCTACACAGTTTTCCCATTTCGTTTTTTTAGGAGTGAAGGCCATTGTGGTATTGTTTGCACTAATGCACTCAGAAACTGCTGCAAAAGTGGGTAGGTTTGTCCTTATGAACTTTTATCCAATTGATTAAGGAGAGGCCAGGGGTAATCCCCCCAAGCTAGTGCCAGGCATACATTTGAGATCTCCTGGCACCCTCTTCAAAAGCAGAGGACTGGGCCTGATGTCTGTGATGGTCTGTAAGGAACTCTAAAGGACTAGACCTGGTCTCTCTTTTACCCAGGACAAAGAAGTGGACTATGAGGGTCATACGGCTACCCTCCTGTTCAAGCTACAGGAACAAAATAAACTACAAGAGGCATGCTCATGCAACTTCCCGGCTAGTAAGTTCCAATGGGGCTTGCCCTGGAATCAGCTGTTGGCCTCTGTTGGACTGAACCCTAACCACCAAAGTGCTGTTCCTTAGGACCTGGAACTCTTGGTATGTCTGGTTAGACTTCTCCAACCACCCCTGAATACCTGGTACTTTATAACCTTTCTCAACTTCAGGATCTCTGGAGAACCGGGACCAACATCCCAACCCATTCCACCTGAGGTGCATTGCCACTGGTCTGAAGATTCAGGTTTCTCCCATGCACCCATTTCTCCGCAGGAGCAATTCTGATGGAGCAGGACTTTGTTTAGAAGATATCTGACCTCTTAGTTATAACCTGCAGCCTCGCCCTTCTGAACGAATTTGAACGATGAAAAAAGTGTCAACATGTAAACGTAAACATTTTGACTGGGCAAAGGCGCCAAACGGAGCCAGCTGGCAGGATCACTTCCCTAGAAACAAAATTTGATTTTCTTCCACTCTAAGCTCTTCCCACCAAAACTACTGGCTTCACCGGAACCAGGTAAAACAACTATCTGACCTCATGAAGCCCTCTTTGGCTACAGCCTGCTGCCCTGCCAAGTTGGGGATTTCTGACTAAGTCCTAAAGTAAGACCTTCAACCCGGTCAAACCTAGTGTCTGTATATGAGCCACGCTCCATCATGGTCAGGCTAAAATCGTGTCTAAGTCCTTGTCTACCAGGACCAGTTGACTGCAGTTGACGCTTAAAGTTTTTGGGCACTTTTCATGTTTAAAATGTTACAAAATTCATATCTCCCGGTCCCCTTATTGGATTGTTACCATTTTGATGGCATTTTATTTATTAAAATGTACTCTATTTTGCTAATAATTCAGTTTGGGGTGTTTATTTTGTTGTATTTTGACTTTATTACTGCATAAATATTTTACACATTGCCTTAAGTTAGGCCTAGCTTCTCTGTTCCAGAGGTACCAGGGTGTTGAGCTTGAATTAATTTAGTGACGTTGAGTATTCACCCTGAAAAGGATGATAGTGAGACAATGTTAAATGTGAAATCTTCACTTTTCACCCTGGTGTTTTGGCCTGGAGAACTCTGCGAGAAATCTTGTTGTCACAAACTTGTAGGATGGAGTGGAAGGATTTTCTTCGTGAGAAACGATGGCTTTATCACATCACACTTCATGTCACCACCGAAGGGAGTCCAATTAGGTTGCTTAAAGGTTGAGAACCTGTTATAATACTTTGACCATAGTGGTTTAAAAAAAAGGTTGTTGGCAAAATGGAGAAAGAGTCAATGAATAAGGAAGCTGGCCAATGGGTAACTAAGAGGCAAGAGTCAGTGAAGTTGAGACATGTTTGTAACAAGAATGTACAGGTACCTGGTTTCAAGAAAGGGGACTAGACTCGATTTCTAAAGCCTAAGATTTATGTGAAAGGTTGTTTTAAATATGGCAATACTATAGAAAATGATGGAATTCAACCCACGTAGCATGGTGATCCATGATAGGAAAGTTTAGAATGTTAGACATGGAGAAGTCTTGTGGAAGATGTACTGAAGATTGGAGGACCCACAACGACTTTTTGATAAGCTCTGGGTCAGGCTCACAAACCACACTGAAGTCCAGTTAGAGTCCTCTGGCCCCTCTGACCTCTGAATCCAACCTTACATCTGCTGATCCGATTCCTACTCTGGTAAAACAGATGGGTACAATTAGGACTCTCTATTGGTATCATTGTTTTATTGCTTGCTTTTTATAAACCCAAAATACTACTTCTCCTTCACTAATTGGGGAAGAGTGTGGCGCCAATTCCCTTTGCATAGTTACTTGTTTCCTGAGTCTTTATCTACCTTCTTTAGACGTTTCATGCAATGCCTAGGTCACGTTAGCATTCTGCTTATTTGATTATATTAAAAGTGTGTCACTATATTTGAAAAGTTTGATTATAATTTGTATTGTAGCATTTATAAAGCATTTCATACCCATGTGAGGTGCTGAAGCACACTTTCAGACATACAGCATGGCACACAATGGGGAAGTGTATGATTGACAATCGTGTATTTGTTGTTATCTTACAGTGCTATTATGGCTTTGTGAAAATAGCAGTGCCTTTATCTGTTTTGAAGTGAATCGCCTAGCAGTGTGATGGAGCAGGTGGTGTGAGAGATAGACCCACATCACATAATTATAGTTTGCACTAAACAAATAGGCAGATCCACAGCACCAGTGCAGCCAGACGGGCAGTGGGATGACGTCTGCACGTACATCAAAAAAAGAAGGAGGGTTGTAATCAGAGAAGTCCAGTAATTTATTTTCTAAAATGTGCAAGGCAAAGATGCTGTCGAAAAATGAAATAATGCCATGTGGGCAAGTATGGGTGCATAATGTGAGCTGCAGCCATGCACCTTTTAAAAGCCAGAAGTAGACTGCCTATTGCTACACAATTGTGCTTCATGAATGAGGAATGAGTGCAAGTAACGTTGGAACCCTCAGCAGAAACCACTCAATCCTTAAACCTACTCCGACTAGGCCAAAGGAAATACAGCTTTTGACCAGCGTTTGTCTCCAAAGTCCCTTTCGTGTGTGTTTTATTAGCCAAAAAATCCATGTGAGGGTAAAAAATCAGTATTGGGATGAGAAGGGTATCTATCCTCTTTAACTTGTCACATTGGATTTAAGAGGCCACTCGAAATGAGGGTCAATGTAATTAAAGTTTTTCTCTTTCCCGTGGGCCTTGTGGAAAATCGGCTTTGTTACGTGCCTCCGCGGGTCAATTTGCTTTTTGTTCTCTTCTGTCTGCTCCCTTCCTACTTCTGCCCCAATCCTTGCATTACTAATCCTACTTGTCTTTCTTTCTTGCCTCCCTGTTTCCTCCCTCTCTTCTCTCATCGCCTTTATCCCTTTCACTCTCTCCTCCTTATCCCCTTCTCAGTCTCTTTCTTCTCATTTTCTGTCTCTCACTCACGGTCCTCTTTTTTTTTTTTCGCCCAACATCCCATTTCGTGCCCTTTTGTCTTCATTTTCTCATACGCATTTTGAGCATGCTTGTCTCCTTTCTCTTTCTTGTCCATCCTTCTTTCTTTTTCTCATTTTATCACTTTTATCTCTCCTCTCTTTTCTTACATACTCCTTTTTATCCCATTCCTCTCTCCTTTTCATGTATTCCTTATCCTCTACACCCTTTGAACTCCTCTCTTTCCTGCCTTCCTCAAAGAGTAAACACAGAGCCAGATCGCATGCATTTTGTGTTTGAAAAAAACGTAAGCTGTAAGTCTCTAAAATAGACTGGACCCCATCTCACGGATAGACCCCGGTACCACTGTACGGGCTGCACCCCTGGTGGCTACAACACTACTAGCAAGAGACCCTTGAACAGAAACAGTAGTAGCCAACAGGTGCCATTTCCTGTTTTAGACAAGTCCTAATGCAACCTCTGAGAGTGCCAGCTAAGAGTCCAGGTAGCAAGCTGTGTTGAATCAGTCTGCTGAAAACTGCTGCTCAGGTGCGCACTTTGGGAGATGAGCCTGTCGCTTACTTTTAGTACTGTAGTACATTACAGCTTTTATATACAGCACTTTGTACTCTGCAGAAAAGAGCTGAATCGTATAATCTAATGGAGAGCACGCTGCCTCGTGAGCGAGCGCGGTGAGTTGGCAGAGTGTTATATTTTTATTCTATGGGGTGTTATGACAGAAAATAATTGCTCAGGCCACACAGATCTTTCAGGGAGGGTGTAAAGACAGCAGAGCTATCAGTGAAGTCACATACTTCCTACAAGTAAAGGACACAAATGCCAGAGCTATTGCTCATGCCACATCAGTTTGGAGGCAGGGCATAAAACAGCAGAGCTATCACTCAGGACGCACTGTTCTCAGAGGTAGGGCGTAAAGACAGCAGATGGATTGCTCAGGTCACTCAGATCGTGCAGGTGGGGTGTAAAAGCAGCAGGGCTATCAGGTCGCACAAGCTTTACAGTTATACCTAGCAGACGCTATAAATTCCACTCAAGTCTCACGGATGTTGTAGGCAGGATATTAGGACAACAGAGCTACCAGTTTGGTCACAGAGGGATGCGATCAGGATTAGTTCAAACCTCACTGCATGAATCCATCATACGCATTTGCTGCTACAGTGCAGTCTAAAAATAATTTCCCATTCTACGGGCAAACGCCTGATACTGGTTGTTTTCCTGGCCTTGGGACGGATAATAGCACACGAATGTTTTGAAAGAAATGTAAAGACAAACTTTGACTTCCAGCCGTTGGGGTGGGGGCTGAAACCACCAATAGAGAGGCCAGCCTGGTTTGAGGTGAGCTTCCACCTCACGTGATGCGAATGAATCCCTGAACTGCCGTTCATTGCTCCTTCACGTTAATGAGATTATTTACCTAACTGCGAGACGCTCAGACGCACCCATTTTTGCCGTGGTCGTGTTAATGTTAAATTACAAAAATAAATAAACGCATAAAATATATTGAAAGATCGCATTAAGTATATCGTTCAGGTGCAGACGTTGTACACAGGGAAGTGTTTCTGAAGCTTCAACTGTAGAAGAATTCGAATAGCGTTAGCCACCATTACTAAATGTTTCCTTAATCAAAGCAATTACATCTAATTCATTATATTTCAATGTTTGATATTATATGCTGAAGTAGCTATAAGGATGAGACACTTAATTACTTCTTTTTATCTCATCGAATTAAGTAAAGTGAATAAGTGAGAAGCGCCTAAGTTTCGCTGTACGTATATTCTACAGATAACAGAATAGACAATGAATGAGAGGCCAGCGTTGGACAGCTCCGTTGTGACATAAATTAATTGGAGCAGTTGGAAGAACAGTTAAACGTTAGATTCAAGGGCGGAAGATGGACTCTGTAGCTGAAACCCAGAGGGACCCTCATGGCCATCAATTAGTGATATCCAGGGGTAACAGCTACCAGCCCTAGCTTGTCCTTTGGTAACCCCGGAACTGTCCTTGCTGTTCCAGGCGTCATGATGACAGATACTTTGCAAGGCCAAAGTCTGTGCGTGGGGGTAATTCCGGGTGTCACTGTACCCTCCCAAAGAGAGAAAGCCCCTGGTCACGTGGATCAGAGCACAAAGTACCTAGACTGAAACATAAAGCGTCACTCTCCTAAGCGTACTTGACTTTCTAGGTAAGCTGGGTTGGGAAATTCAAGGCTAACCTCAAGGGAGATGCGTAAGGCGAGTGTAGGTAAAGTACATCACATTAATCACGCCTGAATGTAATTATTAATTTCTAATTTATATATATACATATATATATATATATATATCCACCGGAAAAAACAAAGGTCACATAGACATTTTATTTAGGTTCTAAATTTACTCGAACAAAACCTTAGAAATTCAGCAGACATGGTCAGTGACATTACTGATGACATCATCCAGTGAGTGTGCTCGTATCAATGTGTGAGTGGGTGTGTGAGTGGGTGAATGAGTGGCTGAATGATTTGCCGTATGGAAGAGTGAGTGGATGTGTGTAACTATATGGGTGATCAAGTGACAGTGTGAGTGTATGCATTTCGTTGAGTGAGTGGGTGTGTGAGTGGCTGTACAAGTGAGTGAGTGGGTGTGAGAGTGGTTCTCTGGGTGACTGAATGGCTGTCACTGTATTGGTGAGTGAGTTGGTGAGTGAGTTAATGTATCGGTGTCAGTGAGTGTATGAATGGCTGTGAGTATAAATGAGTGGCTCTGTCAGTGACTGTGTGGGAGAGTGAGTGGGTGTGAGAGTGGCTGTATCCTAAAGTGAGTGGGTGTGTCTGTTTTTATATGGGGAAGTGAGTGGCTGGGTGAGAACTTGTGTTGGTCATTGAGTGGCTGTGGGAGTGGCTGCATGGATGACTGAGTGGGTGTGTGAGTGCCTGTTCATGTGAGTGAGTGGGTGTGCAAATGGTTGTATAGTTGAGTGATTGGATGTGTAAGTAACTGCACTGATGCTGATGAGTCAGTGGCTGTGTGCTTCTACAGCTGATTGACTGGATGTGTCCGTAGATGAGTGATCTATTAATGGGCCGTGTGAGTGATTGGGTGTATGAGTGGGTGTGCCAGTGGGTGTATGGGTGTATGAGTGGGTATGTAAGTAACTGTATGAGTGTGAATACCCCAGCTAGTACTGTATGGGTGACTGAGTGTTTGTGTCAGTGGCTGTTTGACTGAATGAGTGTCTGTATATCACTACTTTCATGCATCTGTGAATAAGTATATGAGTTGATTGTGTGTTTCGGAATATACAAGAGTTTGTATGAGCAAATTAGTGGGTGGGTGAGTGTTTGTGTGGATCATGTCATCAGTGATGTCATTTGAGATGTCACTGACCATGTCATGAGTGACATAATATTTGAGTTCATAAGCAGTGGGTTATGGGAGCACAAGTTATAATAAGCTCAAGTAACTATAACTGCTGAATTTCTATAGTTTTGTACAGATAAATTCAGAACCTAACTATAACGTCCATGTAACCTTTGCTTTTTTCAGTGAATTTCTAAGTTTTTTTTAATGATATTTCCTAACTTTAACATCCCTGTAACCTTTGGTTTTTTTCAGTGACTTTCTAAGTTTAAAAAAAATTCTATTTCCTAAGTATAACGTCCCTCTAACGTTTGTTTTTTTCATTGAATTTCTATGTGTTTTAATTCTATATCCTAACTATAATGTCCCTTGAACCTTTTGAATTTTCATTGCATTTCTAAGGTTTGTTTAAGTGTATTTCATAACTATAACTTGTTTATAATGTTTTTGTTTTTGAGGTAATTATAATATTTTTCTCATACATATTTTGATATTAGCCCCAGAAGTCTGGGGAACAAAGTATTGTGAATACCTTCATTAAGCTGTCTCCCACAATGAAATTCACCAACACTGTACAATCTTACAAGTTGAATTGAAGAGGCTCAAACCTTTTTAAAATAGTGGTGCTGATACTGTTTTATACTTTATTCAGCATTTACACACTTCTGAATTAGTACTGTAATGTTATTATTTTCTTAATTCATTTTGGAACCGCAGCACCATCTGCGGTTCTGCAGAGGCAGAGCGGCAAAGCTTTATGGTTTCCGTTTCAATCACGTGACCGGTATTAATCTGCGGTTCGGATTCACGATTATTTTAAAAAAAAATTACAATATGCACCCCATTCTTTCCCATATAAATAGAACTCTGGACATATTTACAACTCACACACATATATTCTTTATTTACACTTCAACACAAACTTACATTACAATTTTCATGGAACCAGGACTCCAGTTCGGAACAGCAGAGCCGCTTGATGTGTGAAGAGTAATCTGGCATTTCATTGGTTACTTTTAAACCACACGTAGTTTTGAGTAGGGCCTCT
The DNA here is from genome assembly GCF_031143425.1 of Pleurodeles waltl. Taxonomy (NCBI): domain Eukaryota; kingdom Metazoa; phylum Chordata; class Amphibia; order Caudata; family Salamandridae; genus Pleurodeles; species Pleurodeles waltl. Next base: position 833,884,250 of record NC_090444.1, read on the forward strand.
CCCTAAAAGAGTTGTTATTCTACTAGCTATTGAGGGAGAAGCATCTTAACTGTGATCCTCCACTAGAGAGGTTTCCAGAATGGCTGAAGGGAGAGCTCCACTACCACCTGCACAGTCCCACAATATTCCTGAAGAAGATGATACTCAACATGTGCCGCCTTCTTCTAGAAAGGACAGTGATGTATGGCAACTTTTTACCATACCTTGTGAAGAAAAAAAGTCAGTGAAAGAATTGTGAAATGCAACCTTTGTGAAAAAGAGCTATCTCGTGGTACGTCAAAGAAATACAACCACAGAACGTCTTGTATGTGGAAGGATCTGTGTACAATCCATGAACGGGCATATCGCTGAATGCTGAGGGAAAGAGAACTGTCACATTTCGGTGCAGAACCTGGTAAATCATCATCTAGCTCAGCTACTGCTCAGAACATCAGTATGCCAGCCACATGTATCAAATTAGGTTGAATGGTAGCATCCTGCAGCATCTGCCATAATCTTGTGGTTGTAAAAGTTAAATGTCAACAATTTTCTTTCAAAGAAGCTGTTATTGCACACTGCTGTGCTTTTATAATGCAAAAGTTTTGCATTTAAGTTTTTCCCAAGTTTCCAATACATTATCTGAAAAAAAGAAAAATCGTTTTTAAAAACCTTGTTCTAAAAAAAACTACAAAAAAGGTTCTTCTTAGAACCACCACTGAATCAAACAAAGAGCTGTGTTCAGGTCTTTATTATTCATCAGTATTTCCATACCTGTGTGAGTGCATGCATAACTTTTCATTTCCATGTATAAGTTTATTCATCCGTTTCTGTCTAGGTGCCTCAATTCATGCATAATTGTGTCCCTGCGTGTGTTAGTGTATGTGTAAGTCTGATCCTGGGTGTGTCAGTGTATGTGATAGTGTGTACCCGGTTGTTTGAATTGAAGCATTACTATATCACTGGCTTTGATAGTTTATGCATTAGTGTCTGCCTGGGTCTCTCAGTGTATGGATCAGCGTGTATTTTGAATGTGTTAGTGTATATATTAATGAGTCTCTGGATGTATTAATCTATACATCAGTGTGCATATGAGTGTGTCAGAGTATGCAATCATGTGGGCCCGGGTGTGTCAGTGCATGCATGCTTTTGCGTTTGGGTGTGTCAGTGTATGCAGTAGTATCTGTATGACTGTATCAGTGTATGCATAAGTGTGTACCTGGATGTCTTAGTGTATGCATGTGTTTCTGCCTGGCTGTGTCAGTGTACACATCAGTGTGTGTTTGGGTGTGTCAGTGTATGTATTAGTATGTATTTGGATATATCAGTGTGTACATCAGTGTCCATGTGGGTTTGTCAGTGTATGCAATAGTTGTGCGCCTGGCTGTGTCACTGTATGAATGAAAGTGTAGCTGGGTGTGTTAGTATATGCATAAGTGTGTCATTATGTGAATGAGAGTGTACAGGGGTGTGGCAGTTTATAGATTATTGTGTACCTTTGTTTATTAGTGTATGTGTGAGAGTGTCCCTCCTGGGTGTGTCACTGTATGCTATGGAGTGTACCTGGGTGTGTCACTGTATACATAAGTGTCTGGCTGGGTGTGTTAGTATATGCATCAGTGTGTGCCTTGAAGTGTCAGTGTACAAATGAGAGTGTACCTGGGTATGTTAGTATATGCATAAGAGTCTGCCTGGGTGCCTCTCTATCTGCATGAGAGTGTACCTGGGCGTGTTAGTGTATGGATCATTGTGTGCCTTTGTGTATTAGTGTATGTATAAGAGTATCCCTAGGTCTGTCAGTGTGTGCTCGGCTATCTACATGGGTGTGCTAGTGTATGGATAAGTCTCTGGCTGGATGTGTTAATGTATGCATCAGTATGTACATGGGTGTGTCAGTGTACAAATGATAGTCTACCTAGCTGTGTTAGTATATGCATAAGTGTTCACCTGGATGTGTCACTATGTGCATGAGAGTGTACCCGGGTGTGTCAGTCTATGGATCATTGCATGCCTGTGTGTATCATTCTATGCATAAAAGTGTCCCTCAGTGTCTTAGGGTATACATGATAGTGCACCTGTGTGTCTAAATGAATGCATCAGTGTGTGACTAGATGTCTGAGTGTCTATTTCTGTGTATGCTTCAATATATCAGTCTCTGTGATAGTCTTTGCCCAAGTTTCTAAGGTTAAACATCAGTGTTTTGTGAGTGTGTTATTATATACATATATATAAAAACACCTGTATTTACATTAATGTATTCCTCTGTTACTATGATTACCTATCTGTAGCTGTGTATATTTATGGATAGAGAAAGATGTACTTACTTACCTACATTAATGCAGTAAAATCAGCTTTTAAGTGTATAAAATACCCAAACATAAATACAAGTTAAACTTTGATTCTATTAAGTTATCCATTTGAAGATTTCAATCTGTAATAAAAAAATAATATAGCACATTTCAACACATGCCACATATTTACCACTATACCTATATTTACAAATACTGTATTATTTAAACATGTTAAATGTCCTTATCCACTGTTCTAAGCTTCTACACGTTCACACTACCCAAGCAGTGCATATAGATACTCATCCTTGAATAGTGTTGGGGGGGTAGTCATAAAGACTTAAAAAACAAAACTATAGGTTCATAGCAAGTTATTTAAAATTAACATTACTAAGTGTGGTATGCACTAGCAAATTAACTCAACTCTTTCACCTATAGCTGTCAAATTTTATAATGAATATTACAGATTTTTAATGCAATTGATATGCATGAATCACACTAATAGCTTAAAAAGTGTCTGAAAACATCACACTTGGTAGGCCACATGATGTCAGAAACTCCACTCATCCACTAAAGAGGATTATAGTATGTCATCAGTTTTTTGTTATTCAGTAGATGTATTACAGTTCACAGGTTGCAATGTCCATTTTTCAGTTTAGTGATATGTGTCTAATTCCATCCAATACGAAGAATATTTCTACTTTTAAAATCCCTTAGAAAACCATCACTCTTGTTAGGCCGTATAATGCCTCACATTCTACTTTTAAAACTTCTACACATTTACTGTTCCATTTCTTCAGTATTAATCTTCCTCAGAATTTTGGTTCAAGAAACAGAAGGTAAGAATTTGGTCATTTATACAATACACTCTGCGCAAATGTAAGCTTATTATCATTACACTCTGTCCATTCAGTTGTATTCTTTATGTAAATGGTGTAATGTCTAGATGTAACCATTACTCCCTCCTGGAGAATATTAGCTGTGCAGATATATTTGTTTTACCAGAAATTGAGATTTGTCCTGCTTTACAATTTGTGACTTGAGTTTCCAATTTAGTTTCGTCTGCTTTGCATCATTGTAGCATCAAGATGATATACTTCCCAATTTGTGTTATGCTCAAACGTGAAAGTAGGTCTAAGTTGCACTTCATGCATGTACTATTTTGTGGAGCATCTTTGAACAACTTTTCAAAACTTACAGTTTTTTAATCTGGTAGAGTTAGGTAGATAAATTGTTCTGAATCTATTTCTGTTGTTGAAAAAAAGGAACAATTTTCACAGTCATGCTGCCATGAGTAACTTAGTCCAAACAGTTCATTAATAGATACCATCTCTTCTTCTAAAATACCTTGTAGGACCATCAACAATTCTTGTGCATCTTCTTGAGTATTTTGCCTAAAGTGTACAGATCCAGAGCACATGTCTGCAATATCTCTAATACAAGATGCAGAGTATGTTTTTGTTCTATCACTCGACGACTGTTCTAATAAAGTCAATAGTGCAGAGAATTATTGTTTTTCCCTTTTCTCTTTAAGTTCATGGACCAGAGTAGGTAAGGAGAATAGTGCGTTAACAACTATATTAGTGTAGCACTTGACTCCAGATAAATTTGATAACTGGTAACCTACAATTTCACTATCACTTTTACTCTTGTTTTTCTCTGATACTTCTTTCTTTTCTTTTTTCTTCTCTTTCTCTGGAACATCAGTCAGATCTTTTAAAATTGTTGTTTTGGTAAGACAGCAGGCATTTTGTAAACTGATTACTGCTCTAGATGGGGACCAAACAGGGTTCTCAAACTGTGGTACTCCAATACACAACTGGAATCAGCATTTACTTTATTGTCATCAAAGTCCATTACATACAAACCAAACATCTTATGAGTGATAATGCTACATAAGGCATATCTTCCTTAAATACAGTGCTACCAATATTAATAAAAGCTACATCTACACTTAAACCTTTCAGACGTATTTATTGTTATAGCATATACTAGAGATATTGGAAACTGCTTTCTGCGTACATACAGATCTTTCACAAGTAAGAAACGCACACCAGATCTTGCTATCTGTTTTATATCTTCAAGATCATCAAATTGAATTGCTAGATACTGAAAGTCATTTCTGTTTGGATACATAATAACATCTATTCTTTTTCCAGTAGGTAATCCTTCTCCAACATTTAAATTATGCCACAAAATTACTTTACAGTTCTTACAAACATACAAACACTTTTCTAATCCTGCAGTTTTGGAAACAGATTTTTCCAAAGAATCCAGGTTTTGACTGTAGTTTATCATTTAATAGTATTGTTACTCCCTGGTGCTCCATTTTATCAATTGATATCAACTCTAATATTTGCTAATACTGTAGATGTAGAAATTGATTATTAAAATTTGCACATTCTTAAATGGTAGGCATTAAGCAGAGAATTTACTTTTTTTCCTTGAATAAATTCAAACATTAGCTCTACTGCACTTTTTTTCCGAAGGAAATATGTTCTTTATAATTTGTGTTTCCACAGATATGCCGTCCTCAGCATAGCGAGACGAGCGGAGCCCCTGACATATCAATCTGCCACAGTAATTATCTTTCCAGACTGTACCTTATAGGTGCAGCAGCAACGCCGATCATTCTTGGAAGCCAAGTCTAAACTGAGAGTGATGGGGCTCACGTATATTCTCTTATTCCCCGCCTTCCTAAAGGTGATCTATCAAGGGAAATCCCTAATCTTTGACAAGCCAGAGACAGCCTGGAACTGGATTGAGGAACGACCAGTTAGGACATTAAGGGGGTCATTCCGACCCCAGCGGGCGGCGGTTGCCGCCCGCCTGGCGGGAACCGCCATATGGCCGCTCTGTGGTCAAAAGACCGCTGGGGCCATTCTGACTTTCCCGCTGGGCTGACGGGCGCTAGCCAATATAGCGCCCGCCGGCCCAGCGGGAAAGAGGCCTGCAACACTGAAGCCGGCTCCGAATGGAGCCGGTGGTGTTGCAGGTGTGCGACGGGTGCAGTTGCACCCGTCGCACTTTTCACTGTCTGCTAGGCAGACAGTGAAAAGCATACTGGGGCCCCCAGGGGCCCCAGGACACCCGCTCCCGCCAGCCTGTTCCTGGCGGTGAAAACCGCCAGAAACAGGCTGGCGGGAAGGGGGTCAGAATCCCCATGGCGGCGCTGCTTGCAGCGCCGCCATGGAGGATTCACCCAGCCGGGGGAAATCCGGCGGGAAACCGCCGGACCCGGCTGGGCAACCGCGGCTGTACCGCCACGGTCGGAATGACTAATGAAGCACCGCCAGCCTGTTGGCGGTGCTTCCGTCATTCGCCACCATGGCGGTCTATGACCGCCAGGGTCTGAAGGTGTTAAGACGGCAGGATGAGAGTGGCACACAACGCTGTATCAGAGGGTTCGGAGGAGGGGGCGTTGCACCCGCTCCTTTGACCGTGGGGTGGCTTGAGAAACAAAGGACATAGCCACTTCGCTGCGAGTCCCGGTACTTTGGCGGACGATGTGGAGTTGATGCAGAGGTCGCTGTTGATTGCATGACAGACAGTCTGATCTTTAGTGGATGGCCAAATATGTTCAGTATGTATGTACAAGGGAGATGGGGGTTGGACGGGGAACCATAAGCAAATGGTTAATGTTTTTCTAGGGGGTGTTTACCCATGTTAGGAAAGGGGGAGCTGGTGCAGGGAGTGCTACAGGTCACAGTTTAGCCCAGTTGGCTAGGTCTCAAGACACAACATGATAGGTACTTCTGCTTTGGGTAGTAAGAGGTGGGGGTTGGGAAGGTGGTGTCGGAGGATAGAGGGGGGTTGTTTAATTCTTGTAGGTTATTAAGATCATAGCAGCACGTCAACGTATTATCTATCAAGAAACGGCAAGCACAGGGCTCAGATCGATCTTTCTATGACAGATATTACCAGGATGGGAGAGAGAGACCTGGCCCCCTCTGGAGCAGTAACGCTCAAACTACTGTCCTGGAATGTGAATGGAATTCTAGACAAAATCAAACGTGGGGCAGTTCTCAGAGCCGCACTGAAAAAAGAGGCAGACATTATGCTTCTTCAAGAGACACATCTACTGGGAAATAAGTGCCCTTTCCTGGTCCATAGGGGATTTTCACAGGCTTATCATGCAGGATTTCACAGTGGCTCCAGGGGGATGGCTATATTAATCAGAAAGCGCACTCCACTGGTCATCACACACACATGGACAGACGATCTGGGGCGGTATGTAGCTGTCAATGGGACTCTTCGGGGTAGGCCCCTATCGATCTTGAGTGCCTACATTCTTCCCCCACTCACAATGAGGTTCCTAGCTCAGCTGGGAGGAATACTTAAGGAATTACCTGAGGCCCTGTGGACAATAGGGGCGACATGAATGGGTTGTGCAATCTACAGCTGGACTGATCCTCAGTTGGGGCAAGTGGGTCAACACTGCTAGCAACGTTTATGCAAAATCTGAATTCAGCAGATGATTGGAGAGTGCACCACCCAAATGAAAGAGGATATACCTTTTATTCTGGGGCACACCAAACCTTTTCTAGTCTGGACTATTTCCTCTTGCCCGCAGAGGAGTGCCATAGGCTGATGGAGGTAAGGCACTTGGCAAGGGGGCTGTCCGACCACTCTTCAATAGAGATGACCTTGACCTGGGGGGCTGAAGGGATGAGGGTGGGATGGAGACTGGATGGGTGGCACCTTCAACGGAATGACTTCAGAGATGTGCTACCAACAAAGTGAGCAATATTTCCCTGAGAATCGGGGCTCAGTGGCCTCGTGGCAGGTGGTCTGAGAGGCACAGAAGGCCTATTTAAGGGGTGAGATCATCAGCTATGTGAAAGGTCAAAGAGAGAAAAGTAGGCAGAGGACCTGGGAACTAGAGGGGCAAATTTTAGATTTGGAGGGCCACCTTGCATCACAGGTCCTGGAGGACCTCCTGTGAGATTAAATATACATGCAGACTTTGTTCTGGTAGGAACTAACACAAGAGGCAAGGGCAGCCTGGAAGGCCACTCGTAGCAGAATCTATCGATGGAGACAAACGGGCTGGCTGTCACCCCATACCTACAGATGGGGATGGGTCAAGGGTGATGGGCTGATGGCTCAGGCTTTTGCCAACTATTATCAGGGTCTGTATCAGGCAGACCCGAAGAGTCCACACCTGGACCTCCTCCAGTTTATATGGTATCTACCAGTACCGAACCTCTCAGCAGAAGACAAAGCCACTTTAGAGATGGATGTTTTGGGGGAAGAATAAGGACAGCTAAACCCCAGGAAGGTGCCTGGACCGAATGGTTTCCCACCCGAATATTGGCATCTGGCAGCATTCAGGTCAGCCTATGCTGGAAATGTTCCAGAAGTCCTTAAAAAGGGCACACTGTCTCCGGACAGCAGATATTGCAATACTACCCAGACCAGGCACTAATGGCCACGCTGTGAGGACTTTTTACCTATTTCGCAGTTGAACACGGAGATCAAGATGTGTGTGAAGGTGCTGGCCAGTCATCTGGGGAAAGTTACTGGCCATGTAGTCCACCCAGACAAGTCTGGGTTTATGCCAACGCCGGCTAAAAGACACAATTTGAGGCGTGTGCATAATGCTTTTACCATGAGTGTGTCGGTGGATGAGCATAGGGCCTTTTTATCTATTGATTTTCAGAAGGTCTTTGACTCAGTTGACCGGAAGTACATGTTCGCCTTTCTGGAGAAGATAGGTTGCGGCTCCTGGTTCATTAGCTATGTAAGACTCATGTATACCGATCTCGGAGCCAGAGTGCTCATGGAGGGACAGGCCTCGGATTGGTTCTCGGTGGAAAGGGGCACACGTCAGGAATGACCCTTGTCTCCCCTGCTGTTTGCGGACGTAATAGAGCCACTGGCTGCTTGAGTGCCAGAGGACCCACTATATAGGGGATTCCAATGGGAAGACGCAGTGAGCAACAGGATATCGCTATATGCCGATGACATGCTTCTATATCTAGGAGACCCAGAGCAGTCTGGACCAAGGGCACTGAAAATCCTGTGGATCTTAGGTGAATACCCAGGACTCTCTATTAACCAGCAAAAATCAGTGATTTCTGTGCCCGCCAGATATGCATTGGGCCTATGAATTCAAGCCGAAGGATTTAAGTATCTAAGGGTGTATGTCACAGGAAGCGCAGAATGCTCCTTAGAGAGGAATTTGGTTCTCCAATTAGAGAGGCTGTCCAAGGATGTATCATTCTGGAGGGCTCTCCCGTTGTCCTTACTGGGGCACTTGGCCATATTCAAAATGTTGTCACTACTGCATCTTCTGTATCACCTACAAAATGACCCATTTCCTGTCGCTAAGTCCTTCTCCCAGAGGGTGAATGCCCAGCTGCGCACGCTGCTCTGGGGGAGCGAGGTTCCAAGCATCTCTTTGTGTTGTAGATTGGTGATTGAGGGAGGTATGGCCACACCGGATATTAGATGGTATTACTGGGCGACACACCTTCTTGGCATCAACAATTGGTGGTTCAGAGGGTACACTAACCTGGTGTATGCTCTCTAGGGATCGATTATAAGACCAAATGGGATTTTGCACATGCTCTATGGGGGAGTCTCCAGGGAGGAACTGCCACCGGCAACGAGGGAAATGCTGGCAATGTAGGAGGAGGTAAAAAATGATACTGGATGGAAAAACAGACTGACCTCAGAAACACCACTATGGAAATGGACTTTCCTCCCGCGTGTTGCGGCGATACATGGTTTTGTTGCTTGGGATCTTTTGGGGATCTCAAACTTAAGGGATGTACTTAAGAACAGAATACTGAAATCCTTTCAGGACTTACAAAAGGAATTCGCACTTCACTGCATGCAGTTCTTTAGGTACCTACAACTTCGCCATGCGCTAACACCCATGCTTCAGGCACTCTAAGAGATACCGAAGTTTTCACCTCTGGAGGCCAAACTACTGTTGATAAACATGACAGAACGTAAGCTATAGCTGGCATATAAAATGCTCCTCTGGAATGTGCTTGATCCTATGGAGAAGGTGTGTAGGGCATGGGAGGCAGACTTGGGAGCCCTGGATGATGACGAATGGAGGGAGGCATTGGAACCACCCAAAGAGACAGCCATAGCTTCCCAGTTCAGGTACATTCAGCTAAAATTGTTACATCGCACTTATTACACCAGAGCGCGATCACATTGCATGATCTATTTGACCAATATCTCCTGCTTGCACTTTGGCGATGCACCAAGGAATTTGACACATGCATTCTGGTACTGCTCTGTTCTTTCTGGTTTTTGGGAGGGAGTTTTGGGGAGGCTGGGGGAGGTTTTGGGCAGAGGTATCCCACGGGAGCCCAAACTGATCCTTTTACATGTCTCCTGGGACCTACAAGGCACAAGACATCAAAAAACGCTTTTGTGGTTGGGCCTGGCACTCACCAAAAGGAATATCGCAAAGGCCTGGAAAGATGTACAGGCTCCTTCGGTCGAGGGATGGGCTTGAGGTATAGATTTCTGCTTGGGACTGGAAAGGCCCATATATATAGCGAGGGGATGTCCCACAAAGTATTAAAAAAATGGAATTGATGGGCAGAGGCGCAGGGGATTCTCCTGGAGCTGATTCCAGATAGACCTTGGGCAGCTAAAGTCCGTGGTGGGTCTCCCCTGGATGGTGTCTGAGATGGGAGGTGCTTCCTACCCGGTGGGACGATGGGAGAAGACTTTGTAACTACAAGTGCTTCTTACTATATGTCTTTAAGATATGCTGTGTACTGACATTGATTGCTTATGTTGCTACATATACTGTTGCTTACTATGCCAGTGGAAGGCTGTGAAGCCCCGATGTATTTTACAAAGAAAAGTTAATAAAAGATTTGTTTTTTAAAGTTGTGTTTCCAGACAATGTTCACCTTCTTTTGACAGTATTCCAACTCTAATACCCTTCAAAACACTTCCATATTGCTTATCAGATGCTTGAAGCATGTTTGTAGTCAGTTCTTTGTATTGAAAATGTAGCGAAATATTTACTTTTCCAATGCTTCCTAAAGAACTATGAGTTTCTTCATGTGATAGAGTTGTAAATATAGGTTGTCCTTTCACAGGGGTGGGTTGTAGTAAAACCCAAAAACAATCACATTCTTTCCTCCAAAGAGCACATCATAGACAGTTTTTAATATCTGTTGCATTCTCAAATGTACAAAGGCAAGCATTAAGTTTGACACCATGCTCAGGTCATCAATAATTAAAAGCTTTAGTTTCTTCAAAACTCTGGAAACTTCATGGCAAGCTTCAATAGCTAACGTTTGGAATTTAAATGTATTGATGTGTTCTACAGGGAGCATTACTAGACAATGCAAGGTAATTCCTTTGGCATTTTGTGCAGCTATTCCAAAAGGAGCTGTTAATACACACAATAAAATGGAGGCTGTAGTCTTTTGTAGATATGTTGATAGAACTTGTATTAGAAAGCTTTTTCCTGTACCTGCTTGTCCACTGACATACAAAAGAATTGGTTTAAAACTTGAATACTTACATTGATTGCTTTCATGCAGTAACCCGTGGTCTATTTTTATTTTGACTTCCGTATATATTGCTTTCTGCTCACTATTGAGTTGCTCCACTAAATATTCCAAAGTAACAATTTCTTCCCTTACTTGTTGCATTGCTGTCTTTACTTAATTCATTGCTACGGCAGCTTCATTTTCTAGTACTGGCTGTCCAAGAAGAGCTTGACTAAGAGGTGCAGACCTTTGGCTGCTTTGTGAACTTTCTTTTGCAATCTCAGTAGCAGTTGTTTCTTCTTGTTCAGTTTCTCAATTTAACATCTTCATATAGCGTGGAAATATTGCACACCAAATAGTGTCTTCACAGCATTGAAAGAGTCTTCATAGCAGTCAAATTGTCCAAGTAACTCTGTTTCAGATTGGCAGGGTTTGAATACTTGAAGAAGTGGCAAGTAGAATTTTTTTTTTTTCGGCAGTTTGACAGGTACGTTTTCTATGGTTAATTAAGTTACCCTTCGCATGTCAAACTAAACAACCATCACAGCCAGCTACACTATATTTGCCTTCATCAATGTTTTCTAAAACATTACTTCTTTGCTTATAGTGTTGTATGTGTTGTAGAATTTCATAAAAACACATATTTTCAAGGTGTACAATTCTTTTTGGATAGTATGTGTCTAACATATTTGTTTTTACAATATCTGTGCTCTCTGGATCAAATTCTGCTAAGTACTGAATTTCTGGAAAGGATTTCAAAACTCTGTTTCGTGTGTTTGCAAGGCCTATCACAACACTCATGTAAACTTATCTCTCTGTGTGGCAGCATGTTCAAGCTGAAATTGTACAATTTCTTTGATAGAGACTTTTCTGCAGAAATGTCCTTCCATGTTTCCGGCATCTTCGTTTTTTCTGACTTAGTGATGTATGAAGTGACATACTGAGCAACAGCAATAGAATTGCCAGCAACAAACTGTATGTCCATATTGCATTCCATATTTTCAGGATGACAGGCTCATAATTGTTCATATATTTGGAAGCCTTTGCTCTTCTCATATTGTACGTATTTTTTTGGTGATTTTCTGGTGAGTTTGTGCCTTACTGCAGACAGAAAGCTGTTTATTCTTCCCTTAGAGAAGACAGGCCTTGGAAATCCAAAACAACATCTAGTATAAAACTTTCCTTTGCATCTATATCTTCAGCAACAATATTTGCTACACTTATGTGTTTGGAAGCGTAGAATTTGCTGAGTTAAATGTTTGTTGTGATTGTCATCTGGAATGCCACATGTAACACACTGCTCTACAAAAGACTGAACACACTCATCACGATCAGTTTTAAATTTTGGGGCACCCTTTATACATAACAGCATGTGTATATGAGGGTCCCTCTTGCTTGGCATTCATTTCTCCCCAAAAATCTGTAACTTCCCAAAGAAACTGATTTGTTTTTATTGCATATGAAAGCCAGCATAGCTTGAACCTACTTGTGATTGAAATATCTACAAACATTAGAAGGATCCAAAGAGCAAAGTTCTCCTGCTGTCTTTTAATGGATATCCTTTATGTTAGAGTTTGCTACTCTTGGAAATGTTAGTAAATCATTCCATGGATACTCTGCACAACTAAGGTTTAGAAACCAATTAGGAGGACCTAAATTACGTAGCATACATTTTACTTCTCCATGATGATGGTAGCAGTATTATTTAGTGCCATGCTGACAAGCCATCAAATTAATTAAGTTGTGCTCTAGATTTTTATCTTTTCCTTGTATCCTATCCACAAAATCTCTTGTTCAAGGATTTTCGAGATTAACTCCTGTCTAATGAATATGGTTAACATCATATGAGAGCCCAGACAAATCACTCTCAAATAACAGATCGAATATTTAGGGAATACATTGTCAAAACCTAGGATCCTCTGAAAATAGTCTTGTTGACCTATACTTAGCTGCTGGTATTTGCACAGGTCAGTCATCATAACGGCCACCTAGTCCTGTTGGAAATAGATGTGGAAAGCAACAAGCCTCTAAACTTTTTCCCAGACACTCAAAGGAGCTCCTCTAGCTTGTTTCATTTGAAACAAATCAATAGAATCCCCTACAACATCTTTGGAATGTAGTGGATGAATACTATAGTGTTCATATAGTTCTTCTGACTTCTGCTTGTCCACTTTTTCAAACTATCCATTAGATTGTACTACTTCATCTTCAACACAGGTTACATCTCCAGTAATATCAATGTTAGTATACAAAATGCTATTTTCTTTCAAATAAATTGTAGCTTTTTCACTTTATTGACATTTACTATTTCTTGTCAGATTTTTAAAATCCCTTTGTGGGAACTCCATTCACAAGACACCAGTGGATCATTTACGTCTTTTTCAACAGTCAAAGTATCAACATTTTTGTTTAAATCTAGAGATAAATATACTACTCTTCCCTTTAGACCTTTTTGTAGTTCTGATGGTGGCAGTGTCCTTGTTTTTGGCCCCATTCAAACAATTGCTTGAAATGGATGGACTGTTTGTATTAAAATTGATTCATACACATTTAATTCATTAAGTTCATCTGTTTGTTATGAATTGCGTTAGGTGGCATTTTATTCTCTTGTAACTTATCACAACAATACTTACATATTATTTGCTTTGTGCCTAAATCAAAGTGTTCTTCTACAAATAGATATGCGCTTAATTCCTGCCACTTATCATTATTGTCTTCTTCAGTTTTAGAAAATACATCTACATAATGAGTTTGGTTCTTGTAGTGAGTACGTCGACAAGAGACACAAATATACTCTGGTTTCTCAGAACACAGTGAATTGAATTTGTCTATTTCTTTTCTACATTTTTCAATATTAATTTCTGTGTCTATTTCCTCTACAAAATCAGTACCTGGTCATTTTCCCTACTGCCTTCTTCAGGGTCAAAGAAACAGAACTGAATGTCTTCCGAAACTTTCTCAACCTCTCTATAGTACCATGTAAAGAGAGCGCTATTCAAATCCCCTAAACATAAAGCTATAGCCTTCACATGATATATAGTCTCCTTACCAAATTTCACATTCTTGAATGATGCACAGCTAACATCCTAAAGTGATGAAAATAACTCTGACACACCTATTTTGAAAGACATGCTAATGAATGCCCTTGTAATTTAGCATATTTTCTAACTCTGCAAGGATCTAAGGGCCAGATGTAGCAAAGCTTTAGCGACTCGCAAACGGCGAAAAACGCCGTTTGCGAGTCGCTAAACCCCATTTGGTATGTAGAAATGCATTTTGCGAGTCGGAACCGATTCGCAAAATGCATTTCCGAGTCGCAAATAGGAAGGGGTTTTCCCTTCCTATTTGCGAGTCGCACTGGTATGCAATTCCATTTGCGACAGCAAAAGCGGTCGCAAATGGACTCGCAGTTACCATCCACTTGAAGTGGATGGTAACCCAGTCGCAAACGTGAAGGGTTCCCCATGGGACCCCTTCCCCTTTGTGTCTGGCATAAAAAAAAAAATTCAGAGCAGGCAGTGGTCCAATGGACCACTACCTGCCCTGAAAAATACCGAAACAAAAGGTTTCGGTTTATTTTTCAAAGTGCAGCTCGTTTTCCTTTAAGGAAAACGGGTTGCACTTTGAAAAAAAAAACTGCTTTATTTAAAAGCAGTCAAGGACATGGAGGTCTGCTGTTCCCAGCAGGCCTCCATCCCCGTGAGTGCCCTGAATCGCTATGGGGTCGCAAATTGCGACCCACCTCATTAATATTAATGAGGTGGGTCTTTGCGACCCATAGCGACTCGCAGAAGGTGTCTGAGACACCTTTCTGCATCCCAAATTGCAACTTGCAATTTGCGAGTCGCAGGGACTCGCAAATTGCAAGTCGCAATTTAGGCTTTTGCTACATCTGGCACTAATTCTTGAAGCATTTACATTTTTTGTTTTAGACTTCTCCATGAAAATTCTCTTAAGAATTATTTTATTCTATTAATTGACTCCTGACAGACACTACACATATTACTACACGTCTGCTTATACATAGGAGCCTGGATATGTCTTCCTTGTAGTTCTTCAACTATCATTCCTTCTACTTTCCTAGCAACTATCTCTTCTTTTTCTATATGATTACCATTTGTTGTGGGTACACTAGCACATCTCAGAGCTCAATTGCAGTAAGATGCTGTTGCTTGCAACATTCAGACTTATTTGGGCATATTAATTTAATCATTCAATATCAAGTTTGAATATCAAGTTTGCAATAACCAATGCTTGTTAAATGTCTCATTTATTATAACCAATGATTGTTGATTATGCACATTGTATTCCACCTGCTAAATTTGTGCAAACTGTAAATGCCAAAACATGTGCTCTTCACAATGTGACCTGCATCGAACATGTGCCACAGTCAGGAGGATAATTGGTCATTTCCTTAACAAGCAATCAACTGCCAAAAGGCACATGTGTACATTTGATTATTGAAGCATTCTTGAGAGTCTGAGGCCTTGCTTGGCTCCGTAGCTATTGCTCTCCTCACCCGTTTCCAGTCAAGTCAAATCCTTGTCCTCCAGCCTGCCTCCAGTCGAGTTCCAGTGCAAGTCAAGTACCTTGGTCTCCAGCCTGCCTCCAGTCGAGTTCCAGTGTTCCTCGTTCTCAGACCAGCTTCCAGTTGAGTTCCAGAATTTCTCGTCCTCCGGATAGCCTCCAGTCCAGTTCCAAAGATCCTCACCCTCCGGTCTGCTTCCTGCGGGTCTCCTCTTGTCTTCTGCTGACGATCCCATACTCCCTGTAAAAGAGAGAAAATAAGAAAGGTGAAAAAAAAAACAGTTTGTGTTCTTCTGAAATTTTCAAGCAAGTAACTTCATTTCAAGGTAAAGAAAGATGATTTGCTTAAATAAAACAAAACAGAGCTCCGTCTTTTAAATAATTTATGACATTGAAAACTAGTGTGATATATCATTTGAGTGGGTTTTCAAGATACTGCTAAACAGACATTAAGGAAAGATGTATTTCCTGTAACAAGTGCTCCCATGAGAACTAGGAGATTGCAAATAGAGCAAGTTTAGCAAACCTATTACTGGCAAGAGATTACGCCAGAACACAAAGAAGCCCATTAGTCAAGTTGATTGTTTTTGAGTTTGGATATTGCTTGAGAGACTCTGAAAGTATTATAAAAAGAGGAAGAGATTTGTTTAGCCTTATAGAAACCCCAGAATCATAAAAACCAAGAACCCAGTATTTTGAGAAATTAGAAGTCCTGACACCCAACACAACACGCAGTGCAGGGTCCAGCAGTCCGATTCTACAATCCACAAAGCAAAAGCTGGTATTTTCTCTTTTTCCTTTCCCCAAACCCCCTTCCCCTTGGAACTTTTGAGAAAGCAATGTACTCTTCATCGCAGTCACGTTAGTCCTTACCAGGTTTGGGGAATTGTCATCACCCCATCAGAACACCTGGAATTTAGGCGAGTGGCTTGCACAGAACACCATCTTTCACTTCATAACAACAACCAGTTGTATAAACTGCATGTAACTCTCTTCATTAAAAAACGGTTCTGTACTAGACATATGCATCCATTCACCTTTACAAGTTTTGCAAAAATTACTTTGTTAACAATTCTCTTTCTTAAACTTCTCTTCCTCACGGACATGACTGTTTTATCTACAGTCTTCATTCCATTCAATATTAAAATAAAAAGTGTCCTCTTCATAACAAATGCTTTGTCAATTACATTTTCAATATGACGCTTTTTTTTTATATAATAGCACTTCTCCTCTCATACTTCATCTTCTTCCACAAATTTAGAAATACTCTGTTTCCATTTTGTTTTACTCTTAACTCCTTAAATTGTTGCTGTCTAAAAGTCTGTGGCTTCTTATTGGATTTCCCAATTCTTACAACATCCATGTGTTGTAATTCATCACTACAGTCCAAATTTCCTCTTGTAATAAACGTCTTGTTATCATTTTGCATTTTATGGCATATTTTTTTTAAAAGTCCTTAGTACTTTTACTATTATCTCTTTTCTTCTTCTGAACATTTTCCACCTTATTTTGTTTTTTTGTCAGTTTTAAGCAGGTAGTACAGTAGTTTCTTTTTTGTCCATGTTTCACTTTTGTTAGGCATTGCCATTCTTCTTAAGTAGGAATCAATAACTGGAAACCAAATAAAGAATACATTTACACATATGGAAAAAAGTTAACACCAACATTTTCTAATACAAAGTTTACTTCATACCAAATTTACAAACATACACTACATCACTGTTTCCCTGTATCTGTGAGACTATATTTAGATTGTATATTACTGCATCAGTGAACACAAGACTTTCTACTTTTTCGACCAGTCAATGTAACACTGTATGTCTACCTGTGTCACAATATTCAAAAGTGTTACCTTTATTCAAGTTACTATATGTGTCACTGGTTTCTCCAAAGCTTTTCTATATGGATTAATGTCCTCCCACATGTGTCGCTCTATGGATATATGTCTATCTTACTCTCTTACTGTATGTATAAATCTCTCTCAAGATGTCTGACAGTATTCAGATCTGGGTGCATTAGTATACACTTTACCATATATATGGGTAGATCAGCTACTACGTAGCTGTATACCTGGGGGTGTCAGTCTATCCATTACTGTGTAGCTATCTGTCTTAGTGTGTGCATCAATATGTCCCTCTGAATATCAGTGTATGTGTTAGTGTGTACCTACCTGTATACTTCTATATATCACTGTGCACATACGTGTCTCATTATATCTATATATTTGCCTGAGTGTATCAGTGTATGCATTGGTGTGTGCCTGCGTGTGGTATTGTATACATCAGTGTGCTCCTAGATGTGTGATTGACACTCTATCCATCTCTCTGTGCTTGGGTGGCCTGGTACATTAGTGTACATCTGAATTCTCTCAATACATCAGTGACCACCTGCCTGTGTCACTGCATGCGCCAATGTGTGCCTGGATCTGTCAGTACATGTGTAATTGCATCCCTGGATGTCTCAGTATATGTAAGAGAGTGTGTCTGGATGTGGCAGTGTATGCATTAGTGTGTGCCTGGCTCTGTCAGTGTACAGATGGGAGTGTATCTCTGTGTCCTTTACATGCATTACTGCATACCTATGTGCTTCAGTGTATATGTCTGTGTGTCTCTGGATATGCCAGTGTATGAATCATTGTCACCTAGGTATTACAGTGTATGCATTTCAGTGCACCTGGGTGTCTCAGTCAATGCATCAGTGTCCACCTGGTTGTGTCAGTGCATGCAACAGTGAAAGCCGGGGTTGTCACTCTACTCATTAGTGTGCGCCTGGGTATATCAGTCTATACATCACAGTGTGCATAAGTTTGTCAGTGTGCAGATCGGTGTGTGCCTAAGTCTGTACATACATCAGTGTGTTCCTGATTGTGTTATTGAATCTATCAGTGTGACCCTTTGTGTATGGCTTGGTATGTTATCTGCATTGGTGATTACACAAGTGACTTTATCACTGTTTCATTAGATACAAGACTGACTATGGTGGTCATTACAACCCTGGCGGACGGTGTTAAAGCTGCGGTAATACCGCAAACAGGCTGGCGGACAAAAAAAGGGAATTATGACCATGGCGGAAACCGCCAACAAAGACAGCCACTTTAACACTCCGACCTCCACGGCGGTACAGACAAGCAGCGCGGCGGTCACCGCCAACAGACAGGCGGAAGACAATGTACCGCCCATAGTATCACAACCCGCCAATCCGCCACCTTTTCCGGGGCGGATTCACCGTGGATAAAAACACGGCGGAAACAGTTTCTGCAATGGGAAAACGCTCACCTTAATACATCCCACGAGGAAGGAGGACACCATGGCACCGGAATTACAAATCCTACCTGCCCTTCTCTTCCTACTCATCTACGAAGACCAGCGCTGGCGGCGGCGAAGACAACGGTGAGTACTGCACCTACGACATAGGGGAGGCAAAAGTCAGGGGGACACACATGCAACACCCCCACCCGCACCCTCGCATATTACAACACACACACCAATGCATTTACAAACATCACAGTAACAACCCCCAAACCCCCCGGAAGAATGCAAAGACAAAACGAAATCAGTACAAACATTGTAATGTATCAATATACATGTGTCAATTATATACAGATATATATAAACTCATACAAAGGTATATACTGTACGAGAAGTAGTGCAGATATGCACATCTCAATGTCCGTGCACTACTAGGCCAAAAATGCATGGGCGAGGCCCACACAAGATACCTGTCCACAAATGGAGAGAACACTGCCTGGGCATCAGAGAGAAAAACAACAGGCACCTCAGGGGGAAGGGAAGGGGGGCCACCTCAGCCGGATTACAGCACCACGCCACATCCACGACGGGGCTCCATGCCCATTGATGTATCCTGGGGAGTGCAAAGCCACTGTCTCACAAGTCTCTACAGTGAGTGGTTTGCCCACTGTTCCATCCTGGGGAGTGCAAAGCCACAGTCTAACAAGTCTCTACAGTGGGTGGTTTGCCCACTGTTCCATCCTGGGGAGTGCAAAGCCACAGTCTCACAAGTCTCTACAGTGGGTGGTTTGCCCACTGTTCCATCCTGGGGATTGCAAAGCCACAGTCTCACAAGTCTCTACAGTGGGTGGTTTGCCCACTGTTCCATCCTGGGGAGTGCAAAGCCACAGTCTCACAAGTCTCTACAGTGTGTGGTTTGCCCACTGTTCCATCCTGGGGAGTGCAAAGCCACAGTCTCACAAGTACATAACAGCCTCCACTGGTTCTGGAGGGGGACTGGTGCCCAGAGTGCTTCATCCTGTGAAGGACTGAGGTAGTGGATGCATGTCTCCACTGGTTCTGGAGGGGGACTGGTGCCCAGAGTGTTTTATCCTGTGAAGGACAGAGGTAGTGGATGGATCTCTCCACTGGTTCTGGAGGGGGACTGGTGCCCAGAGTGTTTCATCCTGTGAAGGACAGAGGTAGTGGATGGATCTCTCCACTGGTTCTGGAGGGGGAATGGTGCCCAGACTGGATTAGTCTCCCCGTGACAGTTCCTGTCCCGTCACAGTCCCAGCTGCACATGGGACAACAATGCTTGATGTGGCGGTCTTTTCTTTCTTCTGCGGTGCATGCCCTGTTCAGCGGTGCTTGCCCTGTTCAGCGGTGCATGCCCTGTTCAGCGGTGCTTGCCCTGTTCAGCGGTGCATGCCCTGTTCAGCGGTGCTTTGCCATGGCGGTTCCTGGACTGTTCAGCGGTGCTTTCCCATGGTGGTCTCTGGACTGTTCAGCGGTGCTTGACCTGTTCAGCGGTGCTTGCCCTGTTCAGCGGTGCATCCCCTGTTCAGCGGTGCTTTGCCATGGCGGTCTCTGGACTGTTCAGTGGTGCTTTGCCATGGCGATCTCTGGACTGTTCAGCGGTGCTTTGCCATGGCGGTCTCTGGACTGTTCAGCGGTGCTTGCCCTGTTCAGCGGTGCATGCCCTGTTCAGCGGTGCTTTGCCATGGCGGTCTCTGGACTGTTCAGCGGTGCTTTGCCATGGCGGGCTCTGGACTGGGCATTGGTGTGTGGCATGACAGTCCCTCATTGCCCAGTGGGGCTGTGGCTGCCGGGGCCCTCCTGGGCAATGCCTAAGGCGGTGGTCTCCTGACCAGTGACGATACTTGGGCCCTCCTGGGCAATGACTCTGGCGGTGGTCTCCCGGGAAGTGACGATACTTGGGCCCTCCTGGGCAATGACTCTGGCGGTGGTCTCATGACCAGTGACGATACTTGGGCCCTTCTGGGCAATGACTCTGGCGGTGGTCTCCTGACCAGTGACGATACTTGGACCCTCCTGGGCAATGACTCTGACGGTGGTCTCCTGACCAGTGACGATACTTGGGCCCTCCTGGCCAGTGACTCTGGCGGTGGTCTCTGGACCAGTGACGATACTTGGGCCCTCCTGGGTAATGTCTATGGTGGTGGTCTCCTGACCAGTGACGACGGTGCTGGCGGTGGCGTCCCGGCCACCGGGAAGGATGCCGCCCTTGTCCGCCGTGATGCTCACACCAGGCTGTGCAGACTTCTTCTGGCCCTTCCCCACCTTTGGAGGAGTCACAGCTGACTCTGCAATCAACCTGGGACACCTGTGAGTTGTTTTGCCTTCAGGAGTCTTCAGCCAGTCCCGTCGGCCACTTTCCAACTTCAGAGCCTTTACAGGGGGTGGACTGGCAGTGCCTTGGCTCCGTGTCACACTGCCTGCCCTGGTGGCCGGTGCACTCCACACACCTTGAACACGCACCACTGGTACTGGAGGCTTTTTGGCTGAGGCGCTACGACGGGACTGATGAATTGGAGGGGTGGGGGATGGGGGCAAAAAGGTCAACTTTGCAGAGGGACAGTTTCTGACGAACACTGGGATGGGTAGCTGGAGGGGGTCTGGGAGTGGAGGAAGAGGAGGTGGTTGTAGGAGGTGTCACTTTGGGTGTTTTGCGTGCAGGTGCAGGTACTGGAGGCTGTCGTGAGGTGGATGGATGTTGGGTGTGTGGGTGCCCGCATTTGTGTACTTTGGGAGGGGGTGTCACAGACACACTGTGAGAGGACACACGGGACGTGTAAATGGTAGTGGGGGTGGTGAGTGCAGGTGAGCGGGGTGTGGTGCTGGGTGTTCTGGTGCGAGTCCCAGTGCCTGTAGATGTAGTGCATGCAGGTGAGAGTGTAGACGACACTGGGAGGGAGGAGGGAGACGATGAGGAAGGGGACACAGTGGAGGCAGTGGATGTAGCTGTGTCTGTATGTGTGTGTGATGCTTGTGTGAGTGCCTGTGGGATGTGTGGTGCCTATGTTTGCCTGAGCTACTTTTGTGTGTTGAGATGTGTGCATACTGTTCTGATGGTGTGTTTGGGATGGGCTGGGGTACAGGGGATTGGGTCTGGGTGGAGGAAGTTGGAGGGGGAGGCTAGACACAGGGACAATGGCTGCCATCAGTGCAGAGGCCAGAGATTGCAGGGTTCGCTGAAGGGCAGCCTGACCAGAATGAATGCCCTCCAGGAATGCATTACCGTGTTGCAACTCCCTTTCTACACCCTGGATGGCATTCACAATGGTAGACTGCCCAACAGTGAGTCAATGGCCTCCTCACTGAGGGCAGCAGGGGTGACTGGGGCAGGGCCAGAGGTGCCTGGGGTGAAGGTGATGCCCACCCTCCTGGGTGAGCGGGCACGGGACGAACGCTTAGGGGCTGCTGGGAGGGCAGTGCTGGTAGGGGAGGTGGCGGCTGTACCTGTAGAAGTGGGGGGCACAGATGGTGCCGCCACCACAAGTGAGCTCCCATCGGCGGACGAGTCCGTGTCGCTGGTTGGTGATCCAGTGGCCGACGTGAAGCTCCCCTCGCCCTCCGTCCCACTGGTGCATTCTGAGTCCGTGGTGTGGTCCTCCATGGCCATGTGGGATGCAGCTCCCTTGTGCTCCGGTGCCACTGTACCTCCACCTGATGATGCTGATGCACAAAAGAACAGGGAGAGCACAAAAAGCGGGGGGATGACAGAAGAAAGACAGGTTGAGTGCATGGCATACTGCTACAGTTGGCGGACAATACAGACACAGCAGCCCCCTGCACTACGCCGTGCTCCTGGCCTCTACAGATGCAATTCCTCGGATCTGGCCTACATGGCTAGGGTGGACATCTGCACACATGGATGCCACAGGGGCATGTATACCTGTACTTGGCACTCTACTGTGGTGGGGTGGAGTGCCACATGGCCTGCATTACGGAGGGACCTAGCCTATGGAAGTCCCCACAGCCCTCCTCCCACACCTAGACCCCTCAACTGCGTGCAAAGTCACCAGAATGGTAGTGTACTCACCCCCTTGTGTCTGCTCTGATGCCCTCAAGCCCCCATCCAACTCAGGGTAGGCCACCACTAGGATCTGGAACATCAGGGGGGTCATGGTGCGACGGGCACCCCTCCCACGTTGGGAGGCCATCCCCAGCTAAGCCTCCGTCGTCTTCTTGCTGCATCGGCGAATGTCCTCCCATCTTTTCTGGCAGTGGGTGCCCCGTCTCTGGTGGGTCCCCAGGGTCCGGACTTCCTTGGCGATGGCACGCCAAATGTCCTTCTTCTGGTGGGCGCTGACCTACATGACATGCACAAGGGAAGAAGAGAAGTCATTACCAACTGCACCGTCGATGTAAGTGTCCCCCCTCCCTACCCTTGCCATGTGGCACATGCATTCACAGTCCTTCATGTTCCCTGAACTCTGCCCCCTTCCCTCTTACAACCAGCCCTCTCCACCCAGGCCTAGCCCATACAACGTGCTCCCTGTGTACTTACCTGTTGGTCTGGAGGACCGTAAAGTAGCGTGTACTGGGGGAGGACCCCGTCTACTAGTTTCTCCAACTCCTGATCAGTGAAGGCAGGTGCCCTTTCCCCTGACGCAGCAGCCATCGTCGCCAGACCGAGGTCACAGCAACACTTGCAGTGTAGGTCCTCTCCTGTCGAAGGTCAGGTATCGAGTGATTGAATAGATAGAAAATGGCGGTGACGTCCGTGACAGTGACGTCCGCGGCGGTGCGTATCATCAACGCCGGCGCACTTGTTCATTGGCTCCTGCGACCCATAGGGTCCAATGTTAACCAATGCTGCATTGCGCTGCGGTCTACCACCGCCTACCGCGACGGTGTGCAACGCCAGCGCAGTTACCTCACAATACCATTGTCCCAGTTTAGAGGTCAGGTAGCCGCCATTTCAGGGGCCCACATGGCTTCATTTACTTCTGCGTCACACATAGCTAGGCCTACACTCAACACACATACAGGAATGTTTTGTGTTTGTTGTCGTGTTCTGTGTATCTGTGGGTACATACCTGGAAATTTGTTGACTCTGTGGTCGCTGTTGTCCTTCCTAGGCACCGTCAGCTGGGACAATTGAGAAGATGGCGGAATCCTCCGATGTACCGACCGCTGGTGGACCTGTTGACAATGGAGGAGCGTCATTTAATCATCACCTACAGGTTTGACCGTGCCACAATCCAGGAACTATGTACCCAGTTGGAGCCAGACCTGATGTCACCAATCTGCCATCCCACTGGAATCCCCCCTGACGTTCAGGTGCTGTCAGTGCTCCATTTCCTTGCAAGTGGGTCTTTTCAGACAACAGTGGCCATGGCATCAGGGATGTCCCAGCCTATGTTTTCCAACGTGTTGTCCAGAGTGTTGGCTGCCCTGCTGAAACACGTAATGAGATACATAATTTTCCCTGAGGTGGGGGATTTGCCTACAGTGAAAGGTGACTTCTTTGCCCTTGGACATATCCCCAACATCATAGGTGCTATTGATGGGACCCATGTAGCTCTGGTCCCCCCCCCACAGAAGTGAACAGGTGTACAGGAACCGGAAGAGTTATCATTCCATGAATGTACAGATGGTATGTTTGGCAGACCAGTACATCTCCCAGGTAAATGCTATGTTCCCTGGCTCAGTACATGACGCCTACATCCTGCGGAATAGCAGCGTCCCTTATATGATGGGTCAACTCCAGAGGCACCGTGTGTGGCTATTAGGGGACTCTGGTTACCCCAACCTGTCCTGGCTACTGACCCTAGTGAGGAATCCCAGGACAAGGGCAGAAGAACGCTACAATGAGGCCCATGGGCGGACTAGGAGGGTGATCAAATGCACCTTCGGCCTCCTGAAGGCCAGGTTCAGGTGCCTCCATATGACAGGTGGTTCCCTATTCTACTCACTGAAGAAGTTGTGCCAGATCATCATCGCCTGCTCGATGCTTCACAATCTTGCTTTGCAACGCCAGTTGCCTTTTCTGCAGGAGGATGGTCCAGATGACGGTGTTGTGGCAGCTGTGGAGCCTGTGGACAGTGATGAGGAGGAAGCTGAGGAAGAAGACAACGACAACAGGGAGTCAGTCATACAACAATATTTCCAGTGACACACAGGTGAGAACATTTTCATTTTTACCATTGCATTCACTGTCACACGTCTTCCTCCATCCTGTGAATAATTTCATAGCATTATTTAGTAACTGAGTTGCACCTTTCCATTACGGTTTCACAGGTGTGGTTACCAACGTGTGTTATCTGCTTGCATCCTTCAAGGACTTGTGATGTGTGACATAGGTATGCTGACTTTACAACTAGAAACACTTTTTGACACTGTCATTGATAATACATTTTACCAAATCACAGACTGACTCCAGATTTTTTTGTGGTTCAAGGGTGTTTATTGAAGTGCTCAAAAATGGAGGGGGGTTGTACTATGGTGATGGGGGACGGTGGAGGAATGTCCATGGCAGAGTCCAGTCCATTGGTCACACAGGTGCACTGGCCATATGGGCAAAGGAAGTGGAGCTGGGGCAGTTAAAGTATGGACAGGGTAACAAAGTGGGACAGTGGGAGGACAATCAGGGTGGTCTCATTTCCTGGCGGGGGTCTTGCCATCTTCCTCTGTCCTGTTCCTGGATCTCAGGGACCGCTTGCGGGGTGGTTCTCCGTCTGCAGGGGGTGGGGTGCTGGTGTGGTGGTCCTGTGGCGGGGCGTCCTGTCCACTAGCGCCGGCGGAGGTGGTGGACAGTTCATCGTCCTGGCTAGTGTCAGGGGCCCCTTGGAGTGCCACGGTGTCCCTCAAGGTCTGCTGTATGTCCTTCAGCACCCCTACGATGGTGCCCAGGGTGGAGCTGATGGTCCTGAGCTCCTCCCTGAATCCCAAATACTGTTCCTCCTGCAGGCGCTGGGTGTCATGGAACTTGGCCAGGACCGTCGCCATCGTCTCCTGGGAGTGGTGGTATGCTCCCATGATGGAGGATAGGGCCTTGTGGAGAGTAGGTTCCCTTGGCCTGTCCGCCCCCTGTCACACAGCAGCACTCCCAGTTCCCCTGTGTTCCTGTGCCTCCGCCCCCTGGACCGTGTGCCCACTACCACTGCCCCGAGGTCCCTGTTGTTGTTGGGGTGGTGGGTTATCCTGGGTTGCCTGTAGTGGTGGACACACCGCTGATTGACGTGTCCTGGGTAGGGAGATACGGGCCCGCTGGGTGGGTGCTGTGCTGGTGTTACCAGAGGGTGGAAGGTCATTGTTGTGCTGTGCCTGTGCAAGGGGAACCGACTGTCCAGAGGCCCACGATGGTTCGGGCTAGTCATCAGGATCCAGTAGAGCAGAGCTGCTATCGTAACTGTGGGCCTCTTCTGTGGGTGGAGTGGAGTTGTCTGGACCCTCCGGTGTGGTGACGGTCCTTCGTGATCCTGCAGGGGCATAAGTGCATGATTATTGCATGTGTGTGTGTCATGGTGTGCAATGAGTGGCTCACAATGTACACCAGTGCAAGCATTCCTGTGGGAGGGCTTGTGTGATGATGGTTGGGGGGGTGTTCTGGGTATGTGCAGTGAGCATGCTTTGGTGAGGGGTGACCATGCTTAGTTGTGTCATTGAGGGCTTGGTGTTGGGATGTGTGGTTTGTGTTATTAGTACATTAGTGAGGAGTTGTAGTGATAGGGGAGGGTGTGAGGGTGGGGGTGTGTGATATCATGCAGGTAGAGTAGGGGATATGATAGTTAAGATTTGACTTACCAGTGTCCATTCCTCCGCCGACTCCTCCGAGGCCCTCTGGATGCATGATGGTCAAGACTTGCTCCTCCCATGTTGTTAGTTGTGGGGGAGGAGGTGGGGGTCCGCCGCCAGTCCGCTGAACCGTGATGTTGTGCCTGGAGACCACTGAATGCACCTTCCCCCGTAGGTCGTTCACCTCTTCCTGATGTCCTCCCGATTTCTTGGATGCTGTCCCACAGCGTTGACCCTGTCCACGATTCTGCGCCATAGCTCCATCTTCCTGGCTATGGATGTGTGCTGCACCTGTGAGCCAAATAGCTGTGGCTCTACCCGTAGGATTTCCTCCACCATGACCCTGAGCTCCTCCTCGGAAAACCGGGGGTGTCTTTGGCGTGACATTGGGTGGTGTAGGTGATGTGTGGGGTGGTGTATGTGTTGATGAGTGTGGTGATGTGTAGTGGTGTGTGATGTTTTGTGCGTGGATGTTGTGTGGGTGATGGTGTTGTGTGCCTCTGTGTGGTGGGGTTGTCTATTCTGTGCTCTCTCTCTGGCCTTCATCTCTATTTTTTGGTCGTAGGGGTTTGTGGGTGATGTGGGTGTGTGTTTTATATTGTGTTGGGTGTGTGGGAGTGTTGTTTGTATGTGTATCAGGTGTGTGTATTTCGAATTGTCCAATGTGGAGATGTGTGTGTATTTTGAGCGCGGCGGTGAATACCGCGGCTGAAAGACCGCCGTGTGGATTCGTGGGTCGTAATAGCATGGGCGTGTTTCTGTTTGCGTGGAGGTGGAGGTTTTGTTTTCGCCAGTTTAACACTGACCTTTGTTGTGGCGGACTTGTGTGGGTGTCTGAATTTCGGCGGATTCTGAGATGTGGGTCATAAAAGCTGTGGCGGGATTCCGCGGTCGCGGCGGTGTATTGGCGGTCTTCTGCACGGCGGTAAGCGCCTTTTACCGCCAATGTTGTAATGACCCCCTATATGTTTTCCTTATTAGCTATATAAATACCATATGTTTTAGTAAAGTGCATATATACCTTGGCATATACCGCTACAACCTTTCATCTCAGTCAGTAAAACTCAGAAAAACATGTTTCATCTTTTAATAAAATACACTCTCTTCTATAATCTACATGCATCTCACTTAAAGGGTGACTTTTCTCACACCACACAGTATAAACCTACTTAAACATATTTTTAATGCCAAGTGAACTTTAAAAAAAAAACTGTGTACCTATGGTCACAGTTAGCACCCTAAACCACATTTATACCACAATTTATATAAATAAGAATCTTTATTATCAATATAGAAAACTACATATTGCGTTCTGTATATTACATCCTAAATACATCTCTTACTGCAGCCTACGTACCTAAATTCTCTATGTGTACATCAATATACAGGTGGTTGTTTATGTCTTTAACGGAGTATAAGTCTCCCTTTATATTTGTATTATTTTCTATCTGCTTAACATTATACATTAGAGACTAAACATATACCTTAACGCAGCAAATGCAGGTTTAACACAATACAAATTACTAAAACTCTCATCTCTTCTATAGACACAGCAACCTCCTCTTCAGCCTACATGCAGTATGTCTGACCACTTCCACTTCTACAGCAAACGACAGTTCAAGCTGCTCACACCCAATCTTTTTTCTTAGCTTTCCAAGTAGTATACTTAATTCATGGCAATGTCTAACTTATAGTGAA
The DNA here is from genome assembly GCF_031143425.1 of Pleurodeles waltl. Classification (NCBI taxonomy): domain Eukaryota; kingdom Metazoa; phylum Chordata; class Amphibia; order Caudata; family Salamandridae; genus Pleurodeles; species Pleurodeles waltl. The sequence goes on from NC_090444.1 coordinate 833,912,210, forward strand.
ATAACCTCTATCATCTCTCAATACATGTGTGACTATCTGCATGAATTCAACATTGCTTTTATACATATCCATTTCTTTATAGACAAACACATTACATTTTTAGAACTCAATATAACATTTTTAACCAGTGCATTCTCCATACTAGCTTCAGAATACATGAGGGATCACTTTAATATACTGATGGAAACTAGAAATCCATTAACCCCTTATTTAAGTTTGGCTGAATACCTTTTTTTATATATTTAATTACTTGTATAATTCCTTTACATAAATCACAAACCTAGTATTTATAACTTGTATAGCATTTTGTGAACACACTGCTCACTTTCCTTCACCTAATAATAATTTATTCATTTACTAATACTTTGTAAGTACATTTTACTACACATACCTGATTCTCTTTGTTGTGCTCTATGTTTCTCTTTCAGTATCAGTTAGAATTTCTTCTCACTGAAAAAAGCTAAAAAAAAAACAACCACAAGAATGGAAGTCCACTCATTGCAGGCAACCAGTAATGGCAACCTCTTTAACTCTCCTTTCAAGGTTACTCAGTCAGTAAACCAATTACAATCACCCTTTCATGTTACTATTATGTTGTACAACTTCTTACTGGTTTCTACAGTTAGCCAATACGATGTAAGTTTTGCCGGATCCACAGATCCAATGCGACCCCCCTGTGTAAATTCACCTGTGGATCCGAGAATCCACGGGGAAGTGTGGAAATTTCTTTTGATCTTATAAAAAAACACACATCCATAGAAACACTTTTTGTACAACACCAAACCAAATAATAACATGAAATAATCATTATGAATCATTACTGCCTCTATATATGGTAAAACAAAGTCACAGTGTAGTCTTTTTTTGTATTCCCTTCTCTAGCTCTGTTACCATGGTTACACAGACTGTAATATTCTGCTGCAGCAGGTAAGTTCATAACAGTTTCCGACTAAAGCATGCTTACTTTCAAGCCACCTTTAGCAGGTGTGGTTGAATCATTCTCAGTGAACACATCACAGCTATTTTTACTGTTTTCCAATTTATCTAAACCCAAACCAACGTATGCTTACAATTCACATAACCTCAGTACCTACCTTTACCCAAAAAAATATTATATTTACAACAGCCAATAGAATCAGTTCTTCCAGACTGTACCTCCTGCTCTCCATTTCAACTGATTTTCATTTCAAACTAGCCTCATATACTTGCAGCCTTCTCCTGGGTGCTAATCCGGATTACTTCCAAGATGCCCAGAGTGTGGATTGTGGATTGTGGGTCACAGCTTTGTGTTTTGGGCCAGAGAAAGTGCAAAAAGAAGTGGTATTGACAGGGACCTAGGTTTGTCTAATGTGGATATTACTTGGATTGGCCAGAGAGGGTTAAAGGGGCATCAATTACTTCCATTGGTTAAAACTATTAAGGATTGTCAACATCCATACCTTATGATTGTACACTGTGGTGGCAATGACATGGGTGTAGTCACAGGACTTAGTTTGAAAATCCTAATGAAAGATACCTTTGGAAAATGAATGACACACACTGCCTTTTTTTTTTTCAAACATTTGCAAAAGGCAGATGTGGAACTGGTCACACATAGAGAAATCCAAGAAAATGTAAATAAAACTGTTTCTGCATTCCTCAGGGACCATAACATGATTTCTATATAAAACAACGTACGATCTGATATGGAGGATATATACAGAAATGACAGAGCTCATCTAACAGAGAAAGGCAACAAACTGTTCCTGCACAACTTGAGAGACTGTATCCTCTATCATGTGTAGTAATCATCTACACATCGTAAATACAAAGGCTCTTTTCCGAGCCAATCCATTACACATATACATATATATTTATAGTTATATACTTCTTTTTTTTCAAATCTCGATTGGATCTTCAAATGGCTCTGTGGATCTCATAAAAGAAGAAAATCAATTTTTGGGATGTGAGGGTGGGTGTGAAAGTGTCTCTCTGAGTGTGAGAGTGAGTGTGAGGCTGTCTGTGTAGGTGTGAGAGTGGGTGTGACAGTGTCCGCCTGGATGTCAGACTGAGTGTGAGAGTAGCTGACTGGGTGTGAGGGTGAGTGTCAGAGTGTGTCTCTAGGTTTGACACTACATGTGAAACTGTCTATGTTAGTGTGAGAATGAGCATGAGAGTCTCTGTCTGGGTGATCTGAGAGGGAGTGTGACAGTGTCTGCCTGGATTCGAGGGGGATCTCAGACTGTGACAGAGAGTGTAGGAGCATCTGTATAGATATGGCAGTGGATGTAACAGTATCTCTGTAGGTGTGAGAGTGAGTGTGAAGGTGTCTGTTTGGATGACAGACTGGGTGTGAGAGTAGCTGTCTGGGTGTGAGGGTGAGTGTCAGAGTGTTGTTGGTGTGAGACTGAGTGTGGGAGTCTGCCTGGGTATGAGAGGGAGTGGGACAGTGTCTGCCTGCATGTCAGACTGGATGTGAGAGAGTCTCTTTGTGTTTAATACTGAATTTGAGAGTGTCTCTGTTAGAATTTAGTCTGTTTTTTTTAATGTTTCCTGAGCTCCGTGGATCCACCCGTGGATTCACAACAGGGGCAACCTTAACCCCACAGGACGTCCCTTGGATCTTGCGAAGCGTAAAAAATAATCATTGTCCACATTTCAAAGCCATTATTTGTCCCATCACCACAACTATATCAACCCCATGTGGTCAGGCAACCTGTACCCTGAATCCATCAACTCAATTGCTCCCACATTTCAGCCCCAGGATCCGGGTTTGCGGGCAGCCAATCAGAGTCTTACTGTGGCATGTGGCTCAGCGGTAGATCCACGGAGGATTCGCATCCCGATATATATATCTATATTTTTTGGCATTAAACTATTCTGACACTATGGAACGGATTTACACCAAATCACAAAAAATCTACCTTTGTGCAAAATTTTGAGTATTTCCGTTCAGTGGTTTGGCCTGTAGGCATGTCTAAAGGTTCGATGGAAAAATTAATGGGGAAAACGTGTTTTGGGACCCCCCTTTTTCTCGGCCTCTGCTTGACAGATCACCCTGAAACTTTCAAGACAGAAGCTGATCTTAGCAAATTATAAGTTTTGATACTTTTGTGAAGATTCGTCAGGGGGCACCAAAGTTATAGGCAAAACAAAAAACACTCTTCCTATAGAAACTAGGTCCTAAATATAACTACCTAGTGGGACCCGTCGTATTCAGGGTTCAGGGAAACAATACTCACACGCCAAAAGTCTGTATGGCAATCCAAAAGATTTTAATGGCTACACATTTCGATCTATCAAAGATCTTCCTCAGGGGCCTATCAAAAATAATGTGCACCACCACCTTTAAAAGAAACAAGTGAAACCTGATGCATAGAAACAAAGAAATTACTGTCACATAAAAAAAGACTATTAATTTCACATACATTGCAATGTAGATCAACAAAAAATAAAATCACACATTAATATTGGGTTTTAAAATGTGAGCCTAAGTATACCGACCCCATAACCTTTGTTTTTTTAAGTCAATTTCTATGGTGTTTTTTATAATTCTAGTTCCTAACTATAACGTCCATGTAACCTTTGTTTTGTTCAGTGAATTTCTATGGTTATTTTAACCTGTAATCATTTTTATTACTATCCGTTAATCCAACTACCGCTGCGCACGGCCTTTGTCCGTGCACAGCAGCGGTTGCCAGGCCCTATAAGCACCTAACGTTGCACTGTGCACACCTTTTACCTGTGCGCAGCGGATGTTGCATGCAAAACCTGGCGTGCAGTCAGACCCTGTGGCCAACCCCCCCCAAACACCTAACCCCATGCTGTGCTCAGCCCTTTGGCCGTTCACGGAGGGAGTAGGCCACAGCCTCTTTGGGTGTTAGAACAGGTGTGAGAAGGTGTATCTGGGCGTTAGAGTGGCTGTGAGGGTGTCTGTTTGGGTGTGAGAGTGCGTACCTCAGTGTTTTAGTGGGTGCTTCAGTGTGTGTGTGGGTCTGTGAGATGGTGCATGAGGATGTCAGTGGTTCTGTGAGTGGGTGTGTAACTGAGTGGGTCTGTGAGTGGGTGCATGAGGGTTTGAGTGGGCTGTGAGTGGTGGACAAGGGTCTGAGTGGGTCTGAGAGTGGATGCATGAGGGTTTGAGTGGGCTGTGAGTGGTGCACAAGGATCTGAGTGGGTCTGTGGGTGGATGCATTAGTGTCTGAGTGGGTCTGTGAGTGGATGCATAAGTGTCTGAGAGGGTGTGCGAGTGGGAGAAAGAGATTGAAAGAGAGAGAAAGAGTGAGAGAGCTAGTGAGTTGTTTAGGCTTTGATGTAAGATATACTTAGAATGAGATATTTCTGCACAATTTGAAAAGAAAAGTGTATTTGTCATTTAAAATCAGTAAGATCACCTTTCTGTATGAGCCTTAAACATTCAAATAAAAAAAAGGAGCGAAACGACTAGGGACAGACATGGATTCGAACCCTCAATGCTCAGTGTGAAGGTATGTGACCATCACACTTGAGCTATTCATTTATTTTTTTCATATTTTCTTTAGCCCTTTATGGGCTATATAGGACCACAGGGAGCCTCAAGACCTCCCCTACGGTCCCCGATTATTTTGTTTTATTTATTTTATACTATGCCAATTATGGACTATCTGGGACAGCGGGGAGCGTCAAGGCTTCCCCCATGGTCCCATTGCTCAAGCAATCAGGCAGCTGCTTTAAATAGCAGATCTGTGCTTGCTGGAGCAAAGCTTTCATCTCCTTTACTTGCCCACGTATCTGCGTGCAGGGGCTAGAGATGAAAACTCCGCTTTTTAACAGGGGGACCGGTTTGACAGGTCCTTCTGTCAAAAAGCAGAGCTGCAGACAAGCCACCACAAACAGCTATGTCCTGGGGGTGTGCAACCCGGGCCATAGCAGGTGGCAGCACTAGGGGGGTTCAAAAACGGACCCCCATTCCATGTTTTTCAGTTTGCCCTGGGGAGATGGTGGTCCCCAGGGCTGCGAGGGGGTCCTGCACCCCCCTTGCATTATTGTAGATGTTCACCCAGGAAAGGTGGTGGTCTCCAGGGCTGTGGTGGGCAGACGGGCCTCCCCCACTTAACTTAAATATAACCCCCGGGGAGGTTGATGTCCCTGGGGCTGTGGGGGGGCCAAGCCACCTCCCATATTAATGTAGACCATCGCAAAGGGGTGGTGGTGGTCCCCGGGCTACTGGTGGGGGCCAGACGCTACCCCTGTTACAAATCAACATTGCCCCTGGGACTTGACCCACTTGGAGGCATGAAAAAAATTAAGCATAGGAGATCGTGCTTCATCTTTATTTTAATATTTGCTAGATCAGCCACGAATCATGGCACATTTAAAAAAAAATGCTTTTTAGCCCGGGGGAGTCCCTTTGGGATCCCAGCACTACAGCTAAGGGGCTAGGGTGTCTGTACCCTGTTCTCTTCTCTTTTTCAAAACATCTTTGTCTGGGACTCGGCTCAAGCCAAGTCCCAACATGGCTGACAACACTTCCTTGTTGAAATGTTGTCAGGCAATCAGATCTCAGCACCTGATCAGGAAGAGTCGCAAATCCTTCGCATCCCTACATATACAAATTTGAATTTCCTTACATTTCTCAAAAACTACTCAATGGATTTACACCAAATAACAAAAAGGACTCTTTCTCAACCAAGAGCTACCTTTCTGCCATATTTGGTGTAATTCCATCCAGTGTTTTTGCCGATATCACTGATCAAAATCTCTCTGGATAAATTAGTGGGGAAAACAGGTTTAGGGACCCTTCCTCTTCTCACCCCCATCTCCGGACGGATCACCCCAAAACTTTCCAGACAGCAGCTGATGTGAGTGTGAAAGTTTTGGGAAAAATTTAATGAGAATTCATCAAGCGGCACCAAAGTTATTAGCAAAACAAAAAATGCATTTTCTATAGAAACTAGGTCCTAACTAAAACTACTAGTTTCCATAAAAAAATAATTTGCTGACTTTCCTCTATCTTTGGTGTTGTTTGATAGAATCTTCACGAAATTTTCCATAAACAGTGTGTCCAAGGGTCTTTTTGTCGATGGAAAGTTTCACGGTGATTCGTCAAGCGGGGGCTGAGAAAAAGGGGGGAGGGGTCAAAAAAGTGTGTTTCCAATTTTAATTCCCATAGGGAATTTAGACACAAATACAGCCCGAACTGCTGGATGGAAGTACATGACATTTAGCAGCAAGGTAGTCATTAGTCCAGAAAGAGCGCTTTTTGTTAGTCTGTGTAAATCCATTCAGGAGTTTTTGAAATATAAAAAGAAAACCAAATTTGTATATCTAGAGGCGCGAAGGCTTCACAAATACTCCATATCTCATGCAGTGATCTGATTAGCTGTCAACACAATTAGAAAGTGTTGGCAGCTATTTTTGAGCTCGGTTTCAGGCTGGCGGAAGGTATGGATAAAAGCAGGTCGAGCACACGTACAAAGCAGTGAGAAGGAGGGAGAGGCAGGCATGCACAAAACTGGGCTGAGCGCATGGAGAAAGCAAAGAAAGCAGTGAGAAGAAGGGAGAGGCAGGCAGTGGGCATAGATGAAACCAGACTGAGCACATGTAGAAAGTAGTGAGAATGATGGAAAAGCAGGCAGCAGGCACAGCGAAAGATGGGCTGAGCGCATGTAGAAAGCAGTGAGGAGGAGGAAGGGGAGGACAGCAAGCACGCACAAAACTGAGCTGAGAGCAAGGAGAAAGCAGTGAGAAGGAGAGAGAGGCAGACAGCAGGCAAGCAAAAAACTGAGCAGAGCGCAAGCAGAAAGCAGTGAGAAGGAGTAAAAGGAGGACAGCAGGCACACACAAAACCAGGCTGCTCGCAAGGAAAAAACAGTGAGAAATAGGAAAAGGAGGTCAACAGGCACGCACAAAACAGGGCAGAGAGCAAAGAGAAAGCCGGACTGAGCACATGTAGAAAGCAGTGAGAAGGAGGGAGGGGAGGACAGCAAGCACACACAAAACTGAGCTGAAAGCAAGGAAAAAGCAGTGAGAAGGCGAGAGAGGCAGACAGCAGACAAGCAAAAAACTGAGCAAACTGAGCAAAGCACAAGCAGAAAGCAGTGAGAAGGGGGAAAAATGGACAACAGGCATGCCCAAAAACCAGGCTGCTCGCAAAGAAAAAGCAGTGAGGAGGTGGAAAAGGAGGTCAGCATGCACCCACAAAACAGGGCAGAGAGCAAGGAGAAAGCAGTGAGAAGAAAGGAGAGGTGAGCAGCAGGAATGCAGAACACTGGGCAGAGGGCAAGTAGAAAGCAGTGAGAAGGAGGGAAAGAAGGATAGCAGGCATGCCCAGGAAAAGGGCTGAGCATAAGGAGAAAGCAATGAGAAGGAAGCAGAGGCAGACATCCGGGCTGAGCACAAGCAGAAAACAGTGAGATGGAGGGAGGGGCAGGCATGCACAAAGCCAGGCTAAGCACAAGGAGAATGAAGTGAAAAGGAGGAAGAGACAGGCAGCAGGGACATATAATACCAGACTGAGTGCAAAGAGAGGGCAGTGAGAAGGAGGGAGAGGAGGGCAGCAGGCCCGCACAAAACTGGACTCAATGCATGGAGAAAGAAGTGAGAAGGATTAAGGGGGGGCAGAAGCCACACACACAATTGGGCTGAGTGAAAACAGAAAGGAGTGAGAAGGAGGGAGAGGTGGGCAGCAGGTACACACTAAGCTGGGCTGAGCACAAGTAGAAAATAGTGAAATCGAAGGAGAGAGAGGCAGGCAGCAGGCACACTCATAACCAAGTTGAGCGCAAAGTGAAAGCAGTGTGAAGGTGTGGAAAGGACGGCAGCAGGCACAAACAAAACCAGGCTGAGTGCAAGGAGAAAACAGTGAGAAGGAGGGAGAGGCAGTTATGCACAAAACCAGGCAGAGCGCGAGCAGAAAAAAGTGAGGAGGGAAAGGGAACATGGAGACAGCAATGAGAAGGAGGGAGAGGCAGGCAGCAGGCACACACAAAACTGGGTTCAGTGCAAGGAGAAAACAGTGAGAAGGAGAGAGAGACAGGTAGCAGATATTCACAAAACACAGGGGAGACGAAGAAGACATCAGTGAAAAAGAGGGAGAGGCAGACAGCAGGCACACACAAAACCGCACTGAGCATAAGGAGAAAGCAGTGAGAAGGAAGGAGAGGCAGGCATGCACATACCAGGGCTGAGTGCAAGCAGGAAGCAGTGAGATGGAGGAAGAAGGAGGCAGCAGGAATGCACAAAACCGGGTTCAACATATCCGCACTGAGTAGAAAGAGAAAGCAGTGAGAAGGAGGGGAAGTGTGCAGCAGGCACGCACAAAACCAGTCTGAGTGGAAGATGAAAGAAGTGAGAAGTAATGGGAGGCAGGCAAAACTGGGCTGAGCGGAAGCAGACATCCATGAGAAGGAGGGAGAGGCAGGCAGTAGGCATGCACAAAACCGGGCTGAGTGAAAGGAGAAAGAACTGAGAAGGAGGCAGAGGCAGGGAGCAGCTATGCACAAAACAGGTCTAAGGACATGCAATAAAAAATGAGACAGAGAAAGAGAGAGGCAGGCATCAGGCACACACAAAACCAGGCTAAACTCAAGGTGAAAGCAGTGAGAAGGTGGGAAAGGAGGGCAGAAGGCACAAACAAAAGCAGGTGGAGCACAAGTAGAAAGCAGTGAGAAGGAGGAAGAGGCAGGCATGCAGAAAACGGGGCTGAGAACAAGCAGAATGCAGTGATAAGGAGGAAAAGGGAGTAAGGAGACAGGAATGAAAAGGAGGAAGAGGCAGGCAGAAACACAACTGAGCTGAGTGCAAGGAGAAAACAGTAAGAAATATGGAGAGGCGGGCAGCAGGCACACACAGAACAGTGTTGAGTACAAAGAGAATGCAGAGAGAAAGAAGGAGAGACAGAGAGCAAGCATACACAAAACTGGCCTAAGCGGAAGCAGAAGCAGAAAGATATGAGAATGAGGGAGAGGCAGGCAGCAGGCATGCTCAAAACCGGTCTGAGTGCAAGGAGAAAGCAGCAGGAAGGAGGGAGAGGTGAGCACAATACTGGACTGAGTGCAAAGAGAGATCAGTGAGAAGGAGGGAGAGGTTGGCAGCAGGCATGCACAAAACCAGTCTCAATGCATGGAGAAAGAAGTGAGGAGAGGCAGACAGCAGACATGCACAAAACCGGGCTAGCAGAAAGGAGTGAGAAGAAGGGACATGTGGGCAGCAGGCATGCACAAAGCCGGATGACCGCAAGAGGAAAGCAGTGAGAAAAAGGGAGAGGCAGGCATCCACAAAACAGGGCTGAGGGCAAGGAGAAAGCAGCGAGGAGGAGGTTAAGAAGGACAGCAGCCACATACAAAACCAGGCTAGAGGGTAAGGAGAAAGCAGTGAGAAGGAGAGAAAGGCAGGCAGAAGGCATGCAGAAATTCAGGCTGAGCACAAGCAGAAAGCAGTGAGAAGGGGAGAAGCTGACAGCAGGCATCCAAAAATTAGGTTGAATGCAACAGAAAAGCAGTGAGAAGAAGGGAGATGCAGGTAGCAGAAATGTACAAAACTAGGGTCAGCGCACAGTGAAAGCAGCGAGAAGGAGGGAGAAACAGCCAGCGGACACGCACACTTACAGACTGAGTGCAAGCACAAAGCATTGTGAAGGAGGGAGAGGTGGGCAGCAGGCATGCACAAAACCGTGTTGAGTGCCAGCAAAAGGCAGTGAAAAGGATGGAAGGAAGGCAGCAGGCATGCACAAAAGCGGGCTCACAGCAAGGAGAAAGCAGTGAGAAGGAGGGAGTGGCCGGCAGCAGGCACACACAAAACTGGGCTGAGGGCAAGCAGAAAGCACTGAGAAGGAGGGAGATGCAGGCAGGAGGCACTCACCAAATTGACCTGAGTACGAGAAGGCAGTGGGAAGGAGAAAAAGGAGGACAGCAGGCACATATAAAACTGGGCTGAGAGCAAGGAAAAAGCAGTGGGAAGAAGGAAGAAAGAGACAGGCAGCAGTCACGCACAAAACAGGGCTGAGCACAAGGAGAAAATAGTGAGATGGAGGGAGAGAGAGGCAAACAGCAGGCACACACAAAACTGGGCTGAGAGCAAGGAGAAAGCAATAAGAAGGAGGGAGAAAGAGGCAGTCAGCAGTCACGCACAAAACAGGGCTGAGCAGAAGAAGAAACTATTGAGACAGAGGGAGAGAGAAGAAGGCACACACAACACTGGGCTAAGCGCAAGGAGAAAGGAGTGAGATGGTGGGAAAGGAGGGCAGCAGGCATGAACAAAACCAGGCTGAGCACAAGGAGAAAGCAGTGAGAGAGGAGGGTGAGGCAGGCCGAAGGCATGCAGAAAACCGAGCTGAGAGCAAGTAGAAAGTAGTAAGAAGGAGGGAAAGAGGGACAGCAGACACACACAAAACCATACTGAGCATAAGGAGAAAGCAGTGAGAAGGAAGGAGAGGCAGGCATGCACATACCAGGGCTGAGCGCAAGCAGGAAGCAGTGAGATGGAGGAAGAAGGAGGCAGCAGTAATGCACAAAACCGGGTTCAACTTATCCGCACTGAGTGGAAAGAGAAAGCAGTGAGAAGGAGGGGAAGTGGGCAGCAGGCACGCACAAAACCAGCCTGAGTGGAAGATGTAAGAAGTGAGAAGTAATGGGAGGCAGGCAGCAAGCATGCACAAAACTGGGCTGAGCAGAAGCAGACATCCGTGAGAAGGAGGGAGTGGCAGGCAGTAGGCATGCACAAAACCGGGCTGAGTGCAAGGAGAAAGAACTGAGAAGAAGGCAGATGCAGGGAGCAGGCATGCACAAAACAGGTCTAAGCACATGGAGAAAATAATGAGCCAGAGAAAGAGTGAGGCAGGCATCAGGCACACACAAAACCAGGCTAAACACAAGGTGAAAGCTGTGAGAAGGTGGGAAAGGAGGGCAGAAGGCACAAACAAAAGTAGGTAGACCACAAGTAGAAAGCAGTGAGAAGGAGGAAGAGGCAGGCATGCAGAAAACTGGGCTGAGAAAAAGCAGAAAGCAGTGATAAGGAGGAAAAGGGAGTAAGGAGACAGGAATGAAAAGGAGGAAGAGGTAGGAAGAAACAAAACTGAACTGAGTGCAAGGAGAAAACAGTAAGACATATGGAGAGGCGGGCAGCAGGCACACACAGAACAGTGTTGAGTACAAGGAGAAAGCAGAGAGAAGGAAGGAGAGACAGACAGCAAGCATACACCAGACTGGCCTAAGCGGATGCGGAAAGATATGAGAACGAGGGAGAGGCAGGCAACAGGCATGCACAAAACCGGTCTCAGTGCACGGAGAAAGTAGCAGGAAAGAGGGAGAGGTGGGCACAATACTGGACTGAGTGCAAAGAGAGTTCAGTGAGAATGAGGGAGAGGTTGGCAGCAGGCATGCACAAAACCAGTCTCAACGCATGGAGAAAGAAGTGAGGAGAGGCAGGCAGCAGACATGCACAAAACCGGGCTAGCAGAAAGGAATGAGAAGAAGGGACATGTGGGCAGCAGGCATGCACAAAGCCAGATGAGTGCAAGCGGAAAGCAGTGAGAAGAAGGGAGAGGCAGGCAGCAGACATCTGCAAAACAGGGCTGAGGGCAAGGAGAAAGCAGTGAGGAGGAGGTAAAGAAGGACAGCAGCCACATAGAAAACCAGGCTAGATGGTAAGTAGAAAGCAGTGAGAAGGAGAGAAAGGCAGGAAGCAGGCATGCAGAAATCCAGGCTGAGCACAAGTAGAAAGCAGTGAGAAGGAGAGATAGGCCGGCAGCAGGCATCCACAAAATCAGGTTGAATGCAACAGAAAAGCAGTGAGAAGGAGGGAGATGCAGGTAGCAGAAATGTACAAAACTAGGGTCAGCACACAGAAAAAGCAGCGAGAAGGAGGGAGAGACAGCCAGCAGGCACGCACATATACAGACTGAGTGCAAGCACAAAGCATTGTGAAGGAGGGAGAGGTGGGCAGCAGGCATGCACAAAACCGTGTTGAGTGCCAGCAAAAGGCAGTGAAAAGGATGGAAGGAAGGCAGCAGGCATGCACAAAAATGGGCTCACAGCAAGGAGAAAGCAGTGAGAAGGAGGGAGTGGCAGGCAGCAGGCACACACAAAACTGGGCTGAGGGCAGGCAGAAAGCACTGAGAAGGAGGGAGATGCGGGCAAGAGGCACACACAAAATCGACCTGAGTATGAGAAGGCAGTGGGAAGGAGGAAAAGGATGACAGCAGGCACACATAAAACTGGGCTCAGAGCAAGGAAAAAGCAGTGGGAAGAATGAAGAAAGAGACAGACAGCAGCCACGCACAAAACAGGGCTGAGCACAAGGAGAAAATAGTGAGATGGAGGGAGAGAGATGCAAGCAGCAGGCACACACAAAACTGGGCTGAGAGCAAGGAGAAAGCAATAAGAAGGAGCGAGAAAGAGGCAGTCAGCAGTCACGCACAAAACAGGGCTGAGCAGAAGAAGAAACTATTATGACAGAGGGAGAGATAGGCAGGCACACACAACTCTGGGCTAAGTGCAAGGAGAAAGGGGTGAGAAGGTGGGAAAGGAGGGCAGCAGGCATGAACAAAACCAGGCTGAGCAAAAGGAGAAAGCAATGAGAAGGAGGGAGAGGCAGGCATGCACAAAACGGGGTTGAGTACAAGGAGGAAGCAGTGAGATGTAGGGAGAGGCAGTCAGCAGGCACGCACAAAACCGGGCTCAGCACAAGCAGAAAGCAGTGAGAGAGGAGGGTGAGGCAGGCAGAAGGCATGCAGAAAACCGAGCTGAGGGCAAGTAGAAAGTAGTGAGAAGGAGGGAAAGAAGGACAGAAGAGACTCACAAAACCATACTGAGCATAAGAAGAAAGCAGTGAGAAGGAAGGAGAGGCAGGCATGCACATACCAGGGCTGAGCGCAAGCAGGAATCAGTGAGATGGAGGAAGAAGGCGGCAGCAGGAATGCACAAAACCGGGTTCAACATATCCGCACTGAGTGGAAAGAGAAAGCAGTGAGAAGGAGGCGAAGTGGGCAGCAGGCACGCACAAAACCAGTATGAGTGGAAGGAGAAAGAAGTGAGAAGTAATGGGAGGCAGGCAGCAAGCATGCACCAAACTGGGCTGTGCGGAAGCAGACATCCGTGAGAAGGAAGGAGAGGCAAGCAGTAGACATGCACAAAACCAGGCTGAGTGCAAGGAGAAAGAACTGAGAAGTAGGCAGAGGCAGGGAGCAGGCATGCACAAAACAGGTCTAAGCACATGAAGAAAATAATGAGACAGAGAAAGTTAGAGGCAGGCATCAAGCACACACAAAACCAGGCTAAACGCAAGGTGAAAGCAGTGAGAAGGTGGGAAAGGAGGGCAGAAGGCACAAACAAAATCAGGTGGAGCGCAATTAGAATGCAGTGAGAAGGAGGAAGAGGCAGGCATGCAGAAAACGGGGCTGAGAACAAGCAGAAAGCAGTGATATGGAGGAAAAGGGAGTAAGGAGACAGGAATGAAAAGGAGGAAGAGGCAGACAGAAACAAAACTGAGCTGAGTGCAAGGAGAAAACAGTAAGAAATATGGAGAGGCGGGCAGCAGGCACACACAGAACAGTGTTGAGTACAAGGAGAAAGCAGAGAGAAGGAAGGAGAGACAGACAGCAAGCATACAGCAGACTGGTCTAAGCAGAAGCGGAAAGATATGAGAACGAGGGAGAGGCAGGCAGCAGGCATGCACAAAACCGTTCTAAGTGCACAGAGAAAGCAGCAGGAGGGAGAGGTGGGCACAATACTGGACTGAGTGCAAAGAGAGATCAGTGAGAAGGAGGGAGATGTTGGCAGCAGGCATGCACAAAACCAGTCTCAACGCTTGGAGAAGGAAGTGAGAAGAGGCAGGCGGTAGACATGCACAAAACCGAGCTAGCAGAAAGGAGTGAGAAGAAGGGACATGTGGGCAGCAGGCATGCACAAAGCCGGATGACCGCAAGAGGAAAGCAGTGAGAAGAAGGGAGAGGCAGGCAGCAGGCATCCACAAAACAGGGCTGAGGGCAAGGAGAAAGCAGCGAGGAGGAGGTTAAGAAGGACAGCAGCCACAGCAAAAACCAGGCTAGAGGGTAAGTAGAAAGCAGTGAGAAGGAGAGAAAGGCAGGCAGAAGGCATGCAGAAATACAGGCTGAGCACAAGCAGAAAGCAGTGAGAAGGAGAGATAGGCCGACAGCAGGCATAAAAAAATCAGGTTGAATGCAACAGAAAAGCAGTGAGAAGAAGGGAGATGCAGGTAGCGGAAATGTACAAAACTAGGGTCAGCGCACAGTGAAAGCAGCGAGAAGGAGGGAGAAACAACCAGCGGGCACGCACACTTACAGACTGAGTGCAAGCACAAAGCATTGTGAAGGGAGAGGTGGGCAGCAGGCATGCACAAAACTGTGTTGAGCGCCAGCAAAAGGCAGTGAAAAGGAGGAAAGGAAGGCATCAGGCATGCACAAAAGCGTGCTCACAGCAAGGAGAAAGCAGTGAGAAGGATGGAGATTGAGGCGTGCATGAAACGACGGTGAGGGCATGTGCATCATGGCAAGGGCAGGGATGGGGGCCAATGACTGTGACAGTACATTTGGTAATAACTTTTCTTTTCCCCCTGTACAATTCATGTAGGCCAGCGCCCACCAGAAAAAAGATATTTGGCGTGCCATTGCCAAGGACATCTGGACCCTGGGGGACTACCACAGACGGAGCACCCACTGCTGTAAGAGATGGAAGGACATTCGCCGCTGGAGCAAGAAGACGGCGGAGGCCCAGCTGGGGATGGCCTCCCAACGTGGGAGGGGTGCCCGTCGCACCATGACCCCCCTGATGTTCAGGATCCTGGCGGTGGCATACCCGGAGTTGGATGGGCGCTTGGGGGCATCACAGCAGCCACAAGGGGGTGAATACACTCTCATTCTGCTGATTTTGCGCGCAGTGGAGGTGTCTGGGTGGGGGAGGTGGGCTGTGGGTTTCCCTAGGCCAGGGCTAGTGTGCTAGTTAGGTCCCCTTGTTCTGGCAGACCCTGTGGCACCCCACCCCACCTGTGTACAGTGCCAAGTACACCTAGTCAGGCTCCTGTGTCATCCATGGGTGCAGATGTCGTCCATAGCCTTGTAGGCCATGTCCCAGGGATTGAACAGTGGAGCCCAAGTGCGCTGCATAGTGCAGGGGGCTTCTGTGTCGTGTCCGCCAATGGTAGCGGTAATGCATGTACTCAACATGTCTTTCTTCTGTCCCCCCCCCCTTTTTGTGGTCTCCCTGTTCTTGTGTGCATTAGCATCATCAGGCAGAGGAGCAGTGGCACCGGAGCAGGAGGGAGCTGCATCCCACATAGCCCTGGAGGGCGAGACTACGGACTCGGAGTTCACCAGTGGGACGGTGGGTGAGGGGAGCTCCATGGCGGGGACAGGAGCTGACACCAGTGACACAGACTCGTCCTCTGATGGGAGCTCCCTTGTGGTGGGGGCAACATCTGTGCCCCCCGCATCTACAGGTACAGCTGCCACCCCCCCTACCAGCACAGCCCTCCCAGCAGCCCCTCAGCCTTTGCCCCGTGCCCGCTCACCCAGGAGGGTGGGCATCACCTTCGCTTCAGGCACCTCAGGCCCTGCCCCAGTCACCTCTGCTGCCCTCAGTGAGGAGGCCATTGACCTTCTCAGGTCCCTCACTGTTGGGCAGTCTACCATTTTGAATGCCATCCAGGGTGCATGAAGGCAGTTGCAACAAACAAATGGAGGGCATTCATTCTGGTCAGGCTGCCCTTCAGTGAGCTTTTCAGACTCTGGCCTTAGCACTGATGGCAGCCATTGTCCCTGTGTCTAGCCTCCCCCCTCCAACTTCTTCCACCCAGACCCAATCCCCTCTACCTCAGCCTATCCCAAGCACACCTTCAGACCAGCATGCACACACGTCAACACACAAGTGAAGCTCAGGCAAACATAAGCACCACACATCCCACAGGTACTCACGCAAGCTTCACACACTTGCAGACACACCAACATCCACTGCCTCCACTGTGTCCCCTTCCTCCTCGTCTCCCTCCTCCCTCCCAGTCTCGTCTACACTCACACCTGCATGCACTACATCTACAGCCACTACTGCCATCACCAGCACACACACCACCACACCCCGCTCACCTGCAGTCACCACCCCTACTGCCATTCACATGTCCCCTGTGTCCTCTTCCAGTGTGTCTGTGATGCCACCTCCCAAGATATACAAACGCAGGTACACACCCACCCAACAGCAATCCACCTCACGACAGCCTCCAGCGCATGCACCTTCACCCAAAGTCACCAAAGAAACACCTCCTCAACCACAACCTCTTCCTCCACTCCCAAACCCCCTCCAGCTACCCGTCCCAGTGTTTCCAAAAAACCTTTCCTGTCCAACCTTGAGCTCTTTCCCATACCTCCCCCACCCCATCCGTCTCCTAGGGCCCGACTCTCCAGGTCCCAACCTAGCACGTTAGCCACCACATCTGTGGGACCAGTGGTGCCTGTAGTCACCGGAATCTGGAGTGCACCGGCCACCAGGGCAGCCAGTGTGGCACAGAGCCGCAGCACGGACAGTCCCCCACCTGTGAAGCATCAAAAGTTGGCCAGTGCCCGGCGGGAGAGGGGGACAACTCCAGCCACCAAAGCCACTCCCAGGGGTACAGGTGGGAGTGTGGAGTCAGCTGCAACACCTTCCAAGGTGGGGAAGGGCCACAAAAAAGTCAGCAAGTCTGGGAAGAGCAGCACGGCGGAGAAGACCACCATCATCCCGCTGCCCAGGAGGCCACCGCCAGCACCTGCCCTGCTGCCCAAGAGGCCATCGCCATCATCCCCGCTGCCCAAGATGACACCGTCATCATCCCCGCTGCCCAGGAGGCCACCGCCACCAGCCCCGCTGGTCCAGAGAGGACCACCAGCATCTACCCCGCTGGGCCAGACAGGACCGCCAGCACCAGCCCCGCTGGGCCAGACAGGACCACCAGCACCAGCCCCGCTGGGCCAGAGAGGACCGCCAGCACCATCCCCGCTCGGCCATGAAGGACCGTCAGCAGCTGAGTCACTGCAAAGGACACCGCCCCCACAAGCACCGCTGGCCCATGAGCGCCAAGGGCACTGACGCTACTGAGTCCGTCACAAGCAGGATGAAGCACTCTGGGCACCAAGCCCCCTCCAGAACCAGTGGAGAAAGACATCATCTACCTCAGTCCTTGTCAGGATAAAGCACTCTGGGCACCAAGCCCCCTCCAGAACCAGTGGAGAAAGACATTTACTACCTCAGTCCTTGGCAGGATGAAGCACTCTGGGCACCAAGCCCCCTCCAGAACCAGTGGAGATTGACATCCACTTGAGAGACTGTGGCTTTGCACTCCCCAGGATAAAGCAGTGGGCAAACCACCCACTGTAGAGACTTGAGAGACTGTGGCTTTGCACTCCTCTGGATTAAGGAGTGGGCAAACCACCCACTGTAGAGACTTGAGAGACTGTGGCTTTGCACTCCCCAGGATAAAGCAGTGGGCAAACCACCCACTGTAGAGACTTGAGAGACTGTGACTTTGCACTCCCCAGGATTGAACAGTGGGCATGTGCCCCCTTGTGGATTTGGCGTTGTGCACTCACAACTTGGCGTTGCTGCCCCCCCTTTCCCTCCCCGAGGAGCCTGTTTTATTCCTATCTGATGCCCCTGCAGTGTTCTCTCCGTCATGGTCGGGGATCTTGTGTGGGCCTTGCCCATACCGTGTGGGCCCAGTGTTCCACGGACTTCAATGGAGCACTACCTGGACTACTATTCTTGGTGTATATTTTGTTTATAGTGTATATATGTATATTTTTGCGTACTGGTTTTTAATGTATTACAATGGTTACACTCATTTTCTTTGGTCTTTGCATTCTTCCGGTGGGTTGTGGGGTGTAACTGTAATGTATCATGCTGTATTAGTGTGTATGTTGTCGTGGGTGAGGGTGGGGGTGTGGGTGTTGCATGTGTGTGTCCCTGTTTTTTCCCTCCCCCCTCCCCTGTGTCGTAGGTGCAGTACTCACCGTGGTCTTTGCCGCCAGCGTTCATGCTCCTGGTAGAGGAGCAGGAAGATAAGCCTGGCAGGATGTGCAGCTCTGGTACCATGGCGTCCTGGTTCCTCGTGGGGTGTGTAGAGGTGAGCGTTTTCCCTTCGAAGTCCTGTTTCCGCTGTGTTTTTGTCCGCGGTGAATCCGCCCCGGAAAAGGTGGCGGATTGGTAGGTTGTGATACTGTGGGTGGTACTTTGTCCTCCGCCTGTCTGTTGGGGGTGACCGCCGAGCTGTTTGTTTGTACCGCCTTGGCGGTCGGAGTGTTAAGGTGGCTGTCTTTGTTGGCGGTTTCCGCCACGGTCGTAATTCCAATTTTTTTACCGCAGGCCTGTTGACGGGCTTACCGCCAATTTAACACCGCCCGCCAGGGTTGTAATGACCACCTTTATGTCCGTTCTTTCCCAAATGGTTCAGTAATGCAATGGTGTCATACCTACAGTCATCCTTTGTTCTGGATGCAATCAACAAATCATCAATGTACTGCACTAGAGTCGAACTGAAGGGTAGTTCTAACGACTCCAAGTCCTTCTTCAATATCTGATTGAAGATGGAAGGTGACTCAGAAAACCCTTGAGGAATTCTGCACCATCTGTACACCTTATCTAAGAATTTGAAGCTAAAAAGAAACTGGCTGTCCTCATGAAGAGGAACCGAAAAGAACGCTTGAGACAGGTCCACAACTGTGAAGCACTCTGCATCACACGGAACCTGAAACATAATCACTACTGGATTTGGCACTATGGGGCAGCATTTTACCACAATCTCGTTTATTTTCCTCAAATCTTGCACAATTCGAACCTTCCCACAAGGCTTTTTCAGACCCATTATTGGTGAATTACACAGGCTGATCAATACCTCTTTCAGAACCCCTTGCTTTACAAAGTCCGCAATTATCTGCAATACCTGAATGAGGACATCTTGTGCCATGTGGTACTGTGGTACCTGGGGAAACACTGCATTCGGCTGTACCTGTACTTTAACCAGTTCTACTCCATTTATTAGCCCTACCTCCTTTCCCGTCAGGTCCCACACTTTCTCTGTCACTGTCCCCTGCAACTCAGCTGGCAAGTCGTTCACTGTAAGCATCAGGAATAAGGTTATCAAGGAGTATTCCTCATTTGCTGCCTCCGTTTCTAATTCTAGAAACTGCCCATCATCCCCTTCATCATCACCGTTTGTCTGCACTTCAATCCCTTCATTGGAACAGGTAATCGAACACCTTGTTTTGCACAGTAAGTCTCTTCCCAGTAGGGATACCAGACTCGAATCACAGACTACAAATTTATGTAATCCCTGGAAGTTGCCAATCTCAACTTGGACCGGATCTGTTATCGGATTTGTCAGGAACTGATTTGCTACTCCTACCACCCTTATGGTACATCCTGAAAGTGGTAATTTTGGAACATCTGCACTTCTGACAGTAGAGCATGTAGCTCATGTATCAACCAGGAATGAAACCTTGTGACCCATCACTTTTCCCTCTACATAGGGACCGCTCTGATCTACCTCTAGGGACGCTGCAAACCTGCACTCCTCACTGTCTGAACAATCATCTGACCATTCATTGTTTATTCCATCCTCACCACGCAATGGGAACTATTGTACTGTGTTATTTTGACTCATCCTTTGGCCTGCGACATGTTGAGGAAGCATCACCTGTTGCTGTCCCATTGGAGGCAATGGCATTTGCATTTGCTGTCTAGGTACCATGGGAACCTGCTGTTGTACCTGCTGCATTTGTGCTGGTTGGGCACGCGGAATGTGCATTTGCTGCACGGGCTGTAACCCCTGCATCTGAACCATGTTATTCTAGAAGTTTTGATTTTGGCCCATCAACTTTGGACCCCTCACATTTTGAAATGTACTGATATCATTGCTTTGTTGAACAACACCATCCTGCACCAACATTGGGTATTCCCGCTTCCAATGCCCCACGCCCCGCACGCATGACATGGTGACACCTTTTTCATCCCCTGCACATCATTTTGAACCTCAACATTATTCAGGTCTTTACCACGGTTCACAAAACCTCGGCCTATCGGTTGTGTCTGGAACATGCCATTCCCTTGCAGTTGCTGCTGTACCATCTGCTGTATTCCGTTTCCCTGCATCCCTGCCTGTGCTGCCTTAATCTGCATCACCATCACTTTCTCCTTCAACTTTCTCTGCTTCAACTCAATCTCGTCACTGCAGTATTTCGCATACTGCAACACCTCATCAATCGGCTTTGCTTGCCAACAGATCAAATGATTCTTAATCATCTGGCTAATCTCTGGTCTTAGCCCTTGAACAAACCTGAACACAAGATGATTCATGTCTTTCGGCTCTATGGTCTCAGTGCCACTGTAGTGATTGAACGCTTTCAACAATCTCTCACAGTAAGCATGAATCGACTCTTTGGCCTCCTGTGAGGTTCGATCGATTTTCTGCCAATCAGTCACTTTCAGCGACACTTTCTGCTTCAAAAACTCAATCACTTTATGATAATACTTAATCACCTCCTCAGATGGTGATCCAGTCACCTTATCCCTTGCCGGTTCCTGTGTCGGCCAAGCCATAAGTCGGGTGGCACAATAATCTCAAACAGGGTATTCAAGTCCTCCCAGAGACATTTCGCAAGATTTACAAACCTGTCCATCTGCTGGTACCACTCTATTGGCTTTTCCCTCAACCTGGTATAGTCATTTGTAAAGGACAAAATATCACCCCTAGACCACGGTACATGGACTAGCACCCCTCCGGCTGTCTCTCTCATTGGTAACATTTTCATTGTCCCCATGTCCTGTGCGGCTTTAGCCTGTTTTGGTTCCGGACTATCACCCTTTTCTTTATCTCTTTTCTTTGCCCATCTGCCTTTCCATTTCTCTAAGGCTCCCCAAATTTGCGCACTTTGCAGTATTTCTTTAAGATGCACCTTCATTCCGGTAGACCTCATGTGATTAAAATCTTTAGAATCAAAGTCTAATCTGTAGCTTCTTTTCAAATGTTTAGTATTCTCAATGTCTATGTCGTATTTGTCTGCCAGGTTTGCCAACCTCTGGTGCACCTTGCCCACTTCTTTAGTGATTTTGGGGCACAGATACCTCAATTCTGCTTCTGTGTAGGACTCTAATCTGTTCACCCCCATTGTTCCTTCTACTAGTTCGGTAGCTTCCACACCCAGTCTTTCAAAGTTTAAATATTCATCCTTCTCTGACCTCTCTGCGGTCGCTGCAGTAGTTTGTGAAGCGTTGATCTTTTCTAACCACTCATTCAATTGTTGTGCGGAAAAACCTTGCAACAAAATGTTTCCTGACGGCATCAATGGTGTCTGTGATGTATTTGCACTCATTGTCTGTGGGGCTAGCACACTTAAACCTGCTTGCCTCATTGTCTCCAAAGGAGCCTCAATCGGACTGAGGTCTAACAAAGACCTGAGCCCTTCTGCTGCTTGTTCTCTTGGCGTCATTACTTGGGGAGTTCCTGTGAACCCTCCTCTTATTGCGTCTTGGGTCATCACTCCCTGATCACACACGCCAGACTTATCCTGAGTATACAGCGGTACTGGTGGACCAACAGTAATTGTTAACGATATAGCAGCTGGTGTCTGACCAGGTCCCAAACCCCGTGGAGCATTAACTCCCAAAGCTTGACTCATTGCGGGTGCTGCAGGTACTAACTGTGGTCTTGCCACTGGATTGTAACTTGGAATCAGCTGTTGCTGGGGCAGCAATTGCGGAGTTGGCTCAATCTG
Organism: Pleurodeles waltl; assembly: GCF_031143425.1. NCBI lineage: Eukaryota > Metazoa > Chordata > Amphibia > Caudata > Salamandridae > Pleurodeles > Pleurodeles waltl. Next base: position 833,933,919 of record NC_090444.1, read on the forward strand.
CACTAGCTTTGATCCTGTGTATATCGGATTAGGCGGCACCATCAGACTCGTATTTGTCTCTAGTACTGGAACGTCTGGATAGAGCCTTTGTACCGGCGGGGTTGCAACTGTATCTGCGTGTCTGATGCAGTGAGTACACTGACACCATTTTGTATCAGAACTGTATCACTTGTCTGCACTGTATTTGTAATTCCCCAACTCTGTGCCGGATCCTCAGGAGCCGCACTAGTGCTCGGAGCAGTGTCATTTAAGGCATATGGTGGCGGGCGATCATGTAACAACTGATTAAGAAACTCTTCATCGTTTGAATCATCTTCATCTACCCAAGATTTCTGAGTCTCCTTTGACTTGGTAGAACCCTTGTTTGTCTTACAGGTGGCTTTCTTTCCCTGTGTCTCATCTTCCTGGGTTATTGCCAGAAATAGTTTAAGCCCGTAAACTATTCCCCTTCTCCACATTCTGCTTTCATTGTCCCATCTACCCTCCGCTAGAGTCTTTTCTACCCTTTTCATTCTTCTTTCAAGTCTTTGCTGTCTTTGTCGTATGGCCATTAAATCCCAGACTGCTAATGCCTCATACAGGGCTGGTCTCGGAGGAAGCTTTTACACACTTAACATCCATTCAAATTCTCTAGAATTCTTGTATTGAACGTTCCATGCTCCAGAAACGCTAAACATCCCTCCTTCTCTGTTAATTTGCACCACTGTTTCATCCAAAGACACGGCGCAACTCCCTTTTCTTCCATTACAATATAAGCTGGGGTACCCTCAGGCGGTGTAGGCTCCCCTTCACTCGCCCTAATATATGTATCTCCCTTCCAGGCACTCTTTAGCGCCTTGAAAAACTTCATTTTCGCGTCTTTTATTTTGTTTAAAATTTAATCAGGAAGTGACTTTAATTCACAGAACACTCTTCACCCACCTTTCTCAACCAATTGCCTCTCACGGACGGCTGCCAATCAGTGCGCAAACCCTCTCTGCAACTGACCTATCCCAGCGCGGCACCACTGACGTCACACTCACAGACACTACGGCTGACAAAGTCTTGTGTCTTGTCCTCCTTACACTGGATTCACACCAAATTAATGCAAAATTATTGCGAGCACCTTTAACAACCAAAACCCAAATTTTCCGGTTTACTACAGGAAGGGTACACAATCACTTCAGAACTTTACAGAGATTTCACTTGAAGCCTAGGCCGCTACTGTCTCCTTCTCAGCTCCCGCATACGCAAGCAGAATTCGACCCGCAAATCCTACTCTCGACTTGTCAATGGTTCGTTCTAGTGCACTTTAGAACTTGCCAAATCTCCATCGAAGGTTTCACTCACACGTTTTGACTCACACTCGACTTGTCAACCACGCCCGATTGATCTTTTAAAAGGGCACAAATTACAACATAAACCCAAGTGTCTCCTACACTTGTCAATATACTCCGGAGTCTTAGACCACGACAGGTCCATACATCACCAACACCAACCACGTGGATAATTTTGAGCACCAAGCGCCACATTCACATGAAGTTCACCGACTTCCCTACTCTCATACTGCGGAGTACGCCCACTCCTACTAAAACAACATTACCTGTCCTAAATCCACACAGACTTCACAAATCACTTGCAATATGCATAAGCCGAGCAAGTGCAAATTCTATACCACACATACTAAAACGCCGAGAACATTCCCAACTCACTTAGGCAGGCTCCGAGATTCCGGGAAAGTCATGGGGAATTTAGAAACACATCATACCTCCAATTTGCATTATCTCGAAAAACAAGTCTAAACAATGATTCTCCGTCCTAGGGCCCCAAGGGCCGAAACCGTCGCTCTGCTACCAGAACTGTTAACGCCTCCCTTTTTGTTTAATTTGCTCACCTTTGGGACTCGTTTTAGGCCAATGAATCTTTTGACCCTGATTGAAGACACCTTAGGACGAGATAGCTAATCAACATGTCAATCAATATGTCAATAACGTCATCAATATTTACTATAACAATGCAATTCACTTTAGTCAATGACATTAATAAAACTCAAGAACCACCATGACCTTTCAGTCATGAATAACCACATCAGTTTAGTAAGATTTAGTGATATTTATTCCCTATTGATTACAATTCTAATAGCAAATTTATTAATCTCAATAGCAAAAAGCTCATCAACATTGTCATAATTTGGCAACTCCAATAAGACTTCATCAAAGCAAGACTCACAAATATTAGAACATAACACAGCGTCAACATAGGTTAACCTCAGCAGAGTATCATTAACACGTCAGTTTAACAAAGGCTAGAGTCGTCATTTGTCTATTTGCGTCTGTTTTATGAACCCTCTTAACTAACCTCGAATTAGCACTGGCATGTTGGGCGTCATGCAAAACAATTTAGTAACACAAATTTGGAAAACATCTAGCTATGGTCTCTGCCTAAAGTAGCAGTTGGTACCTAGAAAGGAAAAGCAAACAGACAATCACAATTTCATTGTCATATAGTTACCCTCCGTTTGGGTCAGCACTCAGGTTCGGTCTTCGTCCTCAGGACATCAGTCGATACGCCATCAGCCAGGAACTCAGCTCAGGCAGGAAGGACAAAGGGTACTTCCCTCATAAGGAGGTAAAGTATAAACGAGCAATCTAAGGGCAAGGATGGTTCTAAGAACCAATCTATCAAGTCACCAAACAGAGTGACAGAATGTCTGTATCATAGCAAGTCGCATCAGCATCTCCCTAACTAACACATTTCCGTGTGTCAAGGGTTTTTATCCCTTTTGTCAATGTCCATTCCCCTAAAGGTTCATTGGTCAAAGTCGATACCCCACTATCTCCCTCCAATAAGGATTAAATTAGCTCATCAAATGTATCACCCCATAACAGTTCTCACGTAGTTTATTGGTCCTTATGATTGACGTCTTCAGAGGGTAGAATGTCCGGTATGATTTCATCCACTCGTGGTCCTTTGCACATCTTTAGTCAGTGGCTCCATTGTCTGTACCGGTTTAGGCGACCTTGTACCTACGAGTAATCTACAGTGTTGCATTCAGCTAAAATGTTTCTATAAGCAAGTTGAATTTCATGAGAACGGATCTACTACAGTTACATTCAGCTTCTAGTTTGGAGAAAAACAAGAGTTCATGTCCTTTAGCAAGTCAGCACATTGCACGTTAGAAAAACACATTTAATATGAGAGTCAGGCAGCTAGGCCTCGACTCATGCTAACTAAGGCCTAATGATTTATTAGCAGAAGTCTAACATATACCCTTTCAATATTAGTGTAAAATCATATTTTTAATAAAACATTTCAACATTATTAGTCAATTTCATTAGTCTCCATATACATTTTTGGCCACTCCCAGAGGGCACATTTTCAAGCACGCATTTAGCAAAACATTAATACATTTTCTATGCTGCATTATTATACATTAGTTCATAAACATTTCATGTTAATATTGATTATATAAGCTACGCTCTCTCAGTAGTATGGCGAGCAATGGGGTCCAGGGCAGCGTGAATAGGCGAAGATAAATTAGAACCCTCCAACTGCTAAGGTGAAGTTAACACCCACAACAGAGAGGTGGGAGATACACACCTCGTAATGTCTCCCTGGCATCACAACCTGAATCACCCAAAGCCCCCACTATTTTACTCACTGTGCTGGCCAAGGTCTCTGAGCCAGGGTTGTTGATTGACACCTGCTGTATGGAACAAAATGCTGCAGAGGGAACAACCTTAGCCACAACACCACCTAACTCAGGCTCGATACATTGTTGCGGGTGTGCAGATGCAGCAAACTCTAAAAGCTCCAAAGACTCAGCAACATTGTTGCCTCCTTCCGATGATGCCTCCGTGGACAGGATGGCCTGCCTGGTTCCAGCTGCTACAAGCAGAGCCTTAGCCAAAAAAAACTCCTCACCAGAGGTAGGTTGGTCCTTGTTATGAGCCGGAGCCAGGTCACGACTCACCTGAGCAACTTCAGGATCGGGCAACCAACCAGAGAAGTGCATCCATCTGCAAATGCCAGGAGGAACTGCCAGAGGCCTTTGTTCCTTTGGCAGGATCAACATCCCCACAGGCCTTGACTGGAGCGTGAGCCACACCTCGGAGAAGCAGCTGGGCATTGTGGCGCCAAATTCTCAGGAATTACCTCTGAGGGACTGCCAGTAAACCAGGAGTAGGTGGGCTGCCGAATCCATCGGAGGTCAACGGGAGCTCCCACCCATAGAGCTGCCGCATAGGTGACTCCAACCCCAACAGTGTCGGACCGGAAAGAAACCAGCATCACCAGCGGCAGCCAGCAATGAGCAGGACACACAGCTGAGCGGGAAGTGGTGCGGCAGCAGTCAGCAGTGGTTTGGTAGTATAGAGGAAAGAGAGCCCACAGCTGCGGGATCAACCCGTTATCTTAATTTTGTCTAAAATTCCAAGTCATTAAGCTGTGTTAGTATACATTAAAAAATTGCAAGCATACTTTGTATTGATGAGTTTGTGTGCTCTGCCTTATGACACAAAAGCACACAGGCATACTGGACATTTGGATTTGGTAGAAGAGACTTCCATCAAAGGTACAGTTACACTACAACGATTGTTGTAAAGCGTCATGAATTTCACATGCTTTTCACTAAATTGTTTTAAAAATCAATAGGTTTGATTCACTAAAGTAACCATAGGTGAAACCTAGAATTTACACCTACAAGTCTCCATTTCCTCAAATTAAGGGTGAACATCCTACAACAGCATTTACAATTGCAAAGCTACTACTAATAACTTTGGACCTGTAAGTGGAGAGGTATAATGTAAATGTAATTCATTTAAAAATAAAAAAATTCACCTAGAGCTTGTAAAAAATGTTACAGCAAATTATGTTATGAAATTAAATGTATAAAAATACATTCTTTTAAATATATCAATCTAATTTACAAATATTGTCTTAAACAATCAGTTTAAAATATTACTCCCTCTCGCAAATCTTTTGAGCTTTCAATCTTAGTAAATAACGTTAAAATGTATGTTTAATACATTTAACTGTAAATTATCTTTAATTTGGATAAAATAATTAAGGATATCCCATGGTCTATTTTATATTATATTCAGATATATTTCTTTTGAAGCACATTTTTTCTAACTGCAACCACTTTTCTGATGGGGGACACAATATCTTACTCTATAAATACGTGGGTTTGGCATTTTCCTACATTTGTTTGCTTCCTCCTTACTTAAGAGCCCTGATGTCTATCATAAGTGTGGAAAAGTGTTTCTAAATTAATATGAATGTTTTGTGTGTATCAGCTTTAAATAGGCATCCGATGCTACAGAATTAGTCATATGTAGTTTTACATGCGCTTAAGACATGATTTATATCAGTACAACGTTGATGCATGCTTTTTTATTATTGGAAGTGTTATGGTAAAGACAATTTGCCTTCTGTTCTGATTCCACTGTGCAAGGGGAGTTAGATGTCAGCACCTCATCAGGGATGACATGGTAGAGACTTCTGAAGTCTAAGGGAGGGCTAGCATGGACGTCAGTCAGTCCAGGATCAAACTCATACTCAAAGTCACAGGGTGAATTTTACTGACTTTGGCCTGCTTCTTGTGGTGGTGGATGCGAAAATTAGCTCTGCTCCTGGCGCTCTCTCTTGCAGCCCTAGGAAGTAGCCTGGCCCCACTCTTTAGAAACTGAGCCAAGCTCTTTTTTGCCCCAGGTATTTATCCCATTCTACCATCCCATCAGCCCTTGTTTTCATGTTAGAATACAGGTTTTATGGACTTTTATGCTGGACAGAGAGCAGTGGTGGCTGCGCCCCAGATTTGGGGCAGAAGTTGGGCAGAATGGTCCACATCCTGGAGGATATCACCTCTGCCATTGCTGCCAAACACAGGAGGCATCTAAGTGTTGTTCTCTTTTTGGAAGCCAGCACAACACCCTCTGCCCTTACCCAGATATCCTACCAGCTCCAATTTTGCCCTTGTCGACCCTACACCACCACCCATTATTTTGGCCACCCCTCCTTACAAGATCTGGGCAATCCTCTCCAGTGGAGCAAGACCCAATGAGGTGAAGGACTAGGATGGACAGTGGGAAGGCAAACACAGTAAATTAACATTGCTGGACTTTCATAGTTTTTGAGTATAATAAAGATCTCCCACCAAAGTTTCCCTTCCTCTGTCCACACACTCCCTAATCCAAGACAGCGGTGTATTATGTTTGTTAAACACGTTTTTTCCTCATGAAATAATTTTCTCAAAAATAAAATGGGTTGCTATAGTTTTCTTTACAATTTTAAGTATACAGATATGGTACTTGGTTACTGTGGCTTTTTGAGCATTAGAACAATGTTTTTATAAAAACAGAAATTAAATCTTTTTATTTTTACATTATTGAAGGTGGGGTGGACGTTGATTCCGTGTGTCATGTTGCTACATGTCAATATCACAACTACTTCAGCAGTTCAGCACAAAACACACACACTTTAGGTTGTCTATCAAAATTTAAATATTAAACATCAACCTGTGTTCTTTAACATGAGTTGAATTAAAATGTGAAAACGCCACACAGTGATTAGGATGTCAGATTATGCATTTAGAAACAGCACAGCACAGCAGTGTCATGTCATTTATCACTACAGTGCAAAATATGATCTATATCACATTTGTATGTTGATTAACAATCCAAAATGTTGCATTTAAAATGTGATTCTGATACAGGCAGAATGACTGTTTTTAAAACAAAGGATTACTTATTCCTCAGTGATTTGCACTGTTAAATACATTGAAACATTACAAATAATGTGGTGTATTTATAGAAATGTGGATGGGATACAAGTGCTTTATAACATCTGTTAGAGCTGCCAACCATGGAATGGTCTTCCCCCAAATGTTTTGCCTTGCCCTCACCTCTTTGTGCTGATCTCGTTTTTGTTGGTCTTATGACTCTGTGCACTTTACCACAGCTAACCAGTGCTAAAATGCTTATGCTCTTTCCCCTAAAATTATATAATTGGCTTATGCCCAATTGGCACATTTCATTTAAGTTTAAGTCCCTAGTAAAGTGGTACTATATGTACCCAGGCCCATATATTAAGTGCTACTAGTGGGCCTACAGCACTGATTTTGCTACCCAATTAAGTAGCCCTTTAAACATGTCTCCAGCTTGCCTTTGCATCCTGTGTGTATAATTTTTAACTGCCATTTCGAGCTTGCAAAATAAATATTTTGGCAGGACCAAACCTTCCTTTTTAATAAATAAAAGTCACTGCTAGGGAAGGTCCTGGACGGCCCAGAGGACAGGGTGAAGTGTATTTAAAGAATTTGGTATGTACTGATATGTTTTACATGTCCAGTTAACAAAAAACTACTGCAAGGCCTACCTCTCCCATAGAATAATGTTGGATTTCCTTTTTACATTTAATAAGGGATAACTTTCAATTGGAAACAGGTAGACGGGTCAGGTTTGGTTTCTAAATAACTGTAATTAAAAGCCCTCACTAATGGTAAAGTCGGATTTAAAGTTACTATTCTCAAAAGACTACTTTTAGAAAGTTGGCATTTTCTTGTCCTAACCAGTTGGCGCCTGCAGCCGGTCCCTGAGTCGCATGACTAGGGGTAGTAGGCAGTTGGTCTTTGAGCATTGCTCCTAGACAGTGAGAAAAAGGGAACCTAGGTGTGGGCAGGATGGGACACTCTGAATTTAGGAGAAGGAGAAGTTGTCACCTACTACTCTTGAACATCACAAAGGCTCTGCCTGATCACACTCACAAAGGGTTTATCACCATTCTTTTTTGTCCCCAGACATGCTGGGACCATGGCATGGAGTAGCGGAATGACTTACACATTAGGGGGTTGGAAACTTTCAGAAACCTTTCCTACTTCAAAAAGGGGGACAGGAATAAACCCTGGACCCTTAAATCTAACCTTCTGCACACATCTGGACCTGTGGAGACTGAGAAGGAAGACTGCTGTGCTGCCCTGCTGGCCTCCTACATGAGTGAGAAGGACTGGACATGCAGCTTGAATCCAGGACTACCAGATTGAACCCAAGGACTAGCTGGCTGGCCTCCTGATCAGAACCTCAGGGTCAGAACAGGCTCCAACAAACTTGAACACAGCACCTGGGCTCTGGCAGCTGGCAATTCTGCCTCCTGAAGAGATGCCACTCGCTTATGGACCCTTAGAAGTGGAACTCAAGGCTTCTGCCAGCTCAGCTGTGGTTCCTGCAGAACTGATGCAGCATGAAGCATTACCTCCCAAAACTCTACATTAGAGCCAAAGCACTGTGCATCGCCTCAAGGAACTCAGTATCAGAATTACTGCATGACACATCCCTGAAGCAGGACTTCACATTGCAGTCTGCTACCTCCTCAGAAATGCCACTTTGCTGCACATCCTCGACGCAAGTCTTTACATCGCCAGCCCCTCCCTGATGGTATCCTCAAAGACAACTGAGGGCTTTGCATCATAAACACCTCAACTTCTTCGATGTAGGATCTCGCATCACTAGCCCTTTACCAAAGCATACTCGATAATGACACAGAACCTCACATTGTAGACCTGCAGCTTCCTGGAATCAATGCTGTGTGATGCATCTCAACACCAGGACCTTGTTTTGCCTCAGGTGTGTGCCACATCATCAACGTGGGATCTGCAACCAGGATTTAAGGTACTATTGTTCAGTGGGCCTAACTAGGTCCCTGGATCAGGCCTGTGCTCTGTCACGGTCTACCTGAACTTGTGACTTTGTCCCAGTCCAGCGTTATCCGATAACCATAGTTGGCGCTTTGTGCTTTTTGGCGTTATATCGCTTAAAACTTTAAAATTGCAGATCTCTGGTTCAACTGATTAGATTTTTGTTGTTTGATCTTAAATTTTTTGTTACATTTTACTATATTGTTCTAAACTGGTGTGGGATTTTTCTTGTTTTGAGTGTCATTTTATTACTGTGTGAATTGTTGCACATGTACATTACACATTGCCTCTAATTTAAGTCTTAATGCTTCTTGACAAGCAACTAGATGGTTGAGCACAGGTTAATTTGGGGTTTGCTTCTTGTTCACCCTGACAGGATTTTGGTTGCAGCTTGAGTAAGGGTTCCATACCCCCTCAACCAGTGACCCAATTTCTCACAACTGCATTTATGATTTTTTAAATTGTTATAATTTAGGTATAAAAGTATGTTTAAAATAGCCCTATTTGTTACTTGTGTTGTGCAATGTGGCATTGGTAGCTTGTATCATAACATATGTAACAATAGCAGGGCTCCAAAAATATGGGTAGTCATATTTGATCTGGTCCAGCTATTTGTATGACTCACTCACCCCTTCTGGCAAGTTGACAAAGAACAGGTGTTCTGTTTAGTCAGAAAGTGGAGGGGCAATAAAAGATGCCTTTAAACCTTGTTCTTATGTCACATATGCTCTGTGTTCACAGACAGAGGTCAAAAGTCAGTGTGTCTTACAATAAATTTTCCTTCTGACTCCAGAGTTCCAGGACTTTGTAAGGTGAACTGTGTGACCTGCTGTTTGGAGTGTAAAATAAAAGGATATAGTGTGTCATGTTTTTCGATTTAAATGACTAAGTCAACTGTACAAACAGTTCAAAATATATTTCAGTAGTTGTGAAAGCCCATTTTTTTGTAATTCTGAGTGATGAAAAAAATATTTGAATAGAATGAAAACAAATCAAACTACTTTACATGCTGATGTGCAAAGGATATGTTTTCACAGATTGTTAATACACTGTATAGTTTTATCAGTAAAGCTGCAAGTTAATGGAAAGGTGTTTGGAGATTTCTTGGAAATTTAGCACCAGATTTATACTTTTTCACGCAAAGCTGCGCTAGCGCAGTTTTGTCTGAAAAAGTATAACACCAGCTAGCGCCATTCCAAGATGCCAGCCGGGTGCCATATTTATGGAATGGCGCTAGCTGATGCTAATGCCCTGTTAATGTCCTTGGAAAGGATGCTAACAGGGCAGGGTAGGCGCAGGGAAAATCGGGGCTTGTGCGCCGAATTATAGCGCCACACTGTTTAGAAGCAGAAAAATGCGTCTAAGCAGTGTAGCGCCATTTTCTGGTGCACAACCCCCATGGACATGGCTTAGTGTGGGTGGGGGTGCCAGGGAAGGTGACCTGTGGGCACTTTCCATGGTCTCTTTACACCTGCCCATACATACCCAAGCGTTAAATAATGGCGCTAAGCTGCTTAGCGCCATTATTTAAGGCCCCCAACCCCCTGTGCTGGATTTAAGCAGGGGGGGATAAATATGGCGCAAAGGCCGTATTGTCCTTTTTTTGGACAGTAATGCCTACCTTGAATCTCATTGACGCAAGGTAGGTTTTCACATCTAGAAAACGGCGTTAACTCCATATCCTTGGCACTACTGTAGACGTGTCTACCACCAAAGTATAAATACAGAGTTAGGTTTGTGCTGAATTAGCATAAAAAACACACACACATCAAGAACTATTCTTCTAAGTGCTGCCTTCACTCTGGAGGCTTCCAGTCCGCGTCTGTCCCATTACCACTAAAAGGTTTGGGAGGTCACACGTTCTCTTTATTGGCTCCCACCCTTTGAGCCTCTCTCCCCCTTTTCAGAAGAAATGTACTCCTCCGGTTTCCCAACATAAAGACCTGGCTAGTCCCCAATTCCAGTCAGGTTTCAGAATTGATGTCAGGCTGAGTCTAATAACAACCCGCCCCACTTCCCAGAATGTAGTTCTAGTTTAACACAGGCAAATACTAAAAACATAACAGAATATTGGAAGGAAGGGAGAAATGATAATCCTTTTCCACACTAGGAGACCTTGAACAAAATTTAGTGAAAGGTCGCTTGGACCCTAATCAGGGAACACCTAGTAGGCAGGCTAAGGGTGGAATTTCAGACAGGAGTGGTCAACTTAATTATGGATTTAAAACAAGAGGTAAAGGATTTCAAACGAATGCTGTCAGTGGCCATCACCTACTCGGAGAAGAGAGCTGGGAGATTCCACTTGGAGAAAGTCCCAAATCCACCCTGCCTACTACCAGAGAGTGGGGAAAGGAACCTGGTGTGGGGCTTGACAAGCTATTGTCCAAAACAGGATCATCATTGGGAAGTACAAAAGCTTCCAGAGGAACTAACCGTAGCATTTGTCATCCACAGTCCAGCTCTTGTATGGGAGAGCCATGGTATACTCCCGCTAGGTAATCCACAGAAATTAGCTATAAAAGGGACCACTTAATCTATATGTGCAACATCCCGAAACTAGCAACCAACTCGCATGAAGATAGTCTGTCGTTAAAAAACAAGGCTACCCATTGGATAAGGCATGTCAGGAAATGTGGCTCTATCATTCGCCATCTGCCACCCCTGGAAGTGGGGTTGTCATTCCGGGTTCTGTTGAGCCACCCTTTTCCAACTTAATGGTCTCTCCTGTGGACACTGTCTGGAGGGTGTGCGAGAACCTGGGAAAGTGGTTGAAACTCCTCAAAAAAATGCAAAGTCCTGATTTATCAGATTTTGACTGACTAAAAGAAGTAACAGCCCCCTCGAACATCATATTGCATGAAGGTGGTAACTCATGTAGGAACTTGGATGGTAACTCCCAGGAGTGTATTATGGGGGTGATATCCTGGATGAGACTTCAAGGATAGTAGAAGATCCAGTAATTTCGCCTCCAGTGCCTCTTCATAAGATCGTCAACAAAACACATCCAAGACCAAGACCCTTCCTTCCTTCTTTAATTTCCTGGAATATAGCGGGCCTACAGAACAAGATTGGTGATCCTGATTGGGGTTCCCTCATTGACTCATGTAGTATTTGTCTGTTTCAGGAAACACAGGCTACTACAAACGTGCATAGACGGGTACATCTCATTCTGCAAGGTAGCCATTCCTTCATCAGAGGGGAGAGCAGGAGGGGGTCTTATTACGTGGGTAAAGATCTCTTTAGCAGGGGAAGTGAAGGAAATCCATGTGAATTCACCTGATATCTTCGTGGTTTCAATCAAACTGAACTCAGGTTCCCTGCTTTTGTGTGTCAATCTTTACAACAGACCAGGCCACTTTAGCAAAAGCTCAGAGACCATCTCCTTCTTAAATACACTTGTGGCAGAATTATTTTCCTCACACTTTCTCATCATAGGTAGTGACTTTAATACCTTTCTAGAGCCCAATTTCCTCTTTGCAGAGCTTACTCAGGATGAGGATGCAATATGGGGAATTTCATCCTTGTCCATGCTGAGGAACTGGCCTAAATATAGCTTAAGGGTGTTGCAGGTTATTGAGCTAATGTTGCTATATGGCCTGCGGCCAGGAAATGGAAATTTTCCCTCAGATACTCCAGCACATGCTTCTTTTGTTTAGAGGGTCCTACAGTAGCCTGATTGATTATTTGCTTATTGACGTTAGGATTTGGAACGAAATCAAGGATGTGAAAGTGGGAGACCAATGTTGTAGTGACCACTTTCCCCTTATGTTGGAGTGGATTAGGTGGTTCCCTGCTTTTGGGTCAAACAACCAAGACCAGGGAGTTACGCTCCCTCTGGTGGTGGCTAGCAACCAGCGTGTATTAAGATGGGAGGCTTTCATGAACAAAGGTGCTCTAGTAGCTCGAATGTCTGACTTGGTCTCTAGTCATATAGCTGCCCTTGCATCTAATCTTCATTCTCCTGTCCAGACCATGGATAAACATGCTGAGCTCTTTGCTTCCCTGAAGGCCCTCTTTATTAGGGATAATAGGGGTAGCAGGAGGTGCAATGTCCACAAACAAAACCCATGGTCCAATGACTCCTGCAGGAGGGCCAAATATGGCCTTGTGGATGCTGTCAGACAACAGGATAGATCAGCTACAACGTTGGCAAGGCGAGACTATGCTGCTGTAATCAAGTCTAGTAAGGCACAGTGGGTGGAGGAGATATGGCAGGACTTGCTGGCAGCAGCAAAGGACTCAAATACTAAGCGCTTCTGGTCCTTAGTTTCCCAAGAAGGACGCAAATTGAGTTCCAGGCCTGATTGCCATATTTCTCCAAAAATCTGGATTTCATATTTTACCAAACTCTACAATCAGGACCTTGATATTGCAGCAGACATAGAGGGTGCATATATGGATAAGATCGATGGGACAGGTGCTATTACACCGTTCACTAGGAAAGAAACAGAGATACCTATCATGGCCCAAAAATCAGGTAAGGCTCCTGGACATTTATAAGTGTGATTTGAAATTATGGGGCCCTTACATCAACCAAGTTTCAAATGCTATTCTGGAGAGTAACACCCTGCCCCATTTCTGGAATGGTGCAAGAATTGTCCTTATTTACAAAAAAGGGGACAAATCGGCTCCTGGGAATTATAGGCCAATTAGCCTCTTAGACAACCTTCAAAAGATCTTTTCTTTCCAGGTTTTGGGTAGGGTTAGTGCCTGGATGGAGGATAATGGGGCCTTAAGTCATTTGCCGGCGGGTTTTAGGCAGAAGACGGCCACGATGGACCAGGTCTGCCGCTTCCTCACAATTAAATTGAAGGTGGTGGACCTGGACGCTGGTAGGTTGTTTGTTTCCTTTGTTGATCTTAGATCTGCCTTTGATTTGGTCCCTCGTGCCAAGCTTTGGGAGTCCCCGGCTAAAACCGGAGTTCCGGGCCCCTTGTTAAATTTGACTCTCTTTTTACTTTTCATAAATGCTTGCATCCCATATCTATTTGATAGTTCAAATGATGCTCCGAAATTGGGGGGGATTAAGACACGGTGTTAGTTGTTTGCTGATGACACCCTGCTTTTATCCTAGACTGCCTCTGGATTATCTAGGTTTCTGGAGACATTTTCAGGGTTTCTGCAGGGACTACGGCATACAAATCAACAGCTCCAAAACCAAATGCATGGTATTTGGTGACCCAAAATTTAGAAGCCAAGAAAAGCATAATGCTGGATGGCAAGGCCCTAGAACTTGTTACTGCTTTTGACTATTTGGGAATTAGAGTAGACAACTATTTCCCTTTAACAAAAATCAGAGGGTATTCTGAGATTTTGCTGCTAGAACGCCTACCTTCCCCATCACACCCACAGTGGATATTTATAAAATGCAGGCTAGAGTGGGTGCTTTGTATGGCGTGAGTTGTGGGGTTATGGCAAACTTAACAATATGGAAAGAGCAGAGTCCCTTTTTATCAAAGTCCTGTTAAAGGTTCCCTTGAGCTCTCTTACCCTGCCTATTTAGATGGACCTACAATTGTATTCTATTATAGACACTGCTGCTCTGAGACCACTGCAATATTGGATTCGGATTTGGTCCACAGCAGCTTTAGAACCTTATAGGACATGGCTAGGAGCGCTCTTAGGAGACCCCCAGGTTGAGAAAATCTCATGGTGCCAGTATGTAAAAAGAAGTTTCCTCAAACTTGGATTGGGATCTTATTGGGAGGATCCTTTGCATCTTACAAAGAATGCCTTACAGATTTTGAAGGATGCTTACTGGGAGAATGTACAAACATCAACTCTAGCAGCTGTCCCGTCGGGTAGCATGACAGACAGTTTTTGTATCATTCAAGTGTCATTATGAGGTTGAGCACTTTCTTGATATTATTTAAAATCCTGTGGCACATGCACTTTTTATAAGATTCAGATTAGGATCTTTACCAGTGTGTGATCTTACCTCTAGATGGAAGCTATCTGTCAGTCTAACAGATCTCTGCCCAATGGGGTGCAACACTAGGGAATCAATCAGTCATCTTTTATTTCGCTGCCCTGCATATAAAAAGCATAGGGCCCATTGGATAAGACCTCTTTGTAACTCCATGGGCATTAGGGATCACCACTCGGCCCTTAGGATTTGTAGTTCAAGCACCCATGGGCCGGTGGTGTGCGCTGTGGCAAAGTTTTGAGAGGCAATATGGCGTATCAGAGCAAGTCTCATGTACTGATACAATATCTTCTTAAGGATAGAGACTGATTTTTAAATTGATTTAGTATTGTTATTTTAGATTTGTGATTATATATTTGTACCTAAATAGACTTCCTTGCAATATGGGAAGGAGAATATCAATGTTCCAGGAATTCAAATCTACTTGTCAAAGTTTTATCTGTTATTTGTTTGATTTAGAACATAAGTATGGTCAATTATTTACGCTATTGGCTTATGAAATTCAAGTGAATCCAGCCATATGTATTTTTGATAGAATAACTCAGTGTTTGACTTGTATGCCCTGGGCCTTGGCAATGTAAAAGCTTTTTAAGTATTTTATCCAAATTTTATACGTTGTATTGTGAATCGTGATCCTATGTGTGCATTTGCTTTGCTTTTATGGTACTTGCTGACGAAATAAAGCTTAAATGATGATGATAATGAAAGTAGAAGGAAGCACTCAGCATTGTTCATTCTTCTTCCAAAAGCTTAGCTCGGACCTCTGTATTTATAAATGTGAATGACAGCACAGACTACTGTTATCAAAAAGTTTAGGTGTCCCCTACAATCTAAATCATTCACAAGTATATATTAGCCCAATTGACAAATATATGTGTACCAGTAGTTTGAAATAACAACAGCATTTGATTGGCAGCTTCAGAATGGCAGGCCGCTGGGAACTTAAGCCAAAGACTGGAGATAGCAGCCAATGCAACAAATGGTACATGCACTGCTGCATAACAGCTCTGAAAGGGAAGCGTTAAAGGGTACAAATGCAAAGTCAAAATCAAAGCCAAAACTATTTTTGGAATCGTGGTCAAAGATATATGCCAAGTATTCATGAAACCAATGGCACCAAAAAAGGAGTAACAGGAAAGGTGAGAGAGAAAGCAATGGTGACCAAACTAGACCGGTAAGCAGAAATGGCAATGCAAAGAGGAAAGATGCCAACCACGGGCCCAATTCACAAAGGTAAACTTGGACCAAAAGTGTAAATTTAGACCAAAAGTCTAACTTTACTACTAGTAAGTAAAGTTAGACTCTTGGCCTAAATTTACACTTTTGGTCTAAGTTTACCTTTGTGAATCGGGCCCTTCCTTACCAGTGAAGACTCTAAATAGAACTGCTGCATACACTGCCCTAGAATGTCCACCAATTGACCTCTATTCTGCCAACAGTCTCGACGCCCCAGCCAGCCCTCGCCAGTCTTCCTTAAATTTGCAGGATTACACCTCATAATTTCCCTCTGTTGCATACCTGGAGCTGAACAAGATCTCAAGTGTCCATGTTTGTTCCTGACAATGGGGGTCATTACAACCCTGGCGTACGGTGTTAAAGGTGCGGAAATACCGCAAACAGGGCGGCGGACAAAAAAAGGGAATTATGACCCTGGCGGAACCCGCCAACAAAAGACAGCCACTTTAACACACCGCCCGCCACGGCCGTGCAAACAAGCAGCGCGGCGGTCACCGCCAACAGACAGGCGGAAGACAATGTACCGCCCACACTATTACAACCCGCCAATCCGCCACCTTTTCCGGGGCGGAATCTCTGTGGATAAAAACACGGTGGAAACAGCTTTTGCTATGGGAAAACGCTCACCTGAACACATCCCACGAGGAACGAGGACTCCATGGAGCCGGAACTCCAAATACTCCCTGCCCTTGTGTTTCTGCTCCTCTATGACCAACAGCTACGTAGGCGCCGAAGACAACGGTGAGTACTGCACCTACGACACGGGGAGGGGGAGGCAAAAGTTAGGGGGACACCCACCAAACACCCCCACCCTCACATATTACAACATACACACCAATTCCTACACAACAATCACAGTAACAACCCACAATCCCCCCGGAAGAATGAAAAGACAATGCGAAATTCGGTCAAACATTGTAATGTGGCAATATACATGCCATAAAAAAATATACAGATATATATTTGAAAATCAGTCATAATTATATACAATACGAGAAGTAGTGCAGATAAGTAATGAACAATGTCCGTGCACCAAACGTCCAAAAATGCATGGGCGAGGCCCACAAAGGATACCTGACCACAATCGGAGAGAACACTGCCGGGGCATCAGATAGAAATACTACAGGTACCTCAGGGGGAAGGGAAGGGGGGGCACCTCAGCCGGATGACTGCAAAGCCAGATCCACGACGGGGCTCCATGCCCATTGATGTATCCTGGGGAGTGCAAAGCCACAGTCTCTCAAGTCTCTACAGTGGGTGGGTTGCCCACTCAACCATCCTGGGGAGTGCAAAGCCACAGTCTCTCATGTCTCTACAGTGGGTGGGTTGCCCACTCTACCATCCTGGGGAGTGCAAAGCCACAGTCTCTCAAGTCACTACAGTGGGTGGGTTGCCCACTCTACCATCCTGGGGAGGGCAAAGCCACAGTCTCTCAAGTAGATGCAGGTCTCTACTGGTACTGGGGGGGACTGGTGCCCAGACTGGATGAGTCTCCCCGTGAAAGTTCCTGTCCTGTCACTGTCCCAGCTGCACATGGGATAAGGATGCCTGATGTGGCGGGCCATTCATTCCTACCCGGTGCTTGCCCTGTTCAGCGGTGCTTTGACATGGCGGTCTTTGCCCTGTTCAGCGGTGCTTTGCCATGGCGGTCTTTGCCCTGTTCATCGGTGCTTTGACATGGTGGTCTTTGCCCTGTTCAGCGGTGCTTTGCCATGGCGGTTCCGGACTGTTCAGCGGTGCTTTGCCATGGCGGTCTTTGCCCTGTTCAATGGTGCTTTGCCATGCCGGTCTTTGCCCTGTTCAGCGGTGCTCTGACATGGCGGTCTTTGCCCTGTTCAGCGGTGCTTTAACATGGCGGTCTTTGCCCTGTTCAGCGGTGCTTTGCCATGGCGGTCTTTGCCCTGTTCAGCAGTGCTTTGACATGGCGGTCTTTGACCTGTTCAGCGGTGCTTTGACATGGCGGTCTTTGCCCTGTTTGGCGGTGCTTTGCCATGGCGGTCTTTGCCCTGTTCAGCGGTGCTTTGACATGGCGGTCTTTGCCCTGTTCAGCGGTGCTTTGACATGGCGGTTCTGATACAGACATTAGTGTGTGGCATGACGTTCTCTACACTGGGCATTGGTGTGTGGCATGCCGTAGTCATTGCCCAGCGGGGCTGTGGCAGCCGGGGCCCTCCAGGGCACTGACAACAGCAGTGGTCTCTGGACCACTGACGATACTTGTGCCCTCCTGGGCTGTGACTCTGGCGGTGGTCTCTGGACCAGTGACGATACTTGTGCCCTCCTGGGCTGTGACTCCGGCGGTGGTCTCCTGACCAGTGACGATACTTGGGCCCTCCTGGGCTGTGACTCCAGCGGTGGTCTCCTGACCAGTGACGATACTTGGGCCCTCCTGGGCTGTGACTCCGGCGGTGGTCTCCTGACCAGTGACGATACTTGGGCCCTCCTGGGCTGTGACTCCGGCGGTGGTCTCCTGACCAGTGACGATACTTGGGCCCTTCTGGGCTGTGACTCTGGCGGTGGTCTCTGGACCAGTGACGATACTTGGGCCCTCCTGGGCTGTGACTCTGCCGGTGGTCTCTGGACCAGTGACGACGGTGCTGGCGGTTGTGTGTCGACCGCCGGAAATGATGGCGCACTTCTCCGCCGTGACACTCACAACAGGCTGGGCAGACTTCCTCAGGCCCTTCCCCACCTTTGGTGGAGTCACAGCTGACTCTCCAATCCCCTTGGAGCCCATGTCAGTTGTTTTCCCACCAGGAGTCTTAACACGGTCCCGTCGTTCACTCTCCAATTTTGGAGCCTTTACAGGGGGTGGGCTGCCAGTGCCTTGGCTCCGGGTCCTACTGCCTGCCCTGGTGGCTGGTGCACTCCACATACCTTGAACAGGCACCACTGGTATTGGAGGCTTTTTGGCTGAGGCGCTACGATGGGACTGATGAATCGGAGGGGGTGGGGGCAAAAAGGTCAAATTTACAGAGGGACAGTTTCTGACGAACACTGGGATGGGTAGCTGGAGGGGGTCTGGGAGTGGAGGAAGAGGAGGTGGTTGTCGGAGTTGTCACTTTAGGTGTTTTGGGTGCAGGTGCAGGTACTGGAGGCTGTCGTGAGGTGGATGGATGTTGGGTGAGTGATTGCCGGCATTTGTGTACTTTGGGAGGGGGCGTCACAGACACACTGGGAGAGGACACAGGGGACGTGTAAATGGCAGTGGAGGTGGTGAGTGCAGGTGAGCGGCTTGTGGTCCTGGGTGTCCTTGTTCGATTCATGGTGCCTGTAGATGTGGTGCATGCAGGTGTGTGTGTAGACGAGACTGGGAGGGAGGAGGGAGAAGAGGGGGAGGGGGACACAGTGGAGGCAGTGGATGTTGCTGTGTCTGTACGTGGGTGAGGCTTGCGTGAGTGCCTGTGGTGTGTGTGGTGCCTATGTTTGCTTGAGCTACTTGTGTGTGTTGACTTGTGTGCATGCTGGCCTGTAGGTGTGCTTGGGATGGGCTGGGGTACAGGGGATTGGGTCTGGGTGGAGGAAGTTGGAGGGGGGAGGCTGGACACAGGGACAATGGCTGCCATCAGTGCTGAGGCCAGAGATTGTAGGGTTCGCTGAAGGACAGCCTGACCAGAATGAATGCCCTCCAGGAATGCATTACCGTGTTGCAACTCTCGTTCTACACCCTGGATGGCATTCACAATGGTAGACTGCCCAACAGTGAGTGACCTGAGGAGGTCAATGGCCTCCTCACTGAGGGCAGCAGGGGTGACAGGGGCAGGGCCTGAGGTGCCTGGGGCGAAGGTGATGCCCACCCTCCTGGGTGAGCGGGCACGGGGCGAACGCTGAGGGGCTGCTGGGAGGGCAGTGCTGGTAGGGGAGGTGGCGGCTGTACCTGTAAAGGTGAGGGGCACAGATGGTGCCGCCACCACAAGGGAGCCCTCATCGGCGAACGAGTCCGTGTCGCTGCTTGGTGATCCGGTGGCCGACGTGAAGCTCCCCTCGCCCTCCGTCCCACTGGTGCATTCAGAGTCCATGGTGTGGCCCTCCATGGCCATGTGGGACGCAGCTCCCTCGTGCTCCGGTGCCACTGTACCTCTGCCTGTTGATGTTGATGTTCAAAAGGACAGGGAGAGCAGAAAAAGGGGGGGAGACAGAAGAAAGATAGTTTTAGTGCATGGATTACCGCTACCGTTGGCGGACAAGACAGACGCAGCAGCCCCCTGCATTACGCCATGCTTCTGCCCTCTGCACATGCAATTTCTGGGATATGGCCTACATGGCAATGGTGGACATCTGCGCACATGTATGCCACAGGGACAACTGTACCTCGACTTGCCACTCTGCTGAGGTGTGGTAGAGTGCCACCTGGCCTACATTATGGAGGGGCCTTGCCTACCTAACTCGCCCTGGCCTAGGGACACCCACAGC
Organism: Pleurodeles waltl; assembly: GCF_031143425.1. Lineage (NCBI taxonomy): Eukaryota > Metazoa > Chordata > Amphibia > Caudata > Salamandridae > Pleurodeles > Pleurodeles waltl. The sequence goes on from NC_090444.1 coordinate 833,954,165, forward strand.
CCACCTCCCCCACCCAGACACCTCCACTGCACGCAAAGTCAGCAGAATGAGGTTGTACTCACCCCCTTGTGTCTGCTGTGATGCCCTCAAGCGCCAATCCAACTCCTGGTAGGCCACCTCCAGGATCCGGAACATCAGGGGGGTCATGGTGCGACGGGCACCCCTCCCACGTTGGGAGGCCACCCCCAGCTGAGCCTCCGCCGTCTTCTTGCTGCAGCGGCGAATGTCCTCCCATCTCTTACGGCAGTGGGTGCCCCGTCTCTGGTGGGCCCCCAGGGTCCGGACTTCCTTGGCGATGGCACGCCAAATGTCCTTCTTCTGGTGGGCGCTGACCTACATGACATGCACAAGGGAAGAGGAACTGTCATTACCAACTGCACCGTCGTTGTGAGTGGCCCCCTCCCTACTCTGGCCATGTGGCCCATTCATTCCCATGCATTGTTGTTCTATGAACTCTGCCCCCTTCCCTCTTCCAACCAGCCCTCTCCACCCAGGCCTAGCCCATACAACGTGCTCCCTGTGTACTAACCTGTTGGTCTGGAGGACTGTAGAGTAGCGTGTACTGGGGGAGGACCCAGCCTACCAGTTTCTCCAACTCCTGTGCAGTGAAGGCAGGGGCCCTTTCCCCAGACGCAGCAGCCATCGTCGCTTCCAGACCGAGGTCACAGCAGCACTTGCAGTGTAGGTCCTCTCCTGTCGAAGGTCAGGTATCTAGTGATTGAACAGATAGAAAATGGCGGTGACGTCCGCGGCGGTGACGTCCGCGGCGGTGCGCATCATCACCACTGGCGCACCTGTTCATTGGCTCCTGGGACCCATAGGGTCCAATGTTAACCAATGCAGCATTGCGCTGCGGTCTACGACCGGCTACCGTGACGGTGTGCAACGCCAGCGCAGTTACCCCGCAATCCCATTGTCCCAGTTTAGAAGTCAGGCAGCCACCATTTCAGGTGCCCACATGCCTTCATTTACTACTGCGTCACACATAGCTAGGCCTACACTCAACACACATACAGGAAGGGTTTTGTGAGTGGTGTAGTCTTGTGTGTAACTGTGGGTACATACCTGGAGGAATAATGACTGGTTCTTCGCTGTTGTCCTTCTTAGGCACCGTCAGCTGGGTTCATATGAGAAGATGGCAGAATCCTCCGTTGTACCGACCGCTGGTGTACCTGTTAACAATGGAAGAGAGAAATGTCATCGTCACCTACCGGTTTGATCGTGCCACAATCCAGGAATTATGTACCCAGTTGGAGCCAGACCTGATGTCACTGATCCGCCATCCGACTGGAATCCCCCCTGACGTGCAGGTGCTGTCAGTGCTCCATTTCCTTGCAAGTGGGTCTTTTCAGACAACAGTGGCCATGGCATCAGGGATGTCCCAGCCTATGTTTTCCAACGTGTTGTCCAGAGTGTTGTCTGCCCTGCTGAAACACGTAAGGAGATACATCATTTTCCCTGAGGTGGAGGATTTGCCTACAGTGAAAGGTGACTTCTATGCCCTGGGACATATCCCCAACGTCATAGGTGCTATTGATGGGACCCATGTAGCTCTGGTCCCCCCCCACAGGAGTGAACAGGTGTACAGGAACAGGAAGAGTTATCATTCAATGAATGTCCAGATGGTCTGCTTGGCAGACCAGTACATCTCGCAGGTAAATGCTATGTTCCCTGGCCCAGTGCATGACGCCTACATCCTGCGGAATAGCAGCATCCCTGATATGATGGGTCAACTCCACAGGCACCGTGTATGGCTATTGGGGGACTCTGGTTACCGCAACCTTTCCTGGCTATTGACCCCAGTGAGGAATCCCAGGACCAGGGCAGAGGAACGCTACAATGAGGCCCATGGGCGGACTAGGAGGGTGATCGAACGCACTTTCGGCCTCCTGAAGGCCAGGTGCAGGTGCCTCCATATGACAGGTGGATCCCTATTCTACTCACCGAAGAAGGTGTGCGACATCATCATCGCCTGCTCCATGCTCCATAATTTGGCTTTGCGACGCCAGGTGCCTTTTCTGCAGGAGGATGATCCAGATGACGGTGTTGTAGCAGCTGTGGAGTCTGTGGAGCCTGTGGACAGTGATGAGGATGAAGCTGAGGAAGAAGACAAAGACAACAGGGAGTCAGTCATACAGCAATATTTCCAGTGAGACACAGGTGAGAACATTTTCATTTTTAGCATTACATTAACTTTCACACGTCTACCTCTATCCTGTTTCTCGATTTAAATCACTATTTGGTAACTGAGTTGTACCCTTCCATTACGGTTTCACAGGTGTGGTTACCGACGTGTCAACTGCTTGCATCCTTCAAGGGCTTGTGATGTGTGACATAGGTATGTTAGCCTTACAATGGTAAACCCATTATGACACTGTCATTGATAATACATATTTACTAAATCACAGACTAACTCCAGATTGTTTTGTGTTTCAAGGGTGTTTATTGAAGTGCTCTGAAATGTGAGGGGTTTGTAAAATGAGGATGGGTGCTGGCAGAGGAATGTCCATGGCAGAGTCCAGTCTATTAGTCTCACAGGTGCACTGCCCATCTGGGCATAGGAAGTGGAGCTTGTGCAGTTTAAGTCTGGACAGGGTAACAAAGTGGGACAGAGGGAGGACAATCAGGGTAGTCTCATTTCCTGGCGGGGGTCTTGCCATCTTGCTCTGTCCTGTTCCTGGATCTCAGGGACCGCTTGCGTGGTGGTTCTCCGTCTACAGGGGGTGGGATGCTGGTGTGTTGGTCCTGTGGCGGGGCGTCCTGTCCACTAGCGCCGGCGGAGGTGGTGGGCAGTTCATCGTCCTGGCTAGTGTCAGGGGCCCCTTGGAGTGCCATGGGGTCCCTCAAGGTCTGCTGTATGTCCTGAGCTCCTCCCTGAACCCCAAATACAGTTCGTCCTGCAGGCGCAGGGTCTCCAGCAACTTGTCCAGGACCGTCGCCATTGTCTCCTGGGAGTGTGGTGGTATGCTCCCATGATGGAGGATAGGGCCTCGTGGAGAGTGGGTTCCCTTGGCCTGTCCGTCCCCTGTTGCACAGCAGCCCTCCCAGTTCCCCTGTGTTCCTGGGCCTCCGTCCCCTGGACCGTGTGCCCGCTACCACAGCCCCCAGGTCCCTGTTGTTGTTGGGGTGGCGGGTTATCCTGGGTTCCCTGTAGTGGTGGACACACCGCTGATTGACCTGTCCTGGGTAAGGAGGTTTGGGCCCGCTGGGTGGGTGCTGTGCTGGTGTTACCAGAGGGTGGAAGGTCGGTGTTGGGCTATGCCTGTGCAAGGGGAACCGACTTTCCCGAGGCCCACGATGGTCCGGGCTGGTCATCAGGATCCAGTAGGGCAGAGCTGCTCTCGTCACTGTGGGCCTCTTCTGGGGGTGGAGTGGTGTTGTCTGGACCCTCTGGTGTGGTGACGGTCCTTCGGGTTCCTGCAGGGGCATAAGGGCATGATTATTGCATGTGTGGGTGTAATGGTGTGCAATGGGTGGGTGTTTGTGTACCCCAGTGCAAGCATTCCTGTGTGGGGGTTGTGTGATGATGGTTGGGGGGTGTTCTGGGTATGTGCAGTGGGCATGCTTTAGTGAGGGGTGTCCATGCTTTGTTGTGTCATGCAGGGCTTGGTGTTGGGATGTGTTTCTCCACCATGACCCTCAGCTCCTCCTCGGAGAAGCGGGGGTGTCTTTGGCGTGACATGGGGTGATGTGTGGGGTGGTGTATTTGGTGATGAGTGTGGTGAGTGTAGTGGTGTGTGGTGTTTTGTGCGTGGATGTTGTGTGGGTGATGGTGTTGTGTGCCTCTGTGTGATGGGTTTGTCTAATCTGTGCTGTCTCTCTGGCTTTCATCTCTGATGTTTGGTCGTAGGGGTTTGTGGGTGATGTGGGTGTTTGTTTTATATTGTATTGGGTGTGTGGGAGTGTTGTTTGTATGTGTATCAGGTGTGTGTATGTTGAATTATCCAATGTGGCGGTGTTTTGGAGATGTGTGTGTATTTTGAGCGCGGCGGTGTGTACCGCCAATGGAATACCGCGGTTGAAAGACCGCCGCGTGGATTCGTGGGTCGTAATAGCATGGGCGTGTTTCTGTTGGCGTGGAGGTGGAGGTTTTGGTATTGCCAGTTTAACACTGACCTTTGGTGTGGCGGTGTTGTGTGGGTGTCTGAGTTTCGGCGGATTCCAAGATGTGTGTCATAATAGCTGTGGCGGAATACCGCTGCGGCGGCGGTGTATTGGCGGTCTTCTGCACGGCGGTAAGCGCCTTTTACCGCCAATGTTGTAATGACCCCCAACATCTTTGTGACTAGTATTGCTGACAAGTATGTATTCGCAAATTTTCTCAAAGACCCACAAAACCCTTCAAAGCATGTCTGCACTTCTTAAGAGATTATTATCATAACAAAAGAGATGAAACTTAAGCTTTATGTCTCCTCTTCAAGCCCTCATTTTTTTTTCATTTAGATGAAAAAGTATATAAATAAAAATCATATTGTCATTTGTTGAAAACTATCCTCCTGTCCACACCGTGCATCAACACTCTACAATGTGATATAACACATGTTTTGTGACATTTACTTTCAGAATATGGTGAACAGATGGATAAAACTATTGTTGGAGTGCGTCTTTTAAAATGAATATTAACATGAAAAGCTTGCAATATATTGTGTAATGAAGCTGCATAGAAAATGTGTTAACGTAGAAAATAATGCACATGTTTGAAATGTGCCCACGTGGAGTGGCTGCCAATGTATACAAAGACTAATGAAACTTATTAATGATTAATTAATTATGAACTAATGTATGAATTTGTATTAGCATATTATAATTAGAGTCATGTATTAGAGTTTTGCTAAATTAATCATTAGGCCTTAGTTAGTGAGGGTCTGAGCCTAACTGCCTGGTCTCATATTAAACTGTGTTTTTTTACCGTGCAATGTGCTGTCTTCTTGAAGGACACAACGCTGTACTTTTCTAGAAACTAGAGATGTGTGTAGCCGTAGTAAATTCTTTCTCATGGGACCCAACTTGCCCAAGGAGGCATTCTTGCTGAATGCAACAGTGTAATTCGTAACAGATGCAAGGCTGCCTGGAGTAGGAGAAAACAATGGGACTACTGACTGGAGCGTTAAGTGTAACTTTTCTTACCTGACATGCCAACCTATGAAGACATCAATAATGTGGGCCAATCAATGACATGAGAACTGTGGTTTATGGAAAATTCTAGTGAGGTGCGTGGAGAATTATTGGACAGAGATAATGATGCACCAAATATTATCCAATGGGGAATTAAGGGCTAGTTCGACAGTTTTGATTTAACCGCATGACCCGAGGAGAAATCAGCCATTATTCGGACATTCCACTCCAAGCCATACTTTGCCATTGCTCTTTGAGACTTTGCCGTTTATTCTTCTGGTACTTTAACCATCCTCTATCTGATCTTTACCTGGTACTTACTTCTCCTCCATATGAGGGAAGAGCCTTATTCTTTAGCTATGCCATACTGAGACTTTGCCCTGTCCTATCTCTGCGAATGGTGAATCGAATGATGTCCTGAGGATGAAGACTGACGCTGATTGCTGATTCGATTGGAGGGGTAACTATCTGATGATAATTGTAGTTGTCTGTTTGCCTCTTCTTTCTAGGTACCAACTGCTCTTTTGATAGAGGCCATAGTTAGATGTTTTCTAAATTTGTGTTCGCTAAATTGTTTTGCATGAAGCCCAACATGCTGATGCTAATTCGAAATTAGTTAAGGTGTTCACAAATATCAGACGCAAATAGACAAATGACTGGGTTCTTGCTTTGTTGAATCTTGCACTACTGAGACTTTTCTAAGCTGTTTCTTATTAATGATGTGTTAATGCTGAACGAATATTCTCTATGCATTGATTAATAATGTTCTAATTACAATATCTAAAGTGATACTAATGAGATTGATTGCTAATGAGATTAACGGAGATGATATTAGATTGTAATAAATAGGGAAATAAATATTCTAACTCTTAACTAAATTGGTGTGGTTATTCATGACTGAAAGGTCATGGTGTGTTCTCTTTATTGATCCTTATTAAATGTTATTGATTAGCTTAATGATTAGCTATTGCGAATATTGATTGGGTTATTGATATATTGATTTGTGATGCCGAAAGAACATCTCGTACTGGGAAGTCCCCTCCTTGTAAGTTTAAGGTTCTGGCACGCTATCACTATAAACCAAAAAATTATGTCACCCTGGAAATAGGTTCAGTCCACATTTTTAACCCTCTACTCACCCTCTGCATACTTCAACTATAAATCTTAAGCCTTTCTACTAAAAGTAAATATACATTCCAGTAAATGTTCCTTTCCTGATTAAACATAATCGTCCAGCACAACAAAAAAAGCCATCCTATTCCTTTTGCTCCAACTATAAGAGTTAGTTCCCATCAAGGCATTATTGATCCCTACGGAGGCCAGTCAGACATAATCAACATCCTACTTTCTTACTACTAGCATAGGAGCCTATTGCGAGAGATCTTGTCATGCCACTGCTTGGATGAAGGTAGAGCCAGCCATCTGCTGTTGTGGAAAATTATGGTTGCTTCCACTGACTCATGTACCTCTAAAGTGGCAGACTCTTTCATTATGTGGCTTTTGGCTTGGAAGTTTAGTAGCTGCTTTCAATATATGTGGCGGCCTCAAGAGGTAGTAATTACATTGCAGATATGTGGCCATTCGGGGATTAGTACATCCTGCTCTTTTCGGTGGGCTTGATATCAGGCTTGGTACTGTGGGCTTTATAGGAAGTGGGGGTGGTTCCTTGCTCTGGCTTGTCATTGTTATGGAAGGGTTCTTTCTAGGATTGCTCTCTCGTTATACAATGCCCAATTCACTGCAATCAGATCTTTCGAATCTGTTTAGTGTAACATAGGCTCAGTCATGGTATTTACTATGCAGTTGCTTTGATCTAGCTCACCACAGTACTCAGGGGTCATTCTGATTTTGGCAGTCCTGCCCGCCACTCCGGCGGTGGCGCTGCGGACCGCCGACAGAGTGGCGAGGCAGACCGCCACATTCCACCAGGGAAAGGCTGGTGGAATGGGTGACTCGGGGCCCTCTGGGAGCGACTGCACAGCCCAAGCACTTGGCATGGGCTGTGCAGGGGCCCCCATGCACAGCTCCGTCACGCATTTTACTGCCCGAATTGCAGGCAGTGAAATGCGCAACGGGTGCTGCTGCACCGGCCGCACCGCCACATTGACGCCACAGAGCCAGTGGGTGGAAACTCTGGCAGTCAAGTGGCGGGATAGTGGTGTGGCAGCAGTCAGCGGTGGTTCGGGAGCATAGAGGAAAGAGAGCCCACAGCTGCAGGATCAACCTGTTATCTTCATTTTGCCTAAAATTCCAAATCATTAGGCTGTGTTATATACATTAAAAAATTGCAAGCATACTTTGTATTAATGAATTTGTGTGCTCTGCCTTATGACACAAAGGGTCTGATGAGCCAGTTAGCTTATCACAGAATATAACAGATACGGCCATAATTAAGGGGCCTGGGATAATGTCCCAGCAAAGTAATGAACTTTTATCCTTAATTAGTTAGAACATTGCTGGGCTACGTTCTAAAGTTGAAAATTTAGAATGGTTGGAGTTTGTATCCACATTTGATATTATTGTCTTCAAGAAACTTGGCATACGGCACCCTTTTATTTAGATGGCTACTGTTCTGAGTCCCAGCCAGCTCTTCCATCTACAGCGGCTAGAGCAAGTGGCGGGCTCCTGGTACTTGTGTCATTATTACTTCCAAAAATCGAGGATTCTTTGATCTGGTCCTCTGCTTTTTTCTTGGTGATTTTATTATTAATGACCGGGCAGAAAGACATCTTACTCTTACATTTTTATAATAATATTTTGAGTACCGCCCTGCCAGGAAGCCTCGAAGAGCTTACAGATTTGTTAGACTCTGCTGGAAAACTCCAGGACAGGGAATTTGATATGATTTGGGTTGGAGATTTTAAAGTTCAATTGTGCAATCATGAATTACCTTATCTGTGTGGTGTCTCCACAGAAGGCAGAGAGTCACTCACTCATTTTATCCACTCTAATTCAGGTAATGCCTTGAATACCCTTATTTATGAATTTGATCTCGCTTTTGCAAGGGATATGACAAACAGTCGGACAAGGGAAATACCCACCTATACAGGGAGCACGAATGGCAGCATTATTGATTTTATCCTTATCTGTCCTTCACTTTCACGTTCAATGGTGGATTTTAAAATTAAAATTCACTTTGCCAGTGACCATAATCCCTTGAGCATAAAATTAGCTCTTAAAAATAGGGACATTTTACCTAGGATAGCACATAAAGGTAAAGAGGTATCTAAAAGAAATTCTGGCCCCCGTATGAGATGGGAGAGAGTAAATCCAAACACTTTTCATGAGGTCCTCATAATTCAAAATAAGGTCCACATTAATACTTGTTTGTCCCTGCAATCCACTTGCGACCATCTTATAACTGCTTTTGAGTCTTTAAGCTGTGCTATTTCTGAGGCACTGAAGTATGCCCAACATCCCAAAGGCGTAAAACCTCAATGGTGGTTTAATTCGGCCTGTACGGCTGCCCATAGAGATCTAAAGTCAGCTATTAAAACTATTCCATTCAGCCGTGATTTAGTTGGGCTAGGGGCCGATACAAGTCAGTTCTTGAGGAAAGAAAGAATGAAATACGCACTAGCGCTTGGAAAGATCTCATGGCAGCCACAGAACTGCGGGACCCTTCTCAATTTTGGAAGGTGGTAAATCATCCATATTTCTCAGGGCAGGTAAATAGGGAGGCCGACTGTCTGATACCAGAAGGGGTCTGGGTAGAACATTTTTCAACTGTATTTCAGTCTGTAAACAATCCTAATTATGGTGAGGTGGCATGTGCCCTCCCACGTCTGGCCACTCCCATTCCAATTAATAGAGTGGTGTTTTACTTGAGGCATATGAGATCAGTGCAGCAATTAATAAAATGAAAATAAGGAAAGCCCCCTGCCCCGATGGGGTTCCAGTGGACTTATTTAAATCTTTACCTGATTACAAATGTTTTGTATAGTGCAATTCAAAGTGCTATTCCTTCCTCATGGTTAACGTCAATACTTGTCCAGATATTTAAAAAGGGTAATAGGCTTGACCCCTTTTGCTATAGACCCATCTCTCTCATTGACCCCACGGCAAAGATTCTGGGGAGCGTCATTTTGACCCGGCTTGAGGAGTGGGTTGCAAGGACAAACATTCTATTGCCAATTCAATATGGGTTTAGGCCTGGAATAGGCACAGTGGATCAGGCCCTAAATGTACAACTTATTCTTAGCAAATATGTTATTGCAAAAAGGGAATCTATCCAGTTAGCCTTTATAGATCTGTCCAGTGCATTTGATATGGTGAATAGAGCAAAATTGTGGGAAATAATGGACACAATGGGGATCGAGCAAGATCTGTTGGATTTGATTAAATGCTTATACTTTGACCTTACCATTATAATTCAGTTTGGACAACATGGCGAAAGATCCCATCCCCTTGCATCCAATCGGGGTGTTAGACAGGGCTGCACTTTAGCACCTTTTTTATTTATGTTGTACATAAATGGCTTATATAGTTACTTAGCCCAAAATAGTAAGGATTTCCCAAAGATGAGTTTTAGACAATTGCCGATTTTATTATATGCCGACAACGCCGTTTTAATTGCTCGCACGGCCAATGGCCTACAGACTCTTTAGCATCTTTTTCTAACGCATACACAAGAGCTTGATTTGAAAATTAATTTTAGAAAGTCACATGTTATGGTTTGCGGCCCTAAAAACACACGTACTAAATGTTTTATAATGGGGGGAAACGCTTTCACAAAGGTAAAAGATTTTTGCTATCTAGGTCTGTACTTAAGTACCACTCTGTCATGGAAATTTCATTTGAATTTTAAGCTCCAACAACTGGAAAGAAATGTTGAAGAAATCTTCCGATTTGCCCGTAGATTAGGGCATAGACCGGTTCATCAGATCATCACGCTCTATAAATCCAAATGTGTTTCGGCGGCGACTTATGGGAGTGGCTTCTGGGGATATACCAGTTCAAGTGTATTACAACTGGCAGAGAATACATTTCTCCATCGGCTACTCATGGTGCCCAAGAACGTAGCAAATATTATATGCCATGAGGAGTTGGGAATCCGTTACATTACAGACTTGATAGATATTGCCCCACTTCTGTTATGGATAAATGTATGGTTAAATCCGGCGGCTATTCTAACACATGAATGTATAAAAGACAGTATTTCGTTAGTAAACTCTAACAAAATTCCATGGTTAAATTCTGTTCACAATGGCTTTCGAAACTTGGATTTGGAGTTTATGTATTTTAAACCAGAGCTCTTGCCTGTCAATGCGAAAGAAATTGTTAAACTTCGATACAAAGAGCACGTTATGAACCTTAGATATCAAGTGGCAGAGAAATTGAGTTCTTTTAATTCATATGTACAAATTTCATCTTCAGATTCATTAGAACCTTATTTTGTTTGGTTCCCGATCCCTTCTTTATATTCTTTACTTGCACTTTTTAGATTTAACTTGATCCATTTTAGAGTGGCGTTTCGGACAAAATGTGTGTGGGAAAAAATATTACCGCCATGCCCTTGTGATAATTTTTCAAAACAAAGTACACTCTACTCAGCTCCTAGGGGAACTTTTTTATTACCTATTTTGCGTAATTTGCACACCCTTTCTTAAAAAGAAGAATTGATTGGCATTCAAAGCCTTTCATCCAAACAAATGTGCAGCTCTATTTTAAGTTTTATTAAATCCGCTATCACCATTAGGAACCGATATGAATCAGTAACGTGACTATTTATTAAGGGAATTTAGATATTGTTTTACTGTCGTATATGATTTTATAAGTATTTATTATTTATATTGATTAGTAGGCTTAAGTGGTAAACTTAGATTTTATAGACTTGCAGATCAAAGAGACTGCCTTTGAACTATGTAATAAGTACTGTATTTTATGATGATTTATATGTATGTATGTGTACTTTCATGGCAATATGCCGAATAAAGTTATTTTGACTGACTGACTGACACAAAAGCTCAAGGACATACTGGACATTTGGATTTGGTAGAAGAGACTTCCATCAGAGGTACAGTTGCACTACAACGATTATTGTAAAGCGCCATGAACTTCACATGCTTTTCACTAAATTGTCATAAAAATCAATAGGTCCGATTCACTAAAGTAAACATAGGTGTATCCTAGGTGTAACCCACCACTAGTTTATATTCGCCATTTCCTGGTGGGGATTTACACCTACAAGTCTTCATTTCCTCATATTAAGGGAGAACATCCTACAACAGCATTTACGACTGCAAAGCTACTACTAATAACTTTGGACCTGTAAGTGGAGAGGTATAATGTAAATGTAATTCATAAAAATAAAAAAAAATCACCTAGAGCTTGCAAAAAATGTTATAGCAAATTATGTTATGAAATTAAATGTATAAAATTAAATTCTTTTAAATATATCAATCTAATTTACAAATATTGTTTTAAACAATCAGTTTAAAATATTACTCCATCTCGCAAATCTTTTTAGCTTTTAATGTTAGTAAATAACATTAAAGTTTATGTTTAATACATTTAATTCTTTTTTAATAGAACTGTAAATTATCATTAATTTGGATAGAATAATTAAGGATATATCATGGTCTATATTATAATATATTCAGATATGTTTCTTTTGAAGCACATTTTTTCTAAGTGCAACCAATTTTCTGATGGGGACAAACTATCTTACTCTATAAATATGTGGGTTTGGCATTTTCCTACATTTGATTGCTTCCTCCTTACTTAGAAGCCCTTATGTGTATCATAAATGTGGAAAAATGTTTCTAAATTAATATGAATGTTTTGCGTGTATCAGCTTTAAATAGGCATCAGATGCTACAGGGTTAGTCATATGTAGTTTTACATGCACTTAAGACACGATTTATATCAGTAAAACGTTGATGTGTGTTTTTTTATTATTGGAAGTGTTATGGTAATGACAATTTACCTTCTGTTCTGATTCCACTGTGCAAAGAGAGTGAGGTGTCAGCACATCATCAGGGATGACATGGTGCATACTTCTGAAGTTTAAGGGAGGGCTAGCATGGATGTCTGTCCAGGATCAAACTCATAGTCAAAGTCACAGGGTCAATTTTACTGACTTTGGTCTGCTTCTTGTGGTGGTGGATGAGAAAATTAGATCTGCTCCTGGAGCTCTCTCTTGCAGCTCTAGGAAATAGCCTGGCCCCAGTCTTAAGAAACTGAGCCAAGCTCGTTTTTGCCCCAGGCATTTATCCCATTCTACCATCCCATCAGCTCTTGTTTTTCTCATTAGAATGTAGGTTTTATGGACTTTTATGCTGGACAGAGAGCAGTGGTGGCTGTGCCCCCTATTTGGGGCAGAAAGTGGGTAGAATGGTCCACATCCTGGAGGATATCACCTGTTCCATTGCTGCCAAATACAGGAGGCATCTAAGTGTTGTTCCCTTTTTGGAAGCCAGCACAACACCCTCCGTCCTTACCCAGATATCCTACCAGCCCCAATTTTGCCCTTGTTTACCCTACGCCACCACCCATTATTTTGGCCACCCCTCTTTACAAGATCTGGGCAATCATTTCCAGCAGGCAAGACCCAATGAGGTGAACGACTGGGATGGACAGTGGTAAGGCAAGAACAGTAAATTAACATTACAGGACATTCATAGTTTTTTAGTATAATACAGATCTCCCACCAAGTTTTTCCTTCCTCTGTCCACACACTCCCTACCCCAAGTCAGCATTGTATTATCTTTCTTGAACACGTTGTTTCCTCATAAAGTAATTTTCAGAAAAAGAAAATGGGTTGCTATCGTTTTCTCTTCAATTTTAAGTTTACTCATATGGTAATTGGTTACTGTGGCTTTTTGAGCATTAGAATAATGATCTTATGAAAACAGAAAGTATATCCTTTTGTTGTTCACATAAGCTTTATTCGGCCAGCAGACCATCAAAGCAATACAATACAATATAAATGGACATCATAGATAATATCATAATCAAATTTAAAAGGGGGTAAAATCCATGTTTGCCCGACTGAAAACAATTAAGATCATTGTAAATAAAAGTTACGTGTACGCCATGCAGCTACTAAAAACTTGCTTACTGCATAAATTATCACATTTAAATTGTGGCTTTTTAAAATCCTCAAAGCTAAAACATGTTTCCTTAACTTAAATTCCCGACAAATTTTGCGAATCCATTTAAACCTTGGGGTTGAGTAAGCAGGACAAAAAAACATAAAATGTTCTACTGTTTCAGAGGAAATGCCACACGCAGGACAAATATCAGAATTGGATCCCCATCTGCTCATCAAGGCCTTCAAAGGTAATGTTCCAAATCGAAATCTAGCATACAAACTTTTACCTAATAGGTCAGGCATTATATCTAAATATAGTTCGAACTCTGGGCACCATTTAAAATCAATAAACAAATTAGTTAAACGACCATTAGATTTTTGGGAAATGTAGTTATTACATATATGTGACCAGTAAGCTCCCTTCAATACTTTTACATGGGACTTCACAAATTGGTGGGGATTCTCCCAAAAGTCTCTCAATCCCAACGTACAGAACCAGCTGAATACGTGTTTGATCCATGGGATGGAAATGGAGTTAGGACATTTTAACAATTCTAATAGAGAAGACTTATATACGGGCAATTCGGGTACTATCCATAGCCTCACCCAATACAACAGAGGCCGTAAGATAATTAGGTCAGCCATTCGTTTAAACCCTAGATCGAGAAATAGGGGAGTTAATGGGGTGCTAATAGGGCAAGCGCATAAAGCCTGTGCAAAGCTATTCTAAATTTTGGTTATCCTGCTGCTATCTGACATGCCCCAAATCTCTGCACCGTAGGCAGCAGCACCCTGTGCCTTAGCCACATAAATCTTAACTGCTGGAGACACATCTTTAGCAATCGTATTCCTATAAAGGCGCAATATGGATGCTGCCCGATGTTGCAAAAGCCCAGCACTCTTGCCGACCTGTTCCTCCCAAAGGAGTGAATCTGTAAGTCTCACACCCAGATAGTCAATGGAGCTAACCTGGTCCAAAATAACTCCATCTAACCTAATAGTACATTTCTTCCGGAGGCCAGAGCGAAGCACCATCAATTTCGTTTTCTTCAAGTTCAGCTCTAGAACAAAATTCCAGTAAAATGAATTAAATCTGTCCACGAGAATTTGTAAACCCATAGGGGTTTTCGAAATCAGTAGGGAATCATCCGCAAAAAGGAGAATAGGGATTTTCTGATTGACTAGAGTGGGAGCATCATTCTGGCATGCCATTAGTTCTTGGACCACCTCATTAATGAATAGAGAGAACAGAAGTGGAGCAAGCACACAGCCCTGACGGACACCTCCTTTAATGGGAAATTTGTTAGTCAATTCACCTTGATTGCCCCATCTTACTTGCGCGTATGTGCCTTCATGCATGCGTTTCAATAGATGAATAATATCGGGTGGTGTCCCTATTTTGTATAACACTCCCCAAAGCTTATCTCTTGGGACCAAATCAAAAGCAGAATGCAGATCAACAAAAGCAACATATAAAGTTTGCTTTGCCAGAACTACATATTTCCAGTGTAGCACGGCCAACCTAAAGGCCTGGTCAACCGTACTAATTCTAGGCCGAAACCCTGCCTGAAGCGGTGAAAGAATCTGCTGCTCCGTAACCCAGCTCGATAATCTAACTAGCAGCTGTTTGGCAAAGATTTTTTGTAAATTGTCAATTAAACTGACCGGTCTATAGTTGGTTGGGAGGTTTGTATTACCCTTTTTATAGATGGGGATAATTTCTGCTCCCTTCCACGTCTCAGGAATCTGTCCTCCTTTTGTGATTTTATTTGACAGTAGGTTGATATACCAGGTCCATATGGATAGCTCTGATTTATAAAGATCGCCTGGAATTTTATCGGGACCTGGGGCTTTACCTGACTTCAAGGAGTTGATAGCGTCTGCAGTTTCTTCTAAGGAGAAACAAATATGACTCTCAGGGTCATCTAAACTCCCATCAGGTGAAGAAATGGCAAGGTTAGCATTTGATAAAATAAGGGGGGTCTAATCCCACTTTATCACAATCAGAAACCCCAGTGGAGATAGTTCCTTTATAAAGAAGAGTAAAGTGCTCCACCCAGCTTCCGGGTAGGATATGGTTCCTTAGATTAGACCTACCCCCTCTCTCATGCTTAGTCAGCAATTCCCAGAAAAGCGTATTATTATTTGCTTTTGTAGCATCTAACAACTCCTGCCAAATAGAATCTTCCCAGGATTTCTTTGATTGTAAAATTGTCTTTTTATACATACATCTTGCTTGTTTAATCACCCCTGGGGTCCCGGCCTTAATAGCCTTTTTTAGGCCGGATTTAGCCCTCATACACGAATCATTAAACCATCTACTGTTAGTCAAAACCCCGCGTCGCCGGCTTGCTGTGGCTGCCTTTTTGTAAAAAATACTTTGAAATTTGACCATCATATCTTCGTGAATGTCAAGAAGTGGGATGGCCTCAGAATCAAGGTCTTCATAAGCTGACAAATTATCTAAAAACACTTGGTAAATCTCACGTAGCAAATAGGGGTTTGACATAACTTTGGGCCACCTCACCTTTGTATAAGCATTGTTCAAAATAGGGGGAGGGACCATTGTTGGTTGCGTGTTCGAGGTTCTACCAAAGATATTCCCTGAAAGGGTAAGCAACAGGGGGAAATGATCGTTCTCGCACCTTGAATCTACCCTCATATCTAGCAACAACGGCCAAAGACGCACATCCACCAAAAAATAGTCCATAACACTGGTCAAGGAACCTCGTTGAAATGTAGGTGCAAGGTTTAGATCAGAAGGAGTTCGACCATTACAAGCCCTTAGGCCAAACTTTAAACATAATGTAGCAAGCTGTGCTGCAACACGAGAGCGTGGACAATGGCTATCACCATCCAATTGTGCAATCCCCCATAATTCGTCCTCTTCCACAGTTAAATCACTAAGAAACGCAGAGGGTTCGAAAGTACAATTTACATCCCCAGCAATAATTAAATAGGAATTAGTTTGTATAGTGTCTAAAAAGTCAGAAAGTAAAGTTAAAATATGTGATTCTGAACCACGTGAAACAGATCGGGCGTAAACATTAATAAGAGTTATGTTAAAATTCTGTTGAAAAGAAATCTGTAAACCCATCAAGTCGGGCCAATCAAATTTTAAATCCTTATAATCACATTGGAGTTTTAAATTTAAGAAAATTAAAAGTCCCCCTTTTGCGCAACCGGTTGCTTTCTCTGATGGCTGTGCAGGGATATTAAAAGAAAGAAACCCATCCATATTAATTTGACCATCAACCCAGGTTTCTTGGAAAAGACACACATCTTGAGACTTTATGTAGGCAACCCAATCCATATCATCCAGTTTCCTAGCAAGGCCAGCTAGATTCCAAGTCATGATGGATAAACCATTAGTGTCCATTACAATCTCATAGGTTGAGGGTGGAGCATCCTTATAGTTCGGCTCATTAACGATGGTCTTATCAAAATTATCTATTGTAGATACCTCAAAATTATCCTTATTAAGAGCTTTCTGGGCGGAAGACAGTCATACAGGACCATGATGCATGAATTCGCCTTCCTCCCTGGAGCCTCTCCTATTAACATGGGCAGTGGAACCAGACACAGGAACCTGTTTTGAGTCAGTTAGGTTAGAAACTAACATAATGCCTCCTCCTTTTAGCCCCTTGTACTGTCCCTTACTTGCAACAGAGTCAATAAGTTGGTCTGCCAAAAATGTGTCCAAAAACACAATCGTAATTACATCAAAATTTGACCCAGAGGGGCTCCATCTTTCAGTTTTTAGGATGTCTGAAGGTATAACTGAGAGGCATTCCTGACGATGGCGTAGCCAGTGAATAACTTTATTAAGCCTAGACTCTTGATCCTCAACAGAACTGGATGACAACTTTGGAACATTAGTTAAAAAAAGAGTATTGGCTCTATGCCTAGGACCAATACTACTTGAAGACACATCTAAAGCACTATTAATTCTGCGAGAAGAAATAATGCAAGCTGGATCCTTGGTCGGAGGGTTGACAGGCATCTTTTTAGTAATGAGAGAAGGGCTGCCCCTATTATTTGGAATATTGATAGTGGTATTTTGCCTCGTAGAAGAGTGACAATTCGATGGGGCAAGGAAACTACCAGCAGTGTCAACACCGTCCATTACCATAGCTCCACCGAGGTGAATACTGTTGCTCCCAGTGTATTTGCTTTTAGAATGGATAATATGAGGAAATAAATTATCCTCTGTAGCCCTCCTATTAGAGCCAGTTCTCTGGGCATGGTAGGTTGGGGCCCTCACATACATTAACATTAGATGTAGCTAATTCGGCTGCCAAAATTCAACCTGCCCCTACTGCCTCTGGCTTTTGGCATTTACATCTCAATTGTTGAGCCATATTCCCCTGGAGAAATTTAGTTAGCTGCAGTACTAACTTCCTGACTTCATCTACTCTATGAAGAATTAAAGGTAAGTTAACTACACTAGCAGACGGTTCGGAGCACGTAACAAAAATAGGAGGGGAAATGGCAACTTCAGTAGCTGTATCAGCCGTGTAGGGGTCGTGGGACTCAATCATATCACTTCCCTCAGTCAAAAGCTCAAAGCGATTTTTACATGGTATGTTAGGGGCCAACCTTATCTCAGGGCTCAATGGTAGGGGTATACATTCTATTTCCTCGACATGCAAAGTCCCATGGGTATATAAAGGATTAGAGGTACTACTACAAGCCACAATACCCTGTTGAGTTAAGGGAATGGTGGCATTAACAATGGGTAACTTCCCTACACTATCAATTAATCCCCCAGATTCAACTGATCGAACTTTCCTCTTCTTATTAAAAAACTCCTGGATCTTTTTAGGTTGGAGCGAAGGCTTCTTCGGGGGCAAGATGCCGTGAGTACCTAATTCGCTATTAAGTATAGCCTCCACCTCCTCGAATAGTAAATCTATCTCATCAAGTGATTTCGGTTCACCTTGAGCAGTCTTATTAGTTAATTTCCTAGGTCACTTTTTCTGTTTTTTAATATCTTCCAATGGTGCCGGTGGGCCAACAGCTTTCCTTTTCCCCATAGTTCTAAAATAACAATAATGGCAGCAAAGAAGTAAAACCTTACTTGATGGCTTCCTTTAAAGGGACTAGTCCCGTCCCGGCCTCGATCGGACGATGACGGGCGAAGCTGGGCCCGTCTTGGCCCGACCCGCGCGCGTCCTGCGTTCCACGGGAAACGCGCCTCTCTTGTACTTGAAGAGAAGCTGGTGGGCGTGTCCTGTCCCTAGGCAACGGGACTCTCTGCTGGCAGGCGAGACAAAGGAGAGAGTGCGTTCCACGGGAAACGCGGCTCTCTTGTAGTTGAAGAGAAGCTGGTGGGCGTGTCCTGTCCCTAGGCAACGGGACGCTCTGCTGGCAGGCGAGACGAAGGAGAGAGCCGTATATCCTTTTATTTTTACATTATTGAAGGTGAGGTGGACGTTAATTCTGTCTGACATGTTGCTACATGTCAATATCACAACTACTTCAGCAGTCCAGCACAGCACACACACATTAGGTTGTCTATCAAAATGTAAACATTAAACATGAACCTGTGTTCTTTAACATGAGTTGAATTAAAATGTGAAAACACCACACATGTCGAGGAGGTCAGATTATGCATTTAGAAACAGCACAACAGAGCAGTTGCATGTAATGTATCACTAGAATGCAAAATATGATGTAGATCACATTCTTATGTTGATTAACAATCCAAAATGTTGCATTTAAAATGTGATTCTGATACAGGCCGAATGACTGTTTTAAAAACAAAGGATTACTTATTCCTCAGTGATTTGCACCGTTAAATACATTAAAACATTAAAAATAATAATCCCCCAAATGTTTTGCCTCCACCCCGCCTCTTTTTGCTGATCTTGATTTTGTTGGTCTTTTGACTGTGCACTTTACCACAGCCAACCAGTGCTAAAATGCTTATGCTCTTTCCCCTAAAATTATATAACTGGTTTATGCCCAATTGGCACGTATAATTTAAGTTTAAGTCTCTAGTAAAGTGGTACCACATGTACCCAGGCCCATAAATTGAATGGTACTTGTGGGCCTGCAGCCCTGATTTTGCCACCCAATTAAGTAGCCCTTTAAACATGCCTCCGGCTTGCGATTGCATTCTGTGTGTGTAATTTTGAACTGCCATTTCGACCTTGCAAAATAAACATTTTGCCAGGACCAAACCTTCTTTTTTAATAAACAAAAGTCACTTCTAGGGAAGGTCCTGAACACCCCAGAGAACAGGTGTAGGAAGCTGGACTGGATTATAGTGGGTACCAATGGTACTTACACCTTGTGCCAAGTCCAGTTATCACTTATTATTGGAGTAGTAGTGTTATAGCAGCCTAGGCTGATAGAGGTAGCTGTAGCAGAGCATCTTAGGCTGAAATAGGAGACATGCAAAGCTACTACCATACCACTTATATCATATAGGTACTATATCATAAGAAAGATAATACTCAGAGTTACTAAAAATAAAGGTACTTTATTTTAGTGACAATGTGCCAAAAATATCTCAGAGGATATACTCCCTTAGGAGGTAAGTAAAAGAAACAAAATATACTCAGAAAACCAAATCAGGTAAGTAAAACAGTCAAAAAGTAGTGCAAACTGTAGAATACAATAGGATGCAATAGGCCTAGGGGCAACACAAACCATATACTAAAAAAGTGGAATGTGAACCACGAATGGACCCCTAGGCTAGTGTAGTGTGTAGAGGGTCACTGGCAGTGTAAGAAAACACTAAGGGTGTCCAAGATACCCCACCCCAAGACCCTGGAAAGTAGGAGTAAAGTAGTACTATTTCCCCAGAAACACACTAAAGTCGTGATAGAGGATTTTGCAAGGACCACAACAGACTGCAAAGCACTGAAGACAGATTCCTGGACCTGAGGACCTGCAAAGGAAGGGGACCAAGTCCAAGAGTGGAGTCGTGAAGGTGTCCGGCGGGACAGAAGCCCACTAAACCCTGGATAAAGGTGTAAAATGGCTGCCTCCGGATAGAAGAAGATGAAGATTCTGCAACAATAAAATGTGCTAGGAACTTCTCCTTTATGCAGAAGATGTCCCACAGTGTGCTGGAGGATGCAGAGTTGTTTTCTTGGCAAAATACCACAAACAAGCCTTGCTAGCTGCAAGAATTGCAGTTGAAGAAAAAGGGTGCTGCCCGGGCCCAGGAAGGACCAGGATGTTGCCACTTGGGAGAGGAGACAGAGGGGGCCTTCAGCAATGTAGAGCGCACATGTACAAGAAGGTAGCACCCACAGAAGTCCTTGAACACGGGTTCAAGAAGTCTGAACACGCGGGCATCTCAACACTGCGGAATGCTGTGGAACTAGGCTTGCCTGTGCATGCAGGATTTTGTGGAAATCTGCACAGAAGCCCTTGTAGCAGCAGTTTGCACGGTGCACAGGATTACTGTCTGGAGAGAGGAGGCAAGGTCTTACCTCCTCCAAATTTGGAAAATTGGACCACTGGAGAGTCTGGGTCACTTGGGTCCACCACCTGTGTTCCAGGGGCCACACTCGTCAGGATAAGAAGGGTCCCAGAGTACCAGTGACACTGACGTTTTGTGCCTGCTGGAGCAAGGGGAAGGTTCCGTCGAACCACAGGAGATTTCTTCATGGCCTCAAGTGCAGGATGAAAGCAGGCCGCCCCCAAAGTATGCACCACCAGGAAACAGTCGAGAAAGCCGGCAGGATTAGGTGCTACAATGTCACTGGTAGTCTTCTTGCTTCTTTGTTGCAGTTTTGCAGGCATCCTGGAGCAGTCAGCTGTTGATCTTTGGCAGAAGTTGAAGAGAGAGATGCAGAGGAACTCTGGTGACTTTTTGCAAGTTGTTATCTAAGGAAAGGCCCACTAGAGAGACCCTAAATAGCCCTCAAAGGAGGATTGGCCACCTAGTCAGGTAAGCACCTATCAGGAGGGTCTCAGACGTAACCTGCTGGCACTGGCCAACCAGAGGCCCCCAGAGTGCCCTCATACCTCTGGATGGCAGAGGTCTGAGACACACTGAAGGAGCTCTGGGTACCAGCCCTGGGGTGGTGATGGACAGGGGTGTGGTCACTCCCCTTTCCTTTGTCCAGTTTCGTGCCAGAGCAGGGACTGGGGGTTCCCTAAACCGTTGTAGACTGGCTTATGCAGGGAGGGCACCATCTGTGCCCTTCAAAGCATTTCCAGAGGCTGGGAGAGGATACACCTCCCCAGCATTTAACAGCTATTTCCAAAGGGAGAGGGTGTAACACCCTGTCTCAGAGGACATTCTTTGTTCTTCCTTCCTGGGACTGGGCTGCCCAGACCCCAGGAGGGCAGAACCCTGTCTGTGGGGTGGCAGCAGCGGTAGCTGCAGAGAAAATCCCAGAGAGCTGGTTTTGCAGTACCCGGGGTCCATAGTGGAGCTCCATGGATGCATGGAATGGTGTCCCCAATACCAGATTTGGCATTGGGGGACAATTCCATGAACTTAAACATGTTACATGGTCATGTTCGGAGTTACCATTGTGAAGCTACACATAGGTATTGACCTATATGTATTGAATATGGGTAATGGTGTCCCCGCACTCACAAAGTCCGGGTAATTGGCCCTGAACTATGCAGGGCACCTTTGCTAGTGCAAGGATGCCCTCACACTTAGTAACTTTGCACCTAACCTTCAGCAAGTGAAGATTAGCCATATAGGTGACTTATAAGTTACTTAAGTGCAGTGAAAATGGCTGTGAAATAACATGTGCGTTATTTCACTCAGGCCGCAGTGGCAGTCCTCTGTAAAGGTTTGTCTGAGCTCCATATGGGTGGCAAAAGAAATGCTGCAGCCCATAGGGATCTCCTGGAACCCCAATACCCTGGGTACCTAGGTTCCATATACTAGGGAATTATAAGGGTGTTCCAGTGTGTCAATTAAAATTGGTAAAAGTGGTCACTAGCCTATAGTGACAAATTTAAAAGCAGAGAGAGCATAAGCACTGAGGTTCCGATTAGCAGAGCCTCAGTGACACAGTTAGTCACTACACAGGTATACACATTCAGGCCACAAACTATGAGCACTGGGGTCCTGGCTAGCTGGATCCCCGTGAGACAGGCAAAAACAAACTGACATACATGTACAAATGGGGGTAACATGCCAGGAAAGATGGTACTTTCCTACAACAGTGTGCAGTGTATTTAAAGAATTTGACATGTACTGATATGTTTTACATGTCCAGGTAGTGAAAAACTACTGCAAAGCCTACCTCTCCCATAGAATAACATTGGATTTCCTTATTGCATTTAATAAGGGATAACTTTCAACTGGGAACAGGTAATCAGGTAAGTTTTGGTTTTTAAATACCTGTAATTAAAAGCCCTCACTAATGTTAAAGTTGTATTTTAAGTTACTATTCTCAAAAGACTACTTTTAGAAAGTTTGCATTTTCTTGTCCTAACCAGTTGGATCCTGTATCCAGTGCCCAAGTTGCATGACTAGGGGTAGTAGGCAGTTGGTCTTTGAGCATTGCTCCCAAACAGTGAGACAAAGGGAGCCTATGTGTGGGCAGGATGGGGCACTCTGAATTAAGGAGAAGGAGGAGCTGTCACCTACTGCACTTGAACATCACAAAGGCTCTGCCTGAAAACACTCACAAAGGGGTTATCACCATTCTTTTGTGTCCACAGACATGCTGGGGCCAGACCAGGGAGGTGGTGGATGACTGACACATCAGGGGGCTAGAAACTTCCAGAATACTCTCCTACTTCAAAAAGGGGGCCAGGAATAAATCTTGGACCCTCAAATCTAACCTTCTGTACACATCTGGACCTGTGGAGACTCAGAAGGAAGACTGCTGTGCTGTTTTGTTGCAAGAAGGGCTGCCACTCTGCTGCCCTGCTGTGCTGCCCTGATGCCCTGCTGGCCTTCTACATGAGTGAGAAGGACTGGGCATGCAGCTTGAATCCAGGACTACCATACTGAATCCAATGACTAGCTGGCTGCCCTCCTGATCAGAGCCTCAGGGTCAGAACAGGCTCCAACAACCTTAAACAAAGCACCTGGACTCTGGCAGTTGTCAGTTCTGCCTCCCGAAGTGGTGCCACATGCTTATGGACCCTTAGAAGTGGAACTCAAAGTTTCTGCCAGCTCAGCTGCGATTCCTGCAGAACTGATGCAGCATGAAGCATTACCTCCCAAAACTCTGCATTAGAGCCAAAGCAATGTGCATCACCTCAAGGAACTCAGTATCAGAATTACTGCATGAAACATCCCTGAAGCAGCACTTCACATTGCAGTCTGATGCCTCCTCAGAAATGCCACTTTGCTGCACATCCTCGATGCAAGTCTTCACATCGCCAGCCCCTCCCTGATGGTATCCTCAACGACTACTCAGAGCTCTGCATCATAAACACCTCAACTTATTTGATGTAGGATCTCACATCCCTAGCCCTTTACCAAAAGCATACTCGCTGATGACACAGAACCTCATATCACAGACCTGAAGCTTCCTGGAATCAATGCTCGATTCAAGTAAGGGGATTGCTTTGCTATCACTTTCATTTTAGTCTATTTTTAACTTGGGCATTTGGGGCAATTACTGTGGGCTTTTTATATATTGACTAGTGGATTGTTTTAAAGTATTTGTAATTATCTTTATTACCCTTTGAATCTTTGACATAAACGGGTTTTTTTCACTTGTCACCCTGCCAGAGTCTCTATGTTGCGTGGTCTGCCGCTGCCTCCAAGGTCTGGGAATGTTAGAGCCCACCTTCTTTTGGCTTTGAGCGGGCAGACCTCTTTGCAGTATCCGGGTCAGTGGACTAGTTGCCGGCTGACACCTTAGCTTCCAGGGGTGGAGGAGGGGGGGATATTGGCTATTTATGGGGCCGCTGAAGCGGACGCGAGGAACCGAATCGAGTAAGGGGATTGCTTTGCTATCACTTTCATTTTAGTCTAATTTTAACTTGGGCATTTGGGGCAATTACTGTGGGCTTTTTATATACTGACTAGTGGATTGTTTTAAAGTATTTTTAATTATCTTTATTAACCTTTGAATCTTTGACATAAACGGGGGGTTTTCACTTGTCACCCCGGCAGAGTCTCTCCGTTGCGTGGCCTGCCGCTGCCTCTGAGGTCTGGGCCTGTTAGACCCCACCTCCTTTTGGCTTTGAGCGGGCAGACATCTTGGCAGTATCCTGGTCAGCGGACTAGTTGCCGGCTGACGCCTTAGCTTCTGGGGGGGATATTGGCTATTTATGGGGCCTCTGAAGCGGACGCGAGGAACTGAATCGAGTAAGGGGATTGCTTTGCTATCACTTTCATTTTAGTCTAATTTTAACTTAGGCATTTGGGGCAATTACTGTGGGCTTTTTATATATTGACTTGTGGATTGTGTTAAAGTCTTTTTAATGATCTTTATTAACCTTTGACATAAACAGGGGTTTTTCACTTGTCACCCCGGCAGAGTCTCTCTGTTGCGTGGTCTGCCGCTGCCTCTGAGGTCTGGGCCTGTTGGAGCCCACCTCCTTTTGGCTTTGAGCGGGCAGACATCTTGGCAGTATCCGGGTCAGTGGACTAGTTGCCGGCTGACGCCTTAGCTTCCGGGGGGGGGGATATTGGCTATTTATGAGGCCGCTGAAGTGGAGCGCGCAACGGGCGCGCCAAAGGCAAGCCCGTCTGCACCCATCCACGTCCGGAAGGGGCTGAGGGCTCTCATTAAACATGCCTTTGAAATCGATGATATGATTGATTCAGCTGACCTTGATTGCCTTTTTATTACGGAAACCTGGGCCAGAGCTGACTCTGACCCAGACTTTTTAATCGCGTCACCCCCAGGCTATTCCTTCGTTAGACATGACAGAGAAGGAAAAAGAGGGGGGGATTGGCATTATTTTTAAAAATCACTTAAGCTGTTCGCTGACTGAACTAATTGGCAGCATTCAGACATGTGAAGGCACTTATTTTAAAATTAAAGTCCATAGCAGCCTGGCCATTGAAGGCCTTCTTCTCTATAGGCCGCCGGGCCTCAAGAACGCCTTATTGGCAGCTTGGCCCTCACTGTTGGAACCGTTGTTATTAGCTGAGAATGCCTTGGTATTGGGGGATTTTAACCTACACTTAGATGATCTATCTGACCCAGCCTTGGTAGACTTTACCAGCTATATGCAGAGCCTGGATTGGAATCTGGGAGATATTTCTCCATCGCACACGGCGGGTCATATGTTGAATGCGATCTTTATTAGATCAGGATTGATCTCTAGGAATGGTAACAGGGAGGTAGATTGGTCAGACCATCTTTTACTATCCATTAAGTTATCTTGGCCGCTCCCTGCTCCTAAACTACCTCCAAGCACAGTCCTAAAAAGGCCATGGTACAAAATTAATGAGTCCAACTTTCCACAGGCACTGAAAGCAGGTTGGGATCAAGCAAAGTCAGTAGGAGGCTCACATCTTGAGATCTTTGACCAGGGTCTGAAAAGGGCCATTGACGCACTTGCACCGCAGTTTGTAGCAATTACTAAAACCTGACATGCTCAGCCGGCACCTTGGTACTCGGAGGAGTTAAAAGATTTACAAAGAACCTATCGCAGGCAGGAGCGGAAATGGCGACTAAACAAAACCCTATTAGAAAGAAGACAACTTAAGGAAGCCCTGGGGAAGTATAAAGTGGCCATTAAGTTAGCTAAAAAGGTGTATTTTTCCAAAGTGATTAGAGGGTCTTTGAACTCCTCTAAAGAACTGTTTAATACAGTGCGTACTTTGACGTCTTCTACGACGAGCTCAGGATCTTCTCCTTTGAAAAATTCCCTGCAATTCTGTCAATCGGTGGTGGACTTTTTTAATAATAAAATTACTAAATTGCTGATGAACTTTAGTCCCCCTTCTCTGGATTTAGAGGGTGATGTGCCCTCTCTTTATGCAGAGTCAGCTAACTCGCTTAACTGCTTTCGACCCTTTGCTGCCAATAGAATCCTTGACTCTCTTATGGCATTGAAATCAGGTTCACCTATGGATTCCTGTCCACCTAGAATTCTTAAGGTAGTCCCTTCACTGGTGGCCGCTGCTTTGGAGCCAGTGTTTGCAGAAATCCTTCGGGAAGGGAATTTACCGGCTGTTTGGAAACAGTCCATAGCTATGCCTCTCAGAATAAAACCCAGAAAAGATGCTGCTCATCTTACAAATCTTCGTCCAATCTCGCTAATGCCAAGTTTGGCCAAAATGTTAGAAAAACATCTTAATCAGGAGCTTGCCGATTTCCTTCATGAGAATGGTAAATTGGAACCATCTCAGCACGGTTTTCGTGGTGCTTATAGCACGGAAACGGCATTAATTTCAACCTCAGATATTATCCGCCGTAGAGGGGATTTGGGAGAAGGTACGATTCTATTCCTGTTGGACATGTCGGCAGCATTCAATACTATTTCTCCTTCTATTTTGCTTAATTGTTTGTCCCAGGCTGGAGTGAGAGGGAAGGCTTGGAAGTTACTCAGCTCCTTTCTTACAGATAGAACTATTGCGGTGGCCTGTGGCGACTATCGTGCTTCCCCTTTTCATCTTCCATGGGGAGTTCCACAGAGGTCCTCCCTTAGTCCTACGCTTTATAATTTGTATATGGCGCCTCTGGCGAAGCTGGTACGCTCCTTCGGTTTTCAGATTGTTTCCTACGCAGATGACACGCAGGTAATTGTGCCCGTTTCACATAATTGGGAGGACACAAAGGAGAAATTCCAATGCGGTATGACAGCAATCAACAACTGGATGGCCAATAATTGGCTTAAACTTAACGGGGACAAGACGGTGATTATGTGTTTCAGGTGCAGAAATTTGTCCTGGAGCAACAGTTGGTGGCCTCCGGTTTGTGGGGGTTGTCCTTCTCCGGTACCCTCTGCTAAAAACTTAGGCATCATTTTCAACGATACCCTCTCCTTTAAACCACAGATTAATCACACAGTCAAGGTCTGCTTTTGGCTTCTAAAAACACTTAAGAAAATCTTTTAGAGAATGATTTAAGGCGGCCGGTTTTGCTGGCGTTAGTCACCTCAAGACTTGACTATTGTAATGAGTTGTTGTTTAATGCGAATAACTCCACGCTTGACAAGCTACACTCTATTCAGAATACAGCAGCACCAAGCCTTATTTTGAATCTTCCTCAGTCTGCATCAGCTAGTGGCTGCCTGAGTTCTCTCCATTGGCTGCGGATTAAAAAGAGAATAGAGCCTTACAGTCGGAAGGATGTAACTATTTGAAGTCTGTTTTACAATTTTATCAACCGACTAGATATCTGAGATCTTCTTTTAAATATATGATCTCGGTCCCCCGCTGTAATAAGGCCAGGTGGGGTGACCGTGCCTTTACGGTGGAAGCGGCAAGGCTTTGGAATACCTTGCCTTTTTCGCTCCGACAAATGGCGACTAATTTTTCCTTCAGGAAATGCCTTAAAACCTGGCTCTTTGCTCAATAGGTATTCCAGTTGGTAGCTTAGGCCTTTCTCTAAATCTTGGTTTGATTAGCGCTTCGATGCTTTTGCCGGAATGCGCTCTACAAATACAACAATACAATACAATGCTGTGTAATGCATCTCAACACCAGGACCTTGTATTGCCTTAACTGCTTGACACGTCATCAACATGGGATCTGCAACCAGGATTTAAGGTACTATTGTTCAGTGGGCCTAACATTATTCCTGGATCAGGCCTGTGCTCTGTCACAGTCTGCCTGAACTTGTGACTTTGTCCCAGTCCAGTGTGACCAGATAACCACAGTTAGGGCCATATGTACCAAGACATTTTCCCATAGACATAGAATGGGTAAAATCCTTTGATACATCTGGCCCTTAGTGCTTTGTGCTTTGTGGTGCTCTCTGGTTCAACTGATTAGATTTTTGTTGTTTGATCTTAAATTGTTACATTTTACTATATTTTTCTAAATTGGTGTAGGATTTTTCTTGTTTTGTGTGTCATTTTATTACTGTGGGAATTGTTGCACATGTACATTACACATTGCCTCTAATTTAAGTGTTAATGCTTCTGGCCAAGCAACTAGATGATTGAAAACAGGTTAGTATGGGGTTTGCTGGTGGCTTCACCCTGACAGGATTTTGGTTGCAGCTTGAGTAGGGTTCCAAACCCCCTCAACAAGTGACCCAATTTCTCACAACCACATTTATGATTTTTTAAACTGTTATAATTCAAGTATAAAAATATGTTTTAAATAGCCCTATTTGTTATGTGTGTCGTGCATTGTGGCATTGGTAGCTTGTGTACATATGTAACAATAGCAGGGCTCCAAAAATATGGGCAGTCATATTTGATCAGGTCCAGCTATTTTTAGGACTTACTCGCCCTTTCTGGTGAGTTGACAAAGAAAAGGTGTTCTGTTCAGTCAGAAAGTGGAGGGGCAATAAAAGATGCCTTTAAACCCTGTTCTTATGTCACATATGCTCTGTGTTCAAAAACAGGTCAAAAATCAGTTTGTCTTACAATTAATTTTCCTTCTGACTGCAGAGTTCCAGGACTTAGTAAGGTGAACTGTGTGACTTGCTGTTTGGAGTGTACAATAAAAGGATAAAGCGTGTCATGGTTTTCCTAACATACAACATTTAAATGATTAGGCCAACTGTACAAACACTTGAAAGTATATTTCAGTAACTGTGAAAGCCCATTTTTTGTATTTCTGAGTGATGAAAAAAATATTTGAATAGGATGAAAACAAATTAAAATACTTTACATGCTGATTTGCAAAGGATATGTTTTCACAGATTGTTAATACACTATGGGGGTTATTACAGCTTTGGAGGAGGTGTTAATCCGTCCCAAAAGTGACGGTAAAGTGACAGATATACCACCAGCCGTATTACGAGTTCCATAGGATATAATGGACTCGTAATACGGCTGGTGGTATATCCGTCACTTTACCGTCACTTTTGGGACGGATTAACACCTCCTCCAAAGTTGTAATAACCCCCTATATAGTTTTATAAGTAAAGCGGCAAGTTAGTGGAAATGTTTTTGGGGATTTCTTGGAAATTTACAGTGTGTAGATGACAATATGCTACTACATCGTGGTATTACATCATAGTTTAGTACTATAGTTATTAAAAGTGAGTCTTTAAACAAACTAAGAAACACTCCAGTCCTAATGGCAATGCAGTTAGTAAACTAAATGCGAGTCACTGATCATGTGTCCACAATATGTGGCTAGATTCCTGTGATATTTGCAGCAAACTTTAGTCTACTTAATCAAACAAAATATTTTTTTGTACTGCACAAATGCTGAGCTCCCATATTTGAAGGTGCAATCATATGTGAGAATGAAGAAAAAGGCGACTCTGTAAACTATTTGCCTTGGATCACACAGTTTGAGACCCATTTATGGGTCAAGTACATTACAGTTAGGTCGACTAGATTATTTAGACCTACATGTCTAGTAACATTTTTATGGTGTTTCAAGGCCTGAATAGTAGAGACACATCAGAAAAAACATTAATTTTGAAGGTTTTAAGTTAAAAACTGTAACATATGTATTTTTGTATGTTTTTTGTGGCTCAGTTGAATAGAGCCCTCCATTCATCTTTGAGAAAACAGTTTGTAAT
Source organism: Pleurodeles waltl (assembly GCF_031143425.1). Lineage (NCBI taxonomy): Eukaryota > Metazoa > Chordata > Amphibia > Caudata > Salamandridae > Pleurodeles > Pleurodeles waltl. Next base: position 833,983,871 of record NC_090444.1, read on the forward strand.
TTTTGGTGTTACACTTTTCTGTTTTGTTGTACATTTAAAATTGCTGTATGTGCCCTTGCTGTATATTGTATGTACAATTGTCTTTGTGGTTGCAGAGTAACTGCCAGTGGGTAACATACTAGTTGAAGATGCATTTCCAGGGTTTGCAGCATTACTGGTATCCTGCTTCTGTAGATTACGATCTGGGGGTATTGACACCATGAATAGCAACCCCAGAATATCGAACACAATGTCAAGGACCAAAAATCAAAAAAAAGATCAACACATATGTAAGTCTAGATTGATTTTCTATGCCTACACACATATGACCTCAATATTTTTGTATCACCATATTCTGGGGGTTGTTATTCAGTAAAAAAACTGTATGGAAGTGGACTATGTTAGGATACTTATAGTTTGCACGCCCATTGCTGGTGTGGAGCATTGTCTGCCATGAACCCAACTGACCCACTATGTATCCTAAGTATGCAGATGAAGTAAAGGTATTTTGCAATTTTCAAACAAGCATTGATGGCAGACTAAAAGTGTGGCTGAGACAAGAGATCAAAGAAAGAGGTTCACCGTCTACACTAAACTCAATATACGCACAGTAAATCATGGTGAAGGATAGAAAACCTGCTGATTTTTGGCAGTTTCAGTATATCTGCCAAACTCCAAATAAGGCCCTTTATGTCTAATCCACTACACCATTTTCAGGTTAGCCCTGGTATTGTTAAAAAAACACACACATCAAGAACAAGTCTTCTAAGTGCTGCCTCCACTTTGGTGCTTCCAGTCCGTGTCTGTCCCATTACCACTAAAAGGCTTAGGAGGTCGCACGTTCTCTGTATTGGTTCCCACCCTTTGAGCCTCTCCCCCCTTTTCAGAAGAATTGTAATCCTGCGGTTTCCCAACATAAAGACCTGGCTAGTTCCCTATACCAGTCAGGTTTCAGAATTGATGACAGGCTGAGTCTAATAACAACCCACCCCGCTTCCCAGAATGTGGTTCTGGTTTAACGCAGGCAAATACTAAAAACATTACAAAATAATGGAAGGAAGGGAGAAATGATAATGAAAGTGGAATCAAACACACAGCATTGTTCATTCTTCTCACAATAGCTTAGCTCTGAGCTCTATACAGTATTTAGAAATGTGAATGACAGCACAGACTACTGTTATCAAGACGTTTAAGTGCCCCCTACAGTCTAAGTCATTCACAAGTATATATTAGCCCTGTTGACAAATATATGTGTACCAGTAGTTTGAAATAACAACAGCATTTGATTGGCAGCTTCAGAATGGCGGGCCACTGGCACCTTAAACCATAGACTGGAGATAGCAGCCAATGCAACAAATGGTACATGCACTGCTGCATAACAGCTCTGAAAGCGAAGAGTTAAAGGGTACAAATACAAAGTCAAAATCAAAGCCAAAAAGTTTTTGGAATCGTGGTCAAAGATATATGCCAAGTAGTCATAAAACCGAGGGCACCTAAAAAGGAGAAACAGGAAAGGTGAGAGAGAAAGCAACGGTAACCAAACTAGACCGGTAAGCAGAAATGGCAATGTAAAGAGGAAAGATGCCAACCACGGGCCCAATCCACAAAGGTAAACTTGGACCAAAAGAGTAAATTTACACCAAAAGTCTAACTTTACTACTAGTAAGGTTAGTCTCTTGGCCTAAATTTACACTTTTGGTCTAAGTTTAGACCAAAAGTCTACTTCACTAGTAGTAAAGTTAGACTCTTGGTCTAAATTTACACTTGTGGTCTAAGTTTAACTTTGTGAATTGGGCCCTTCCTGAAAACACTGCCCTAGAATGTCCACCAATTGACCTCTATTCTGCCAACAGTCTCGATGCCCCAGCCAGCACTCACCAGTCTGCCTTGAACTTGCAGAATTACACCTCATAATTTCCCTCTGTTGCATCCCTGGAGCAGAATAAGATCCCAAGTGACCTTGTTTGTTCCTGTCAATATCTTTGTGACTAGTATTGCTGACAAGTACGTATCCGCAGATCTTGTCATAGACCCACCAAGCCTTTTAAAGCATATCCGCACTTCATAACAGATTATTAACATAACAAAAGAGATGCAACTTAAGCTTCATGTCTCCTCTTCAAACCCTCATTTTTTTTAAAAATAGATGAAAAAGTATGTAAATAAAAATCGTACTGTCATTTGTTGAACGCTATCCTCCTGTCCTTATGCAGTTCCCACACCATGCAGTCACACTCTACAATGTGATATAACAAACGTTTTGTGACATTTGCTTTCAGAATATGGTGAACAAATGGATAAAACTATAAATTGAAAAATGATGTCACCCTCGAAATAGGCTCAGTCCACATTTTAAACCCTCAACTCACCCTCTGCTCACTTCAACTATAAATCTTAAGCCTTTCTACTAAAAGTAAATATACATTCCAGTAAACATTCCATTCCTGATTAAACGTAATTCTCCAGCATAGCAAAAAAGGCATCCAATTCCTTTTGCTCCAACTATAAGAGTTAGTTCAAATCTAGGCATTATTGATCCCTAGGGAGGCCAGTCAGACATAATCAACATCCCTCTTTCTTACTACTATCATAGGAGCCTATTGTGAGAGAGCTTGTCATGCCACTGCTTGGATGAATGTTATAGCCAGCCATCTGCTGTTGGGGAAAAATTATGGTTGCTTCCACTGACTCATGTACCTCTAAAGTGGCAGCCTCATTTATTATGTGGACTTTGGCTTGGAAGCTTAGTAGCTGTTTTCTATATAAGTGGCGGCCTCAAGAGGTAGTAATTACATTGCAGATATGTGGCAATTCAGGGATTAGTATATCCTGCTCTTTCCACTAGGCTTCATTTCAGGCTTGGTACTTGGGGCTTCATAGGAAGTTGGGGTGGATCATTGCTCTGGCTTGTCATTGTTATGGAAGGGTTCTTTCTAGGACTGCTCTCTCATTATTGTAGGCCCAATTCGCTGCAATCAGACCTTTCGAATCTGCTTAGTGCAACATAGGCTCAGTCATGGCATTTACTATGCAGTTGTTTTGATCTAGCTCACCACAGGACTCAGGGGGTCATTCTGATTTTGCCAGTCCTGCCCCACCACGCCGGCGGTGACGTTGCGGACCCCGGACCGCGGACCGCGGACAGCGTGGCGAGGCAGACCGCCACATTCTGACTGCAGTGGTGAACTTGCTGTATCGCAAACAGTTCTGCCAGAGGTGTGGGACCGCTGACAGAAGGTTGATCACCTTCAGCCCGCTGGTCCGCCTGACAATGCTGACGGTATTTGGAGTCCCCTTCCCCTAGCCGTGTCCTGGCGGTTTACACCGCCAGAGAAAGGCTGGCAGTATGGGTGACTCAGGGGCCCCCTGGAGGCACCTGCACTGTCCATGCACCTGGCATGGGCATTACAGGGGCCTCCATGCACAGCCCTGTCGCGCATTTCACTGCCCGAATTACGGGCAGTGAAATGCGTGACAGGTGCTGCTGCACCCACCGCACCGCCACATTGGTGCTGAGCCGACATCAATGTAAAGGCCCTGTTCACCACAGGGCCAGTAGGTGAAAACTTTGTTTCTGCCCGCCGGCCCTGCGGTGAACTCAGAATAGGGCTGGTTGGGTCATGACGGCACTGGCAGTCAAGTGGCGGGTTAGAGTTCAGCGGGAGGCACCTCAGTCTAATTTTCACTGATGTGATCATCCCCATTTCATTAGGCCCTTCAATAAGGTCATTTTGAATGCTTTGAGGAGTTCCCTCTTCAGATCGTATCAGACAAGGAGGTGATTTTCGTTGCCATCAACTGGGTCAATAGGTTCATTTTTAGTAGGGCCCCTTACTTATGGTGTGGTCCTGATGGTCTGTTTCTTAATCATTCTTGTTTATTTACACCAAAAGGCATGTGCATCGTAGACCTGAATCTGGACATTGTGCTTTCTTTTTTCTGTCTCTCCTCGCTTAACAAAGTGAGGCTCCATTCTATAGATGTAGAGTGAACTATGACAGTCCATCGATAGACTGCTTCCCCTTTTAGGGTATTTGTTACTTTTCCACTTTTATTAGAGCTCAGATGGGTGAGTGCCATCCTCACATATACTCTGACATTGAATGCAGCTGCGTGTGTCTCTACCTTATGAATGCTTGGATAACGTTTCCTCAACCCATGCCGGTTCATTCTAATACGGTCGTGGGCGCTCCCGTGGGCAGAGTTGTGCCATCTATCCATCTTATATGTGTATGACAGCTACATTTGCAGATCTTAATACATTTGTTTGCAGGTTGCTATTGGAAATATATCCTGTCAGTTTGAGAAAGTGTTTTGTGATGCCTCTCAAAGTGTAAATAACAATGAACAATTGAATATCAAATAAAGTTTCACATGTTTCGCAATATATCTGAATCTTCCTAATGCTTGATATCATTTTAATGAATTGTGACTGTGGCAAGGGAGATTATTAATTGGCTGCATACCTACCAGTAATCATTTCTAGTCTACACCCTACTCTTCAGTGCCTCAGTCTTGGAACCTCTCTTAGAACCAAGAATGTAGGAGACAATTCTGCTAAGTTAGCTTGGTTAGGATAAGGGAAGAATTCTAGGAGCATGCTGATGCTATAATCCTTTTAGAGATAGGCTCCTTACTAATTTAGTCTGGAGGTAACAGAGGTGCCTGCCTACACAGGGGTTGTCTGTAGGAGGCTAGCCTGGTTTGTAGTGGATACCGTGGGTACTTACACCTTATACAAGGTCCAGTTATCCCTTATAAGTGAAATGTAGTAGTGTTCCAGCAGCTTAGGCTGAAAGAGGTAGCTATAGCAGAGCAGCGTACGCTGAACTAGGAGGCATGCAAAGCTCATGCAATACCACTTATAGTTACTCAGTACTTATACACAAGTAAAGACAATACTCAGTGTTACCAAAAATAAAGGTATTTTTTTGGGTGACACAGTACCAAAAATATCTTAGAGACAATACTCCTTCTGGAGGTAAGTATTATACACAATATATACACTAGGCACCAAAATTAGGCAAGTAAATAGTCGTAGAACAATGCAAACAATAGGAAATGCTATAGATTGCAATGGGAGAAAATAGGTCTGGGGCAACACAAACCATATACTAAGAAAGTGGAATGTGAATCACAAATTCCCCCTCAGACAAGTGTAGTGTGTGCAGAATCGCTGGGAGAGTAAGAATGCAGTAAAGGTAAGTAAATTACCCCACCCCAGAGCCCAGAAAAGCAGGGGTAAAGTATTGCAAGTTTCCTTAGGACACACTACACCTTGTGATTGGGATTATGCAGTAGCCAACCAAGTCTGCAAAGACCTACTGCTGGATTCCTGGACCTGAAGACCTACAAAGGAAGGGGATCAGAAGTTGAAAGAAGTTCCAGGAAGGACAGGAGCCCCTGCCAACCCACAAGAGGGTGCATAAGAAGAGTCCCCGGTTCGTCGAAGACTGCAGGAATGCACCCTAGGAAGATGCCAGTGGGTTCCTGCATGATGCAAAGGATGTCCCACGACATGAAGACGGATGCAGATGTGATTTCGTGTTGGAAGCCACCAAAAAGCCTTGGCTATGACAAAAGTGCATTTTGTGTCAAAATGGCGCTGGCTGGACCCAGGGGGGACCTGGGGGCCTCAACTCTGTGTGAGGACTAAGAGGAGGCTCTCAGCACTTTAGAGAGTTCTCAGGATGCCAGGCAGCACCCACGGGAGTCCCAGGACACAGGGACAAAGGAGGTGCAAAATACAGTTCGTGCAGCACAACAAAGGAAGGTCCCACGCCACCGGAGAACAACACAATGAGTTGAGCGTTGCAGGATGGAGTGCTGGGGACCTGGGCCAGGCTGTGCACGAATGAATTTTGCAAATAGTGCACAGAGGCCTCAGGAGGTGAAGAAGGGGTACTTTCGCTCTCAGGGAAGGCCAGGTCTCACCGCCTCCAAATTGCACCAGCAGGACCTCAAGACAGTCTATGACGATGGGGGATGACGATGTGGTCCAAATTCTGTGTCCTTAGGAGCAAGCTTGTCGCTATGAGAGGAGTCCAAGAGTACCAGTCGTCATCTTAGAAGGTAAATAAACAAGAAAAATGTAAAAGTCCCACTTGAAGAAAGTCTTTGTTTAAAGTCCAAATGCCATAAATTTCAGAAGATTCAGGTGGACAAGATTACAAGAAGCGTCGTTGTTGATCCAATATTTACTTATTTATTATGTATAAAGAAAATGAAATATTTCCAGAATAGGATACATCAGTGAATGAATCCAGAGAGGAAACAAAAGAGTCAGCCAACACGTGTTTCGCCCCAACAGGCACGTATGCCGGGGCTTTCTCAAGGCTGAAAGAAAAGGGAAACACAGTCCAGCTAAAGATAATACAATATTGACTTTTACATTTTTCTTGTTACTTTATCTCTTCTTTGGAGGACTTGGGTCCATGTGCCCGACAAAGTACCCACACAATATTCAATGAACTAGACATTTTATACAGGAAGCTAGGGCCTTTGGACCCTCTCCTGGAGTCTGTTCTGTATGTCATCTTAGAAGGTGCCTGCTGGAGCAGGGGAGTGACTCCGTCACCCCACAGCAGATTTCTTTGGTCCTTCTGGTGAAGGATGAAGACAGGAAGTCCTCAGAGCGTGCACACTGTGGAAACTGTTGCAGTTGCTGGCTGGAGCGGAGGTTGCAGAGGAAAAGTATCCCTTGTGGATACTTTGTTGCTGTTAGGGCGGTTCCTGGATCAGGCTGCGGTTGATCCGAGGTCAGAGGATGATGAAGTAGTTGCAGAGGATTCCTGAAGGAAACTTGCAAGCAGAATCTGAAGAGAACCCACAGGAGAGACCCTAAATAGCCCTCAGAGGGGGATTGGCTCCCTTATCAGGTATGACCTATCAGGACGGGTCTTTGACATCACCTGCTGGCACTGGCCACTCAGAGCCCTCCAGAGTGCCCCCACACCTTGCAAAGCAAGATGGCTGAAGTCTGGGACACACTGGAGGAGCTCTGGGCACCACCCCTAGGGTGGTCACTCCCCTTCCCTTTGTCTAGTATCGCACCAGAGCAGAGGACAAGGGATCCCTGAACTTGTGTAGGCTGGCTCATGCAAGGAGGGCACCATCTGTGCCCTTCAAAGCATTTCCAGAGGCTGGGGGAGGCTACCCCTCCCCAGCCTTTAACACCTATTTCCAAAGGGAGAGGGTGTAACACCCTGCTCTCAGAGGAAATGCTTTGTTCTGCCTTCCTGGGACTGGGCTACCCAGACCCCAGGAAGGCAGAACCCTGTCTGTGAGGTGGCAGCAGCAGTAGCTGCAGTGCAAGCCTCAGAGAGCTGGTTTGGCAGTACTGGGTGTCCATGGTGGAGCCCCCAGGATGCATGGAATTGGCTCCCCAAAACCAGATTTGGAATGGGGGGACAATCCATGATCTTAGACATTTTACATGGCCATATTCGGAGTTACCATTGTGAAACTACATATAGGTATTAACCTATGTGTAGTGCACGCATGTAATGGCGTCCCCGTACTCACAAGGTCCCGGGAAATGGCCCTGAACTATATGGTGACACCTTTGCTAGTGTAAGGGTGTCCTCACACTTAGTAACTTTGCACCTAACCTTCAGCAAGTGAAGGTTAGACATATAGGTGAGTTACAAGTTACTTAAGTGCAGTGGAAATGGCTGTGAAATAACGTGTGCAGGCCTGTGCTTAGGTTTGTCTGAGCTCCCTATGGGTGGCAAAAGAAATGCTGCAGCCCATATGGATCTCCTGGAACCCCAATGCCCTGGGTACCTAAGTATTATATACTAGGTACTTATAAGGGGGGGGGGGTCCAGTGAGCCAATTGAAATTGGCATATGAAGTCACTAGCCTACAGTGACAAATTTAAAAGCAGAGAGAGAATAAGCACTGAGGTTCTGATTAGCAGAGCCTCAGTGACACAGTTAAGCACTACACAGACACACACATTAAGCCATAAACTATGAGCACTAAGGGCCTGACCAGCAGGATCCCAGTGAGACAGGCAAAAACATACTGACATACAGGTAAAAAATGGGAGTAACATGCAAAGGAAGATGGTACTTTCCTACATTGTCACTGCTGTTTTCCGCAGTATTCGCTGGTAAACGTTTCTTGGAACTGTGACTGTTGTGTTTGTGTTTTAGGTCAGTGATTTACCCACACCCCTCAGTAAAAGCAGTTCCACAATCACTTTATTGCATATTTTTAAGGCGATGAAGTAAGGTTTCCTGGCATCAAGGAATTCTCAACTAGTCAGAAGTGTGTCACGTTTTTAAAGAAGTGCATGCCTGGTTTCCATATCAATCCCCTTTGTAAGAGAACCCATGGTGCTTTCGCTTCTCAGCGAGGTTTCACTTTCAAGTATGTGGCAAACATGGATTTTCAGCTGTCAGCTAATATGGTGTACAGTATGATAGCCTATCGACCTTTCAGTTTCAAGGGCTAGCAGTGCCAGAAATCTTGCACAATCTAGTCTTCTGATGGGTGGATGATTATCTTCTGACGACATGATTACAGAGACTCGCTTCTCTTATAAAGGGAGGATTGAGCGCTGTCTCAGACTACAGGGAGAGCTGTTGACCTCAAGAATAAAGAAAAAGAACATCACCCCTACCAAGTAGCACAATGAGCACCCAGACTCTCATAGGATTCGTTGGGGCTCCTTTCTCAAAGGGCCAGGTAAAATATTACTTGATTTTTTCATGTTCAAGTGCACCTATTTATTTGATGACACGTATCGCCATCTCTTTTAGAGTGTATAATGTATTACCAGGCTGCATCATTTAATACTTCTTCCAACATACAGGCAATACGTTCATACAGTTTCAGCTGTGTTGTATTCAAGGCTTTTTTATTCCCAACTGAAAGGAATTTTGATATGTTTATTGAATAGATAGATAGATAGATAGATAGATAGATAGATAGATAGATAGATAGATAGATAGATAGATAGATAGATAGATAACTAGATAAGTTGGCAGACATTAGGCAGGCTGACAGTGAACAAGGAAAAGCAGCGTTTGAAACAGTGAGTCTCGTTAGGGTTCTGGTACGCTTATAGAACTGTGCGCCTGCTGGCACTCTCTTCATCTTAGTGTGGCATTGAGACCTGCGGAACGTATGGCGATGCCCATGACCACAGAAGATCTATGTGATCCTAGCACACTGGAAGTCAGCGCGAGCTACATTATCTTGCCAGGCCTTTTGCAAGTTCATTTAACACAAGATGAAAGGATGACTAACCTTCACTTTATAACAAAGGAAGAACAAATAAAAGATGAGTGATGTTCAACCAGGTGCATTGACCTCAAAAGCATACTCAGCAAACTATATCTCACATTGCTGTGAGTGGGTTCAATGACATAGGTCTGACATACATTTCGTGGTGAACGGTTATTCATTATAGAAAACATAACTAAGCCATCTCTTAGAATTGTTCGTCCACTAGCGAGATTGTGGATCTAATTTGATGACTGTCAGCGCTGCCAACATGGATTTCTCAATGTTGAAACACGTGATCTATGTTCTAATCTAACACATTAATTAAAAAATGTGTACATTACATAACACATATATGTCAAGTTGAAAGTATGAGAGTGCATGGAAAATATACCACACAAGGGCTATCCTCCGCAACTCTATTACTACAGACAGAGAGAAAGAGAGACTCGCAGAGAGAAGTGAAAGAAACCCAATAGTAGTGATTCAAAGTAAAATATGTGTTTCTAAGATGTCATTTATTTATAAGAAATTGTGTTTGATCCATCAACATGTTTGTTTAAAGCATTAATGGTGGAGGAAGCAGAGAGGTGTAAAAGGAACAGGAAAGAGGAAAGAGATTAGATAGAAGGAAAGAGGAAGAAGGCTTTTCAACGGAGTGGCCTTCACAAAGATACTGAGATCCACACTTGATGGAATGCAAAAGAAAGCAACATTTGTGTTACTTCGCACAAGTGCAAACTGTAGTAAATGTGGGCCTCATTTCGTATTAGACAACGCAATAGTGCATATGAGTAACTGGCCTGAAGCATCTGAACAACAGGTAGGCGTGAAAGTGAAAGGTAATATAAAAGGAGACAACAGAGAGCAAGACGAATCATTGGGTGAAAACGGGTGGCGGAGGGTGATAGTGTGCATAGTTAAATAGTTACTAAGACAGTTCAAAGAGCCATCCATTGAGGTAGGAGCCTGTGTGCTCACAGCTTAAGAGGAAGGAAGGTATAGGAGAAATGGGAAGCAGGAATCCTTCCCGGGGACCTAAACAATTAGGGGTAGAGGCGTATGAGGTGTGGTTAGAATAGTGTTCATTTACCCGGAATATCAGTGCTTCGAAAGTAAATGGCAAGTTGAAGTCTTTCTGTCATATCTGCTTCCAGTACACTACCCCTGAAAATTAAATAGTGTTTCGAATAAGCTTGCCAAACCTATTTATTTTGCCAGCGTACCTTTCTGCTGCAACACAATAGAATCTATGTCTAATTCTCTCTCACCTTTGTCACCACATTGAATTCTCCCATTTGTCCAAAACCTTTTTAAAATTCAATTTCTGATTTAACCCAGCCGTTTATGCATGTGGATAGTTTCAGGAATGTACCGTTCTCTCATCAAAAAATTCGTTATGCTGCTACTGATCATTTCTTCAAAATGACTTACAGTATGATACCGTGCCTGTCACAAGTATTTCTGTGAAATACACTCATTATGCCAGCTGCAAAAAATCCAGACTTACATTTTAGCTAAGTTGTTCTTCGTGCACTGCTGCAAAATATTTGCACAAAGAGTATTGCTATGTAACATTCTGCTGTTATCAATGCTCGTAGGTATGGTGCAAGTTTGGGTATTGATTCTGTCATGTGGGGGCTGCCACCTTGGGTGATCCCTTGTGCTCAGTTGCTGTACGTCATCTGTGTTTCTACAGCAAATATATTTTCAAATGTGGGGTCAATTTCAGGCTCAGAGATTTTCCCAAGCATATGACCACAAAGAATACCTGATGGCAATTGAAACCTGGATATGCTAAGTGCAACCATCAAGCACAGATTCAGCGTCTAAGTGTTAGAAAGTTTGGACATCAGTCACCCCCGTCTGGCTGTATAAGAGTTGTCTCCTGCACTAACATTTCATTTTCAGCTACCATAGTTGTAGTATGTGCTGATAAATGCAATACGAACAGAGCATTGAGGAGATGTACTTGAACACCAAGAGTTCATGTCTTGTTATGTGCAACCAACGGACCTATGTGTTTTAAAATGCTATATTTCACACATATGTTCCAGAAAACTGTCATTCCATACTAGTATTGTGCTTGTACAGTAAAAGGGACCCTCGCCCACACTCAAGTAATTCTGACTGGGCTCTAAAGATGATTCGTCCACACTCTTCAATGTGTTGCCCCCCCCGTCCCGAAGTTTGGTTCTAGTTGCTCTCCTGCCACACATCCATTAACCATTGTTTCAAGTGTAAAAGGCATTATTACATTATTTGTGTGTGTTATTAGTTTACTGCAATCAAATAACAATTATCCCTAAGATGGAATGGGTGGAGAAGTGGGCTATGGACATGGATCCAGCGACAATGCGATGGATGCATCAAGTGTGTTTTGCTCCTTTTGTTCAACCTTTTCATCAGTGATCTTTGTTTCCAGCTCATTGATGTAGCAACGGGTGTACCCAAGGTGGGTGGTTAGTAAACACCCTGCTTCTGTTTGTCCTGATGATGTGGCATTGGTTGCCACAGAAGAGAATATATTACATCTCCGCCCTGAGTGAAAGTTGTGAAGAGCACAATGTATTTGTTCATCAGTAAAAATACTAAAAGGGTTCGTAGCCTAATGGTCAGACCTGACGACTTTGGAACTGGAGAGCACCATCTGAGTCCGCCGTGGACTCAACATCCTAAGATTCTGTTCAAAACACTTAGGGCCTGATTTAGAGCTTGGCGGATGGGTTACTCCGTCACAAACATGATGGATATCCCATCCGCCGTATTACAATGTCCATAGGATATGATGGAATTGTAATACGGTGGACAGGATATCCCCATCTGCCAAACTCTAAATCAGGCCCTTGATTTCCACATGCCTATAATCAAAAAAATTAATCCGACCTTGCGTAATGTAATTTGGTGCTCATGGAAAGAGCTTTAATGCCCTTGGGCCATGTTCACACAATATAAACTGCAAAAAGTTCTTGAATATGAGTAGGAAGTATTCTGGGAGTAGTTGAGCCAAACTACTTCATATACTACACAATTTTATGTATTGGAGTTTACTTTTTAATAGCAACTACACTTCAGTCAAGACCATAAGCTCAGGCTTCAACTATTGCAATAAAAGTTTAGCCAATGAAATGCAAAGTTTCACTTTTCCCATGTCTTAACACGTCTCTGACTTTATGTTAAGATTTTATATAGGGCTACAGATCAAAGTAAGTGATAGCGCCTTAAAGTGAACAAAAGAAGTGGAGTTAGAATAAAACCTACATTAGTCGGTTGTGATAGGAAAACCTGCGTGAACAGAAGAATCTTTTCAAGATAACCGGAACATGTAAACATTGTTTACTGAAGAGGTTGAAAGTGAAATAATGAAATCATTAAAATCTCTTTAGCAGAGAATAGAGGCACAGGACATCTTAAATAGGTGCATTATTTGTAACTAAATGGACAAAAGTCGGGAGAAAGACGGATCTTAGATGGAAGAGAAATTATCAAGGCAACAGTACAAAGATTTTGTGTCTTTATAGTGCTGGGCAACTATATGGAATTGCATTCTTATTCAGCTTGCCTTATTGAAATGTAGTATTCTCTTTATTCATTCCACAGTTAGTAATTACTTATTCAAATTGACTCCACTCACCTTAATGATGAAACATATATGAATTTCATACCATGTATTTAACAAGTTGATTGTGTGGGTGAACGTAATGCAAAATATGTGACACATTCCTCCCAACAATTTCACTGCCACGGGATAAAACGTATCCATATTAAGTTTCTTGACAAGCACACAGTAACATTCCTATGGCAGGTTACTAGTTAGTACCAGAACTGATAGCAATCTTACCCATCTGATGATATCTGATTATATCACACATCTTTTTTTTTACTATTCCACTGTCATTTAAATAATTTAAGCTATCACATCCTTCAATTCTCTCCATCAATTTTCAGGATGCAGTAATTTGATTCTCAAACCAAACACTGGGGATTAGTAATCTTACTCCTACTATGTACATAAACACTAATTTCTTCTCCTTCATGATCAGTTTGGTGATTTCATTCACTGGCTGACCCCTAAGGCAGAACTGTAATGGCAGGTTTGGTTGATCATCTGTGATATATCCTCTGCAATAAAATTAAGATAATCTAAACCTTTGGGGCATGCTGCAAATACCTGCAGCACATTTGTTTCTTGGTCACTTCTTTTGCCACAAATGTGATGGAGTATCCTGTCCCTCAAACTCTTTGTGCGCCCACCGTAATGTACGCTGTCCATTGGCAGTCCACCTGTTGACTCGGTTGACAGAAAGGTGACTGCAAAGCCCTGATAGAGTGCTTGTCATCGGCATAATAGCATCACACCACATGCCCTATTTAGGGCAGGTGGCCTGATATCTTTTGTTTCTATCTATGGCGATGATGAACAGAAAAATCAAAATTAGGAACCCGCCTCAGAGTGTAGAGTTCTTCAGTAATTTGTTGCTATTCAGAAAAAGACAACCTTGGGAGTTTCTTTTAAAAAAACAAAAGATTTGGTGGATGAGCGAGAAACCGATGGCAGCCATTGACCAAAAATGTGCCTTCAGACGATCTGTTGTGACGGAGGTTACTCTGAAGGTACAGGGATAACTGCTGGGTCAGCAGTTACCTGTAAATAAGGCAGTCCTCTGTGCATCAGGATGGTGGATATAATGTCCTCCGCCACCCTGACATACAGAGAAAATCCACTAAGATATAAATGAGGTCTTTAGGAGCCAGAGAGACTGAGGATAAAGTACTACCTAGCAGTGGCAAGAGGTAAGTCGAGAAGTTGGGGGGGGGGCAGACCACACAGGCACACACCCACACTCACCCATCTACATGCACACTCACTCACAACCATGAATTCACAAGCAAGCACACATACGCCCACCATTCTCAAGCACATACGTGCATACACACCTATTCACTGTACACAACACATGCACAAATACAGATGCACTCATACAACACACATGCACGCAAACACCAAATATTAACAATAATAAATTACTGACTGCAGCTGTGATCTCAGGTGGCAGGAGGCAAGCCTCCAAAGTTCCCAGAGGGTAGGGACTGCTACATCCTCTCATTGGCTGACCTTATGGGTGGGATGGTGTCAGTGTGAGTTGCTGACCCCACCCCACCCCACTTTGTGACAAGAGGCCACTGATTGTCACTCAGGACCTCAGAGCATTTTTCAGAGGTCATATCGATAGGACTGTGAATTCCTCAGCCCAGCAAAGAACAGCTCATTTGTTATAAATGGGTTCTCTGGTTGGCTCTCAGTTTTCACTCTTTTCAAAGCAGGGACCCTCACTCTAGTCAGGGTAAGGGAGATACACAGCTTAGATAACCCTTGCGCACCCCCTTGGTAGCTTGGCACAAGCAGTCAGGCTTATCTCAGAGGCAATGTGTAAAGTATTTGTACCAACACACAGAGTAACACAGTGAAAATGCCACAAAACACTCAACACCAGTTTAGAAGAATAGCCAATATTTACCTGAGTAAAACAAGACCAAAACGACAAAAAGCCATCATACACAAGCAAAGTTATGAATTTTCAAAGATTAAACTTGAATATAGCACTTAGAAACACAAATGCTTCAATTTGGTGTTATCACGGTGTCATGACGAAGTTGTTGCCATCAATCTGACACCAATGGCTCCGGTCACAGAGTTGCATGGACCCCCAGGTACAGTACCTTTTGCAAGTGAGGAAAGAAGCCGGTGCATGGAGTCAAGAAAGTGGGGCGTCGCTGAATCTGATGCGGCATCTGTTTCGGTGCATCGGGTCCTTATTGTGGAGCAGTGGAGATGACGTGGTGTTGGTGTGAAGCATTGTTCCTTATGCTCCGGTGGGGTCGATGTCTGTCGGGTCAAGGCGCAGTGATGCGACCTCACGGGGTCCCGGTCATGCCACAGGGCTGCAGGTGCCCCAGCGGATTTGGGTGTCACGGATGTTGGTGACACGCACTCACAAACTCACGGACGTCACGAGGGTTACAGCGGCATCAGGCCTGTGATAGTAGTGGGAGTCGACACACTCCAGCCCGGACCATGGCTTCGGTTGCAGGCGGTGTCACAGGGTCAGGCAGCGGCGTCAGTCCGGGTGTCATCCGGTGTCAGTGCACTTGGTTTTACTTGGTTTTCAACAAGCTTTCACTCTCAAGAGCCCAAGAGCACAGAAACTGGAATAGGCAAAACACCTGGGGAGTTAGGACCCACAGCAAGTGAACCCAGAGGCTGGTAGGTGAAGTCTTTGCTGTCCCTCAGACTTTTTAACAGAAGGCAAGCTCAGTCCAAGCCCTTGGAGAAACCTCAGAAGCACGATATACAGCAAAGTCCAGTCTTTGTCCTCTATAAGGCAGAATCAGCAACCACAGACCAACCCAGCAAAGCAGTACCCCTCCTCCAGCTCTTCAGCTTTTCTCATTGGCAGAGGTTCCTCTTGATGCCAAAGTGTTCTAAAAGTTGGGGTTTTGGATCCACAACTTATACTCCTTTCTGCCTTTGAAGTAGACAAACTTCAAAGGAAAGTCTATGTTAATGACAAAATCCTTCCTTGTCCAGGCCTGGCCCCAGACACACATTAGGGGGTCGGAGCCTGCATTGTGTGAGGACAGGCAGAGCCCTTTCAGGTGCAGGTGTCAGCTCCTCTCTCCCCACTCTAGCCCCGGAGACTCATCAGGATATGCAGGACACTCCCCAGCTCACTTTGTGTCACTGCCTAGAGGGAATTCACAATCAGCCCAACTATCAGTCTGACCCAGACGTGGATTCCACAAACAGGCAGAGTCACAGAATGGTTAAGCAAGAAAATGCCCACTTCTAAAAGTGGCATTTTCAAACTGACAATCTAAAAAGCAACTTTACCAAAAGGTGTATTTTAAAATTGTGTGTTCAGAGACCCCAAACTCCACATCTCTATCTATTCCCAATGGGAAACTGCACTTAAAAGATATTCAAAGGCAGTCCCAATGTTAGCCTACAGGAGAGATAGGCCTTGCAATAGTGAAAAACAAATTTGGCAGTATTTCACTATCAGGACATGCGAAACACACAAGTATATGTCCTACCTTTTAAATACACTGCATCCTGCCCATGGGGCTACCTAGGGCCTACCTTAGGGGTGACTTACATTTAGTAAAATGAAAGGTCTGGGTGTGGCAAGTGGGTATACTTGCTGGGTCGAATGGGCAGTGCAAGCCTGCACACACAGACACAGCAGTGGCAGATCTGAGACATATTTACAGGGCTACTCATGTGGGTGGCACAATCAGTGCTGCAGGCCCACTATTAGCATTTGATTTACAGGCCATGGGAACCTTTACTCGGGACTTACTAGTAAGTCAAATATGTCTATCATGGATAATCCAATTACCAATATAGTTTAGACAGAGAGCATGAAGTGTGCAGAGTCCAAAAGCCAACAAAAACTGGACAGAAGAAATAGGAGGAAGGAGGCAAAAGGTTTGCAGATGACCATGCAAAAAGGGCCAGGTCCAACATCAGGCAGCCAGGCATCTGCACATTTAGCACATGTGTAGCATCTGGCTGCCTGACCCGAGTGTCTGTCAATCTGACCTTTGCTCAGCCTGACAGTCCTTCTTCATGTCTGCAAAAATGTGTGGGTGTGGGGCCTCTCGGCTCTTAAAGACAGGCCGCTGCTGCAGTCTAAGAGTGGAAGGGAAGCTTTGAACCTGTTACTAAGTACCACACAAGGGTCCCCTAACACTAAAAGAGAGTGAGGGGATTAGCTGAGGGGGCCATCTTTGCTCAAAGAGAGTGGCCCTGTGACAGTGACTCTGAGAAAGGGGCCATTTTTGCAATGTGTAATATTGTGTCTTTTAGTTTGTTACAGTACTTGTTGCTGTTGTTTTTTTGTTGAGTGCTGTGCTTGTTGTACTCCCACACTCCCTAAGAATCCTGTGAGTGCTTGCCATCCCTACCACTGAGAGTCAAGTGTTGAAGGATTTGTACTTGGCCCATTTTGCAGAGTCATAGTAGGATGGAACCCAGGTCATGAGAGGCAAACTACCCAAGACCCGTGGATGAAGCCCAGTAAACTCTGCTTGCCCCATGCCACCCGTCCCCAAATGGGGTCTGACAATTGGCGGCAATAGGTGTGACTCTGCAAAAGCCAGTTACAACTTGGTAAAACAGAGTAATACATTCAAAGCTTACACTTTAAAGCCTACACAGAAAAGGTTTGGATATATGGTTGGGAGGAGTAGACCTAGATATCAGGTCCTTAGAGGTTTTGAGGGATCCATGCGTTGACAGAGGTTGGAGGGCTCCCAGAAGCAAGGACAGGGACGTCCTTGTGAGATACTGTAGAATCCAATAAGAGAAATTGGATGGGAGGGGAGAAACTGTAAAGGAATCTGTGGATTGTACCATTGTAGGAATCCAGAAAGAGAGTGCTGTAAAGTCAGGATTTTGTAGACCCTTAAGACAGGGCACACCCAGGACACACATAGGGTAAACTCTGTGTATCACTAAATTTTCTTTTCAATATTTCCCCACACCAGTCACCCAGGCCCAAAAAGTATTTCTGCCCCTCCCCCAGGGGCCAGAATGGGGTTTGCTACCTCCAATAATCCCCCTAGACACCAGAGATTTTTCTAGGAGAATAAATGGGTGGGAGTGGCCCACCCAGGCCTAGCCCCCCAACCCTCCCAAATAACCCAAGCAGACTTTCTGCCCTTGTGAGGGGGAGATTGATGGTGTTTGCCTCCTATCTGCCCCTCGAAGTCGGGCAGAAAGCCCATTAGAACACCAGGGAGTAGATGCTTGGGGGGGAGCTACCACTTCACAATGGGCTAGTGCTTCCCACTTCCCACAGGTGCAAAAGTCGTTCTGCACCCCTACCTCCAATATGCCGGGGGAGTCAAAAAGCTTACTGTGGAGGAAAACACCAACAATCTGTCCCCAACCAGAAAGCCCAAGTGACCACCAGGATTATATCTGGAGGGGGGAGCATCCCCCCACTGTCAATGGGCTAATGTTCCCCCCAACCCTAGGCCCAGATGTCTTTCTGCCACTGGGGTAGAAAGCCTATTACACCATGAATGATTTTTTGTAAAGAAATGGGTGGAAGCGAACCACCTAGGCATTGGGCCTATCCCCACCCCTCAAATGACCTTCAACAGTCTTTCTGCCCAGGTCTGTAACTCCAATCTGGTCCGGTGGGTGGGGCACAAAGTCCACTAGAAACCAGGGAGTTTTTTTATTGCTACAAGGTGTGGTGATAGTCTGCCCATCCACCCACACATCAGGCCTAGTCTCCACCTCCAATATGACCCCAGAAGTCTTTCTCCCCCAGCATCACCCCCACTGGGAACTAAAGTATTCCCATCTTTTCTGCAAGCAGGGAAATTTTGACTTTGGATAGGATTTTTTTTTTTTTGTATACATGTGGGTAGCAGAGTTAGGCTAAGTCCTAATATTGTCCTAAGTGTATACTGTATGGCTGCACTTTTCAGGTTTGGGTCAGCTGCCACCTGGGGAAACTCACCAAACTCAGACATTTCTGAAAACTAGACATTCGGGGGAGTCCAGGATGGTATGCTTTGCTCGAAGCTTGGGTGGCAGTTGCAGTCTCTGTGAGAGTGGACTGAGGTGTTAAAAATTAACTCATCATTTTGCACCACATTACTTGTTTTGTTCATTGTACATCATCACACTGACGACTGGGAACGGGATCTTACTGATAGAAGGAGTATAAGAACACCTCTATGGTCTTCAGCATGGAGTAAAGTCTTACCTGATTTTAGATGACGAGCGTGTGGATTATGATCCATAATCTTCAGGGAGCTAGGAGTATAAAACTGGAGGTGAGGAGGTCCCGTGTGTTGGTGCATAAAAGCAGAGTGTTCCAGGGGAAGAGGTGGTCAGAGCTGATCCCTTGAATCAGGATCACTGAAACTCATATGCCTTTCAATTTGGGAGACATTTAGAAAGCCCGATTGGTTGTAACCAGTGACGTGGGTGTGTGTACGTAGTAGGAATTGCGTGCCCTGTCACCTGTGAAAAGAGACAGTGAGGAGTTGTGGAAAATAACAAGTCCATTCACCATAAAAGAAAATGTAAGAGCATTAGTGGCCATTTTGTTTTCTTTCCCAATCTCCCAACATGTTTGCAGGGAGGTCACACAGCAGACATGTTTTAAAATTGGGAATTGGAGACACAGAGTCTTTGGAAAGTTGAAATCAGCAATTCCCTGGAAGTTGGATGTAATCATGGAAGCATTGATAGGCACACCCCGAGCTATGAAATGCTTGCATGCCATTTATCTGTATACTTTCAAGTGGTGATAGGCACACCTTAATCTGGGAAACGCATGCCTGTAACTTGTTGGAAAACTTTCAAGCAGTGATGGGCACACCTCAGTGAGAGGAAAGCTTGCCTGTCACTTAACAGAATTATTTTAAAATTGAAAACTTGCTGATCGGGGACAGGCACACCAAAGTGAAGTAGGAGTACAATCGTCACATACATATTGTTTTGTATTTTTTCTAATTTCATATTTCTTTCCTCTTCATCCTGATGTTGGGATTCATTTAACAAACACTTGACGTATAGGTACTTTTCTATCAGCAAAGAGAGTGGAACATTTGGTGAAATGTGTGAAAGAGTTGAGTATAACTAAGAACTTATATATAAATGCAGCACACATAGAGAGAGGCATCACCCTCACGCCACCTTGTAAACCTGGGAATGCATCAAAATCCATGGATGTTGCATGGGAACACTCAAGCGGCATCCTTGGAAACGTCTCCCTGATGAAAAGTAAGGCAACAAAGCGACTTGTGCTGCGTTGCCTTAATCCATATCTGCATGGCCATGAAAAGCCACGCAAAGCGGCTTTGCGTGGCCTTGTATTTATTGGTCAGAAGCGTGACAAAAAGTGGTGGTGCAGGCTGCTTGCAAATAAGCCTCCTAAGTGTTTTCCAACATGTATCTAATACGTATGGCTAGAGAACTGTCATGAGACCTTGTAGGCCATTTGCAAAATTGTCTTCCAAGGGTTCAAATTTCACCCAGAATACAAGATTAGAAGACTATGCCAAGGTAAATGTGAAAGGTGATGTTATTCTTAGTTAACTTCCCAAATCTCAGTCTTGATGGCACAGGTGATCTTTGCTGATTACATGTTCAGTGCACAAAAGGACTACACAGGTCCTACACACTTTTAGTCTGTGAATGCAGTCCTGCTAGGATGGGAGTTATTTATATCTATGAAGTGACATGGAACGGTTTGTAGTGACGTTCCCATCCAGGCTATACCAACTGTGCCAGCAGACGGAGGCAGCCGCAATGCATCACCGCCCCACCTTGCCACATAGATAATCACCTTACCATTAAATGACGTACATGCAACGATAACTTGAGACAAAAAAAATCTGTATTCAGAGTTCCAATGGATACTGCAATGTGCTTTGATTGAAAACAACAACAAATATGTTTTTTACAACAACTGCAACCAACAACCATCCCTTCCATCAATCATGCTACATACTGTTAATAACATTATCATCTTGCAATGGTTTTTCATTGTGTACCGTGTATACAGCAATTCATACAGTAACATTTAAATACTGAAAAGTAGGTATCAAGGAGTGGGAGGAGGACTTGAGGTGACAGCTCAGGGAAAAAGAATCAGCCCCACTTCTTGGACACCCCAGAAGAATCTCCCGTAACTCCAGATTCTAATTTGGTAAATTCTCTATATTACACCGAGCAAATCTCACTCCACATAGGCTTCAAACAATATTCTCTGCTATATCATTTGCATGTCCCAGATGCTGACTTGCTCCACATGCTCTAGGCTTGTCCTGTATTATCCTCAAATTGTGCACAGATCTGAGCTACCTCCACAGAACTTACTGAACAAGATGCTTGGCAATTCTTTGAGAATTGCATATTGGGTGTGTACCTTTGTCCTAAGGGTTTTTTTGGGCCCTACCTCAGCTGGTACTGAGGGAAATCTAGCAAACCTATACATTTTCAAAAACTAGATACATAGGGAAATCCAGAATGGGGTGACTTGTGTGGCTCTCACTAGGTTGTTTTACCCAGAATCCCATACAAACCACAAACTTTGCAAAAAAACACATTTTCCTCACATTTCTGTGATGGAAAGTATTAGAATCTGCACAGAACCACAAACTCCCTTCCACTCAGCATTCTGCTAAGTCTTCTGATGAAAATAGTACCTCACTTGTGTGGGTAGGCCTAGTGCCCGCAACAAGAAACAGCCCAAAACGCAACATGGATATATCACATTTTTCTATGCAAAACTGGCCTGTTTTTTGCAAAGTGAATAGCTGTGGTTTTTGGGCCCCCACCTCAACTGGCACCTAGGGAAACCTATGGAACCTATATATTTTTTTAAACTAGACACCTAGGGAAATCCAGGATGGAGTGACATGTGTGGCTCTCACCAGGTCATGTTCCCCAGAATCCCTTGCAAACCACAAACTTTGACTAGAAAAGCACATTATTCTCACATTTCTGTGAAGGAATATTCTGGAACATGCACAGAGCTACAATCTTTCTTCCACCCATTCTCTGATGAAAATTATACCTTACTTCTAGGGGTAGGCCTAGTGCCCATGATAGGAAATGGCCCGAAACGCAACAGTGAAACATCAATTCTTTCTATGCAAAACTGACCTGCTTTTTGCAAAGTAGGTAGCTATCATTTTTAGGCCCTAGCTCAGCAAGCACCTGGGGAAACCTAG
Organism: Pleurodeles waltl; assembly: GCF_031143425.1. NCBI lineage: Eukaryota > Metazoa > Chordata > Amphibia > Caudata > Salamandridae > Pleurodeles > Pleurodeles waltl. The sequence continues at coordinate 834,005,849 of NC_090444.1, forward strand.
CAGACCTGTACATTTTTTAAAACTAGACACCTAAGGAAATCCAGAGAGTGGTGACTTGCATGGATCCAATTAGGTCTTTTTACCCACAATGCCCTGCAAACCTCAAACTTTGCTGAAATCACACATGTTCCTTACATTTCTGTGATGGAAACTCCCGGAATCTACAGGAATCCACAAAATTCCCACCACCCAGCGTTGACCCATTTGTGCTGTTATAAATGCTGCACCACTTGTGCCTAGTGCCAATGACAGGAGCGTATCAAACCAAGGACAATGGGAGCCCTTGCATGGAGACTCCTATTGACATTGGTTGGATCCATTCCTGTTGCTGGCACTAGAGTAAATAGGGAGAAAGACAGTTCCCATTTGTGTCTGGGGGGCTGAGGGGGCCATGGGCATGCCCATTATGGGCAACCCCCACCCCTCTTTTAAATAAAAAAAAATCCCTGGTGTCTAGTGGGCTTTCTGACCCCCATCGGAGGTAATAACCCCATCTTCCTCCCAGGGTACAGAAAGACTGCTCTCATTTGTATTTTAGCAGGTGGGGGTATTAGCATTCCCATTTCAGTAGCCCCCACCCGTCTTTTATAAAGAAAAAAGAAACCCTGGTGTCTAGTGGGCTTTCTGCCAGGTACTAACCCCCATCTGCCCCCGGGGGCAGGAAGACAGATCCTATTTATGTCTAGGTGGTGGGGGCATTGTCATGCCCATTGTGGGCAGCCCGACCCCTCTTTTATAAAACTAAAATCTGTGGTTTCTAGTGGACTTTCGTTATCCCAGGGGGCAGATCAGGGTAATAACCCTGATCTGCCTCCCAGGGGAGGTAGAACGACTATTAATAGTGTTTGGGAGGCGGGGGGATTGGCATGCCCATTTTGGGCAGCCCCAACCCTATGTAATAACTTTTTAAAATAAAACAATCCCTGATGTCTAGTCGGCTTTCCGCCCCCCCTGGTGGGGGTGATAGGGGGCTGTTGGTCCCATCTGCCCCAGGGTGGGGGCAGAAAGATTGAATGCGTCAGGAAATGTGGGAGGGAGCAAAAGAGCTTGCCAAAGGGCTGCTCCTCCTCCCTGGTGCCTAGTGGGTGGATCCCTGCTTTGGATTCATCCTCCTGCAGTGATCACCAAGCAGGGATTCACTACAAAAGGGTACCATTGGAAAGGGGAGCTTTCCCCTCTCTAATGACACCTCTGCCATCTGCCTCGTTGCTCAGAGGGCTGGCATAGCCCCCTGAGCACAAAGGCAGTGAAAGTGAAATGAGCTGATCAGCTTATTTCACTTTCGTTTTTAGTGAAATGACGTCAGCTCACGTGTATGCTGCTCATCATTTCATTGAGCTAAATGAGCCAAATGCCTCTGTTGTGAACAGCACAGGGATTTGGGGCTCGTGTGATGAGGACAGAATGGTTCCATCCTCCACACAAGAGCATCAGTGCAAATGATGGAACTGTTCCCTCATGCACACCGAAGGGGTAAACACTAAGCTGGATGACTAACTCTAACAATGAAACAAGCTGTAACTCTTTTGAAAACACTAATTAGAACACTGCTACCTTGACATTTACATGCATGCTATAACAGTACTCCACAGGAGTCTGTCTTTTTAAATGCCTACTGCCAATAAATATTATCAACCCTGCTACATAAGGAAAAATACCCATTTATTTCTAATGAAACACTCAACATAAGTTCACCTGTTTGACAAAATGAAACCTTATTTAAACTTATATAGCCCTTTCAGCACACTATCAGTCCTAAGTGTACTCGGTGGTGGCTTCTGATACTAATCCTAGCCTGCAAGAATATATCCTGAGCCATCTATGACCAGATCACATTTTACTAGTGCTGCTTTCATCATGGTACTGATAAATATGTGCCAGTGCTACAACTTTGTGCAAAAACAACCCGCCAATACCATGGCCCTTAAGCCAAACATTATTCACCGCCACTTCAACCAGACAGCTCTTACTATCCCAATTGGCTCCAGGGTGACCTAGGTCCTCTCGCTTCTCAAACATAGCAGCGATATAGCGATTACTAAACTAATTGTGTCATCCTTTATCTAGCAGCCTTCTCTTAGGACCTCCTTGCTCATACACCTGTTCCTATTTACTACTGTAGACTAATTCAGCCTCATGGCCTCTAAGAATATAAGAAGAAATGTATGCTTAAAATATATTGTCTCAAAGAAAGCTGTTAAAACAGACTTTTCTCATGGCATATGCAAACGTCTCTAATACTGGCATTGCTTGTTGGCCAGCAACTACCAACATTCATTTCATCAGCAAAAATTGGGGAAGTCAATGAGGCCTTTGAGACTTGTCCATAAATGTAATCACTCCTGCTCTAAATGCTGGCCAGAATTCAACAATAAAGCACCATTGTACTCCTAAAAGTCAGAACTAGCCAAATGAAATTTGCAAGTTGTTTGGCAGAAATCTTCTCTCAACAAGAGCAAACAAAGGCTTACGGGTTGCATCCAGTAAGAGTTTGATGGGAAGCTTTGGAATTGTAGGGGCAGACTTGCAGTCACAGTAAAACACACACTATACTAGAATGCTTCAAGCTTTGGTTAATTCAATCAGTGGTATCACTAATTCCCTGTGTCCTAGTATCAGTACATACGTACAGTTAATACATAATCGTTTTTTTAAATTTCATAATTAATACATTCTTGATATTAAGGATTGTGAGGACATTTGGAGAGTGGATACTAGTTGGTAAATCACAATTTTTTTTTAGTTTGAAGAGGCTTTTAATTGCTGGGTATTTATAATAAAATGATGCATGATGGGAAAATATTTTCTCTTGGCAATCACTATTCACAACATCTGAGAAAAGAGAAATAAATAAATGCCTAGAAGCTACCCACTGAAAACCTTTTGGAAGGGCTGTATTCACACAACAAATAAGCTTGAAAATGCATCTCCAGTCTAAACATATGATGACGCCCGGAGCCCATATTCCTGCTTCTCTTCGTCCCACAGACCTTTTCAGGAGTCTCAAGGGATAAAAAGGGATTTAAAATCAACACTGCAAATCAATTTACAGTGTAACTATTTGGTCACACATTAAATCCCAGAGATGAAGAGTAAGGTTCAAAAGTTTATTACAGATTAAGGGCCAAACCTATGTAAATGAATCGCTAAACATGCTATATAAGCACAGAATCACCAAAGGTGAAGTAAAGCATCAAATGAGATTAAATCATACAAGCATAAGGCATACAAGAATTTCAGCTGCTGCAATACAAAATCTGGTAAACAGGTTTTGATGATCAGTATATAAATCACAGTCCTCTTGCTTAATCATTGGAAAACCAAGTTAATCTAATTACCCTAAACCAAGCTATAGAGAAATCATAATCAAGTCTCAGGAAATATAGGGAATATTGGAATATAGGAAAGTGTCAGCACAGCAGAAACCTCCGTAGAAGTTCTGATAGAGAGGTGTTGCTTAGCATTAAGCCACACAAAGGGATAAAGAGTAGAGAGGTCTTTACCACTCCAAGTCTCAAGGGAATCTGCTCTCATCGGAGGCCAAAGAGAATCTGCTCACATTTAACTAGGTGAATACCATTAAACCTACAGAACTCCTAGGAAATCCACATCATCAAATACAAGTAGTTTTCCATCTTCCTTGCACAGTTGAAATTGGCAACTCTCATCCCAAGAATACAACATCAGGATGACCTTGAGTGTCTCTTGGAGCCTGGTACAGAACAGGAATCTTTACTTCTCAGTTTGTTAGCGCTCCTTTGTCCTTGCCAAAATATCCTCCCGTACCCTTCTCTCTCTGTAGACCCAGATGTATGCACCTGCAAATATTGAATATTGCAACGTGAGCAATATTTCAGGCCTTTAGTTATGTTAATGTGATATGGCATTTCAATGCACATTCAAAATACATATGTTCATCTTCAATTATGTTTGCAACATAATTATGAATGAAATACAATCATATACAAGTTCACCATAATACCACAATCTGGATACACTATAAATGCACATATGTAATCAATTTCAGCATATTACAATCAACATTAGATCACCCATACATATATATGATTTACTAATCTTCTACTGTGAATGCACCTTCAATAATATGAGTTAGATGCTCCACTTTACATAAGCAATGTTAAGGCACACAATGTAAGTACTGCCAATTGCATTATTACGTCACTCCTGTGACACATGGTGGTACAGTCAAAATTACAAGTCACCACATATCAAAAATCTCAGTAGAGGAGTGATAGTGATGTGGTTGGTGCATACGAAGATGAACAATGCAACATGTTAAATTACAATATTTTGTCACTTGTGAAAGTATCAAACGTTGCCTGGATAAGTCTGTCCTCTCTCCGATACGATTATGTGATGGTATTTGTCTCTTGTCCCTTCTTTTTGGCCAAATGTAAGGTGCGTGTTTTAGGGTGAAGTGTTTCTGTTCCTCCCTGATGAAAGGTGGGTTCAAGTTAACCACTTTGACTTCATTACAATCCTGGCGGTCGGTGATAAAGCGCCGGTAACACCGTCAACAGGCCGGCGGTAAAAAAATTGAATCATGCCCTCAGCGGAAACCGCCAACACAAACAGCCACTTTAACACACCGACCCCCACGGCGGTAGCAACAAACACAGAGGCGGTAACCGCCAACAGCCAGGCAGAAGACAATGTACTGCCCACAGCATTACAACACGCCTATCCACCACCTTTTCCGGGGTGGTACCAACGCCATCAAAAGCACAGCAGAAAAAGAACACTGAAGGAAACCGACTCACCTCTCGACACTCAAGGAAGAACCACAACGCTATGAAGCCCGAGCTGCACTTCTTTCTAATGCTGGTGTACCGTGTCATACACCAGAAACACGAATGCCAGTGAAGACGACCACAGTGAGTACTGCACCTAGCACACAAGGGAGGGGGGGAGAAAAAAGAGAGTGACACACACACACCCCCACCCCCACCCCCACCCCCAACACCATACACACAACATTACATATACACCCTGCAACCCTCAGGAATAATGCAAGGACAAAAGGAATTGATTAAATTGAGTGTAATATTATAAAATTAGAAAAATATGTTCTTAAAGCAATAAACAGTATGTACAATATATACAGAAGGAGGGACAATGACCACTCCAAAATGTCTATGGCCCACTGGGCCACAACACATAAGCCAAGGCCACACTTGACTCCTGCCCCATACGGAGAGAACACTGTAGCAACATCAGGGCTAAAACACACAGGCACCTCAGGGGGACGGGGAATGGGGGGGCACTTCAGCCGGAAGATGCTACAATGCCACTGGCCTGGAGGGGGCTCCATGCCCAGTGCTTGCTCCTGGAAAGTGCAAAGCCACAGTCTCTCAAGTGGGTGGTTTGCCCACTGCTTGGTCCTGGGGAGTGCAAAGCTACAGTCTCTCTAGTGGGTGGTTTGCCCACTGCTTGGTCCTGAGGAGTGAAAGGCCACAGTCTCTCTAGTGGGTGGTTTGCCCACTGCTTGGTCCTGGGGAGTGCAAAGCCACAGTCTCTCAAGTGGGTGGTTTGGCCACTGCTTGGTCCTGGGGAGTGCAAAGCCACAGTCTCTCAAGTGAGTGGTTTGTCCACTGCTTGGTCCTGGGGAGTGCAAAGCCACAGTCTCTCTAGTGGGAGGTTTGCCACCTGCTTGGTCCTGGGGAGTGAAAGGGCACAGTCTCTCAAGTGGGTGGTTTGCCCACTGCTTGGTCCTGGGGAGTGCAAAACCACAGTCTCTAGTGGGAGGTTTGCCACCTGCTTGGTCCTGGGGAGTGAAAGGCCACAGTCTCTCTAGCGGATGGCTTCTCCACTGGTGCTGGAGGGGGCCTTGTGCCCTGTGTGCTACATCCTGGCAAGGAGGGGCTGAGTGGATGACTTCTTCCACTGGTTCTGGAGGGGGCCTTGTGCCCAGTTTGTTTCATCCTGGCAAGGAGGGGCTGAGTGGATGGCTTCTCCCACTGGTTCTGGAGGGGGCCTTGTGCCGAGTGTGCTTCATCCTGGATGGGGCAGGGTCACATTCTCTCACCTGTGTGTCACACCGACAGGTGTTGCAGGGGCCAGGACGCACTGCAGCCCATGTAGTCACCACTGCACACTGCTCGTCGGTGGTGACAGCCGCTCAGTGGCTGCTAGTTGCGCTACAGGTGGCGGTGGTGGCACTGGTGGTGGTAGCCTCCAGGCCTTCACCTGCAGCCTCGGACGGCTGCCCACTGGGGCTGCTGCTGGCAGTGTTGCTGCTGACGGCGGTGCAGGTGGCGGTGCCAGCTGCAGTGCAGGTGGCGTTGCTGGCCGCAGTGGTGGTAGGCTCCAGCTGCAGTGCAGGTGGCGTTGCTGGCCGCAGTGGTGGTAGGCTCCAGGCCTTCACCTGCAGCCAAGGAAGGCTGATGTGCCATGGCTGTTGTTGTGTGCCCCTTCCTGTCCTTGGCAGATGGTGGTGCCTCCTTGCTTCTGCCAGCTGGTGTCTTTTTCTTTCCCTTGCTGGCTGGTGGTGCCTCCTTCCCCTTGCTGGCTGGTGTCCCCTTCTTGCCCTTGCTAGGTGGCGGCCCCTTCTTGGCCTTGGCAGGTGGTGCTGGCACACTGGCTGGGCTGATGGGTGCCTCCTTGGAGCCTCTCACACCTGCAGTAGGTGCAGAAAGCACAGTGACCGTGGACTGGGTGGCTGAGGTGCTGGGCTGGGTTCTGGCCACCCTGGCCCGAGATGAAGAACAGGGAGGTAAGGTATTGGTCAATGTTAGTGAGGAAAAGCTTCTTAGGGACACTGGGGTGGGAAGTGGGTGGAGGTTTGGGTGTGGAGGAAGAGGGAGTGTTGGTAGGAGCTGTCAGTCTGCTGTGTTTGGGTGCAGGTGCATGGGCTGGATGCTGTTGTGAAGTGGATGGCTGTTGGGTGTCTGAGTGCTTGCGTTTGTGTACTTTGGGAGGAGGGGTCACAGACACAGTGGGAAAGGACACAGGGAATGTGTGCATGGATGTGGGGATGGTGACTGCCAGTGAGTGGCGTGTAGTGATAGGAGTGCTTATGATGGAGGTAGTGGATGAGAATGTAGTGCATGCAGGTGTGAGTGGAGACGCTACTGGGAGGGAGGTGGATGAGGAGGGGGCCACAGTGGAGGCAGTGGATGTTGGTGTATCTGCAAGTGGATGGTGCTTTTGTGAGTGCCTGTGAGATGAAGTGTGGTGCTTGTGTTTGCCTGAGCCACTTCTGTCTGTTGATTTGGGTGATTGCTGATCTGAAGGTATGCTTGGGATAGGCTGGGGTTCAGTGGATTGGGACTGGCTAGAGGAAGTTGGAGGGGGGAGGCTGGAGACAGGGACAATGGCTGCCATCAGTGCGTTGGCCAGTGGATGCTACACCGTGGATGGCATTCAGTATGGTTGACTGCCCAACAGGAAGGGATCTCAGGAGGTCAATAGCCTCCTCACTGAGGGTAGCAGGTCTGACTGGGGCAGAGCCTGAGGTGCCTGGGGCGAAGGAGATGCCCACCCTCCTGGGTGAGCAGGCACGGGAAACATGCGGAGGGGCTGCTGGGAGGGCGGTGCTGGTACCGGGGTGGCGGCTGTACCTGTAGTTGGGGTAGGCACAGAGGTGTCCGCCACTGCAAGGGAGCTGCCATCAGAGGAGGTGTCTCTGTCACTACTGTCCCCTCCTGTCTCCGTCGTGGTGTTCCCCTCGCCCTCCATCCCACTGATGCTCTCACCGTCGGTGGATTCGGCCTCCAGGCCCATGCGGGATGCAGCTCCCTCTGTCGCCGGTGACTCTGCTCCTCCGCCAGATGATGCTAATGCACACAAGGACAGGGTGACAAAACAAAAAGGGGGGGAGAGACAGAGGATACACTTGGTCAATGCCAGCAACAACACTACAGTTGGCGTACACAACTCACAGTCAACAGCCCTATGCACTAGGCCATGCACTACCAGTTACAATGCTAGTCACCAGCCCATGGGGTACAATGCCTGACGCCATTAGCTGCACACCTGAGACCCACAGGACCCTGCCCAGTAGTAGATGCCCACTAACATTATTGGGTTGGAGTGCATCTGAGCTTCCCCATCACTGAACATAGCATGCCATGTTCACCCTGGCCTAGGGGCACCCACAGCCCACATCCCCCACCCAGGGAATACCTTAATATGTGCAGTCATGATTCTAAATCTGTACTCACTCCCTTGTGGCTGCTTTGATGCCTTCAAGTGCCCATCCAACTCCAGATAGGCCACCGCCAGGACGCGGAACATCAGGGGGTTCAGGGTACGACGGGCACCCCTTCCTCATTGGTAGGCTAGTGCCAGCTGGGCCTCCCTTGCCCAGCGGCGCAGGTCCTTTCACTGTTTGCGGCAGTGGGTGCTCTGCCTGTCAAAGACCCCCAGGGTCCGCACCTCCTTGGCGATGGCACGCCAAATACCCTTTTTCTGATGGGTGCTGACCTGCAGAAATAATTCAGCAGAAAAGGTATTAGTCATACCATCCAGACTGTTATACTCATGGCCCAACATAGCCCCCTCATCCCCTTAATCACATACATTGACCACCATACACGCAGCACTCTGCCCAGGACCCCTCAAACCCCACCCTACACCAGGCTTACACACACTGCAATTCATACATTCATGCCCCACGCATCAGGCTCATAGTGTACTCACCTGTTTGTCTGGAGGACCATAGAGTAAACAGTACTGGGGTAGGACCCCATCCACCAGTCTCTCCAACTCCTCCGAAGTGAAGGTAGGGACTCTTTCCCCAGACACTCAAGCCATTGTTGCTTCCAGAAACAGGTCACAGCAGCACTTGCAATGTAGGTCCTCTCCTGTTGAAGGTGAGATAGCAAGTGAGTGAACAGATAGAAAATGGTGGTCACGTCCGCAGAGGTGCGTACCGTCACCGCCGGCGTACATCGCCATTGGCTGCTGAAACCTATAGGCCCCAATGATAACCAATGAGGTGTTGCATGGCGGTCGTCGACCGCAGCGGCGCACAATGCCAGCTGAGTTACCTCATTTCCACTTGTCCCTCCTCACAGGTCAGACAGCCACCATTTCAGGTAGGCACAGGCCATGGCACCTAACTGCGTCACAGCAGACATTGGCACATCAACTGACTTATGAGTTCACATACTGTTTCTGTAAAGCAAAAATTGCATATTAATTTTTAAATATGTGTGAATATGACCTTCTGCTCACCGTTTTTCACCCCAGAATTCAACCTCTGAGGAGAATAGGAGATGGAGATATCCTGCATGTACAGACCACTGGTGGACCTGGCGACAATGGAGAACAAGCACAGTATCCTGACGTACAGACTTGATAGGGCCACAATCCAAGAACTGTGTGCCCAATTGGAGCCAGACCTGATCTCAGCTATCCGCCACCTCAGTGGGATCCCCCCTCTAGTGCAGGTCCTGTCAGTGCTCCATTTCCTGGCAAATGGTTTCTTCCAAGCAACAGTGGCCATGGCATCAGGGATGTCACAGCCTATGTTCTCAAACGTGCTGAACAGAGTGTTGTCTGCCCTACTGAAACACATGCGCAGCTACATCGTATTCCCCCAGGTGGAGGATTTGGCCACAGTGAATGCTGACTTCTATGCACTGGGACATATCCCCAACATCATTGGTGCCATTGATGGTACACATAATGCATTTGTCCCCCCCACCCCCGGAGAAATGAACAAGTGTTCAGAAATAGAAAAAGCTTTCACTCTCTGAATGTGCAAATGGTGTGTTTGGCAGACCAGTACATCTCCCATGTCAATGCCAAGTATCCTTGCTCTGTGCATGATGCCTTTATCTTGAGGAATAGCAGCATCCCATATGTGATGTCTCAACTCCAGAGGTGAGCCCATGGTCACCATCCAGTTGATGTAGGTATATGGGTGTGGGGTTGGCACTAAGGGTGAGTGTATGGCTAACAGGTATCCCTCGATGTTTGCAGGTGACTCTAGTCACCCCACCCTCTCATGGCTACTGACCTCAGTGAGGAATGCCAGGACAAGGGCAAAGGAACGTTACAATGAGGCACATGGGCGAACAAGGAGGATCATTGAGAGGACATTTGGTCTCCTGAAGGCCAGATTCTGGTGTCCCCATCTGATCCCTGAACTACTCGCCCAATAAGGTGTGCCAGATCAGTGTTGCATGTTGCACAACCCGGCATTGAGACGCCAGGTGCCTTTTCTACAGGAGGATAAGCCTGGGGATGGTCGAGTGGCAGCAGTGGAGCCTGTGGACAGTGACGAAGAGGAGGCAGAGGAAGAAGATGTGGACAACAGAACTGCACTAATTCAACAGTACTTCCAGTGACACACAGGTAAGACACTGTAACTTCACATTCCATTACAGTTTTGTGTTTACATTGAACATGGCTGCCTGATTTCCCTATTTCTATGCCCACTTACTGTACCCTTTGGCATCTCTATTTTCAGATCTCTGTGCCCGACTCTGGCTCCTGGGGTGTTTACTGCTGCCCACTAAGGGCATACCTATGTAAATATTATAGTACATTTGAATTGCAATGTTTACAGTTTGTGAAACTAATACATATGTCAAACAATTGACAGACTCCATATTTGATTTTGTTCCAAGATTGTTTATTTAGGTGCTAATAAGTGGAAGGGATATTGCAATGGGCTGGGTTGCTGATGGAAGTCCAGGGTAGAGTCCAGTCTATTTGTATTACAGGAGCATTGTCCAAGGGGGCATAGGAAGTGGAGCAATGGCAGTTGGAGGTGGACAGGGTGACAGAGTGGCACAGAAGGGTGACAATCATGAGAGTCTTATTTCCTGGTGGGGATCTTGACAATGTTCTTTGGCTTCTGACTGGATCGGTGGGACTGTTTGCGGGGTGGTTCTCCTTCTGCAGGGGGTAGGGTGCTGGTGGCCTGTTGTTCCTGTGGCAGGGCCTCCAAGAGTTCAACAATTTTAGTATGACTCCAAGCAGGTTTGAAACAAAAGTATACACTCTTGGTTCATGTTACTGCAATGTAATGTTTCCAAGTACAAATAGAAACATCTCTCCACATTTAAACAACAGACTTATTACAAAAGGACTTTGCTTCTCATGGGACCGAAATCTGAAAGAAGACTTCACATTATGAAGAAATAATTCAATACTTTTACATAACTAAAATGCAAGCTCTGGAGGTCCCACTTATGCTAACACAAGAAAAATATAAAATGCATTTTATTAATACATTCTAGCAAGTCACATATAATATGGAAACCTATAAATTAAACATGAATATTCAGCAGTATAAATAATATATCTCATATAAATGAAAAAAAGCTTTGTTATTGCGGTTCTTTAAGTATAATAGAGAATGGCATTTCTCTCACATGCATTTTTTTAAAGTGTTTAATCTTTCATGAATCACAAGGAATTCAGTAGTGTTTCTGTATGCACTTAGTCTAGGGTATAAATGACATTTTAACATCAGTTTTATCCTTCTAACATGATTTAATTTAAAAGGCACATGAGTCGAACTTTGAAATACAAGCAAAATTGTGTCAGTGCAACTTTCTACATTAGTTTTTCTCCTCCTTTACTTTCGAAACTAAAACTTGTCAGATTCTGATGACTTTTGTGGCACGAGGGACAGCACTAAAATGTATGCTCTTTCACAGATAACAGTACTTTTGGACATTCAGTGCAGGGGTACACACCTTAAATCGTGTAGATTACTTTTCTGTCCCAAAAGGTGGCATGGAAAATTAAAAAAGAAGGAAAACTAAATTAATTTCAGAATTTTTCCAGACGTCTTCTATTAGCTAGTGGATAGGCATTTGTTATCTGTTAGATAGCTAATAGTGAGATTCTCAGTGGGAGGAGAGGAAGATGTCAGGTAGTGCGCCTCACTGGAAGAACTGCGTGAACCACACGATTCTGTTCAGTGTAGCAACTCAAAGACATAGCCATGCATGAATCATTGTAAAGGCGTGTGAAACTAGGGAACAAAAATGTTTGGTTAATGGGAGTGGAAACGATTTACAATGTTCCAACTAGTATTTCTTAGTTTGTTATAACATGTGCTCCGTCAGCTAGAATGGAGCAGATCTTAGAGATGCTTGCTGACTTCAGGCTGAGGAGACCCTTCCAGTCTCTGCTAACATCCACTGCCAGAGTCCTAGGGCTTCATGGCTATGGAATCCTATTCGCTCATCAGAAACTTTAATTTGGTTTTCTGAAGCTGACATCTTACTTTATTTTGCTTAAAAGAAATGTTTTTCCCCCAAACCTTTTTTGTTTGGATTAGGGATTTTCCTCTATGAAACACTGATGCTGCATATTCTGCATTTTATTTGTAATTCTTACAAATGTACTATTTTACCTCATTTTGAAATTTCGACATTTAGATTTTGTGAATCTTTAATAATGATAATGACTAAAATTGGTACTTAATGAACTAATGATTTGGCTTGAACTAATTTGTTAATAAATTCCTCTAAACTGACTTCAATTCTTTTTGTTGTTTCCTGTGAAGTCCAACTTGGTCTTCACTGTTTATAGAAATTAATGTAAATGATAGCTCCTTATGTTCTCTGTTGACTAACAAAGGCCCATACGACCAAGGGCTGGGTTTTATGATGATTATACCAAACATTTAGGATAAAAGAATCCCTAATACGGCATACGCTAAGACGGTTGGCCAGTTGGCTCAATACATTAAGTGGTTATTGCTCACATTTATAACGATTCTCAGATTACATTTTACAGTCTTGGCTTAGCCAAATCATAACTCCATCCTTCAGAGGTTGATAAATTAAATACTATTAAATTGAATGAAAGTAGCACTTAGCATGTACAATACTTACAAACGGCTACAGCAGAGTTGAGTGATATGTGAAAAACAAATTAATATTGATATTAATACAGAACAATAAACCCCTTTCCTGCATTAAAAAAGGGGTGTCTGATATCGCCTAGCCTTTCTACCCTTTCCCTGACAAGATAGTGTCTTGAGGATGCAATGCCAGAATATCATAACCAAAAGGTTGTCTGACAGAAATATTGTGTTCTAAATATTCTTTACAAAAATAACTTCCCATTGGAGTTAACAAAAGAACATCTACACTAAGTCGGATGATTGTTCTGTAAATAATATTTAGGAAAAAATATTTCTGTTTGTTGATATTTTTGATAACAATATTATGATGACAACCACATGCTAATTTAAGATTGTACACACAGGCAGAGGGTTGTCCTTGACTATGTGAGGCTTACACAAAGGCCAACATTTGGAAAGGCAAAAGAAGGAGATTTGTAAGTGACAATAATCTGGGAAGATTTAGTTTCCCCATTCACTTACATTGAAACAGGCACATTTCAAACAGGGAGAAACCTAAATTAAAGCAATGTTTGCCTTTAAACAGTGGAAGTCTCTCACCTGAATTGGGTCCGTTGCCATACCTGTATCGTGGTGCACCAGACATGTCCTAATAGGAATAGTGGGCTATTGTCCCGGTCCTGGGTTTAACTCATGAAGATATGGTGGGATCCTACTATGTTTTATGAATCCTCACTATTATCAGACCTTTGTATCTATGCCAGTGACAGCATGGCCTACAGCCCCATCTTGTGTAAAGTTCCTTAGTATGCGAAAATCCAGAACCCTGCTTTGACATCCTTTGAGCACATTGTGTGCATGTACAGTATGTGTGAATACATACATGTTAATAAGTGCATGTGTGTGTGTCAGTGAGTGTGTATGTGTGTGTGTCATAAGTTGAACAGTCAGGACAGCTTTCGAGGGCTGCTGAAGACAGGGCTACCTTTAGAAATTCCATGAAGACTTTGTTAGCAAGGAGCTGCTAATTAGTTCCTCCCAAGCACTGCTAAGTGCTTGATGGTAGTGATGAAGGGCAGGACTATAGTTTCAGCTGTGCAAAGCAAGGACCCTTTTGGGCAGGCCTGAACTTTAGTTTATCCCTATTACTGCTTCACAGAGGCCAGTGACAACCAGGTACAAAAGCCTCACACTTCATTGTGCTCATGTAGTGGGTGCTCCAGTTTGGAAACAGACCCTGTGCTATGTGAGAGCATCAATTTGTTTAAAGGCTGCAAGGGGAAAGCACCCTTGAGAAGGACAATAGAAAGAGAACTACCCCAAACTGGTTCTCAAGTCTGAGACAGGGGATCTGCATTCATTTTCTGAAAAATATGCATAACCGTGGGACCTAAACTACCCTGCTTGGTTCCACATCCAAGTAACTCATGACTAATTAAAGGAATGCTTTACACAATTCTTAAAATTCTGTTTTGTGCCAAGGACTGGTGCCTGCTGCTGACTGAAAGACACCCATAGGAAGTTAACTATCTGAGAGAGATGCCAGAAGTGACCTATGTTGAAGTGGATCTCCGAGTCTCTCTCCACAGTAACTGTTAAAAACCACACAAACCCATGTAGGGTAACAAATGCTAAGCTGCATGATTCCATTACTGACCCAAGTTGGGATGCCTCTGCCATGCTGAGTAATTCTATCACCAGCTCTTCTCAGACTCGAACTGCCATGTAATTCCTGCACTGGTCTGTGTTGGACAACTATGGTAATTGTAATTACATTAATATAGTGCTTAACTACCTCTGATGAGGCAGTGAAGTGGTTAATGTAGGGCAATGCACTGCTCATGAACCCAAGGTTAGTGGTTATCCCAGTGTAGTTGTGAGAAATGGGGTTATTGTTTGGGGAAGGGGGGTGAATCCTTGTCTGGGTAAACCACAGAAGTCACTGAATTAACCTGTGCTTAAACCTTTGGTAACTTGCCACAAAATCAGTCCGGCTGAACTTAAAGGCAAGGTGTAACATATGTATGCAGCACACAAACAAGTAAAAACACAATACATTAAAAATCGCAAACCAATTTAGAAAACTAGAGTAAAGCATAATAAATAAAATGTCAGAATGGCAAAAATCGAATCAGTAGAATTACAAAGATTTAAGTGGCAATAGTGCTGCAAAGCTCAAAATGCCACTTGTGGTCATCTGGTCACACTAAACCAGGGGAAAGTCACAAGTTCAGGCTAACTGTAATGGAGTGTGTGCCGGACAGAGGGACCAGGTTAGTCAGACTGAAAAAGGTACTTTCTAGAAGTCCAGGGCAGAGAGTTCCATTTGTGGTGGAGAAGGCAGAGAGGAGCATGAACAGTGTCATAGATGGTCACTGTTGTAGAAAGAAGAGCAGTCCCGTGGTCACAGACAGTCATTGTTGTAGCATGAAGGTCCGGTTGGAGATCGAGGACGGTCGTTGCTGGAGCTTCGTTTTGGCGTCACCCAGGGCTGTCATTAATGCATTGCAAAGTGCAGACCTCATGTTGTTGGTCATTGCTGGAGGGCACTGTATCGCAAAAAGTTGCATTGGTGGTCATCATAGGTGGAAGAGTGTCAGTGTGAAAGGGCCAGAACCTTCAGGATTTCACCTACTCTTGAGGAGGAGTGTATCTGATACAAGCCAAGGGTCCAGTACCTGTGGCGGTACCTCTTGAGGGTCAGGGACTCACTCTATCAGAGGCCAGCAGGACTCATGCAGGTCCAGCTGAAGGTCCAGCAAGCCCAATGCAGTAGGTCAGCTGGGCAGTTGCAGGAAGGCTGCTGTAGCGTATTGTCTCCCTGTAGCTCAGAAAAGGAGGTCAGTAAAATGACCGTCAGAGTCACTGAGGTAGTCTGGAATGAAGGAAGCATGTTCAGTCTTCCTTCTTAGAGATCAGAGCAGACCTTACGCAGCAGGACAGTGAGGCATGCCTCAGGCAGCAGGGCAGTCCTCTGGGGAATGGGGAACAAGGCAGTCCTTCTTCATGTGATGTGCGACTGTTTGAATTGGGGAATCTTCTAGGCTAACTTCAGATTTGGTTCTAGAAAGTTATTACCATCTGTCAAAGCTCCAATATGTCTAGGGTGACAGAAGACTGCTGACAGGATCCTTTGTGTGTGTACTGGAGGCAGCCCTTTGAAACTTAAGTGGGGCAGGAAACAGAACAACTCCCACCAATCCAGACAGAATGGGCCATCTTGCCTTTATCCAGTTCCCTTTATCTCACTGTCTGGCAGGAATACACAAACCCCAACTGCAGAGCCATTTGCGCCATGTGACCCAGGACATTGGTAGAGGCACAAACACGGTAAGGGTAGAAAAATGCCAACTTTCTAAAAGTCACAAAAATAATGTGGATAGCGTGAGGAAAATATCCGAAATGCTTAACTGCAAATCAAGCTAAATTTTATTACGTTTTTGTGAATTTATCATCTCAAATTATTCAATCACATAGTTAATGTGGACTACGTTTCTCTGCTCAATTACTTGTGTGTAGTTTTTAATGATTTCTTTTAATATCATTCATAAGACAATGCAAACCGTATAAAAGACACATAACAATTACATAAATTATCAAAAGAAATACATGTAGATGAATAACCAAACCGAGCAAACATCTATTTCATGTGTTAAGATATTTATTTCATTCGTTAAGTTATTGAGTTTGTTGATTGATTGTTGACTTATGAACTGGTGACCCCTTAATACCTCCCTGAGAAGCCTGTGATTACTCACCCTCCCTATACTGGGCGGCGAGTTAGGAAAAGGATTGGAGAGCTATAGGAGGACAGGCACCGGGACACCAGTGGTAAACAACTACAACAACCACTGCTTGTGCCCAGTAGTCCCTGTGTACCCTGGGCTTCCCTAATGGGGTCTTACAGGTGGTAACTGAACAGCTTCCAGTGTCTGGAGGAAAGGATAAATGCGAATTAGAATCTATGAGATGATCTAATTATCCCTATTAGATAAAAACAAAAACAGCTGGTTGATTCTACTTCATATTTAGCATTCTCTGCACAAATAGGAGTATGTTTATTTACCACCTAAATCAGACTAATACTGTTCTAACAATCAGTAGTAGGTGATTGTTGGACACCATTTTAGAATGTATGCCTAAATTATAGTAATGTAAAGTATTAATCCCAGTGCACCAAGGCCGCTGGTAGAACCAAAGAAAGGATTTATCACAGTACCCAGAGTAGACAGCAAGTCACGCTTCACATACTTTCACGAACGTTTTCTTTACAAAACAGCCCTCTCTCAGAATTGCAGGTCACGGACTGTGAAGGCCTGTAGTGCGGTAACAATGCGAGGCTTTCTTGTGAAGCACAGTTGCTTAATTTTGTGAACAAATTGCGGAAATGTGTTGGTGCTCTTCGTCAACGGTAATAAGTCACATTTAAAATGAAGCCGTACATTCAGTAGATCCGTTGAAGGACGGGGCCAGTCTACAGGTTTTAGACCCCCTAATCAAGAAACTCTTAACCATACCTTTTTACGCATTGACGTTTTCAGCAAATGCTCACACCCACACACATGATGAGCACATCAACAACCTATGTATTTAACATATGCATCGCACCATGAACGAGGTCCATTAGCAATGTTACATTTTACAAGGTGCATGCAGATTTCATAACTTGTAGGACAAGTAAACGTGTTTGAAGCACCCCATGCACTTGGGTATGCCTGTCAAGAAATAATGAACTGCAAATTAATTAAATAAGAGATGGCATAACGATGCTATCTATGCACTCTTAATGTTGTTATGTATTTTCTAAATACATCAGGGATACATAAAAGTGTGAAATTGCATATGACATTTGTTATCAGGTCATGTTTCTCGTGGTGCCCTGAAGCAGCCTTCTGCCTCGTTGAGCTCATAAACACGCGAACAACACACTTAGATGTCATGCCTACTGTTCATTTTTGCTGGGTAAATACATTTGCTCATTTTCTATTTTTTAATAGGAAATATAAGAAGTTTGTTCTGTAAGACTCGTAGGGGATGAGGCTCTAAACTAACAAGAAGAGGTTAATTGGTGACACAACTAGCATACGTCAAAAACACTTTGTGAGATGATGTGAAATCTCGTTTGACACATCGACTGATATTTATCTATATTCAAAGATATTTCTAAACCAGTGGTACTTCTGCCCCCCACTGAATACATCACAACAGATATACATTTTTTTTTACATGTTGTGATATATTTGCTTCTCTGCTCTTCCTCTCCTTACCTCTGTCCTCGTTTCATCCAGTCATTGAACGCCCGAGATACCCCTTCCTAGGCTCCAGCAGTGGTCCTCACTCCTCTTTTCCGCAGAAGGCTAACTGCCAAGGACTCCAGTCTTTCCTCGCCTTTTCTTCTTAGGACGTGGTTGCTGGGGACAAAATCTTTAAACCCTTTCCTGCAATGACCTTTTTGCATTGTCCTTGGAAGTTGATCGGTGATCTTCATGGCTGTTTCATTTCTAGAGTGCATTGATACGTGGCAATGGTAGAGTTATGCTGTCTAAAACATGAAATACAAATATAAATAAATAAATAATTAAAGTGCCCAAGGTGGTGTTATATGGAAACAGGTTGTCATTGAGAAGTATTTTTCTGGTGTCCTAATAGAACCCTCAGTTTAGGTGTGTATGTTGAAGCACCTCCATTGCATTTTTAGAAATGATACAGATGCTTGTATTTCAACATTTCCACTTAACTATTACAATTATATAAATAAAGTAGAATATCAGGTTAGGTGGAATTAGAATAATATTTATCATTTACCTTAAACTGGATATTGTTCCATTTGGATGGCAGATACATGGCAGAAACATGATACACTGACATATACTTTATATCTTTCTATTACGTATGGAATGCATACATTGCGACTCATGGGATGTTAATTGAATTTAAAGACTGTGTGACTTGGCGGTAAGATTATTTGTTTGCACATTATTCTGTAATTTCATATAGTTGCGCTGGTCAGTGATAAGTGCATTGCTTAGTGCATTTTAGTAAAATACCAACGTTATTAAATAATATTTTTGGCAAATTATTGGTGGTTTACTTTTTATCTTGGTATATGCGTGCCATCATAGTAAAATGCTTTAAGGTTACTTGTGTACCCCAAATAAACTCTAATGTTCTAATTAAAGTTTTTAAAAAGTTTTCTAGTCCTCATGGAATGTCTCAGTGAGATTGTTTCAGTTCCACGATTGGGTAGCCTGTTCTTCATAGGAGTACTTGAAGCAGGTGTATAAGAAACATGTACTATGGGCATCCGTCTAAAACACGCTAGGAGCGAATGGCTGGTGAACAGTGCTACTCTCATAAAAAAAAACGTGCCAATTGGCTTGGGAAGACAGAATCATCCTCAGCCCAAGACCGTATGCCTTGGGCAAAAATGTCTGCTGTACGCTCAAAAACAGTAAGCAACCCTTATGTGGGCCCTTGTTGGATATGGGCTTTACAAACTTCATAATTCCCAAGACGGTGATATCTTGCACACTTCCGGTTTTTATAAACAAATAGAGGGAAGGAAAATGAAGCTACCCCCCTTTGGTGATTGTTTAAAAACTGCACTAAGGTCTCCTACCAGGCTACTACTCGCCTGGACTTTCAAGATTCAATAGATGTTTGTGAAAAATGCTCTGGCTAAAAACTCCATTATGAACATATCTTCCCCAGGAGTTCGAAGGAGTAAGGATCAAATAAGGCAAGTCATGTCACAGACCCATGCCTTCTCTAAAATCGCGGCATCTGGAGTATTTTTATAAATTAACACTATCTTTTGCTTAAAGAAACAAAACCTACGGTAATCCATGACTGTGAACTTTCCATGCCCTATAAGAGTTACATTTTGAAAGCGTGAAGTAAAAATTAATTAACATTCGTTTTGTATTGGACAATTCATTAGCAAACCACGTAGCCTGCCAAGCCCACTTAATACCTTTTGAAACAATATGGATTATATATCAGAGCAATAACAAAGGACAAATCAGGAATGATTAATACTCTCTATGCCAATTTATCTTCCGTATAAGACACTGTACTCTTGCTAGCACTCACATTATGAACACTCTTGTCATGACACATTGTGCTTAGTGCATTCTTAATTCCATAAATTAACACCAATGGAGCATGCTCTCTTGTGAAAATCCAGAAATCTGACCAATTACACAAAGTTTCATAATAAATGTATTGCTTCATAAAGGTCTGCTTAGCAGGAGTATAAATATTAAAACGACCATTTAGCACACACAGCTGATTTTCTCTCAACAAGGTAATTATAATGTAGGGGCATGCTATCAAAAAGGAGGTCTCAGGGATGCCAAGTTTGTGTCTGCTTGCATTTTCCAATTCACCATCAAACACACTGTCCACTACCTTTTACTTCTTATCCCTGCCTACCAACATAGAAGCATAGGAAGACAGGGGCGGCCCTTCCACATGGGCGGAGGAGCGTCACCCCGCCAACTAAATGCACCCATAACAGAAAACTAAAATGATAATAAACTTTGTTTATTTCTATTTTATTTTGGAATGCCTGGTCAGGAACCAGTGTCAGGACTGGGCATGGCAATTGCTGCCAAGTGGCAGCAGGGAGCTGTGCACATGTTTAAAGTGCTCATGTCCCTTTGCCTGGCCGTCTTGCAAAAGCCAGCCAGACGTGCACACGTTAAACATCTCTAACCCAGCTGTCTTAAGCTGGGTTAGAGAAGGCACAGGCCTCCAATGCTCTGGTGAGCGCCGAGAGAGCCCGCTCCCGATAATCCTGACGCTGGTTTCATACTAGTTACCAGCATGAAACCAGCGTCAGTATTGGCTTGTGCAGTTTCCTGGTTCCCCTGACGTTGCACATCAGAGCTGTGAGAGACGACACCAGGAGAGATCTTCACCAGCTAGGTACCATGTGTTAACATTTATTTTTATTGTATGCCCCCTCCCGTGCCCCCATTGTAAATAGGAGCTGGCCGCCACTGGGAAGAAATTAGTTATATCTTTACATCCAAAACTTTAATTAGATCAACTAAAGACCAGTTCAATGCTGATGTACCGTAAACACCACCAGTTCCTTAGTTGTATGGACTTCTATGAAAAATGCCCCTTTGACAGCAATTTTGCTAGTTAAGTCAAGGATTGAACAAAAGGCTAGAGAAAACGTTTGCCCAACCACCTCTGTACCCAAAGAAGGGCACCAAACGACAAAAGTTAAATCTAAAAATCCATTTATTACAGTGCAGGTCCTCTGAGGCATTCAAAAATAAAGCATGTTGAATGGCACAGCTTTAAAAAAGGAACACGATATAGAAATAAGCAAACAATCGCTGAATCAGTCTAAGTAAACACATGCCATCAGCAATAACAATAAAAAAAAATATTTGCAGACTTTAATTCATGAAACAAGGACCAAATAGCGAGCATGTAATTCCCGTCATAGTCTCCACACTTCTTACGTTCCCCTTGCTTCCATTTCAGGCTCCATATTACTGATCTACACCTTCATCACACGCACAGTTTTTGTGAAAGCAGTTAAGGTCTTTGAAAATACACAAGGATTGTGAAAGATTATAACTACACTAACACACGTATTTTCCCATCATAATGGCGGTCATTCTGACCCTGGCGGTCAAAGACCGCCAAGGCGGAGGACCGCGGGAGCACCGCCAACAGGCCGGCGGTGCTCCAATGGGGATTCCGACCGCGGCGGTAAAGCCGCGGTCGGACCGGCAACACTGGCGGGCTCCCGCCAGTGTACCGCCGCCCCATTGAATCCTCCACGGCGGCGCAGCTTGCTGCACCGCCGCGGGGATTCCGACCCCCCCTACCGCCATCCAGATCCCGGCGGTCGCGGTAGGGGGGGGTCGCGGGGCCCCTGGGGGCCCCTGCAGTGCCCATGCCACTGGCATGGGCATTGCAGGGGCCCCCGTAAGAGGGCCCCTACATGTATTTCACTGTCTGCTGCGCAGACAGTGAAATACGCGACGGGTGCAACTGCACCCGTCGCACAGCTTCCACTCCGCCGGCTCGATTCCGAGCCGGCTTCATCGTGGAAGCCTCTTTCCCGCTGGGCTGGCGGGCGGTCTGAAGGCGACCGCCCGCCAGCCCAGCGGGAAAGTCAGAATTACCGCCGCGGTCTTTCGACCGCGGAACGGTAACCTGACGGCGGGACTTTGGCGGGCGGCCTCCGCCGCCCGCCAAGGTCAGAATGACCGCCAATATCTACGCATATGGTGCTGTTTCTCTGGCACACTTCTCTTCACTCAGTACAGTAAAGATGCTTCTGATGCGTCCTAGGCCAACTAAACAACAAAGAGGCTAGCTTAGTACCTGCCATTCATCCTTGCACCTTTTCAAAGGGTGAGTAACCTGTAGGTACGTGGGATGTCATCTTGTACACCCTCAACAGCCTAATCATCACACAACCAATGGCCATGTTAGCCACTGCCAACTGATTAGTGTCCTTAATGATCCTAGTGATTCCCTACACCACAACGTTGGAGTCTGAGCAAAATGGAGAATAGCACTCGCTTTCAAACTTTACAAATCCTGTGAACATAATCCTTATCAACAGTCTTGGAAAACTCTCCTTCTCAAACACATATTCTAGGAATTTTATGACCACTCTCCTCATAAACTCATACGCAAACCTTCTCTCAAATATTCCTGGGAGTTGTAACAGACTGTTGTTAGAAATGGGGTCTCTGGTTGGCAGTCAGTTTGCACTTCGTCCAAGCAGGGACCCTCACTCTAGTCAGGGCAATGTAATACACACGTAGATAACCCCTGCTCACCCCAATGGTAGCTTGGCACAAGCAGTCAGGCTTATCTCAAAGGCAATGTGGAAAGTATTTGTAACAACACACACAATAATACAGTGAAAACACTGCACAGTGAAAACACTACAAAATGGACACCACACCTGTATAGATAAATAGCCAATATTTATCTAAATCAAACAAGACCAAAATGACAAAAGTCCAACATACACAAGTAAAGATATGAATTTCTAAAATATAAAGAGTCTTACTCCATAGAAAACAATGGAAACTATGTTGTTACACACAATACCTGGTCTGCATCAAAAATAAGGCCGCACAGGCGAGCGTGCATTGGAAATGTCAGCGATGCGTTGATTCCTTACTCACAAGTGAGGCAGTGCGTCGTTTCTTTTCCAGTTGGGTAGGCGATGTGTTGTTTTTCTCTCTCGGAAGAGAGTGATGCATCGATATCCTGATGGGACACTTCGGACCTGTGCAGGTACAGGATGATTTTGACACCCACCGACGATACGTGTGAAATCCGGCCACACAGTGATGGAAAAAAAGCACTGCAAGGGGTTGTGTCATTTTTACTGCTTTGATGCAGGTGGTGCATTGAAATTTTCCCCACACGGCTTCCTGTGCATGGATTTTAGCCTTTTTCTACCAACTTCACCTTTCAAGGGTCCAGGGACTGGATAGGGCATCACCTGGCAGGGCAGGATTCTCAGCAAAAGAGTCCAGGTCAAGTGCTGGCAGAGGAAGTCTTTAATGGCTCTAAGATTTCAAAACAGGAGGTAAGCTCAGTCTAATCACTTCGAGATTCTTCACAAGCAGGAATATACCACAAAGTCCAGTCTTTGTCCTCTTTGAGGCAGATGCAGCAACTGCTGGCCAACCCAGCACAGCACAGTCACAGGCAAAGGAACAGTACTCCTCCTCCAGCTCTTCAGCTCTTCTCCTTGGCAGAGGTTCCTCTTGGTTCCAGAAGTAATCTAAACATCTGGGTTTTTGGGTCCACTACTTACACTCCTTTCTGCCTTTGAAGTAGGCAAACTTCAAAGCAAAGTCTCTGTTGTTCAAAAGATCCTGCCTTGCCCAGGCCTGGCCCCAGACACACACCAGGGGGTTGGAGACTACATTGTGTGATGGGAGGGCAGCCAATTCAGGTGTAAGTGTCAGTTCCTCCCTCCACTCTAGCCCAGATGGCCCATTAGGATATGCAGGCTGCACCTAAGCAACCTTTTTGTTACTGCCTAGAGGGAATTCACAACAACCCAACTGTCAGCCTGACCCAGACGTGGAATACACGAGCAGGCAGATGCATAAAATGGGTTTAAGGAAGAAAATGCCTACTTTCTAAAAGTGGCATTTTCAAACTGATAATACAAAAAACAACTTTATCAAAACATGTATTTTTATATTGTGAGTTCAGAGACTCCAAACCCCAAACCTCTATCTTATCTCAAAGGGAAACTGCACCTAAAAGATATTTAAAGGCAGCCCCCATGTTAACCTATGAGAAAGACAGGCCTTGTAACAGTGAAAACCGAATTTGGCAGTATTTCACTGTTAGGACATGGAGAACACATCAGTACATGTCCCACCTTTAACAAACACTGCACCCTTCCCTTGGGGCTACCTAAGGCCTACCTTAGGGGTGCCTTAAATGTATGAAAAGATAAGGTTTGGGCCTGGCTAGTGGGTACACTTACCAGGTCGAATTGGCAGTTTAAAACTGCACTCACAGACACTGCATTGGCAGGTCTGAGCTGTGTTTACGAAGCTACTAATGTGGGTGGCACAATCAGCGCTGCAGGCCCACTAGTAGGATTTGGTTTACAGGCCGTGAGCACCTCTAGTGCACTTTACTAGGGACTTACTAGTAAATCAAATATGCCAATCATGGATAAACCAATCACTAATACAATTTAGACAGACAGAGTATGCACTTTAGCACTGGTTAGCAGTGGTAAAGTGCTCAGAGTCCTGAAAGCCAACAAAACCAGGCAAGGAAGTAAGAGGAAGGAGGCACAAATTTGGGGGATGACCCAGCAAAAGGGCCTGGTCTAATAACTGTAAAGGTACAAGATTTATCTGTTTAGTTCTAATCTGATTACAACTTTTAGCTATAAGTAGTCAAAGACCAAATTTAGTAAAAAATGGTGCTAAATTTGAGCCAGTGGTTTCCGGTGCAGAGCACCTGTACTTATTTTTTAGGGCTGGCAGTTATTTTGTTGCCTCAGGCATTTACTGTGGACAAAAGACACATATAGGAAAGACGAGGAGGAAAAAAACAAAAAAGCGTCACAAAGGGAGAAAGCAGAAAGCTGCAAGAGTGAGCTGAAGTGGCTGGGAGTGGCTGAAAATGGATTAAAGAGGCCCTAGATGGCTTCAGAATTACGCTGCCTCAGTATTTCGTGCGCACACATTTAATTGCGCAGTGGCATGTTTCTGAGGAGAGCTTTGGGCACTGGCACGTTTTTATTTACAAATTAAGCACTGGTCAATACCATTGGTTGGCTTTCATGTTAGTCTAATTTTGCTTGCTTCTTGTGTCATTGTTGTCCTTCCACCTTTTGTGTTTGCCCCTTTCCTTTGGTTCTCTGAATTGCTACCCAACACCCCCAGCTCGTCAGATTCAGTTTTCTCCCCTCCCTTCAAGGTTTTATATGTGTTTTTTTCAGGTTTCCACCTTTCCCTCCATCCAGTTTCTTCATTGCTGACCGCTACCCATTGGTCCATACTACAACAATGTCCACCTGCTTCACAGGTGCACCTCATCTCAGTCTTTCTGTTAAAGAATAAAAAAAAATATTTTTGGAAGGCCCAGCAATTTGGGAGTGAGAAATAAATGGTTTATCAGATTGTTCCTATTTGTTTAATTTACTGCTCCAAGATAGGTGTCCGCCATCTTAGAATGGTAAATTAAATCAAGCAATAAAATGTCCACAGTAGCGTGATAATGCATACATGTGCAAACGTGACAATATATGGCTAATCGCAATGTTGTTTTCCCTAATGCTGGTCCACATCCATCCATGGTCAGCAGAGTCATTCATCTTTGACAAGCACCTTTCAAGGTGTTCGTCACAAGTTAACAAAATGATCTGATGCCACAAAGAATAAGGGAGGCATTCATCTCTTCACACTCTGTAACACTCGCGTCAACATTTAACTCTTACTGAATTGGTGGCGGGTTAAACCTTACAGATGCACCTGTCTTGGACTACCATAAATATTAGAACTCTGTGAACTATATTGTCACCCAATATCTATGGCTATACCTGTGCACAAATCACGGCACCTGCCACCACAGGGACAATCCTGAAAGGATTACATGCAAAAAGATATGGATAGTGCACCACTGTGCAAAGTGGACTTTACTGACTTTGCGCAGTGGTGCACTATCCATATCTTCTTTCAACATTTAACTCTGTTTACAATGCCAGAATCTTTCTGAAAGGACACCCTCTTACCACCAACTGAACAGATGTCTATGCTCCATTTGTATCAACTCTTCATGTGCACAATTCTTTGTTCAAACTTACTCCTTATTACCATAAGCAGATGCTACTTACATGTTCCACTCTTCTTTCATCTTTCTCCTCACTCTCTGCAGCTTGCCACTGTGATTATCTATTGGCACGTTGCATCTACTGATGCCGAATTAAAAAAAATCAGCTAGCCAACAAGTGATGCAAGGCATAGACCATCCTTACCCTTTTCATGGTCAATAAGTGAAAAAACAATTTGTGATGTGATCATGTCTGTTGTCATAAGGAAGGCCAACCACCAAACCAATATTATCAAAAATCAATGAAAACCTCACCAAAAAGTCATTTCTGCACTCTCCATGACCGAATACTGTTTTTATGGTTCTCTCAAAGCTTGTGATGCATAAACTATGATGACAAGTTTCTGGGCTCTTTACTGACTCAGAATGACTCC
Organism: Pleurodeles waltl; assembly: GCF_031143425.1. NCBI lineage: Eukaryota > Metazoa > Chordata > Amphibia > Caudata > Salamandridae > Pleurodeles > Pleurodeles waltl. The sequence goes on from NC_090444.1 coordinate 834,032,381, forward strand.
CTACCCCTTTTCACACTTACCTTTTATTATTGAAGCCTCTGCTCCAGCTTTCGAATTTCCCACTCTGCTATCCATGACACATTCTCTTTCAGCACTAAAAACTAAATTTTAACATCATCTGACTGCATGAATTCTATCATTGTAATTCGCACAAGCAAGCACTAAAAAGGTCAGGCAAATTCATCGAGAATAGAATGTCATGCAAGTACCACGAGTTGGGCTACCTAACAAATCAGATAACACTTTTTAGCCAAGCCTATCGTTCCTGCAAGCCAAAACTGCAGAATTCATTTTCTACAAACTACAAACTATTAGATAAAAGACAGACCAGCTGATACTGTGGATCTTTGTATGATCCATCCAGTATTTAAAGGCGCATTGACTGATACGCTCTGAAACTGTACCTCAGCGGGGCTCTTTCTGGTAACATTGCTAGGAACAATGCTCGGTTTACAACCCCTAAACATTGCACTAACATGCACTAACAGTCTCAAGCAGCTGGTAGGAGAATGTTTTAATCTTCACCAACAGAACCATGTTGAGCATAATAAAACCATGTTGATTGCCCTTAAGACTTTCACTTTCTAAAGGTCAGAAATTAAGGCTTTTGTTACCTTAGGCCCTTAGTCTGGTCCTTAACGACTATGGGTTAAGTGCAGAAATATAATAACATGTAACCGTGGTTTCATCTCAATTGAATGTAATAATAATTTTTAGGTTGAATCCTACCAAATAGCACAGCTGTTTGTTTGCCAAAGACCTCTTTGGGGCCATCTGGAAAGCCGACCTAAGAATGTAGTTCGCTCATTGCTTACCATTGGCTTTGTGATTTGTAACTCACCTTTGCTTGCTTTCGATCTACTGGGTTTATTTGTTTTAGGCTGTCAAGCATGCCTTTGTCCCTCCTGTGGAGCATGGCATATGGTTATGTATTCTTCCACACGTCTTCGCTTTCTGTAAACAGGCCTTTACATTGTGTTCTTGTCACATTTGCTCACATTCGAAGACAGAGGTCAAATGTAAGGCTCTTACTTCTGAGGGAGCTTGGTGTTTACTTTTCTTTGCCTTCAAAGTGAGAGATTTATCTGACAATCTGGGGGTGTGAAATGAAAGGCTTTTTCTAGCACACAAACTAAAAGTCAATGTTGTAGATGAACTGCAAAAGTATTTCAGAATATATCAGAATCAGGAAAGCACAAACAAAGCACGTTTGTTGTAATTCTGAAGTATGCTGGAAACAAAAATTGTAATACGATCAAAACAAATCAGTACACTAGGTGATGCATTAACACACTTCATTGTTTGTGCGCTGCATGCCTTTATTGGTAAAACTGTATGTCGGTGCAAATATAATGGTCATTTCAATTGAAAATGCATTGCCTGTAATGGAAGTGCACTACTACACCATACATACTTCACTCCATGCCACTCCAGTCTATGATACTCCACTCTACGACACTCTACTCCTTTTCACTCTACTCCATTCTATGCCATGCCACTCTATGCAACTCTAGGCTACTCTACTCCACTTAAGACACTCCACACACAACACTCAACTCTATCCCACTCTACTTCATTCAACACTCTATGACACTTTACTCAATTCTACAACAGTGTACTCCATGCCACTATATGCCACTCTACGACACTCTATGCAAATCCACTCAATGACACTCTACACTATGTCACCCTACGCCATTCTACTCCTCTCTACAACACTCCACTCTACGCACTTCACTCTATGACATACCAATCTATGGCAATCCACTCCACGCTAGAAGTACTGTTTTTGGGTTACTAACAATCTCATAAGGGGATGCGGGGCACCATGGAAACAGAAAAAACCTCATTTCATTATTCACTGTATCGCACTCTGTACTAAGGAGAATGAACACTTTGAAGTTAAAAGTATTTATTCCTACAGGAACAATCTGTTTCTTCGCACATCTAAAACAACTACACAGAATATTATAAAAACAGCAACAAGACACGTTATAAATAACAAGAACAAAATGAACATTTCTAGCATTGCTAAAATGTCATTTAAAATGTTATCTAGAACCTAATACCCCAATGCCTCCTTCATGTGTTAAACCATAAAGGCATGAAAGGCAGAGCAATTTGCAGTCTAAAGTTTCTTATGGGGAAGGGACAGACTGCCTACCTTGTTGACAGAAAAGGATGTCTTTATCAGCAGAGCCATGAAGACAATATTCCTGCGAAGGGCAAACACCCACTGCTGTAAGAGTCAGAAGATCTTCCTCCGGGACTTGGCTTTATCAGCTTCAGGCCAGAGGTATCATCTGCAAAGTGAGAAGTACACTTGCAGTAGGTGAGACCCTCTTTGGCAGAATCTCTGGTGATAATATGGTCAAAGGACCCCTCTCGACAAGTGATCAAGTGACAGTTCTTATATTCTGTATCTCTTGGAATTTCTGACAGTATTATAGGAATGTCTGACATAGATTATGTGCATCAAGGTATGCATTTCAAACGTTTCCTTATGGACTTAAAAGTCAAAAGGACATCAATTCAGACTAAGTTATTTTGGTTATGTGTCTGTATGTGTTCTTACTTAACATTGACATAGTGAGGAATAGACATTTGACTGAGACAAATGTTGTCTTAGATGTTGTATCTATGTCATTAATTGAAGAATTTGACCATATCATAGTTCTTAGAAAGATAAAGTAGGCGACAATTGTGTTCAAACTGAAGACATGATAATGATTCTGCATAAAACAGGAAATATGCTGGTGTCCATTGTTTAGGCTGAAGAAGATGGCAGCCTCCATGAGCTAAGGTGGAGTAGGGTGCTGCCTAATTTGGATTCAGACCTTAAGGACTTTACGTCACCCCTCCACTCTATGACACTCCACGTTACGACACCTCAATCTACAACACTTCACTCTAAGACACTCTATGACACTGCACTCCACTACATGCCAATCTACTCCCCTCCACTCTATGGCACTCCATTCTGCAACACTGAACTTTGCCACTCCATCCTGTGCAACTCCACCTATGCCACTCCACGCCATGCCACTTCACTCTACTCCACTCTACTATACACCACACTTCTACATTAGTCCATTCTACACCAGTTCCCTTTACACCACTCTATGTTACCCCCTCTCTGCAACACTCTACTCCACACAATGTCCCTCCAAACCTCTCTACTCTTCACCACTCCACTCTACATCACAGCACTCCATAACACTACACTCTACTCCACAACACTTTGCTCCACTTTACTCCATGATAATCTGCTCCACCACACTCCATGACACTCCACACTCCACACTATGACATTCCACTCTACGACACTCCACTCTATAACACTCCACTGTATGACAATCCTCTCTACACCATTCCACAACCCTCCACTTCACTCTTCGCCACTCCTCTCCACTCTAAGCCACTCCACGCCACTTTACTTCACTCTATGCCACTCCACTCTAAGACACTTCACTCCACTCTCCTCCATGTCACTTTTAGCCATGCTGAACCACAGCCACACGGGTGTACAATATGGCTAAAACACATTGGCCAGGCCAATGGCTCTTGCATAGGCAATACCTATTGGTCTTGCAAATGCTTGTTAATTGGGTGTCCGCTATATAGAGAAACAAGAAAAATGCTTCCATCACAGTGTTAAAAAAACTGGATACACATCACGTAGACCAACCTACTCTTTTAATGCTTGGCAGGGATCTGAGGGCATTATGGGCAGTGAAACATATAATTTCCCTGTGCTGAGATAATGGAAGCTACAAATTGTACTGTTATTCTTGAGGACCGTCTTCCTCTGGACATCGGCGTCATTTAAAACAACTTGAGATTGTTTGGATCCAGATAGAACTCTGACTTACTGATTGCTGAAGTGAACTTTTATGTATTTAGGATGTACATTGAGAGACTCTTTTAACTTAATCAGTAAAATAGTATTTGTGCACATTTTGGACGTTGGCATTGCCAAAATAAAATATCTCTGAGAGAGCAATTACGAGGATTCACAATTAAATAAGACAGATTCGTTATATGTTAAAATGATGGTAAGCAATTCAAAAATTCCACAGCTCACTGTATTGGACCTGCAGTGGATCCATACCTTATAAAAACATCACAGCACAACTAGTGTCTAGCCTAGGTAACATTATCTGAACACTGAAAAGCCTACCATGAAACGTGATTATGGATGACTTTCGTAACAAATATTTGGAATCTTTTCGTTAATTTCCGATACATGGCCTATGACTGTAATTTAGCTACACTATGCATAGTCTGACCGTTTTTTTTAATATCTCTTTTTTTATTAGCCCCGAGGTGGCGTAGAAGGCGGCCCCAAAAGCCTGAGAGATGGTGGACTTATAGAACAACTGAAGGAACTAGGTAAAGATATGCGAATAGTCGTTTTAATGTGAATTTTGTTTAAAACAAACTATAAATGGCATAAATATGTCTTTGCTTTTTCAACTGAACGCAGGGCCGGGTAGTATTTTTGTAAATATTGTTGTAATCAACTTTTCTCTGCTTCCCACTGCGGAGTGATTAACTTGCACACACCACACAAAAACTAAGGTTAAGTACATACAATTGTTCATGCATGTGACAGTAGCATTCAGAGCAGTTGTACTCTCTACAGGAGGAGACACATTTGGTATCTGCAACCAATACGACTTCAACGTTAAACGACTCCTTACTTTGATATTTTCTTTTGAACTTGGGAACATCAAGCTAAAGGTGGTCAACTTGAGTGAAGCACCCAAGATGGTACATAAAGAATGAATATCTCAAAGGTGAGTCAGTCTGGCAGAAAGCTCGGGTGTGACTATAAAACTTTAAAAACATTCTATCAGTGCACCGGAAACCAGCGCAGGTCACAATATGTTTGAGAATGTGGTCACATTTGCTGTGACTTCTACCAGAAGTACAGATGTAACGTTTTTACCAGATATGTAGGCATACACAAATAATCAGCATCGTGTCAGCTGTAATCAGACACTGGTGACTGAACCGGTGGCAGAAGAAATAAAAGGATGATTTCCGTGGCATATCTAGCCCTACTTTGCCGGTTGAAATAAAATGCTGAACACCAAGAATCATGCATTGGGGAAGAGGGAGGCATTACTGACAGAGCATTGTGTGTGAAAAGACTGCTTTATTAGAAACAGGTGCACGCTTTATTGGAAACAGGTCCACTTACAACTTGAAAAACGTCAGCCTTCGCCTTGCAAAACTATTGGCCTTACTATACAGCCAACTACCTAGAAAACACCCCTCCCCTACCTTGCCCTCCTCCCACCCCTTAACCTTGCACTTGCTATATTGTACTCCTTAAACTGTTCAAACTGGTTACTATGGTTAACTGCCTTCTGATGCAATATAACCATGAACTTGCAACTAGCATAACTCCAAGGCAATGTTTAACTTCCTGGCTTGTCCAGTCCTGCTGTTCTCCCCCCACCCTTTCGTTCTCAATGTGGACTGACAGGTTTTCTGTTCCTACATTTCTGTATGCCATGTGAACTTGCCATGCCTCAGCTTCCAACTGTTCCAAAGCAACAACACGTTACGACCAACATCACCCCTGTACACCCATCATCCATGAACCAGCCTTACTGGCATGAAGAGCAACGCTCTATCTATTCACCTCCTTCGGACCCCAAAGAAATCCCCAAGTGAATTCTTCCAACAGCGATTCTGCATCCTTCCTGCAATCGTACTGAGCCAACTAAAAATGCAACTTCTCCATGTTAACTGCAGTGGGAGCCTTTTACCCCAGGAACCGGGGCCCTCGCCCCCAATAAGTTGGCTGCCATTTCTGCTGTTGACCCCCAATATACTGTGTCTGTTCTTGTCCTGTGCTCCCTACTGACGTGTTACTGTTCCCATAGCAATAGACCAATGCATGGCGGCTGGAGATCTTTGAGCACTCATGCCGGAATTTGCAGTACTCACACGTGCACATGCCTTTATTGAAACCCCAGCATGCTCTGAGTTGTGAGGATCCTGCCCCTTGCGTTCCTGACTGTCCCTTACCTGCTGACCCCATCCATCCCCGTGTGGGACACTCCTGAAAAGGTCGATAAGTAATAGGGAGCCCCCTGGCTGTGAAGATGGTCTTACCAATTTTTGTCAGGCCCATGGTATGCTGCCAAAGATCCGAGTCAATTTTTCCCACTGCACGTCTGGGTCCGCTGCCATAACTACCCAAAATTATTCATGGTATTGCACCAATCCATACCCCCCACAATTAAGTTGCACTTTCACTATAATGTCCATGTATTTTAACATTGCAACTGACCTTTCAGGGTACTTCTCGTAATACACAGTAGCAAAAAGTAGAAACGCTGCCATCCAGTTTTCAATAGTGAAGGGTACCTGACAGCGTTTTGTCAACTCATACTCCCCCTCCTTTGAGCTCTCTTTTGACTACAACTCCCTGTGCAGGAGCTTTAACATCTCCACTTACTCCCCTTTCCATAGTTTTTCTTTTGTCTCCATCATAAGATGGGCCCCAATGGCATAGCTGTGCCCATATATGGCAGTTTCTTGCCTTTAACTTCTTTACTCTCCAATAGTTATGACTAAGCTTCCGCCATTTTTTATGTGCTACCACCCCTGGTTCTACCACCTTGAGGGCCCCGTCACCTGACCTGGTCTGTCAATCCCCTGTCCAGTCACTCCTGTCACTTGTGACCCTTTGGTGTTGCCCATTACTCCATCCGCCTGACCCCTTTTGTCTGTCAACACTCCCACATACAGCACATGTACCCCTTTCATCAAGCAAGCCTCCCCACCACAAGAGTTGTCTTTTGCTTCGATAGCCACCAATGCCATTTTACTACAGCCAGCAACTCTCTTACCTGGTGTCAAGGTCGATGGCCGTTCCGGCGCCTTCCGTCTAGCCAGCTGTGTCTGCTGTTGTATGGTCAAATAACTGCCAGTTGTCCCTGCAGCACACGGCACCTGCAGTAACTTAGGAAGATCGTGATCAGACGACCCACTCTGCCTGTCCCCCCACCACTGCAACTCCTCCCCGCCTTCATCCTCGTCCCTGATCTCTCCTTCTTCTATGTTTTCCTCCTCAAAATCCAACTAAGTGTGACCCAGTTCATCGTCACCATACTCACCAAATGCCAACAATCCTGACGCCCCGTCCTGCCCAGACCAATGCAGCTGCCTGCCGTTCTCTTCTGGCTGTTACCCAGGGGCCGTATTGAGCCCTGTATGTCAATCAAACGTACCAGGATGTTGCCTTTCCTGTGCTGTGATGATGGTGAGTGCACAGCCCAGGACTTTCCATGGCCCCAGAGAGGCTTCCTTGATATTCCCAAGCCAGGCATGCACCTTTCCTGATGATGACATCCGGCCAGCCGCTCGTTGCCCCGCCTTCTTTTCCCCCTCAGGGTGGCCAAGCCATGCCTAGTTTGCCCGAGGCACACCCCGATGACAATGACGCTTCCTGAAATGAAAAAGAAGGTCAGGTGTGCTGGAGCGATCCCTATCCTGTCCAGCTTGTGACCCCGCCCCCACACCCCACAACTCCCCACCCTGTGCCATCACATGCCCAATCCTCCCCTTCCACTACACCACCCCAGTCCCCGAAACCCCCTGTCCATGCCCCCGTTGCTCTCCCTCTCTGCCTCCCGCTCCAAGGCGTGAACTGTCTTGCTGCGTCCGGCCATAGACCTTGCTGGTGGGCTTAACCGACAGCTGTTCCCCTATCCCAGTCCCCAGATCCCCACCCCTACTGTGGCCCTCTCCCTCCTCCACATCCTCATCGCTCCAAACCAAGATGGTGGGCCAACATGTTGACAATGGATTATCAAGAGCCATTCCAGCACCACCTGATCCTGCCCCTCTGTCCCAGAATTCTCCTGATCCCCTTTCCCTTCCAGGACCTCAGAGCCCTCACCTGCAACCTTGTCCTCCCCAAATATTCCTTAGGACCCCCTACCCGTCTCTTGCCTGGCCTCGGGTTCATATGTGATGTACAATTTGCCTGCTATCCACCCCCTCGATTACACCTCCCCCTTTCAAACAGCATAACCCTACCCTAACACATTCCCTTCTCCCTCCTCTAGTGGTATTCGTCCCTCTCCTCACTTTCCCTTTTAGCACTGCAGCACGTGTTAGTAGAGGTCCCACCCCCGCTTTCACCCCACCCAGCTAAGGACCCACCCAAGCTTTACGCTTGTACACCACAAGCATTCCCTGCTTGTATTCCATCACTGGGGAGTGGCAAGAGAGAACACGCTCCCCACATGCACACCAGAGGCTGCCCAACAAGAGCGCGGATGGCCCTTCATGCTTACCTGACTGCCTGCACTCCTCACATGGCGTGGCTGTGAACAGGCCAGAGTGGCTGCCACCATGCCACTTGCAGCTCTGCATGCCAGCCGTAGGCCAGCACACCTTTGCACACCAAATCCATGCGGCCCACCTTGCTCAACCGACGCAGGGCCTGCTCAACACTTGCTTCAACAGACATGGCACTAGCAGCTTCCAACCTCTAAGTCCCACCGGCACAGACAATTATTTTTGCAGGTACCACAGACTGTATATAAAGCACCCACCAGCATGCAGTATTACACTCTGCAAAAAACGCTTCAGAAACGATACAGCAGTGAGAGAGCAAATACATTTTTTAAGCCCTGCGCTAACCACCAGGTACCATGTCATTTGTCACAAAATGGTGACTGACCTATAAAATGGCTGAGTATGTACCCTGGGCTATCATGTAGCCCAAATAGGGCCCACCATAGCCCAAATCAGTCCCTGGCTGCTCCAACTTCCCCAATCCTCCCCGGGGGGGGGGGGGGTGACCTCCCTCGGTTGGCAATCCCCCCCGAAACCCCAATGAATAAACAATGGTGCACTTGGGTGATGGAAGACAGGAGGCATATTTCTTTTAGCTGTACATGGCACCTTTCGCAGTACCATGTCTAGAGTGGTGCACCGGAACAGAGGACACACAGACAGCAGAAGCAGGCAAATTCCTGTGGATGCCACAGCCTTAGCACACATTTTGCACATATCCAGTTGTGCACCATTGATGTATGTGCCACACACATAACATATTTTGCAAAAGCAGAAATGGCCAATGTACATGCTCAGTGACTTTTTGATACAGACAGATGAGCATGAACTGAGCAAGACCCTTACCATTCTACAGTGAGCATTATTGGTTACACTTTATTCCGCGTGCAGTTTTCTCCCATGTCTGACGCTTGCTGCTCTAGAAGGGACTGTGAATGGACCTGCAGGGAAGAGACGGTCTGCCCTGACCTGCGTGATATGCCCATAATATTGTTTTGACTTTGGGACACCAAGTAGAGCTACTTTAATAGAAGATGCATCATTCTTTTTATGTATTTGTTAAGTATTTTTTTTCAGTGCATTTTAACATCAATAACACAGATGAAAAACATTACATAAAATGTATGCCCCATACTGCAATTGTTCAAAATATTGTGTAGTAGAAAATAGCATATACAGTATATCTCTCTAAATTAGTGATTTTTTCATACTAGAGCTAATTATGTCTTAACTAATGTATTATTGAATGATGCCTCATCCTTTGGAAAGTCATCCAATTAACCAATGTGATGTGTAGGGTATGAATGAAGGCTGACAGACAAAAACAGAGTCAGACATAAAGCCCGATGTACAAAAGTTTTGCATTTGCAAGAGTCTGAACAGCCTTGGGTTGTGTAGAAAGATCCTTTCCGCCAATACCCAGCTCCAATGTGTTTCCTTATTTTGGCCTCAAACACACCAAAGGTAATGGGAGGAGTGCTTTCAATATGTCTACCCACTGGCAATCACTTGCGGTAGCACTCCAAACTATTGTTATTTTTTCCCACCATGCCACCTCAGTTTGGACCTATCTATACGCAAATCAGCCTTGACCCCCCCTCCAACTGGAACAGTCCTGCCCAAACTGTCAGGCCAGGTCCTCTCTGAACCAGAACACATGCAAACCAACACTTGTTGCTTCTGCTCTGATTGTGTGCCTGGTTTGAGCTATTCAGTTGGTTATCTGGTATCAGTTTCATAGTGAGTATGGGACCCATGTCTAACCACACCCTTCCACTTAGGGCAGTAGATCAAACATACAACAGGTGATGCAAGGAATGCTTGGAATAAAACTAACCACTGTCAATCACTCAGGGTAGCTTTCCAACCCATTATTCTTTTGCTCACCATGCCACTTCAGATTAGACCAAGTCTTCTGCAACAGTCATAGTCCTGCTCCAGTAGTAATAACCAAGCCAGGTCTGCCCTGAGCCAGAACACAAGTAACCCATGACAAATCATTTTTGGCCTGATTGGGCACAGTGAGCAGTGGACCCATGTATGGGCATACCCTCATTTTGGCCATCTGAGATTTGTAACATACCGTTTAGCACTTTGCCTAACTTTGTTTCTCTTTCTTATTTCCTTAGTCCTCTCTTGTTTACCTTATGTTTAATCTTTTATGTTCTGTGTCGGCCAATGGCTGACACCAGCATTACCTCCTTGGTTTAATACCATCTCATCGAGGAATGTACCCAATGGCACCCAATGTTGCCTCCAGTCTTTCTGGCCTGACATGCTCTGCGAGCACTAATTATGAATATAAGTGCACAATTATAGAGACTTTAGACAAGGCACAGCTGCTACAGCATGCTTGTGCCTGGCATAGATCAAGCCACAACTACCTCAATACAACACACCTAATTTGATTACCTTTTAGGACTCATGTTCCTAGTCGGTCACTGGGACTTGCAAGAGTCTGAGTGGCAACTCCCTCCCATCTGGAGCCTGCAGCCACCAGTAATTCTGCAACATACATGAGAATCAGTCCAGCAGCCATTTATGTATTGCTACAGCTCCTGAAAATGCAACACCTTCATCCAGAGAACAGCAGATCCAAAAAGGTCCCTAATGAGGGAACACATAGCATGATGCTAAGCTTGTTTATTCTGCTATCAAGGAACTATGAAGAGGATTGACACCTGCCACTAGGGTGCCCCATCCATTGCTGCAGAAACATTCATCTATCTCCAGCACCTCTTTGGCCTGATCACAAACACATACAAACATCAAGAGGTGCTGTTAGCCTACTGTCAAAGAAGGTGTACAGCAGAGCAATGTGAAGAAAGAAAAGACAAAGAACCCTCACATTAGAACTAGAATACAGCTCCTACACAGAAGAAAAGGAGAACCTAATACGGCCTCTGATCAGGATGAATCATGCCAGAAGACCACCACTGTAACTGATCCATACCACTGACTGTGAGAGTGTTTACTCACCTACGACATGGTGCCATCAATGTAGAATGACAACAGGTTGGTGAAAGCCTTGTCTCTACCCCTAGCATTCTAGAGCAACAGTTCAGCACCATCACTGGCTGCTTAACACACCATTGTACCTACACCAAGAATTACCAATGCTTTCCACAGACAGAAAATGTTCAGCACTTAATCTCAGGGGTGCAGAGGGAAATGAATTCCATCTGGTCACTATCATCAACCATGTACCACAACGGAAGAGGCTCTGAACCCGTGGACAAATTGTCGACAACCTTTATGAACTTTTGTCCAACTATTATGACCATCCTACCAATTCTGTCGAAAGTGCCTCAATGCTATCACCTGTAGAGTACTTCACAACTTCACTGCTGTCAAAACATCAGCATCACACAAAGAACCAAGTGGCACCTGTGATACTCCAAAGCAACAGCTGACCGGTAACAGTCTGCTCACCCCAATGTGTATCCCAGTCCAGTCTTCTGCACCTCTTGACCATGGCCCACCTACCTCCTAAGTGTTGCACGAGTGACTAGGCAATGGCTCATCAGCAGTCCTTCAGCAGCCTACACACAGTGCATAAACAACCCCAAATGCCCTCACACACTTACCCGTGGGCAACACGGCCAAGGAGCCTCCACAAGCAAGAGATGGTTTTGGCTCTGTTCAAGTGAAGGAGGCCCAGAGGAGGCTTCATGAGGCTCATGAACAGATCTCCAAGCTCCCCCTCCAAGACTGTGTTCTTATAGACAAGCAACACAGCAATAGCAAGCTTTGTCGTGGACTCCAGCAACACTAGTGGTCTGTGTGACTGTGGACACTAACTATAAACTATTCAGAGCATCAGCCCAACAGACAAACTCTGTACTCTACAGGCATGATCCTGCCATAATTCTGTCAAGAGATCCTGGACTTGTCCGTGTCCTGAATCATATCAGCCTAAAATCTACACTTGTCTAGGTGTCTCTTGTGGTCAACTTGATTTTCTCTTGCGACTGATAAAGTTAGAGTTTTGTTTTGTTTGTTGAATTGTTTTGCTTATCTTGCAATGTTAGACTTTGTGACATTACTTTTGGTTTTTAGTTTTCTGAGTCCTGAGGACAAATCAAAGGGCAACCATTCCCAGGGGGTTGTGCTTTACACCACCCCACACCCATCCCTGCACTTGTCATCAGCTCTAGTGACCTGGGTAACAAAAGGGAGTTTGGCTGCCTATTGTATCCAGGAGAAGATAACTACTAAAACTCCTGTCCCAATTTTGTGACTATTTTTTAAATCCCTATCCCAGAGGACAGAGACCTACATTAAGGATCTCCTCACCATATAAAAGCTATGAGATTTGATCAGGAGAGCAAGCTCCTAAAAGGGCTAGATGTTGAGAGTTTGTACACCAGCCTACCCCAGGAAGACACTCTGTACAAAATCCAACAAATACTAGAGAACACGGAATAGACTCACAAGACTCCACAGGTGTCCATTCAGGAATGTACAAGATTACTGCTCACCAAAACATTTTTTGAATTTGAGGGAACATTATTCCTGCAAATATATGGTATGTCTTTGAGAAGTACATTCACTGCTATTGTGACAGGTCTGCATGTGTTAACATTTGAGAAAAGAAATGTTCTTAACAACAGCAACCCATGTAGGACACACACTAGAACATGGAAGCACTACAAAGGTGACATATTGGTGATCTGGTCAAGGTACACAGAATCATCCACACAGCGTATAACTTGGCTAAATGGATTGGACAGCAACTTGAGGTTCACACCCACAATCAGTAATGAACCCCTAACATTCCTTGATGCAAGAATATTCTCAAAACAGGGTATATTACAGACTGACACTTTCCACAATCTGACAGATAAAAACAACTTACTGAGATTTGACAGTTTCCATTCCCACCCCTTAAGAGAAAATCTCCCTTATGGGCAATTCCTCTGCTTTCGAAGGAGCTGCAGTAGATTGCCAGATTTAAAAAAACAATAAGAATCTCTACACGACAAACTAAGCACACAAGATTATCTGGAACAAATATTACAAGCTATGAAGAAAGGGCTAGATATCAGAACAGAGAGGCTTCTAATAGACAGAGAGCTGGGAACCAAATGTGCTGTGTATGATCATGTACAACATAGCATCAGAAAATGTGAAGAATATCATCAGAAAAAACTGGTGCATTCATAACACAGGGTGAGTATGCATTATTCTCGCTAAAAAGGGCTAGAATACTCAGGGATACTTTGGTACACACAGGTCGAACAGCCTCCAAAAAATGGAATCTACCATAGATAGACAGTTGAGCCTCCTCACGGTGGTGAGACACTATCCCTGTGGACATTGTAGTGTTCATCATCTCACTACTAAGACAAATGACCTAGGCCTACCCAGACCCTGGGGCAGATCCAGAAAGATCCTAACTGCAATTCACAATGGGTTATTCATATGGTTATTCATATGACTAAATCCCATGTGGGGGCAGATACATAGGGATGACTACCCGAAAAGTAAAAACAAGAATCTGCGAACACAGGAGTAACATACACTGCAAGCAGAAAACAACAAAAATGGAAGAGCATTACATCTCTAAGGGGCACCCAGCAATAATTTAAATGGGTAGTGGTTGAACAGGTGGATGGTGACAGCAGACACATTAAAAGGATTTGTTTTGAAAGGAAACAGTGCTGGTTGTACAGACTGTTCACACATAAACAGGGTCCAATGATGACATCCCAGGGTGGAACATGCTTGTAGAACAACATAACTCCATTGAGTGCTAATCAAAAGAAGACAACAATTAACTATGAACACAAGCTAACATAGTAAACTAAGGCTGGATACCTAAAGCACAAAGTACTCCCGAAATAGGGTGCTCTGATAATAACCCACATTTGTGGGGGTACACAATAGAATCCTGGCAGGGAGGACATTCCATATACAAACTCCAACAGGGGTGGTTCTGAATAATGCGACCCTTAGCCATACATACTAGCTAACTTAGGTTGTAGACCTCAAAGGCTTGGTGTTTCTTATGCCACAATTGCAGACATGTTAGGGAGGACAGGTTTCAAAGGGAATTGAGTTGCAATAATCCTCTAGATAACATATAAACTGTAGCTACCCTTGAGGGTCCTGTAGTGTTGCCGTAGCAACACTGAAGCGCACTCCCTGTTGCTGAGGTAGCGGGCGTAGCTCATTCATGGCTGAGCACATTTAGTTCGCGCTGGCAAACGCGATGGAAGCAGTAACGGAGACAACACAGTCATCTAGTTCCACACGTGCTCTGGCGGGCCGCACTGACCCCCCGCCCATTCGGGTCACGCTATTTATTCCTTCCCTAGCGCTTACCTGGGGTCAGGCGCACCTTGGCTGAAACCGCAGGGGTGTTCCTGTCACATCCCTGACAGAGCTCGCACATGCAGCTCTCCCATGATGCACAATTAATGCGCTACTGCGCACAACATTACAGGTCCCAGACTTATTTTTCTGACCTCCCCTATACTCCTGCGACGACACAATAACTAGGTGTAAGTAACCCAATTCAAAATATGGTTTCGAGCATAGCAGGATCTGATCACCACTTTAAATTGTTATATTTAACAGTGAATGAGCCGCCGAGCCGATGAAACACAACACAGACTGACGCAATCGCCTCTCATGCATGGAGCTTGGACTCCATTTCCCAGCATCCCAGCACACTGGCATCAGTTCAGTATGTGCAGCAAACATCCAATGGGTCATGGGGTGTGTCTCTGTCATGCACGCTTCCCGACTACTGATCCGATACCTGCTTAAAAGCAGAAGCTCATCCGCTAGCCGGACCACAGAGACCGCCCTTTTGAGACTTTATGGAGCCTTGAATTTTTACTGCCCAGTGTAGGTCTAGATACTTAATCGGCTTGCATGCAACTGTTTTACACCTCACAATGCAGTGCATGTGAAGTGATTTTCACTCAAGTGTGTTGAATGGGTGGAGTGCAGAGGAGACATGCGTGTGCATTACTCTCCACACTCATAGTGTATGATTTAAGATATGTCATACCGTACATGATAACAGAATAATGTTAAATGTGTCCTGTTTTGTCTTTTCTACAAAATGCAGCCAAAAATAGGGAAATTCACACTAATGGTTTTTGCATGCATGTTTCTATGGGTGTGACAATTTCGTACCAATATACTGTAATTTTGTGAATAATCATTGTGAATTAAGGGATTATTGATAATAGTGGTCCTGAAGAAACACCAAAGACCCAGATGGGAAGTGAATAAGGCTGAAACATTTTGATCTGTGACGTTTGGGTCATAATACACCCTACCAATGCCATCTTTTAAACCTGTTTTTAATCTTGCCTAAGGTGCTTATAATAAAGAAAAGAATAGAGGAACCTGCAGGCAATTTTAATTAATAAATCCCTTAGGAATTAGTGCTCCTCTTACAAACTGTGTCGATCTCACCCACTCACACTAGGTGTAATGGGTGAGTATGTGATGATGAAGCATGCCATGGGTGGTGCCTGTGGGTGCGGATCATTAAAAATAATCTATGAGATTCCCAGGGTCCCTTTCATAACCACCCTTCAGGGGACATATAGAGTAGGAGCAGCCTCTCATTGTGATCACCCTAGAAAAGAATTGGAGCATGACTACTCACATAAACTCCACATCTAGAAATGCCTAGTCAACCTTACTAATGCGCCCCTTTATGACCAATTTACTCACTTTGGGACACGTTTTAGGCCAATGAATCTTTTGACCCTGATTGAAGACACCTTAGGACGAGATAGCTAATCAACATGTCAATCAATACATCAATAATGTCATCAATATTTATTACAACAAGGCATTTCACCTTAGTCAAAAACATTTAATTAAACTCAAAACACCACCATGACCTTTCAGTCATGAATAACCACACCAGTTTAGTATGATTTTGTGATATTTATTCCCTATTGATTACAATTCTACTAGTAAGTTTATTAGTCTCAAAACCAAGAAACACATTAGCATAGTCACAATATGGCAACTCTGATAAGATTTCATCAAAGCAAGAATCACGAATATCAGAATATAGCAAGGTCTGAACATAGGTTATCCTTAGCAGAGTATCATTAGCGCATAATTCAACAAAGCATAGATTCAGTCATTTGTCTATTTGCGTCAGTTTAGTGAACCCCTATACTAACCTCGAATTAGTATTGGCATGTTGGGCTTCATGCAAAACAATTTAGTAACTCCAATTTGGAAAACATCTAGCTATGGTCTCTGTCAAAAGAAGCAGTTGGTACCTAGAAAGGAAAAGCAAACAGACAATTACAATTTCATTGTTATATAGGTAACCCTCCACGTTTGGGTCAGCACTCAGGTTCGGTCTTCGTCTTCAGGACATCAGTTGATTCGCCATCAGTCAGGAACTCAGCTCAGGTAAAAGGGCCACTTCCCTCATAAGGAGGTAAAGTGTAAATGGGCAATCTAAGGACAAGGATGTTTCTAACTAAAATTATCAAGTCACTAAGCAAAGTGACAAAGTGTCTGGATCATAGCAAATCGCATCAGCATCTCCCCTAGTCTCTCGTCTCTGGTCTCTCTAGTTCTGATTTACTTCCTGGTGTCAAGGGTTTTCATCCCCTTTTCGTTGTACATTTCCCTAAAATTTGGTTGAACAAGGGGTTGCACCCCACTGTCTTTAACCAATTAACTTCAAATTAGCTCATCGTATTTGGCCCCCCATAACAGTTCTCATGCATTTTATTGGTCCTTATAATTGACGTCTTTAGAAGTAGAATGTCCGGTATGATTTCATCCTCTTGTGATTCTTTGCGCATCTTTGGTCAGTATCTCCATTGTGTGTACCGGTACCTACGAATAATCTACAGTGTTGCATTCAGCTAAAATGTTTCTACAAGCAAGATGAATTTCATGAAAACGGATCTACTACAGTTACATTCAGCTTCTAGTTTGGAGAAAAACAAGAGTTCATGCCCTTTAGCAAGTCAGCACACTGCACGTTAGAAAAATACATTTTAATATGAGAGTCAGGCAGCTAGGTCTCAACTCATGCTAACTAAGGCCCAATGTTTTATTAGCAAAACCTTAGCAACATAACCAGTAATAATTAGTATATAAAACCATCTTTTACTGTAATAACTCATCAACATTAGTCATTTGCATTAGTCCCCGTATACATTAGCGGCCACTCCACATGGGCACATTTCAAGCGCACGTTTTAGCTAAACATATTAATACATTTTCTATGCGGCATAAGTCAAATCTTTCGTCCCAGAAGAAGACCTCATTACCATAATACAATACCTGGGACATTCCACATTGGAACTACACAATGCAACTCACACAGCAACACCAAAAACCCACCTAGCCCCTCTGAAGACTACTCCGAATGCAACAGCCAGGTTCATAATAGGAGATTGACGACACAATCACACTGGCCGAGTCTGAGTGTCTCCTGATTAGAGCAACAACCTGTATCACACACAAAGCACTTCATAATACCCTGAAATGCCTAGCAGAAGAACTATTCAGAGCTGAAAAGTCACGCACACTACAAAGTACAGACTTGCTACTACTAGCTTCTCCTTGATTCATGAAAGAAAACACCCATGCACGCTCTTTCTCTGGCAGAGCACCCAAGATCTAGAACTTCCTACCAACAGAGATATGAACTAATCCGTAAAAAATCAACTTCAACAAACGTTTTAAAACAATACTGCTTGAATGACACCTAGGCTTCGACTTCAAATTCGACTTAGAATAAACGTTATTTGGTCAGATTCTGACAGTAAAAGCACATTATAAAATACATAGTCACATATCAAAAAGACAATATTTTACAAAACAATAAAATAAATAAAACATTACTGTCCAAAACACAACTCAATCTTTTAGCAACATATTTCATCGTCAGTTTCAAAACAGCAAGAATAACATGTAAGACAGAAAAACAATTTTTTGGAGAGGACAAACTTTGTAAAAAGCACAAGCACTCTTTATGGCTCAGAGGAGCCTTCTCTCTCAAGATAGGTTGTAAAGACGGGCCCTTAAAGTGCAATAGTGTGAACAGAAAAGCATAAAGTGCAAAGTTAATGGGGGGAAGCAGGGTCCCAAGGACACCACAGGGGCGAGGTGAGATAGGAGCTAACCCATGGAAATGGAACATTTCAATGAACCATTTGAAGACGGAGCTTAGTGAGCTAAAACCAATGCTCCATGTTTCCAACCGAGGTTAAATATGGCTCGATCCTTGTGGAAGTAGGAATCGGGACGTACCTTTCAATCAAGACCATGCCAAGGGCCTTTTCAATACTCAAATTTTTTCTGGTCCTATAAAATCTTTCTTTAACTGTCTTTAAACTAGAGGAAATACGCCCTGGATTGTCAAAATTATCCCTTAACCCTAGTTGTGCAAATATATTTTTTTAAACATTCTAACCAGGGGATAGCAGTCATATTATTCAGGTTCAAACAGTCCTCTATTATCATAAGTGAGAAACTGGTCTCCAGAGTAGACCACAATTTGAGCCTCAATTAAAGTGGGGCTACTACTATGTGGTCCTCCAGGAAGCCAAGTCCATGTTCCTGGTAAGAAATAAAACTGGGTGTCTTCTTTTGGATAGTCGAAAGTCTGCACAGGAGCTTGTTTTCAGCTTTCTGTAAATTACCTACACCCACATATCCCATAAACAGACACCATATAAGCCTGATGTGAGACATTTACTCTTATAAAGAGTAACCATTTCTCTGTGGGGCTTGTGACCTAGCTGTTGCAAATCTACAAATGGATTCGCAAGAGGTCGCCAGCTTCTGAGGTCTAAAAGCAGTAAGTCTAGCCCAATTCATGTTAGTATCAAATAAGATACCTAGATAATTAAAACTAGGCACCTTAGCAATAACTGTGGACCCAATAAAAAACTCTTACAACTCACATTCTTAGGGCCAAAAGTCAATACAAAGGATTTCTGGTGATTAATCTTCAATTTAGGGTCACCCATAAAACCATTAAAAACATCTAAGAGTGCCTGTAAACCATTAGCTGTCAGTGCAATTAGAAAGGCATCATCTGCGTAAAAGAATACAGGGACCGAACGTGGTCCTATCTTGGGTACATTTTTAATGCGAGATGCTAAGACGGACTCAAGGGCAGTGATATAAAATAAAAATAAAAAGGGAGCCTAAATACATCCCTGTTTTATCTTTCTAGTAACCCGCAATGGCTTGTGTACGCTCGCCATTGGGCAGTATATTAGACTGTAGTTGTTGTGTCCCAGTGAAGGCGCTTAAGAAGATCCAGCAAGTGGGGATCAATGCCAGCATGGTCCATTCATTTCCACAATTGCCCTCTGTCTACTACATCAAAAGCAAAGGAGAAGCCCAGAAAAGCCACATGAATGGCACCTCTTGTGGCCTTAATGTATTTACCAAGAATTATGTATAGGTTTAAAGCCGACTCAACAGGGCCCAACCTGGGGCAGAACCCATACTGGGCTATGCAGAAAAAGGCTTTTCCCTCAGCCCATTCTTCCAGTTTGCCAATGCCCTAAGATTTTAGTTGAGGAATCTAATAGAGAAGTAGAGTGGTAATTTACAGGAAGGCTCCTATCCTCTTTCATACTTATGGGCACTATGATAGATTCCTGCCAAGAATCGGGTGGACCTGCCTTAAACACAGCTGTCAATACATTAGTCAACAGAGTGGCCCAAAAAGCAAAAATCTGTTTGAACAAATCTAATGGCACTCCATCAGGGTCTGGGGCTTTCACAGCTGCAGCTTTCAAAATGTGGGAGGCTTACAGGCACTTTAAGTGCGTCAGAGACATGGCCCGCCACCTCCTGTCCCAGGCAGAAGTGCCTCCGAGCACAAAGTATAGTGGTTATCGTGGTCCGCAGGAGCCGCAGAGGCACAGGCCAGCACTTAGATACTGCTTGAACGACACCTAGGCATAAGTGGGAACTACCAAGGACTGCATACTGGGATATCAAACAGCTTTCAAAGAAATTAATTAGTATAATATCATTGGCACACATCAAAAATGAATCCTTCATCTACCCAACATTGGAAGGGAACATGACAAAGTATCACATTGTTGAGGGAGGTTTCCTAAATAGAAGAAAAGTAGATGTGCCAAAACAACCCTTCTTTCAGTCCATTCTGCATCAACATATTTTCGGTGTATTCATTTGCAGAATCCAGAAGAACAATAATCCATGTATTAATAATTAGTATGTAGTTGCTCAAATATTTTTTTAAAGGAATGATGGAGTATCTAAGTGCCTGAACTTGACCACAGTTTCACAGGGTCTACCTGATATAAGTAGATGGATTGATGTATAAAAGCAACTTACAGATTCATATTCTTCTGAACCTAAACTTTGTTCTATAAGGTGTAGTCGGTTGATGTAGAAAGTTAGTCACTTCTTGCTAGTCTACTGAGCAACGATGGGTGGTATAAATCTGCTTTACTCCGTCTGTGGCAGATACTCGCCAACAGTATCGGCTAAAATGGATCGCAGTGGTTAGTGATGCAGGGAGAGTCAAATGGATTATGCTTCAATAACCAATTTGTTTGGAATTGAAGTATTTAATTTGGGGAAAACTGTTTTATGTGATGTAAAATGTTAACAATCTCTGAATGCAAAAATAGTTTGTTGTTCATGCCTCAGGCCGTAGAATATTTTCGTTGTAAACAAATTTTTAAATGTAAAAAACAAAAAATGTGAACTTAATATCAAAAAACACGTTGGTGCTCATGCTTGATATAATTTGATTAAAATTATTGTCCCTGAATCAGTGTATAACCGGCTGTCACATATTTGCATCTTATTGGGAACTTTGGATTCAAGATAGTCTTCAGTGTATCTTAGGTGAATAAAATTGGTGTTATTTAATTAGATAATACTAAAACCTGCTATTTCCAATAATATGAAATCAAAACAAACTGTGGTAACAAGTGTCACATATTCGGCTAACAACTATTTTATAGTTGTTATCTGAAGGCTTAAGGCAGTTTATTTTAAATCATTCCTTGCCTTTCTTCACCCCCATAGTTCAAGGATGACACTGCTACTCATAGTAGTAGTCGTCCAACAACTCAAATTAATTCATTATATTTGGTCAAGTCCTTGCTTCCCCTAGAAGCAGGGATCTGGAAGAGTTGACACAGACTTCATTCAAAGAACCATCTGTTTATTTGAAGACACCCATCATGGATGACAAGATTTCTCTACTGAATGTTGGCCACTAGCATGTACATTCTTTGTTTAATTTAATGCTGTGAAATTGAGAACATTTAGAAAGAAGTTTAAAAGAGTCCCTGGGCATATGTCATTCTAGCTGGTTTAAAAAAAAGACCTGTTTCTTAAATTTGCAAGTGATATGCTTATCAAAATAAGGAGGCGATAACATGGCCTGTTTTTCAGTGAACTGAGGGAATTACATTTAAATTATTACATTTTCTTAGGATTGCTACTGGGAGTGAAACTTAAAGAGTGTGTACTACATTTTGAAGAAGGTAACAGTATTGTTGTCCAACAAAGAATGACGCAATCATATCTGAGACATTATCCCAGTTGTAGACTCATTTATAAAGATAGCAAAAGAAGGATTTTAGCTCGATAAGAATTATGCTCCTACATATTAATGAATTAAACGTCTGGAGAAAATGTAGTTTCTGCTTTGTCAAGAACTCACAAGTTGAAGCTGGGTGTAATCTCAGGATAACATATGAAGACAGAGCAATGTCCCTTGGGAATGTGCACATGCACATTCAATTCAATTCAGCTTAATTTCGGCATATAATACCACAAAAGCATACTAACAAAATTCACAAGTCTCAAAATGAAATTGAGCAGATTAAAATCAACAAAATCAGACCCATAATAAAAATCATATCCTAAATACCCCCAAAAGCATATAATTTTAAGGTCATAACATAAGGTTGTCAATGTAAATATTAAAAAGTCTTTATCGATAAAATATTATAAAATACATAAAACTAGTCACCATTAGATTTTTTTCTCAAGCCCGTAAAGTGCAAATTGGCAAGAAGTCAATTGACATATTTAAAATTGGCAAGTTGGCAAGATGTCAATATAGATATTTAAAATTTAAAAGTTGTCAATAAAAAGTTTTGTTTTTAAACAATACACAATACTAATCACCTTAAAATGTTCTGACGCAACTGTATGTATAGATCTTAATACATACAACCAGTAGGGATTAGATCTCTCTAATAAAAAGCAAAACTGTGTGAATGTGCTAATAAGTGACCATCATAAGTATGGGGTTTATGCTTTTCCAGGAAGACATTTACCCCTAACATACCATACTGCTTCTAAAAACCTTGCCCTTGCACATACTACAGTCGCATGCAGACTTGTTTTACAAATTCTAAGAGCCGAATGGCAATCCCTAATGCCCAATGATTTACATAATGTTTTTTTCCAGGAAGCCCTCTGTTTCTTAAACCCCTTGCAGAAGAAAAAAACATGTGCAACACTCTCTTGGGCCATACATCCCATTGGGCAAAGGTCAATTGTGTTTTCTGTTTGTTTCCATCTTGATGTAAAAGCCCGCAGGGTAAGGATCCAAGTCTGATTCTAATATAAAGTGTGCATGCTAAGGGGGAGGTTATTATATCTGAAAAATGCTCATACTCATAATGACACATAGGCGACTGGGCGATGGAACTAATGCCATCTCACTTAATTGCCGGCTCAACCAATAGGCATCCTTCAGGACTTGCTTGGCATTCTTTGGGAGATGAGTCGGACCAGACCAGTACTGGTCTGGGCCTAACTTATGGAAAAGCGTTTTTACGTGGTTGCACCACAGAACTTTTTCTATATTGGGGCCTGTTAACACTGCACATTCATGTCGGCAAACATCTGCTATTTAGCCCTTAGGTTACAGACGCCTCACCTTGAAACCAAATTACTTGTTAAGGAAGTTCTGTAAGTTCCATGCGTGTGAGAAAAGAGCAAGCAGAAAACAGAGTCAAGCTGGAAACTGCACCTTAAAACATGATGTGAACATGAAACATTTAGGTCCCAATTCATAAAAGACTGGGAAAGCTGGAAGGATTATGGTACACGCTCAAATCAGTGAAGTTTATAAGTAAGAATCTCAGACCATGTAAGAATGGGTGCTGTTCAAGACCATAGCCTGAGGTACACAGTGTGCAAGCATACATCCTGTTAACAGGGCCCTAACCACATTGACAGGCTGTCAGTATATGCACCACTGCATAACACATAGAAAGGAAATCCACCCACTCAGTGTAATAGCAGGGCAAGTATGGGGATATGACAGTTCCCTTGGACCATCTTTGAACCCTCCCAATAACCCACTTCAGGCAAGCATTCTAACTGAGACATGCTTGGGGGACATTCAGCACTTCTAGGTTTCTTTGCCCATGAACGTTCTTCCACCAGGTAAGCATCAGTGCGTGACATAACTTGCCCTGGAGGAACACTTTTAGAAGTCAGTCAACTAGAAGATCTCATACTGAAGATATTACATAAAATAGACCCACCTTCTTCCATAGTGTGTTTGTTTATGTTAAGATAGCCTTTTCAGAAAATTAGTCTTAGGCTTTTTCTTAAAGGTGAAATGGTCTTCCCAGGTTTAGTTGGAGGGATATAACAAGTAAATTGAGCCTGTGCTCTATGTAGTCTACCTCCAGATTGTACCTCTTGATCAGGGGGAAGGGAGGGGGGTTGAGCTGAAGGACATTGAAGGGCTGGAAAATAAGACTTTTCAGCTAATGTAACCTAATATTATGTGCCTCGGCACAACATACAATTCTGCCCTATGAGTTACTCAGGATGGCCTAAGGTGTTTATAGTAATTTACAGGAAGCCATTGCAGAGGCTTTAATTTTGGCTGCATTTTGGTTTAGGGATTTATTCTAATATTTACTAATAGCTGCTTTATTATGCTTGGATTTGCCACAGTGGCTTTGTAGATTCCTAGGTGAGTCACCTGTGCATTGCAGTGCCATGCTCTAGGTGACATGAATCTGGTACTTCTGTGTTTCTGGTCATTGCCGAGTTTTGGTTATGTCCAGTTGTGTTTGAAATCAAGTGTCATTTTTAGGTTTCGCTTGAGACAGTGTGTGAGCTGCCAGATAAATCTTTTGTAAAGAGAAAAAATGAGCTTAGAGCCCACCTATTATTATTATTATTACTTACCATTGGTTGGCTTTGATACCACTCTGGTTTCTTCGCTTCTTATTGATCAGTGCTTCCTGGTTCCCTCCTGTTTCCTCCTGAGGATTTGAGTGTTTGTCCGTGCCATGGAACACGGACCAAGTATAGCTTCCTGTCTGGTGCCATTGTCCTCCCACTTGCTGGGTGCTCTTGCAAACACTGTTTTAAAAAACATTTTTTGTGCACTCTGTAAAGGTGCATGTGTCTTCAGTCTGCCTGCTTCCCCCACTGATCATCATTTTGTTAGCTCCCTCCGGTCCCCCTCCCACACCATCCATACTCTTGCTCCAACCTTCCTCTTCCATCATCCTCCCACTGTCTTTTATTTTGCTGCTCCCTCCATCCTCTCCCCAGCTTCATTGTGTTGGTTGACCCCTGCCCTTCTCTCACTGTCAGTTGTGTTACTGTTCCTTCCTTCCTCCCACACACATCCTTTTTGTTGCTTGTCTGCCCTGCCCTCCTCCCATTGTACTGCAGTCCCTGTACTGCCCCACCCCACCACGGTTCCCCAGCCTCTTCCAACCCTCCTCTTGGCCACAAAAAACATTAACAAAGCCAAACAGCACTCACATACACAAGACCTATTAGGTTTTGTCTGTGTTTGTTAGCGCAGGCTGCTGTGCAATATGGCTTAAAGAAAAAAAACAATATGACGCTGTGCAACATGGCTATAAACATTGATAAAGTCCACAAAACTCGCACAGGTAAAACATATTAGCTTTGCCATTGCGCGTTTTATTATTCTGTATGGTTTCCTGTTTGCAGAAGGAAAAAGCAGACACATTTTCCTGAAGTATTAAACCGATCAGTGGACATTTTAGAAGTGTCTGTAATTACCTCATTCTCAATTAATTGTTAGACGAAGAACCAGAGTAATCCACTGTGCTCTTGTCCTCACTTGGGTCTGCAGCAGAGAGAGTACTTTCATCTGATTGTTTGTGTGTACATTGATCTTCTGAGCTATTTTAAATATATAAACCAGGTCGGATACGCACAAATCTGTCAATATGGGGCATTGTGAAGCCTCTTTTGAAAATTAGATTTAATGTGCTCTGCAAACAAACAAATGAATGTTAGAGTAACCAGTTAGTTTCTACAGAATGATAAGGTGGAATGGTAGTTGACAGTGCATATTATTGTCCTTCCTCTCTTCTATCTTAATGTCATTTCTGGGTTTCCCCTGCTTTCCAGAAGATACATGTTTCCTTTGGAGAGTGGATGAAAACAAAGCCATGATTTATTGCAGAAGGATGATGAGTGGTAGACTACAGGGTCATCATGGGTCACCAGAAAGGTCTGGATTTGGGTAGCAAAGATTACGATGAATAGGAGGTACTGATTAATAGGGTATATTCCACACAGTACATTTCAGAGGTGTTTGCAAAAGTTTTCACTAATTGATGTATCACCTACTATCAACCATGTCAGAAATTTTTGACGGACCTGGGCCAAAAAATGTGCGGGATCCTTATTGGTTTCCCAGTCATACTGCATGCTGCTTGTAATGAAGGAAACAATTCCACTGGAGAAATGGAAAATACAGTATTTGGTATCACTTAGTTCTGTCTCCGCATTAGCTTCCCCACAAAGGAACAGGTCAAATTTGTTTTTCATTACGCCACCAGATGATGCAACATGAACATGCGGTCCCCGGTAAGAGCAGGGCCTAGAGAAAAGAGTTACAGCTACCCTTTACTTGTGAATTCTCTACATGTAGTTCCAGAACATATTCATACTCTTTGTCACAGCGATAACAAAAACACACCTCTAACATGCTTGTTACTCACTTTATCTCATTTCCGAAGTGGTATCTCTCTTTTGAGTTTTACTTAATCAATAAGGTAAAATGTAGTTATTAAGGTGTATCTAGGAAGAGAATGAAGTTGGGCAACATAAGAAGACAAACTAATGTCTTAAAAATACAGCATTGGGGCATGGCCAACCGCCGAGCAAGATGGATACTTGCTAAGGTGGCTCCCACAGTCCACTGGCTTAAACCCCTAACACCCGACACACCATTCGTCCCCTGTGCCGGTAAGGCTGTAATTAGGAGGCTACTGGAGGTGGGGATACCAATCTCCCTCCTTTTGCACCGAAGGACACCTCATCCACTCACAAAGAGACAGGGGGTAGTAAGGGTGAAAGGTGCTGCACCTCCAGGGAGTATACACAGTGGCCCGTATTTAAACTTTTTGACACTAAACTGCGCTAACGCAGTTTAGCATCAAAAAGTTTAGCGCCGGCTAACGCCATTCTGAAGCGCCATGCGGGCGCCGTATTTATTGAATGGCGTTAGCCGGCGCTAGCAGACCGGCGCTGCCTGGTGTGCGTGGAAAAAAAACACGTACACCAGGCAGCGCCGGCGTTGGGGAAAATGGCGTTAGGGCGTCTTAAAATGGGGCAAGTCAGGTTGAGGCAAAAAAATCGCCTCAACCCGATTTGCGCCATTTTTAACAACGCCCAGACGCCATTTACATGACTCCTGTCTTAGTAAAGACAGGAGTCATGCCCCCTTGCCCAATGGCCATGCCCAGGGGACTTATGTCCCCTGGGCATGGTCATTGGGCATTGTGGCATGTAGGGGGGCACAAATCAGGCCCCCCTATGCCAAAACAAATATATAAAAAAAAATATATATACTTACCTGAACTTACCTGAATGTCCCTGGGATGGGTCCCTCCATCCTTGGGTGTCCTCCTGGGGTGGGCAAGGGTGGCAGGGGGGGTCCCTGGGGGCATGGGAGGGCAGCTGTGGGCTCATTTTGAGCCCACAGGTCCCTTAAAGCCTGCCCTGACCCAGGCGTTAAAAAAAGGCGCAAATGCAGGGCTTTTTGCCCCGCCCACTCCCGGGCGTGATTTTTGCCCGGGAGTATAAATACGACGCATTTGCGTCGCAGTCATTTTTCTAGACGGGAACGCCTACCTTGCATCTCATTAACGCAAGGAAGGCGTTCACGCAAAAAAATGACGCTCATTCCTCATACTTTGGCGCTAGACGCGTCTAACGCCAAAGTATAAATATGGCGTTAGTTTTGTGCCGAATTTGCGTCGAAAAAAACGACTCAAATTCGGCGCAAACGGAGTATAAATATGCCCCTGTATGTATTAATGACAAATAATAACACAATCAAAAGTTGGTGCCTGTGGTCAGGTGTCTTACTACCCTGTAGACACAGAATTGAGTATAAGCATACACAATAACAATAAGCACAATGCGACCACAGCACACAAAGGTACAGTACATTCAAGTAACAAGGATTTGTATCCCTGGTAAGTCGTTGAAGTTGAAGAAAGAATACGCAGATATCCCAAGTTCATTGGAGGAAGTTTCTTTAATTGAAGGCACAGTTTGCCTTATACAGAGAAAGTGTTCATCAAACACAGCCAACACATGTTTCGTCACACAGGTGACTTCCTCAAGGCTGCAAAACAATAATATAAACATACTTGTGTGTAATAATACCCATAACTGAGTAACACAGTTTTTGCAAAGAAAAAAGATATAAGTTAAAAAATATAGCAAGAGATGTACAGCCCAAGTGAACAGAGAAGAGAGAAGGTAGACATGGCACAACAATGTCCAGAGAAAATGCTGGTTGTATTTAGTTAGAGGGACACCACAAGTGCAAAACCCTGAAGTCAGACAAAGAACGGCCAAAGTCCATGGAAGGGCAAATGGGGAATGTGCTCCAGATTGGTAATACGAACCCAAAAATAGCAAATAGTGTTAATGTGCCAAGTACACAGTGACCAAAGAGCCCGGTTCTGTGGTAAAGCGTGCTCAAGAAGAATTAAAAATGGTGATAAAGAAAATGTTTCTTCAACTTTAGCGACTTACCAGGGATACAAATCCTTGTTACTTGAATGTACTGTACCTTTGTGTGCTGTGGTCGCATTGTGCTTATTGTTATTGTGTATGCTTATACTCAATTCTGTGTCTACAGGGTAGTAAGACACCTGACCATTGGCACCAACTTTTGATTGTGTTAACATTTGTCACTAATACATACTGTGTATACTCCCTGGAGGTGTGGCACCTTTCACCCTTACTACCCCCTTATTCTTGCCCTAGGCCTAGCTTTGTCCTTTTGCGGTGAGCTGCACTCTGGGTCACAATACTTTTTGACGACTGGCTTCTGACCATATTTTTCTATATCAATTTATTGGACATGGCCTCATTTGATGACAATCAGGACACCTTAGCTGCTGAACTTTTCCAGAAAAAAAACATTTTTTTACATACTGGGAGTGATGCACCTTCAAAGGAAGGACTTAGACATAAATTTATCAAACTAGAGAGACTTAAGAAACAGGAATTAGCAGGATGGTGGGACGTCACAACCCTTAAACGATACTTAGAACTGAAACAGGTACCTAGGGGGTTACGAGTGATAATCTTTCCTTCATTTGATGACCTCGACCCGATCTCTTAGGGGAATGGGAACACTTCATTTCCTCCACCTCGTTTGGCATGATAAATATACTTATCAAACATGCTGACAGAAAAAGGGACAAATTATTGCTCGACATCGCTTCCCTTGAGGAGGAGATTAAAAATCTTAACCTCCCTGAGGCAACCAACAAAAATTATGTCATTTTGAAAGAGATACTCAATGGTTACCAATTGTACATTAAGGACAAGAAAATGAGGAAACTTATCAGGGATGAGAACAACTATAGTAGTGGTCGAATATACACTTTTGCACATAGATTTGATTAGGTTAATAAAGATGCCAGTGGTAAAATAAACCGAGACCACCACTACGGTTGGGTCAACCACCAGTAGTCTATCAGACGTTTCAAATTTTACAAGCAATAGTCTGGACTCATCTACAGAAGGGTCCTCCAGTAATTTACCTCTTCAAAATGCCCCTCAACATTCGTCTTTTTTAGAGGAACTGGGCCGATACAGAAGGGGTGTACATCAAAACTTCAACAGACCAAACCAAAACCCAAACCCATCCGCAGGGGGGGGAGCAAACATAACGGTAAACAGAAGGGAGGGTGTAACAACTCGATCCACAGCAAAGACCCAAAGAACATGAACATATACAACAATCCGGTTCCCCCCACCCCGCTTGCTGACTCTGTGCAGGTAATCAATCTGTCTACCCTTGATCTGTCCACTGAAGAAATAAATGTATTGAAAAAAGGTCTGGGCTTCTGTCCTACTTCCAAACCTGACTTTACCAGCATACATATTGACTTCTTCAAATTCATACGTCACCTCAAACTTAAAAAGCTCTTTCTTAACAAACCTGTGACTAACAAAATTTCCCACACCCCTCTACCCACATGTAATCAATCAATTAGGGACTTACAGGATATTCATACGATTCTATCACTAGACACTACCACCCTACCAACCCCTTCTTTGGAGGAACTACTATCCCATCTTGACATTCCACCAAATTTGGATCTTGTCAGTGGTCTCAAACCAAATCTACCTTTGTACCGATACTACCTCCTGACAATAACATTGATGTTTTCTATAAAGCAGTAATTGCTGATTTGTTTCTACTTGAGGACAAATTCAAAACACATGCACCTAGATCGAATAGCAACCTTAATCATGGTGAACATCTGGCCTTGTGAAGACTCTCTACATGCACTGACATAGTTATCAGGGAGGCAGACAAAGGGGGTAATGTAGTGGTAATGAACAGATCTGATTACGTGTCCAAAATCAAAAGACAACTTAGTGACAAACAGGCATACACACAGCTGCATGACAACCCCCTGCCTGGGATCACTAATACGACTGAAAACAAGTTGACATATTGGAAGAATTTGTGCCTCCTGTCAGACCTGGAATACAAATACCTGTACAACGGTACACCACGGGCCCCTTGCATATACATTTTAACCAAGGTCCACAAATCAGGGACCTTCCCACTGGGTAGACCCATCATTTCTGGCATTGGTTCCCCAACAGAACAGATCTCTGAATACATTGACTCCTTTCTTCAACCTTTGGTACACAATCTACCCTCATACATACAGGATACAAGGGACCTATTGTGCCAACTGGAAGACATTGAATGGACAGAGGAATGTACCTTTGTTAGTTTAGATGTGAGTTCTCTATACACATCCATTCCCCTAGAGATGGGTCTAGACATGCTCTCGGCAACCCTCGCGGATCGCAATGCCACACTATATGAACACACCCTAATGCTCCTTGACCTAACATGACTGGTTCTTGAGAACAATGTGATCCTACATGAATGAAGATGGTACCAACAGCGTCAGGGGGTGGCTATGGGAGCCAAATTTTCTCCCTCATATGCCAATCTCTATATGGGACAAGTTGAAAAGCTACATCTTTGGTCTAAATGCCCTACTCACATCACCCAACACATCTTGTTCTGGGGGAGATGTATTGACGATATACTGGCCATTTGGACGGGCAGTAGCGGTGGGATGCAGTGTGCGGCAGCCGGTGCTTAGCGGCTCATCTGATGGCACACCTGAGAGTGTACATCTGTGACCGTGCCCCCTGCCCAAGTAAAGGTGGACATCCGTGATTTGAGTGAGGGTGTGCCCTGGCCTCAACTGAGTGCTTGTGATTGTGCTGGGTCCCGTTTCAAGGAAGACAGACCTGGGAGGCAAGCAATGCCAATTTACTGGTGTCAACTAATAGTAAGAAGCTTGTGGAGGGTATTGGGGCTGATGCATCCCCCAAAATACAGCCTGGCTTACGTCTGTGGATGGCCTATGCCACACTGCCTCACAGCTGGGAGGAATCACTGCCTACTGCCACCCCCTCCCAGGCACTCAGAGAACTCCATAAAGACACAGATTTCCATAGCAATGTATTGGCTTGGGGCAGATCTTAAACATAAACTGCTACCTCTATAGCTTGCATGGCTGTAGCTCGGTGCAGGACCTGGACAGTGCAATCCTCACAAGCCTGAGATAGACACCAGTGCAATTGTGTGGGGTAGTCCCCTCTCCCACTGTAAAGTGATCAACTCTAAACAACACTAGGAAGAGATGAATAGTGCAGCGGACAGCCAGCACTGTCCCCCAACCTCCTTGACCTCCATGGCTCCTGTTCTGCAATTGCCCACAAGGAGAGATGGAAGGAGTAGTGATTGCGAGGAAAAACCAACAGGCCTCAGTGGGACATTAGACCTAGTTTGACCCACTTGGCTGGTGTCGGTGACTACCTCAGCATCCCCCATCACTGCCTCTGAACCAGCACTGTGTTTCCATAACTTGGGACAATGACTGGAGATAAAAATGCACGGGGAATGCTCTGAATGAAGTATGAAAAATTGAATTTGCCTAAGAGTCAGGCTAATGCAGTGATAGTGGAAGAGCAGCAGAGCCAACCTAACTATGCTGCTCCTGATGGGGACCGACTTACCCTTAAAGACATTATGATGGCGCTGCAGGATGTTCGCGGCTCCCTGGAGACAAAACAAATGACTCCATCTCCACAGAAGTCACATTGATGAGGACAGATCTACACAACATGGGAGCACGGATCAAGGAATGAAGGAAGGAGAGGACTCGTTCTCCACCCTCCAAGCTGAAACAACAATCCTAAAGAAGAAAGTCAAAGACCTGAGTGTGATCACGTCCCCCTAGGGAAAAGTTAGAGAATGCTGAAAGTTGTTCCCAAAGGAACAATGTCCATACAATTTGGGGTGCCATAACGATTGGAGGGCCGTGCTGTAGATCTTTTTGTGGAAGACCTTACACTAAAGCAGTTAAAAACCAAGGGCCTCACCAACTAATTCTCATTCGAGTGGGCTCATCGAGTCCCGGGCTCCCCACCAGAACCTGGAGACCCACCTTGTCAGATTATTGTTCACCTAGTCTATTTCCATGACTTGGATGTAACGTAAGAAATTACAGAGAAGCTTTGTTGAACTTAAAAAGACTTTGAGAGAGTGGCACTTTAAATACTCCATGATGTTCCCAGCACAATTAAGAGTGGTGACGAATGGGAGGACTTGGTACTTCACGTCCCTGGATGCAGCCTGGGACTGGCTAGATGGTTGGTGACCGGTGGGTCGGACAAAACCCAAAGACTGTACCAAACAACAACAATGTGGCAACAGTGCCCGGCCCCATCAATATGATCCCGGAGATCTGCACCAGCAACAAAACTCATCACAAAGCCAAGAAGAGTAGCACCTCAACTTGCCCCCCACACCTTTTGCAGATGTACAAAGAAGGCTGGGATAGGGGCTTACTTCCTGTGGACCAAAAGCTGGCCTCTATCATTGTTATACACAAAGAGGATAAACTACCAGAGAGCTGAGCATCATATAGGCCCATTTCGTTCTTAAGCCGAAATTAAAATATCAGCCAAGTCATTAACCTCCCACCTCATACCCATCATTTCCACACTGGTCCAGGTGGACCAATCTCATTTAATGCCAGGATGAAGTACTGCACTCAACCCTTGGTGCCTACATGGAGTGCTGGGCCGAGCAGACAAGTTCCGGGAGGACGATCTTGTCCTCTCTCTCGATGCCCGAATGGCATTCAACATGATATAATGGCCATACCTCTCTGAAGTACTGGCCAAAAGGGTTTCGGCCACTGCTATATTGAGTGGCATTACCTCCTGTACACTGAACTCTTGCAGGCATCACAGGTAATAGGAGCATTTTCCAGGTGTTTAGACTCCTACAGGGTACTCCTCATGGGTGCCCGCTCACAACCCTAATTTGTGCACTCATTTTAGAACCCCTTGCTGCCTGGATAAGAAGAGACCTGCCAATTCGAGTTCTGTGATGGACTGAACACTGGGAAGATAGTATACTGCTTTATACAGATGACATTCTGCTCTCTGTGGCAGATCCTGCCCTCACACTTGATAGAATA
Organism: Pleurodeles waltl; assembly: GCF_031143425.1. Taxonomy (NCBI): domain Eukaryota; kingdom Metazoa; phylum Chordata; class Amphibia; order Caudata; family Salamandridae; genus Pleurodeles; species Pleurodeles waltl. The sequence continues at coordinate 834,065,746 of NC_090444.1, forward strand.
ATGCAAAGTCATACCCAGTTTGGTTGCTATTTGGGTTATACCATTAATTGGGCAAAATCCCTGATTTATATCATGAGTGGGCAGATGCTGAGACTGCCTCTGGGATGCAAGATTCGAATAGCTAAAGCGGAGTTCCGATACCTCAGAATGCTCGTCACCACTGACCCTGATATGTTCTATGACAAAAACCTTCTGCCACCGCTGGCACAATTAAAGACAGATGCCCAACAGTGGTAGTCCTTTCCTCTGTCTTTTCTGGACAGAGCAGTGTTTTCAAAATGATGGCCCTATCTCTCTTCCTGTATGCCTTGCACAACCCACCTCACCCGTTCCCTGCGACTTACTTGAAAGCAATTGAGAGAGACAGTAGGACACCCCTTTGAGATGGAGGTCAGTGCGAATCAGTCACTAATAAACTGAAAAGGGGATGGTATGAAAGAGGAATCACCCTCCCCAACATCCAAAAATACTACACAATTCACCACCATCAATCACTGGGCCCATACTATAGTCCAGTGGTTCCCAACCTTTTGATTTCTGTGGACCCCCACTTTAACATTAATGGATCCCAGGGACCGCCACTGAATCATCATTGGAATCCGGGAACCCCCACCTGAGTCATTACTGGAAGCTGGGGACCTAATTTGTCAATATTTGTTAATATTTTAAAAAATGTTAGGCTCTCGCGGACCCCCTGAGAAGGCTTCGCGGACCCCCAGGGGTCCCCGGACCACAGGTTGGGAACCACTGCTATAGTCAATGACCCTGCGTTTTGTGCGGATAGACAAAACATGTAACCAGGAGATACCTTAGAGCCCGATAGGCAAACCGCTGCTGTGTCAACCGCAGAGGCTCGGTGGCATTAATGATCCACATTTAGCACACAACACTTTGCGCACTTGCCTGGAGAAGCAGGATGACTCAGACCACCCCTCTGTGGGGCTCTGAGGCACTTGACACTGAGGGGTTACAACCTGGATTTTCAAAGTGGGATCTAATGGACACTCCAGGGTGGGAAATCTCTTGGCACAGGGAGAAGATGTCCCATTTGCCTACCTATAACAAGACTACCAATTAGCCAAACCCAGGGCCAGATTTACAAGGCTCTAGCACCTCCTTGTGCCACATTAGTGTCATTTTTTTAGGCTAATATGGCTCAAGGAGGCAATTTTTGCCGTGCCATATTAACAAAGTGGTACAATGCATGCATATCTCCACTTTGCGACCCCTTACGCCACATTATGCCTGCGTCAGGCATAATGTATGCATTGGGGGCATTCCGGCATTAGGAGGCTCACAAAAATGGCGCAGTGAAATCTACAAGATTTTACTGCGCCATTTTTTCATAATTTTTAATGCCTGCTCAATGCATGCGTTAAAGTGACTCACCCATTCTAAGTAATGAGCCTCCTGGCACTTTGCTGCACTAGCGTCAAAATGTTTGATGCCAGTGCAGCAAAGCGCCACAATAGGGTAAAAAATGTTGACGCTATTGCCCTAACGTGCGCCATGGTGTGCCATATTGTAAATATGGAGCAACCATGGTGTCGTTAGGTGATGGTAGGAGCATGCAAGAAAAGGAGCGCATCGGGACTAATGCGCCACTTTCTTGTAAAACTGGCCCCAAGACTTTTTGCTACCTTCACTCCGGGCTGTATTCCCCAGAGGAGAGGACATCCCTAAGTCCCAAACACTAGAGGATCGATTGCTAAACGACCCCATGCCCGGCAAGGCGACTTCCATCAGATACAAGAAACTGATTAATAATTCACCGGACACATTTAAGCACTTGCAGGAGCAATGGGACCGGGACCTGGAGGGTCTTGAGGACGACTGATGGCTTGAAGCCCTGGCCTCCCCAAGGGAGACAGCCATTAGGTTGGGCTTCTGCCTTGTACAACTGAAGATTCTCCACACATCTTAGGTACTTTACATGTACCACCATGGGAAGAATGGGGAGGGCAACTGACACAAGCTGTCATAGACAGTGTGGCCACCAGAGTATCTCTTTTCACATTATTTGGAGTTGCCCCCTGATACAACACATTTGGAAATGGGTGGTTGCGTTCATGAACAATCTGTGTGGGAGTAATATGGCAACTTCAGCTGAAGGGTGTCTATTAAATGCCTGGGACACAACTGGCTTAAACCGTATGGAGCAAACTTGGATGGTCCTGAGTCTGGCAGTAGCCACATATAATATTGCTCTGTTATAAGAGGTGGCACAGGCAGCACAAGTGCGAAATTGGAAGAGGGACAGTGAATGTTGACCCAGAAGGTGGCATATGAAAGCTGTGTCTGTCCTCGGAAATGGACAAATATTTTGGGGAAATTGAATGACTACATGGGGGTATCACCACTTTCCATGCTTGGGCTGGTCTGGGGCTTTTCCATCTACTTGAACCAATCCAATTCTCACATTCTGAGAAGCAGATAAGCGGAGGGTTGATGGAGTGGTGAAGACTCAATATTGGGGAAAAACTGTTATTTTTAGGCCATGTCAAGGTATGACAACATGTGACCTATTTGTCTGCTTACTATTACTAATAAAGGGATCTATTGAAAAAATACAGCATCGGATATAGTTGTTGGATTCCAAGCTTCCCCTCCACAACAATCAACAAACCAGCACAGCTGCCTAATGACTAAGGCCCTCATTCTGACCCTGGCGGTCTTTGACCGCCAGGGCGGAGGACCGCGGGAGCACCGCCGACAAGCCGGCGGTGCTTCAATGGGGATTCCGACCGCGGCGGTAAAGCCGCGGTCGGACCGGCACCACTGGCGGGGTCCCGCCAGTGTACCGCGGCCCCATTGAATCCTCCGCGGCGGCGCAGCTTGCTGCACCGCCGCGGGGATTCTGACCCCCCCTACCGCCATCCAGATCCCGGCGGTCGGACCGCCGAGATCCGGATGGCGGTAGGGGGGGTCGCGGGGCCCCTGGGGGCCCCTGCAGTGCCCATGCCACTGGCATGGGCATTGCAGGGGCCCCCGTAAGAGGGCCCCTAAATGTATTTCACTGTCTGCTGCGCAGACAGTGAAATACGCGACGGGTGCAACTGCACCCGTCGCACAGCTTCCACTCCGCCGGCTCGATTCCGAGCCGGCTTCATCGTGGAAGCCTCTTTCCCGCTGGGCTGGCTGGCGGTCTGAAGGAGACCGCCCGCCAGCCCAGCGGGAAAGTCAGAATTACCGCCGCGGTCTTTCGACCGCGGAACGGTAACCTGACGGCGGGACTTTGGCGGGCGGCCTCCGCCGCCCGCCAAGGTCAGAATGAGGGCCTAAGTCCTTACAAAGTGCGTGTGAGTAAGGGAAGGTCTGCTAACTATTACATCCCCTTTAGAAACTGAAAGCACTCTTTAGATGAGAACATTAACTAAGGCCTGCTCAATGTGAATAAGACCTCTTGTAAGAAGTTCCTTTCCTTTATTCTTTCTAACACTCTCCTAGTGCACAAACCTTTCTAATAATTAGCACTCTCTTTTTCCCTCCAAGGTGCAATGAACAATACTTGAGGCTGTCATGCACTAGTTTGCTATAGCAATTGTGCGCCCTAGATCCCCTTTTATTTATTTTGTTATGACATGCTGGTCATCACAGTGCATGCATGTGTCCATCCGTACGTCCAACATGAACATAAAGAATTTAAGTTCTTAAACCTATGTGCCTATCGCACATAGATCTTCAACTGTTGGGAAGACTGAGGAGAATATTTCAGTGAATAACTCAAACTACTCACCTTGAAGGGGTATCTTATCTATGTAAGTGGGTTATGAGTGACTCTGATGTTTTAGTGGTGTTATTGTTGCTGTCTCACTATTCATGAGCAGGTGGGTGTTGTGACTAATAATATGAAAGGCTATCAGACCTGAGTTCTCAAGTTATGATGAAATCTTAGTTTTGAAGCTGGAGAATCCATTTCTTAATTCTGGTCAGTGCTTCTTCAGGTCTTGGCTTGACAGCTCATGTGCTGTCTCTTCAATACATGTTTACAATCAGTGGGCTGCAGCCCACCTTTTGGCTTACCTTTTGTTCATTTCTGTTTTAATCTTGCATCCTTCATTCCTGTTTGCCCATAGCATGAATGCATCATGCCTCTTCTTGTGTTTGGCCCTCCCTTTAGAGCATGAACCAAGTGCCTGTGTCCATCCACTGCTCGCATTTGGGGAGCTATTTGTTTCTTTGTGTTAGAGCACTCTATGTAAGTGCTCGTGTTTTCACACCCTCTGTCTTCTCCCACCAGCCTCCAACCTTGATTCTTCTTTCTGTCCACAGATCATGCTGTAATATGTCTTTCTTTATTCCCCGTCTTACTTGTCCTTGCTTATGTTTCTTTATAACCTCACTCACCATCACACATTTCTGTATCATTTTCCTACTTGCTTTAAATGTGGTTTTGTACCATGTGATGGTGTTCCATTATTAAAAAGAAAAATCTGAAATGGGAACCGACATTCTTAAATTATTTCAAGCAAATGTTTTGCTGAGGCCCAAGGTTTTTAAAATGAAGCTTCATTCACAAGGTATGCTGTTTATGAAGCAAGGTTCCACCCACATGTCCTGATTTTTTTCCTTTTTGTGTATTGTTCACTCTCCCAGTTCACCCACCATGCCTCTCTCTTTTAAACATAATTTCCAGCTCCTGGCAGCTGATTCGCAATGGAGTACACTACAGGTGAAGCAGACAAAAATAAGCTGGTTGCTGGGGCTGGGCACATGGAGCACACTGGGCACAGTGGCATGTAGGAGAGCCCAAGTTAGGCCCTCCCATGCCACTTAAAATGTTTAAAAAAATACTTACCTGTACTTACCTGGGATGGGTCTCTCCATCCATGGGTGTCCTCCAGGGGTGGGTGGGGATGGCGGCAGGGGGTGTCCCTGGGTGCAGGGAAGGGCATTTGTGGGCTGTTTCCATGATCAGAGACCATGGTCATGACCTCACAGGCCCCTAATGACTGCCCTCACCCAGGCGTTAAAAAACGGCGCACAGTAGGCTGAGTGTCGTTTTTTAAGGCCTGCACCCTCCTGTGCTTCAAAATGACGCAGGAGTATAAATAAGGCGCACAGGCCATAAAGTCATTTTTTGGACAGGAACGCCTACCTTGCATGTCATTAATGCAAGGTGGTTTCCTGCATCCAGAAAATGGCGCACACAGAGGAATTTTGACGATCGTGGGGTTTGCCGTCATAGTATAAATAAGGTGCAAGGTTTGCGCCGAATGTGCGTCAAAATGTTTGACGCACATTTGGCGCAAACAGAGTATTAATATGCTCCTGAATGAGGGATTGTGGCTGGAGACGCCCACTCAGGTTGTTTCTACATTCGTGAGTGGTAAGCACTGAATAAGGGTAACAAAAAAGAAAAAAGTAAGCTACAGTGACGACCTTAAATCTAAGGAAGTTTCGCAGCATGAAGGACACTGGGAACACTCATGAGAAAGAGGAGTGTATCTACGGAGAAAGGGCCTTGCTCAGTCAAACATAGACTGTTGTGAAAATGATGACAGTCTCTCTGTGCTGTTCACGTCATGGAGAGACTTGTGAAAAAACTGGCTGAGAAGGTAGAAAGGATAGAGAGTTCGTAAAGAACTGAACTGTGTGAGGGGATTCCACGAAACAAGGTATAGAGAGCTTTCTTTCCTCGGGGTGGTGAGACCCTTCAAAATGCCCTCATTTAAAGCATTTTTCGATCAGACAACAAGATTGAAATACTGAACAACTTGCAGCGGGTCCGATGAAGCAAATTCTGTAGCTTCCCCATAGCTGAGCTCTCATTATGTGAGGGCGGAAATAGACACCTTCTGCTTCCTTTTGTGGCATCGCAGGGAAGACGACTTGTCCTCGAAGCAGAGAGTAAAAAGTATAGATAAAAGACAAGTATCCTGGAGAAGAAGATGGTGTGACGTTCATGGTGGTACCATGTTCAGCCAATATGAAAGATACGATTTTTATAAGTTCCATAAAGAAAGGGAAGATGATGTGTGATGAAGTGCGTGTTCGCTTTTTTTCGGACTTCTGACTACTGACAGGATGGATGACTGTGGGAATAAGTTTAACAGTCAGCTGGGTGTGGTACATACAGTATTGAATAACCAAGGAGGGCAGTAGTTCGTACAAATGCAGGCAGCATATATATGGTAAATAAGAGTGGGAAAAGTACTGATCCCTCGGGCACACCACAACTAAGCCTCTTTACCTCAGATCTAAAATGTTATTTCAGGTTTATCGTTAGGATGCTACTTTGGCTGCTTATCCATGAAAGATGTCATGTTATGGTGTTTTTATTTCTACAACATATCTTCACCTTTCTGAACTCTCCACAACTACACTTAGAAGATATGAATTATGATGCCCATGAAGAAGCACAGGGTGACCTTTGAAGGCCTTATGTCCAAACAATAGTACTCTTCATTGATTTTATCGGAACTTTCCATTTTCCAAATACAACTGTACTCTGACCTCATATTCCTTATAGAAGTGGCTACCGTTTTCTTGACAGCCAAGTAGGTGTTGCTCTCCACGTATTGGACAAATGCAGTCAGTTCTTGGAAATGCTTCTATTTTGATGACGAACTTAAGGATAGTACAGTCAACCATAATTATGTCAACACAGCATTTTGCTGCCTACGTTTGTGGATATGGTAGGTTTTTACTATATACCCGTGTGGCTTTATACAATGCTGGTGTGATAATAGCACGGGTATGTTTTCCATTCATCCGTTAGGTACACAGTACAAGAAAGGGGTCTTAAAACTCAGCAGGTTTGACAGATCAGGAGCCATGAAGTGTGTGCTCAGACGAAGGGTCGATGTCTGCACAGCATAAGTATGCCCCTGAAGTTTTGTTTTTTTTCTTCGCATATAGAGAGCATTTGGTGACAGCTGTGCATTTTCACAGGTAGTGATGTAGTGGACTTCGGCGACCTGCGTTTCCCCGATGTTGAAAATGACGAGCCTTTTCAAAATGTGAAGAATCCCAGGACGGTGGGACAAGCTAACGAGAAGCTGGCAAAGACTGTGACCGAAGTGAAGAAAAGTGGAAGAATCTGTTTAACTGTGGGAGGAGATCACAGGTATATATTCAATCCAGACTTTTCCAACAGTAATTTTAATGTGTGAAACACAGATAAGGCTAACTAAGATGACCTATTTGCAGTTCTATACACCCTGAATTATTCAATGGAGGGATTTAGAGCACTATTTGCAGTATTTTCAAGAAAATTCACTCATTAAAAAACCTATTTACACAGAGTCGGGCATTCGTCAAAATAAATTACAAAAAATAGCAAGTTGGGAATGTTTCACAGTTGGAGATATCACGTGATTATACATATTAGTGTAAGGCGTAGCTTTAGCAGGCGAGTGTGCTTTCACTGAGGTTTCCACTGTGCCTGTACTAAATGTAGAGGGGCAGGGTCGGACTATCCTATAAGACAAGCATGCAGTGCCTGAAGGGCTGGTCTGACAGGTCACTGTGTGGGCCGTTTTGTTTGCTGAATGTAGGCCTGTTTGATGGTGTTGTGGTCTGTTGTTACGTCTGAGCCTACATATTGGGGACTTTGATAAAGTTGCCCTAGAAATGCATTCTGCCTGTTGATTACCATTGGCTTTGTGATTTGTAACTCACACTTTCTGGCTATTTGTTGGCTTTATTTGCTTAAGGCTCACCAGGTTCAGTTCCTCCCTCCCGTTGCCTAAACTGTGTTTTCTGTGTTCTTCCACAAACTCACTTTCTGTTACCAGGCCTTTAATTCTTCATCAAAAAAACAACGTCAAGTGTCAGGCTTTGACTTCCAAGGCCACTTGTTTACTTTTCTCACTCTGACTTCAAAGTGAGAAGATTTATGGGACAATCTTGCTGGATACTGGGGGTAGGAAAGAGTTTTTGACTAGCACACAATAACATTTCTATGAACTCTGTAAGTATTTCAGAATATATCAGACTATTGAACGCACAAATGAAGTACAGGGTTTAACATTTCTGAAGTGTGTAGGAAACAAATACTTTAATATGATCAAAATGAATCATTAAACTAGGTGATGCAATTTACACACATTTTTGTCTGTGCACTGTACATTTTTGTAAGTAAAACTGTATGTCTGTGCAAATGTAATGGTCATTTCAATTGATAATGTGTTGTCTGTTTTGGCAGTGTACTCCCACATCATGAATACTCCACTTTATGCCACTTCACTCTACTCTGCACCACTCCACACCACTGCACCACTCCATTTTACACCATTCTACGCCACTGCACTCTACACCATCTCCTGCTACGCCTCTCTACTCTACCCTGTACCACTTTACTGTATGCCAGTGCACTCTTCACCACTCTACTCTACACTACTACACTCCTCACCACTGCGCTCTACACTTCTCCAAGCTAGGCCATACCAATGTACAATTCACAACTCCACTCTATGCCACTGTACTCCATGCCACTCGGCAACACTGCACTCTATGCCAATATACTGTGCGTCAATGCACTGCACTCTGTAACACTCAACTCTATGCCCCTACACTCTATGCCAATTCATGGTATGCCACTCTAATCTACTCTGCACTCTATGTTCCTGCACTTTACACCACTTTACCCTATGCCATTACACTATATGCCACTCTCTGCAACTGCACTCTACCCTGCACCACTCCACTCTACACCACTTCACACTATTATATGAAAACAATTACTCTATGCCACTGCACTGGATGCCTTTCTACTCCACTCTGTGCCACTGCACTGTATGTCACTCTAATCTTAATCACTGCACTCTATGTCAATGCACTGTACACAACTGCACACTATGGCCCTCATTCTGACCCTGGCGGTCTTTGACCGCCAGGGCGGAGGACCGCGGGAGCACCGCCGACAGGCCGGCGGTGCTCCAATGGGGATTCCGACCGCGGCGGTAAAGCCGCGGTCGGACCGGCACCACTGGCGGGGTCCCGCCAGTGTACCGCGGCCCCATTGAATCCTCCGCGGCGGCGCAGCTTGCTGCACCGCCGCGGGGATTCCGACCCCCCCTACCGCCATCCAGATCCCGGCGGTCGGACCGCCGAGATCCGGATGGCGGTAGGGGGGGTCACGGGGCCCCTGGGGGCCCCTGCAGTGCCCATGCCACTGGCATGGGCATTGCAGGGGCCCCCGTAAGAGGGCCCCTACATGTATTTCACTGTCTGCTGCGCAGACAGTGAAATACGCGACGGGTGCAACTGCACCCGTCGCACAGCTTCCACTCCGCCGGCTCGATTCCGAGCCGGCTTCATCGTGGAAGCCTCTTTCCCGCTGGGCTGGCTGGCGGTCTGAAGGAGACCGCCCGCCAGCCCAGCGGGAAAGTCAGAATTACCGCCGCGGTCTTTCGACCGCGGAACGGTAACCTGACGGCGGGACTTTGGCGGGCGGCCTCCGCCGCCCGCCAAGGTCAGAATGAGGGCCTATGTCACTGCACTCTGTGCCACGCTACTTTGTGCCACTCCACTCTGTGCCACTCCACTCAGCACCACTCCACTGTACTATGCACCACTCCAAACTACTGCACTGTACTCTGCACCACTCCACTTTACACCACTCCATGCCACTGCAATCTGCACCACTCCACTCTACACCTCTGCAATCTATGCCACTTCACATTATGCCTCTCTACTCTACCCTGTACCACTCGACTCTATGAAAATGCACTCTTCACCACTTTACTCTACACCACTACACTCTTCGCCACTGCACTCTACACATCCCCATTGTAGGCCATACCAGTCTACTCTGCACAACTCCACTCGATGCCACTGTACTCTATGGCACTCTGCAACACTGTGCTCTATGCAAATACACTATACACCAATTAACTGTACTCTGTAACACTCAACTCTATGTCCCTGCACTCTACACCAATCCACTGTATGCTACTCTAATCTACTCTGCACCACAGCACTCTATGCTACTGAACTCAACACCACTTTACACTACACTGTTACACTCTATGCTACTCTCTGCAACTGCACTCTACCATGCACCACTCCACTCTACGCCACTTCACTCTTTTGTGAAAAAAATCTACTCTATGCAACTGCACTGTACACCTCTCTACTCCACTCTGTGCCACTATACTCTATGCCACTGCACTCTATGCCACTCTGCTCTTAACCACTGCACTCTACACCAATGCACTCTATATCACTGCACTCTATGCCCCTCTGCTGTACGCCACTCTACTCTTAACCACTGCACTCTAAACCAATGCATTCTATATCACTGCACTTTATGCCGCTCGCCTGTACACCACTCTACTCTACTCTGCACCACCCCACACTACTGCACTGTATGCTGCACCACTCCACTTTATACCACTCCATGCCACTGTAATCTGCACCGCTCCACTCTACACCACTGCACTCTACACCACTTCACACTATGCCTCTCTACCCTGTGCAACTCCACTCTATGCCACTGTACTCTCTGGCACTCTGCCACACTGCACCCTATGCCAATACATTCTATGCCAATGCACTTTACTCTATAACACTCAAGTCTATGCCTCTGTACTCTATGCCAATCCACTGTATGACACTCTATGTCACTTCAGGCAACTGCACTCTACACTGTACCACTCCACTCTATGCCACTTCACTCTATTATGAAAAAATACACTCTATGCCACTGCACTGTGTGTCTCTCTACTCCACTCTGTGCCACTATACCCTATGCCACTGCACTTTACGCCACTCTACTCTTCACAATTTCACTCCACGCCAATGCACTCTGCAAAACTGCACTCTATGTCACTGCACTCTGCGCCACTCTACTCTGCGCCACTCCACTCTGCACCACTCCATTCTACAGCACTCCACTCTACTCCACACCACTCCACACCATTGCTTTCTACTCGGCACCACTCAACTTTACACCACTTCATGCCACTTCACAATGCACCACTCCACTCTATGCCACTGCACTCTATGCCACATCATACTACGCCTCCCTACTCTACCCTGTACCACTCTACTCCAAGCCAGTCAACTGTATGCCACTCTAATGTATTCTGTGCCACTGCACTCTATGCTACTGCATTCTACACCTCTTTACGCCATTGCACTATGCCACTCTGTGCAACTGCACTCTACCCTGCATCACTCCACTATATGCCACTTCACTCTAATATGAAAAAAACTACTCTATGTCACTGCACTGTATGCCTCTCTACTACACTCTTTGCCACTCTACTCTTAACCAAGGTACACTACCCCAATGCACTCTATACAACTGCACTCTGTGTCACTGCACTTTGCCCCACTCTACTCTACGTCACTCTACGCCACTCTACTCTGTGCCACTCCACTCTGCACCACTCTACTCAGTGCCCCTCCACTCTGCACCACTACAATCTACTATGCACCACCCTAATCTAAACCATTGCATTCTATGATGCTGAATTGTATGCAGCTGAATTCAATGCCACTGCACTAGTGCCACTGCGCTCTATGTCACTGGACTCCACTCTGTGCCACTGCCCCCTGCATCACTAAACTCTACCCCACTCCACTCAGCACCACTCAATGCCACTCTGCACCACTACACTAGATGCCACTCTACCCAATTCTGCTCTCTGCCACTCCGCTCTGCACCAATCCATTCTGCACCACTCCACTCTACTATGCAGCACTCTAATTTACGCCACTGCGTTCTATAACACTGCATTGTACTCTGCTGAATTCAATGCCACTGGACGCAATGCCACTGCACTCTACACTACTATATTCTGCAAGACTCTACAGCAATGCACTGCACACCAATTTACTCTCCTCTATGCCACTCCAGTGTATACCACTCTACGGTACTCCAGGCTATGCCACTGCAAAACACAACAGTCTCTGCCCCTCCACTCCAGAAAACTCTATTACACTCTTCTCTTTTCCATTCCACGCTACGACACTCAACACCACCCTATGCCACTTTTAGCCATGCTGAACAGCAGCCACAATGGTGGACAACATGGCTACAGCACATTGGCAAAGCCAATGGCGCTTGCACAGGCAAGACCTATTGGCTTTGCCAATGTGTGTTTCCCTATGGTATTACCACATATAATGCCTGCTTCAAGCACAAATATTGCAGTCAAGCATATAGTTGCTAAACACATATACTGCTTGTCTTCACAAGTTCAAAACCACCCTGATTTCCAAATGTAAGCCACTTTTTTAGCTATATAATTCGCAAATGGAGCCAATTTCATTTTGGAGCCCAGACCTATATTTTGTCCCAGTCTGTCCCTCCAAAGGGGCAGAATTAGTCCAGGCGGCATGAACGAGGCTGAAATAACATATCTCTAAGAAAAATGCTGTTATGAAATCACAATATCATGGCCTACGTATTGCCTGATTTAAATATTGTGCCCCGACCTTCCTCCGCAAAAATACTGATTCATTACAGTTAATAACAGAAAATCTATACCCAATCGAGCTTTATATTTGTGAACGATATTTAGCACATGACGTCTTTGTCAGAGGAATAGTTTTATTGATATTCTGATCTATAACCGAAGTGCACGTTGAATTCAATTGCCTTTTGATTTTTTATTTGATGACGAAGGACAGAGAGTTGTAGTTCTTAGGATCTCAGTCCAAGGAGGAAAAGAGATTATTCACTATTTCTTGAAGCTAGAGGTTTCAAAGTAGACTACGTTGTTGCCAAACAATGTGTGTGTTCTCTTCTTGAAACTCTCACATTGAGAGCCAACAATTCAGGGGATTTGTTGCGGATTGCTTATTGAACCACACAAGCAATTGTCAAACTACATCTGCATACTCAGAATATTTATTCTGTATGATAACTCAGACTTGAGCACTTGATCACCCACAGAATACTTTGAGCTCTGACCTTTAAGGTCAAATGATAACTCGCCTCCTGCTCAGCTAACTGACTCACATTAGATCAACAATGGAACTTGGGGGTTAGAAGTGACAGATGTCATCTCCCATCTTTGAATTCTCTACATTACTGGATAAGAGTTTGAAAGAACAACAATACCCTCCGAGGGTGCCCTGAAAAACATAAAGACCAATGAAAGAGTGCACACTTCTCATAGTACACTCATGGTCATTTAAAAGGGTTATGCAGAGGTTTTCAAAACTATCAGGTCTTTCACTCAAGTACTGAAGAAAGAGGGATGTGCGTTAATAAAGAACAACTGATAACAATAAGTCAACATCCATGTGTTTGGAGGGAGATTTGGAGTTGGAAGGAGTTGAAGCTCACCTCACATTGTTTAGGTTCAATATCTTTGGTTGTACATTGTCTCTTAGCGGCTTTGATGGCCACGAATAGTCAAACTCATAACTAAGCCGCTTGCTTTTGAAGTTCTACACTTCCTCGTTCTGTGACCCACCTTCAAGTACCTGCATAGCTAGTGGCTTAAAGCTATTTCTAGGCATCACATGGTCTAGAGACACATGCTTAAGTACAGCAGAGATGTACATTGTATGACATGAGTCACAGGACACCGAGGCATACTTGTAAAGTATGTAGGTTTTTCTAAACTTTCCTAGTGTATGCCTGTTGCCTAATTCTGTGTGTAGTGTATCACATAACCGAACACTTGGAAATGTATGAATGTAGAATGTAACTTTTTTTGTTTTTACATGGAAAATATTTTTCTGTGTGATATCACCCATCACACAGGGCCTCTATATATAATGGGGTGTGACACTCAGTTTCTTCCATAGCTTGGGTGGCCACCTATTACTGGCTCATTTAGGTGTATATTTGAAACCACATTTGAGACTACATACAAATTTAGGACCCTGGTGGTGTTCTTTTCATTTACAAAGATCACAGCCCTGAGACCCCTGTGGCCACACTGACTAGTGTTGCTCCCAGTGATGAATTTGAGCAGGTGGGTGCAGGTGAAGACCATTGGTGCCCATTTATGGGAAATAGAACGTAGTTTTCAAAGAGACTTTGGTCCAGAGCAAGAGAGAAAAAAGACAGAAATTGAAGGAAGAAGGAGGATGAGAAAGATAGGAAAACAGTGACATAGCTAGAAATATGAATGAAGTTGACCTGAACTTGCAAGAGCGAGATAAACAGACAGGAAGTGTAGGGTATCTGAAGAAAGAGGCATGCTGTGGTATCAAGACTAGGTAGCCTTGATAGGGGCCTGCTCTTAAGAAAAACATTGGCTCCGTACACTTATTTTTTTACAAATTAAGCAGATGTCACTTCTAGTTGTGGAACAATTGATTTATTTGCTAGAATAGTCAAAACAATTGCTGACGTCCACACACTGACATAGCCAACTGTGCCAGGATTGGAATTTGCATGCAAAACGTCCCGCTGTTAGTGTGCAGAAACAGGACTAAGGTTCGGCCCAACTTGCTGTGCATACAATATGTTTAAAGGTATTATACTGTATAATAGTCAGTCTCAAAATTCATATGAAAGTCATAGCATCTCCAGAGGATCTTCATGAGAAGTGAACCTACTTACACAAGAAAAAAAAGGAGGCCTAGAAATGTAAAGTAACAACAAGTGCTGAAGCATCTTCATTGCTCCTGAGTGGGTGAGGATTAGAAGAGCAAGTTTGGGAAGCAGTTTACGCTCCATGATTTACCCCACGAACACATTATTTGTTGTGCACAAGTTAAGTAGTGCAATAATGTTGAGCAAGAATCAGTAGTTCCACGAATACATTATAATAAAATAGCACTCTTCATTCGGCATTTAAAATGACTTCTAACGTTTAGTGATTACGTAGATAGCAAAGCGTACCTTTTAAAGCTGAAAATATGCATTACTTTCACCTCAATTTCAGAAGAAGTGCACTTGTTTTTTTCTTCTATTCTGTTTTATGGAAATGTTCTTTTTAATACATATATGAGTAAAATTACAAACAAAAAGTGAAAGTTGGACTCAGTGTGGTTGGTGATCGACTTGATTTCTGACTTGTGTCAGAGTAACCACCTCGCACCGATCCTGAAATCAACTGAAAAAATGTGGAATTTTGTCTTGAAGAAAGACGGACATTTACATTGACCTGTTTGAGGGTTTCCTATACACTGACAGGTGGAATCATGGAGCTTTGTAGTTTTATCAGGATAATTTATTGTCAATGTATATTTGGATATTATTTGTACTGACTCCCCGTGTTTTTTAGTTGGTTAATATATGTTCTTTTTTATTGGATCACTTTATCTGCCTGTCTGTTATTACTTTTGTCAAGTTTTGTGGTTTAATTCCATTTCAAAACTGTTACATAAATGATATAATTTTTTTTTTTTAAATCTCTTTATTCAATGTATATAATTAACAGAGAACAAATTAAACAACATATCCCACCTTCCCCCAACTTTGATGCCATATAGATATATTATACATTCAGAATACATGTGTTTTCCCATATGGTGGGATGGATCGGACAGCAGTATGACAAATAATACTTTTTAAGTTGACTATATCAAATGGCCTAAGGATCCCTTCTAGCGACCCATGGGTATGGCTCTCATCTGCCCAGTTTCAAAACATGCCTCAGTTGACCTGGTCCAGTGCCACCCTCCAGGGCCCCAAAATCTTATCAAATTTATGTGGGCAACCTCGTGCTTGGTATATTAATTTCTTTGGCACTACACACCAGTCTAGACCCTCTTCACAGTTCCTCATAGTAGGCAGGTTGGGTGTCTCTGAGTGCTTAAAAATGTCTCTACGGGCTACCATCAGGGCCAGATTAAAGAATAAAAGGCAGTAGCAGTCCAGTGTTTGTTCGTCCCAGATTCCCAGGGGAACCAACTGGGGTGTGAATTTCACTTCCTCGCACAATGTAGCTGCAGTCCTGTCACCCACCCATCTCTATTAGGTCCCCAGTATTGGACATTCCCAGTATGTAGTACAGTGCCCCGGATATGGCATCCCCGTAGGCATCGATCATCTGATGCCCATCTGATCTTGAACAGGATGGTCCTGTTGTAATAGACCCTGTGCAATATTTTTTATTGTATCTGGCAGAAGCCTGCCCAGATCCTGACCTCTCTAAGGTACCCGCATGACTGACTCCAGTCGCCATCCTCTAAATTGCCCAGATCCCTCTCCCATCATTCCCTCAAGTTTTCTAGCAGGGGGAGGATATTGTTTAGAAGTGTAGAGTAGATCTGAGACACCGCATGGTCGGTCAGGGAGGAGCCCAACACCCTATATTCCAATAGGGATTCTTCCTCTATTTTGGCCTGTAGAGCCTCAGAAATGTTGAGAAGGAAGCACATCTGTTGTTACCTCAAGAATTGACTCCCTAACATTATATATTAATTTTGCAAGTCATCAAATGGGACTACAGCACCGTCCCTCCATACGTCACCCAGTTGTGAGATCCCCAGCAGATCCCATTTTCGTTGACCTTCTATTTTCCTTTACACCCGGAGAAGCACTGAGTCCCATAGGGAGTCTGCAACATCACCTTGTCCTGTCACCCTATTATATTCGTTGCTCTCTTCCAGATCCAGACTACTGTTTGCGTTGGGGTAGGAAGGGGGGGAACCCCCTCCTCCATAGAGTTGGCAAAGATAGCCCCCCTCGTCATAGCGGTATGGTCCATTTCAGGGAGGGTTCCTGTTGGGATGAAAAGGTCCACTCATTAACTGTCAGCAACTGTGAGACCCAGTAATAAAGTTGAAGGTTTGGGAGGGCGATACCTCCTACTGTTTGGCATCTAGTTAGCATTGACAAGGCTATTCTGGGTATCCTTCTCTCCCAGAGAAGCACTCTGGTGACCCTATCCACCCTGTAAAAGAAGGCATCTGGTACCGGATACAGGGTGTTCTGGAGGATGTATAGAAATTTGTGTAAGTAGATTATTTTACAGAGGGATGCTTGGCCCAGGAGGGAGAGCAGAAGCTTTCTCCACCTCGCTGCATATTTGCAATAAGCCTCTGAGACGTTCTTCAGATTCTCCTGCATAAGGACGTCTTTATTGAGCGTGATAGTGTGTCAGAACCTTGATAAGTAAACTTACAAGGAGACACGCCTAGGCCGATAAACCTTTTGACCACGTTGGGGGCTCTTACTAGTAATAGATATATTTTTGGCGTCACCAATCAATAGATCAATAATTTAACCAATAGTCACAATAACTAATGAACAAGTTAATTGCTTGCATTCAATAAGAATCAGTAAGTTGGACTCCATGACCTTTCAGTGTAGGGGAGGTTACACTACCAGAAGATACACCAGCTTATGACATAAAGGGGGAGAGGGGTGTTGCGCCATGTCTTTGGCTAAAACAATGGTGCAAAGCGACAGAGAAAGAAGGGTGCTTGGCATTTCCAGAGCACGGAACGTTCAACATAAGAATTTTGGAAAATTTGTGGAGGGTGTTAAATGAGCTAAAACCACCTCTGAGGCCAGCACAGTTTGAGGCGTTAGCAATTTGGGAATTGATGGCAATACGACAGCAGCAACAGAAATTTGAAAGGAGAATGAGGAAAGCAGAAAAGACACTAGCGGAGGCTAGATGGGATAGTGCACAGAGGGTTTGGAGGACAGAAACAATAATGGAGTTAGGATGTTTCCAGCAATAGCTCAAGAAGGAAGTCAAAGGAGGGAAAGCTGCTTGTAAACTGACAAAAGCTCTTCTAAAGGCAAAGAGGCTAAGAAGCCCTGGTCAGAGATGGATGACTCAGACGATGATGAGATCAGTTATTGAATGATCGACCACCGCCATATGCAATAGACGACAACAGACCGAGTACTACAGGCCCTGTAAGTTCAACTCAGAACAAGGTGACAGCAAATCCGGTACAGGTTAGTCCTGTATCGACACCGGTCCCGGTGCAGAGTAGTATTAGTATGTCCACTGCTCCAGAGATGCAACTTCAGTTACAGCCACCACAGGTTCAGAGACTTTATCCTGATGTCCCAATACCAGAGACTACCACAAACTTGATGGTGCCGTCAGATCCGGCCAAAGCTTAATCAGATTGATCCAACCCCACCTTTACTGCCCCAGGCACAGCAACAGATAATTCTGAATCACACTTCGGTCACAGGACCACAGTCAGCCATGGTGCCAGTAATGAACCAGAATATGGGAGTTAATGCTCCACAGGTTTTGGGAAACAGGCAGCCGCCAGCCACCATATCCTTGCCATCACGGTTGGTCCACCAGTACCATTGTATGCACAGGCGAAGCCTAGTGTATGTGATCAAGGAATAATGACCCAAGAGAATGCAAGAGGAGGGTTTGTAGGGAGCTCTCAAGGGGTGACTCCAGTGGAACCGACATTCGACAGGTCTAGGTCTTTATTAGACTTCAGTCCGATTTGGGCTCCTTCAGATGCCATGAGACAATCAGGTCTGGGACTCCTGACTCTGCAGATCTCAAGTACAGACATACTGCAAACACTGCTAGTGCAGGCTGGGAATATCTCCTTGCAAGGTTTAACCGCGCAACAATTTAACAATTGGTTAGACAAGTTGAATTCACCACAGACTACTCCTGCAGCAGGAGGGAGGTCAGAAGGAGAAGAGTATCTGAATTTTGTGAGGTTGGGCATGGAGGCAAATGAACTAGTTGATGGAAGCATGGGAGTGAACAGGCTAGAATCATACACGGAAGCAGAATTGAGGTATTTGTGTCCAAAAATAACTAAAGAAGTGAGCAGGGTGCACCAGAGGTTGGCAAATTTGGCAGACAAATATGGAATAGACATAGACAATACCAAACATCTGAAGAGGAGTTACCGGTTAGACTTTGAACCTAATGATTTTGAACATATGAGATCTACTGGGATGAAGGCGCACCTTAAAGTAATATTGCAGAGTGCACAAGTTTGGGGACCCTTAGAGAAATGGGAAGGCAGATGGGCGAAGAAAAGAGATAAGAGGAAAGGTGATTGCATAGAGCAGCCAGCAAAGGCCTCACAGGATGTGGGTGCGGTAAAACTTTTACCGATGAGAGAGACGGCAGGAGGGGTCCTTGTCCATGTACAGTGGACTAGAGGTGATATCTTGTCTTTTACAAATGACTTTCCCAGGATAAGGGAGAAACCAATAGAGTGGTATCAGCAGACAGACAGGTTTGTGAAGCTTGCGAAATGTCTCTGGGAAGACCTGAATACTCTCTTTGAGATCATAGTTCCAGCTGATCTGTGGCTTGAGTGCAAGAGAAGTGTGGATTGGCCGTCTGCGGAACCGGCAAGGGATAGAGTCACAGGAGCACCGTCTCCTGAGGCGATGAGATACTACTATAAGGTGATTCAGTTCTTGAAACAGAGGGTTTCACCGCAGAATGTTGATTGTCAAAAGATTGACCGGACAGCACAGGAACCCAAAGAGTCGATGCATGCCTATTATGAGAGGTTGTTGAAAGAGTTCAAGAACTACAGCGGTACAGAGGTTGTTGAGGCGAAGGACATGAATCACCTTGTGTTCAGATT
Source organism: Pleurodeles waltl (assembly GCF_031143425.1). Classification (NCBI taxonomy): domain Eukaryota; kingdom Metazoa; phylum Chordata; class Amphibia; order Caudata; family Salamandridae; genus Pleurodeles; species Pleurodeles waltl. The sequence goes on from NC_090444.1 coordinate 834,085,156, forward strand.
CGTTGAGGGATTGAGACCGGAGATTAGTCAGATGATTAAGAATCATTTGGTCTGTTGGCAAGCAAAGCCGATTGACGAGGTGTTGCAGTATGCAAAGTACTGTGGTGACGAGATTGAGTTGAAGCAGAGGAAGCTGAAGGAGAAAGTGATGATGATGCAAATTAAAGCAGCACAGTCAGGTATGCAGGGAGGTTGTCTACAACAGATGGTGCAACAGCCGCAATGAAACAGGATGTTTCAGGCGCAAGTGAGAGGGAGAGGTCGCAGAGGTTTTGTGAACAGAAGCACAGACTTGAATACTATAGTAGTTCAGAATGATGTGCAGGGGATGAAGAAGATGTTACCTTGTAATGCTTGCGGGGGCGTTGGACATTCAAAGCAGGAGTGACCGATGATGGTGCAGAGAGGGTGTCGTTCAACAAAGCAATGATGTCAGTGCTTTTCAAAACGTGAAGGGACCAAGGTTGAGAGGTCCTAATAAGAATTTTCAGAATAACATGATTCAGATGCAGGGTCTCCAACCCAGGCAGCAGGTGCAGATGCCACATGTACAGCCGATGCAGATGCAGCAAATGCAACAGCAGGTTTCTATGGTACCTAGACAGCAAATGCAATTGCCCTTAGCACCAATGGAACAGCAACAGGTGATGCTTCCTCAACAGGTCACAGGTCAAAGAATGAATCAAAGTAATGCAGTACAACAGCTCCCATTACGTGGTGAGAATGGAATAAATGATGAATGGTCGGATGAGAGTTCAGATAGTGAGGAGTGTAGGCTTGCAGCGTCCCTAGAAGTAGATCAGAAAGGGCCATATGTTCAAGGGAAGGTAATGGGTCACAAGGTTTCAATTCTGGTTGACACAGGAGCCACCCGCTCTACAGTTAGAAGTGCAGAGGTTCCGAAACTGCCCCTTTCGGGACTTACATTCAAGGTGGTAGGAGTGGCAAATCAGCTCCTGACTAACCTAATTACAGATCCGGTTCAAGTTGAGCTTGGCATTTTCTACGGAGGTTGCAGAGGTTTGTGGTTTGCGATTTGAGTCCCATGTCCCTACTGGGAAGAGACTTACTGTGCAAAACAAGGTGTTCAATCACCTGTTCCAGTGAGGGAATTGAGGTTCAGACAAACAGTGATGATGAAGGAGATGAGGAGCAGATTTCAGAGACTGAAACAGAGACCACGGATGATTAACTTCTTCCCAATGTTCACAGTGACTGATCTGCCAGCAGATTTGCAGGGGACAGTCCAAGAGAAGGTGTGGGACTTGACAGGGAAAGAAGTAGGACTGATAAAAGGAGTAGAACAAGTCAAAGTCAATGTAAAGCCAAATGCTGTGTTTCCCCAGGTACCGCAGTACCATATGGCGCAAGATGTCCTTACAAAGGTGGCGCAATTACCTCCTTCAAGACAGGGAGTCTTGAAGAAGGTGATGAGCAGTCCATGTAACTGAACAATAATGGGGCTGAGAAAGCCTTGTGGGAAAGTTTGAATTGTCCAAGACTTGGGAAAGATTAATGACATAGAGGTGAAGTGTTGCCCAGGTGTGCCAAATCCAGCTGTGATTATGTTCCAGGTTCCATGTGATACAGAGTGGTTCACAGTGGTTGAGTTGTCCCAAGCATTCTTTTCTGTGCCTCTTTATGAGGACAGCCAATTTCTTTTCAGTTTCAAATTCCTGGATAAGGTTTACAATTGGTGTTGAATTCCTCAAGGGTTTTCGGAATCACCTTCCATCTTCAATCAGATACTGAAGAAAGATTTGGAGTCATTAGAATTGCCTTTCCAATCGACTCTAGTGCAGTACATTGATGATTTGTTGATTGCATCCAAAACAAGGGATGAGTGCAAGTATCATTTGATTGCCTTACTGAACCATTTGGGAAAGAACGGGCACAAGGTGTCCCCAAAGAAGTTGCAATATTGTCAGAAAGAGGTGAAATACTTGGGTCATCAAATTGAGAAAGGGTTGAGGAAGTTATCCAGGGAGAGGGTTACTGCCCTGTTACAGATGAATCCCCCAACGACACTGAGAGATGTTAGGATGTTTCAGGGAATGGTGGGCTACTGTCATCAGTGGATCCTGAATTTCTCAGTCATCTCCTAGCCATTGGTGAGACTGATGGTCAAGGAAGGGTCAGATGTCATAGTGTTGTCAGAGAAGGAAATGAAGGTGTTTACTGAACTGAAGGAGAGCATATGCAGGGCTCCAGCTTTAGGTATGCCTGATTACACAAAGCCTTTTGTTCTGTTTTGTCATGAACGTGATGCATGTTCTTTGTCTGTCTTGACCCAGGTCCATGGAGGTGTAAACTGACCAGTAGCATATTTTTCAGATATTTTGGACCCAGTTGCAGCAGCCATACCGGGTTGTCTGCGTGCAGTAGCAGCAGTTGGTCAAAGCCTCACACAGTGTGAAGGCATAGTGATGGGACATCCTTTAACAGTCATGGTCCCTCATCTCCGTTAATCTCATTAACAATCAATCTCATTAGCAAATATTCAAACTTGTAATTAAAACACAATTAATCAAAGTATAGAGCATATACGCCCAGCATTAACATGTCATTAGTAAGAAACAGTTTCGCAAGTTACAATGATACGTAATTTAACAAAGCAAGAATTCAGTAATTTGTCTATTTGTGTCAGATTTTGGTGAACACCTTAACTAACTTCAAATTAGCATCGGCATGTTGGGCTTCATGCAAAACAATTCAGCAAACACAAATTTAGAAAACAACTAACTCTGGCCTCTATCAAAAGAGCAGTTGGTACCTAGAAAGAAAGGCAAACAGACAATTACAATTTTCATCAGATAGTTACCCCTCCAACGAATCAGCAATCAGCGTCAGTCTTCGTCCTCAGGACATCAGTCGATTCAGCATCAGCAAGAACAGGACAGGGCAAAGTCTCAATATGGCATAGCTAAGAATAAGGCATTTCCCTCATAAGGAGGAGAAGTAAGTATCAGGTAAGGATTAAATAGAGGATGGTTAAGGTATCAGAACAGCAAAGTCTCAAAGAATTATGGCAAAGTATGACTTAAGGCAAAATGTCAGAATAAAGGCAAAAATGTCCCAATAATAGCTGATTTCTCCTCGGGTCATGCTGTTATATCAAAACTGTTGAACTAGCCCTTAATTCCCTATTGGATCAATTTTGGTGCATCATTATCTCTGTCCAATAATTCTCCACGCACCTTACTAGAATCTTCCGCAGAGCACAGTTCTCATGCAGTTGATTGGCTCCTTTAATTGACGTCTTCATCGGTTGGAATGTCAGGTAAGAAAAGTTACACTTTATGCTCCAGTCAGTAGTCCCATTGGCTTCTCCTAGTCTAGGCAGCCTTGCACCTGTTACGAATTAAACTGTTGCATTCGGCAAGAATGTCTCCCTGAGCAAGTCGGGTCCCATGAGAAAGAATCTACTACGGCTACACACACATATCTCTAGCTTCTGGAAAAGTACAGCGTTGTGTCCTTCTGGAAGATAGCACATAGCACGTTCGAAAAACACAGTTTAAAATGAGACCAGGCAGATAGGCACAGACCCTTGCTAACTAAGGCCTAGTGATTAATTTAGCAAAACCCCAATACATGACTCTAATTATAATGTGCTAATACAAATCCATACATTAGTACATGATTAATTAATTATTAATTAGTTTAATTAGTCTTCGTGTACATTTGGTGGCCACTCCCCGTGGGCACATTTCAAACGCACATATTATCTTCTACATTAACACATTTTCTATGCAGCTTCATTACACAATGTATTGTAAGCTTTTCACGTTAATATTGATTTTAAAGGTCACACTCCAACAAATGTTACAAACATATCCAAGTAGCGGAACCCCCGGGTTACCCACCAAAGGGGGCAATTCCCCTCCTCTGTCAGGGTCCCCATCCCTATCGGAAAGCCCACTGATTTGTGGAAGTTGATACAGAGCCCCGCATAGGACCCAAAGATATGAAGGATTTCCAGGATCTTCTGCACTGATTGTTGGGGGTCCGCCAGGTAGAGAAGAATATCATCTGCATACAGTGAGATTACATCCTCCCAATCCATTTCCCATTGAAGACCCCTGATCAACGGGTCCACCCTGATCCATGATGCTAGGGATTCAAGGGCCACTGCGAACAGCATAGGGGATAGTGGGCAGCCCTTTTGAGTTCCCCTGAACGGTCCTAAGCATCAAGAGAGGGCCACATTTTCTCAGACCCTCGCCGTTGAGTCCCTATACAGGAGTCTGATCCAGGATCGACTGAACCTTCATTTGCTGTGAAGTAATTGGTAGTCTTCTTAGTGACCATCACTTTTATCTCCCTGTCAATCAGCACCCATGTATCATGTTTCCATATTATCGTCCGACTAGGGACCCCCATGTGTACCCTGCTGAGCAGTGGTGAGCGATCCGATATGCCCTGGGGGAAGAAAGGTCTTGTCAGAGTAGCTAGTCATCTGGCATGGGGGCACCAGAATGCAGTCCAATCTGGACATCACCCCTAATGACTTGGTTGCATGCGAGTATTGGTGTGTGTCTGGGTTTGTCGCCCGGCCCAGGTCAATCATGCTTATATGGTCCACAAAGTTGGCCAGCCTCTTGTCAGTTCTCGCTCGGTCCTCTGATCTCGCCACTCTGTCCATGTCCACCTGTAAGGTCAAATTGAGATCCCCACCAATAATGCTTAAGACATCCAGGTAAGTCCTCAGCCAGGCCCCCATGTGTTCCAAACCCATGGATTGTAACCCCGGGGGGAAGATACCATGACCCATTGACCACATCCTCCTCGTAGCACCGGCCGTGGTTTGCGGCCTGACAGCCATGTTTATGCAGATGATTTCCAGTGGCAGAGAAGGTCTAATCAGAATTTTCACCCCCCCAAGCCTTTTGTGAATCCCTCCTGTGGCAATATTTTGTACCTGCCTCTACCCAGAAAGCCACATTTGTTACCCAGGAGATGGGTTTCTTTTAACAGGATTATGTCCGGGTCATGTCTAAGGAGGTATTTTCTCACCACCCCTCTCTTGAGTTTGTCCCCTAGGCCATTTACATTCCATGAGAGAAGCTTCAGGGTTAGGCCTCTATTCAGAGCCTCGTTCCTCTCATCCTCTATTGGTCGTTAGAGTCATTAGTGAATCTGTCTGTACTTGCCCCGCTGCATTCTTGATAGTTTGTCCATGTTCTTGTTGAACAATATCCCCTACCCCAAACCCCCTCATCCCAATCAGCTCGTGCTGTAGGCTCCAAACTACCCACCACACACCAACACCTGAGATGCCTATAGCCCCATTGGTGTGAACACAAAGTAAGCCAAGCCATGTGACACATTATGTATCTATAGCAGGCACTCAGGTGGGCATTAATGCGTGAGGGTTTGGCCCTCCTGCGTCCTCAACTCCTTCCACAACAGGCTGTTCAGGATTTAAGTAACCCCAGTCCATCTAGTTCCTCTCCATTTATTTCATCATTACTGGCATCCCACCGAACAGGTCTGCTCTCATCAGGCTCACTATTGACCCCTTCTCAGGCTCTTCTGGCAAGGATTCAAGGGAAGAGTGCTCTTGGTCCTCCGAGGTTTGTTATAGTTCCATCCACGTAGCGCTCACTGGTATTGTGCATGTGCGTTGCACCTCCGTCACCACCCTTGCCTGCTTTGTCTTTGTTTGTGCCTTCAAAGCAGCTGCCCTCGGCTGTCAGTGGGCCTTCTTTTTCGATCTGTGTTCTGCCCAGACCTCTTGCTCCGGTGGTCGGTCGCATCTTTTGCTCTCCAGCCGTGTCCATGCCTCTCTAGCAGAGGTGAAGAAGTGGGTTTGGTCTCGGTCCTCCACACAAAGCTTGGCTGGAAACAAGAGCGCATATTTCAGACCAAGTGTCCTTAGTTGCTGTTTCACGGCTCTGAAGGTTTCTCGCTGGCGTAGAGCCATCTGGGTATAATCTGGTATATATTCACTGCTCTCCCATCACCTTGCCAGGGGCCATGGGCTCAGTTTCAAAGGAGTATGTTGTCCCTGTCCCAGTAATTTAGAAGATGCACCACCACTGTTCTTCAGGGTGCTGCTGGTTTTGGTGGGGTCCCCCGGCACTCTATGGGCTCTTTCGACCCTAAAGAGCTTGGAGGCCTTACCTCCCAGGACTTCTTGTAGGAGCCATGTTTCCATGTGGAGTTCCATACTAGGCCCTTTACTGCGTTCGGGAAAACCCACTACTCAGATGTTTTTTTGGCAGGAGCGGCCTTCTGTGTCTTCGACTATGTCGCGGAGCTTTCCCACTTCATGCTTCAGGGATTGCAGTTGTTCATTTTGGTCTGTGACCATGGGGTGTATCAGCTGTACAGCTTTCTCGGTTTCTCCCACCCTGTGTGTCAGCTTGTGATGGCCTGATCTCAGCACGCCCAGGTCCATGGCCACCGCATCAATCTTGTTCTCCAGCGCCGATTTGGTGTCCACTGTGGCCACTAGTATGGCAGCTGTGTGAACCTCCAGCCCCACCCCAGGCACAGGCCAGGCCGGCTGCATCCCAGTCTTCAGGTGCCACTATGCAGATGGTGGCTGGCTGGGTCATGATTGCTTGTTGCGCACCATTGTACATGTGGTTTTATTGTCTGGTGTGCCCAGGTCATCACTATGCTGGTTGGGGAAACTATGGGCAGCCGTCTTGCACCAGGGGCTACCTTCAACCCTAAGCAGGGCTGGTCGTACACCACTCTGGCTCCCCCTGCACTGAGGCAATTCCTCTGCTCAGCTCAAGGGGCACACCCGGGCTGCCTCACCAACCAGGCCCCCACACAGGGGCCAACTGTGCTCCCTAGCTGGCACAATCACCCCCCACTCTCCTCGAAGGCACTTGCCATCTGCGGAAATGTCAGAATGGTAAGGAGGTGGCTCCTCTGTGTCCTATACACCCGATGATCAGGGAAGGCCCAGACCGGGAAGGAGGTGGTACAGAGATCCAGCACTCAGCTTCTGTGCCATTGGCACCCATCTGCAGGACCCCCATTCTCAATATCGCCTGGCCGCGATGTGGTGGATTCTTAATGTGGTGCCCAATCCCCCCTTCAGCGCCGCCGACCAGCATCTCCCATTCCGTGAGACCGGGAAGCTCATTCACACCAGTCTCAGCTGCACACAAGCGTGGTCTAGGTGACTGCAAGGGCATATGACCCCTGGTTCAGTTCCTAGAGGTAAGATCCAGGTACCAGTGGGCACCTCTCTTAACGAGGATAGTCATGCTTAAAGATGGTGTCAGACAAGGGGGTCCCACTTTGGAGGAACAGTCCTCCGCCACCTCGTGCGGGCATCTCCTGCCTCCCCTCCTCAAAGCTGTATGTGGGACAATGAGGTCGAGTAGAGAATAAGCTGCTGTGGGGCTGAGTCGGAGGGAAGCGACAGCCCCTGCCAGTACACACTTCTTCCGGTCCCCAGGCACCAGGATCGTCGGCCACTGCAGCGCGGGTGGCTACTTCTGCCCCCCGCTCACAGCTACGGCCTTCATTGTGCGCAGTGGGCCGCCGCCCCTTCTCCGCGGGGCTTGCTGCACACAGCCCACAATGTCGGTCAGCTTCAAACTGGCCCCCATGGGCCTCCTGGGGTCCTCCATAGGGTGGCTACCCATCTGCAAATTTTGCGGTCTGCCTGTGATTTCGCCCTGCCATCTGTTGTCCGTGATGAAAGGCTTAACAGACAGCAGTTGTTCGTAATTTTAGCCTTTCACCAAAAGGACAACGGACACAGCAGGGCGAAATTACAGGCAGATTAGTTTCCCCAGCTGTGTTGAAAGGCAGGGTGTCCCCTGTGCTGAGGGAGGGAGGGGCAAACAGATAAGAAACAGATCTTCTTGCCAGGGTGTCTCCTTCCCTAAAGAAATGCAAATGTGGGCAACTGGTAAATTTGCAAATGCAAAGGGGCTTGAAAACCTGCATTGACTTTAACCAAAGGAGTCACTTGAAGCTTTCTGATGGCAAAGATATTTTCTTTTAGAGAGGTACTGTAAGGGTGTTACAAGGTGAGCTCTGTGGTGTGTGGTTTTAATGGAGTATTATAAAAAATGTTAGTACTAGGTATAAACTGTATATTATTCAAATCTGTATTTGAGAGGTACTTTTTTTTATTTAACCAAAATGTATTTGAGCATTTTGTAGCAGCCTATATTAGATGTAATTGTATTTATGCAGCGCTTACTACCCCTCACAAGGGATCGAATGCATGTTTAAAATAAGGACTTACACATTCACAGTTCTTTCAGGGACCGCCGTGCCTCGTAGTAATAACAAACATTGGCAAAGCCAATAGGTCTGGTCCATGCAAAAGTAATTGGCTTTGTCAATGTGTTTAGCCATGTTATACACCAGAGTAACTGCTGTTCAGCATGGCTAAATGTTAGTGGCATAGTGGTGTGGAGTAAAGTGGCATAAGAGCAGTTGCATAGAGCCCAGTGGTGCAGAGTACAATGCAGTGGGGTACAGTGCTGTTGTTTAGAGTGCATTGGCGTAGAATGCAGTGGTTTAGAGTGCAGTGGCACGGAGTGGCGAGGGACAGAGTAGATTGGCAAAGAGTGCAGTGGAGTAGAGTGGCATACAATAGAGTGGCAGAGAGTGTAGTAGTGTAGAGTGGTGCAGTGGCATAGAGTGCAGAGTAGACTTGCATGGCAGAGAGCGCAGTGACGCAGTGTAGAGAGGTGCAGTGCAGAATAGAGTATAGTGCTGTAGAGTGCAGTCGCGTAGAGTGGAGTGATGCAGAGTAGAGTGGCATAGATTGCAGTGACATAGAATGCAGTGGCATAGAATGAAGTTGTACAGAGTATATTGGTGTACAGAGCAGTGGTGGAGAGTGCAATGTTACAGAGTAGCGTGTCAGTGCAGTGATGTAGAGTGGCACAGAGAGCAGTGGCGTAGAGTACAGTGGTGCAGAGTAGAAGGCAGTGGCGTACAGTGCAGTTGTTTAAAGTGCATTGGCGCAGAGTGCAGTGGCATAGAGTGCCATGGGGTAGAGTAGCATAGAGTGCAGTGGAGTAGAGTGGCATACAATAGAGTGGCAGAGAGTGCAGTAATGCAGAGTGGTGCAGTGTCATAGAGTGCAGAGTAGACTCATGTGGCATAGAGTGCAGTGGTGTAAAATGGTGCAGAGTGGAGTATTGTAGAGTGGTGCAGTGCAGCGTAGAGTATAGTGCCCAGACTGCAGTGGCATTGAGTACAGTGGCATAGAATGCAGTAGTACAGAGTAGAATGGGGTAGAGTGCAGTGTTGCAGAGTAGAGTGTCAGTGCAGTGGTGTAGAGTGGTACAGAGAACAGTGGCATATAGTACAGTGATGCAGAGCAAAAGGCAGTGGCATACAGTGCAGTTGTTTAGAGTGCACTGGTGTAGAGTGCAGTGACATAGAGTGGCATGGGGCAGAGTAGAGTGGCATAGAGTTCAGTGGTCAGAGTGGTATAGAGTGCAGTGGCGTATAATAGATTGTTTCAGAGTAGAGTGCAATTGCATAGAGTGGAGAGGTACAGGGTAGAGTGCAGTGGCATAGAATGCAGTGGCACAGAGTGCAGTGGCATTAAGTAGATGTATTCACAGTAGGGTGAAGTGGCTTAGAGTGGAGAGGTGCAGAGTAGAGTGGAGTTGCATAGAGTGGCATAGAGTGTGGTGGCATAGAGTAAAGTGGTGTAGAGTGCCATGGCATACGGTGTAGAGGTGCAGAGTAGATTACAGTGGCATACAGTGTGTTGATGTAGTGCAGGGGCATAGAGTTGAGTGTTACAGAGGGAAGTGCACTAGCATGGAGTGTATTAGCTTAAAGTGCAGTGGCGTACTGTGCAGTGTTGCAGAGTGGCATAGAGTGGAGGTGTGCGGCTAGATTGGTGTTGCGTAGACTGTAGTGGTATAGCGTGCAGAGGAGCAGAGCGCAGTGGTGTAGATAGGCATAAAATGCATTGGCATAGAGTAGAGTGGTACAGAGAAGAGTAGAGGGGCATACCGTGAAGTAGCATAGAGTGCAGAGGCAAAATGTGGAGTTGTTCAGAATGGAGAAGAGTGCAGTGCAGTGGCATGGAGTAGCGTAAAGTGGAATGATACGGAGTAGGGTGCAGTGGTGTGGAGTGTTGCAGAGTGGAGTGGAGTGTGCATGGTGTGGTAACACAGCCATGACAGACAGCACATTTGTGGTTGAAATGACCATTACATTTGCACAGATATACAGTTTTTCAAATCAAAATATACTGTGCACAGACAATGATGTGTGGAAATTGCATCACCTAATGCAATGATTTTTTTTAATCATGTAAAGGTATTTGTTTCCAGCACAGTTCAGAATTAACAAAAATGTGCTTCATTTGAACTCCTAATTCTGATATATTCTGAAGTTTATTTAAATGTTGTCATGTGATAGAAAAAACTATTTCGTAACCCCAGTATACAGCAAGATTTTCGCATAAATCCTCTCACTTTGAAGTCAGAGAAAGTAAAGTGAACACCGAAGACAGAGCCTGACATTTGACTTTGTTCTTTGAATGCACAGCAAATGTGATGAGATAAGAACAAGATTTACAGTCCTGTTTACATAAAGAGAGCACTCAGAAGGATACTGTAAATAAGGTTTTAGAAGGGAATGAACAAACTCAAGCTGCATAGCCTAAAACAAATAAAGCCATCAAATTGAAAGCAACAAAATGTGAGTTACAAACCACAAGGCCAATGGCAAGCAACGGGCGGAATGCATTCACAAGGAAGCACTATGAATGTACTTAAGGTGACAGCCGTGGGACACTTTGCGGGGAAAGTCCAGTATTTTAGTCCAGTCCACATCTTGCAGAGGTTTGGCCACATCAATCACCCAGGTAGTATGATGAGAAGACCTGGAGTGGCTTCCATGTTGCAGGAAAGGTCTGTACACCCATTCTATCAGTTTGCCACCAGTTCCTATGGCGTAGAGCTTCTGGCACACCTCTTGTAGGGTTAGTGCTAGGTGGCAGACATGAAATAAGGCAATTTATGATCATTTAAGGTGGTAGTAAGTAAGGAGTTGACTGGAGTGAAGATGGTAGTCTGCCACAAGGGTTTGGAAATTTAGTAACTCGCCGTCCAGAAACAAATCCCCCAATTTTAAGATACCTGCAGCATGCCACTGATGGGGATGCTCTGAGCACAGCCGTACTGTCAAAGGTATTGCAGGAGCATAGGGTTTCTTCATGTCAGTGAGTTTACAGGTTCTAGCAAGGCAAGAGAAAGCTGTGCGTGATAAACCCAGATGGTGATCCATAGAATGGACAGTAGGAATTAATGACCAGTGCATTACGCCTTCCTTAACAGTCTTTACTGGTAAACCCCATCTCATGCAGGGAGGTGGGCAGAAAGCCAGCGAGCCACCCATTGGACCTGTGCAGCTGAATAATAGCATTCTAAGTCCAGAAGACCTAATCCACTGCAGTCATAGGTAGCTTTAGAGTGGAAAGAGCTACCCAACGGCGCCACAGCGATCAAATCAGATGAGTGGCATGTATGAAGAAGGAATGAAGGATGAGCAGGGGAAGGTTTGCAAAATAATACTATCATTGGGGTCACACACCATCTTCACTAGTGCCACGTGGCCCACTACAGAAAGCAGAAGAGAAGACCAAAAAGCAAACTGGGCTTGGAGGGACTGTGATGCTTTGCCGAGATTTCCAACCTGCAAATCAGTGTTAGAATGGTAGATATTAATCACTAGGTATCAAACGGTAACTGGTTATTAGTTCAATCTGAGATCTAATTGTATATAAAGGGGAAAACAGTGCCATATGTTAAAGAAACACTAATTACATTTTAAAATTCTTACATTTTGTTTGTGCAATTTACATCCCAAATATTTTGAAGATTCTATGAGCACTTGACACTTAGGAATAACCCAGATCACTAGTTTGACTTTTGCTCAATTTCAAAACCATTTAAAGACATGGACAAAGCAGGTAAGTGCCTTGCACAACCTTGCAAGGGGTCTGGCCCCTGCTCACCATTCACAAGCACGGACAGCGGACCATTGCACCATAAGAGTTTGCCAAGTTGGATGGGTGTTGCTTGTTCAACCACTTGACAGTTGCTCTTCTGTTTTTCTCCTGTGTGCAGAGACAACTCCCCAGGTTTTCAATACCTTTCGTTAGTCTTAGTGGACCCATCTTGTCTGATTTTAGGAATTGTCCCACCTTGTTCTTCTCTTACTTATTTTTCCAGTTCTTAGCAACATCTTTAAAATATTTGTCGTGGATCTCCCATTTGATCTCGATTTTATCCTTCTCTTTTATTATCTTTCATTGGTAGTCCACGCTCCCATTTCTGAGATAAATGTAGAGTCCTAGACATACACTCTAGTGCTGTGAGACTACAGACAAGTTGTGGGTACCTCACATCCTGACATTAGGATGTAAGACTGTCACCCACGCCATCTGCCCTGCCTCTTTCATTTTTTTTTAGGTTGAAAGTCTATGGGCAGTTGGGGTAAGCCAGATGTGTTTGTTCAATTTGTTTAAACTAGCATAAGGTTAATTACCTTAATGTTTCCCAAACTGTTTACCAGGGTTTTTAAAATGTTCAGAAAAATAATCAAAATGTTGCTGCTTCTTTCTCTTCATGAAAGATTGGGTAGATTTGGGTAGGGAAGATTGCCTTGCTGAAGCAGCAGTACTGAAGGGCATTAATTTACTACAGAACAAGAATGTAATGTGACACCTGAATGTAGCATACCAGGAGTTAATCACAAAAAGACCACAGGGAATAAATAGTGCTATGTTAAAAAAAAGAGTAAATAAATGCACTGCAACATAGTGAGGCATGGCCTTTTTTGCATGTGACTGTAAAACTGGCGTATGTTCTTGAATTTTTGTCCTGAATTTTGACCCTTTGTCCTGAATTTTTTACAGTCCTGTCCAAAATATACCTCAATGCCAGGTGATCACCCTAGTCCTCCACTGGTCCTGTGGGCCCAGTTTTGCCTTTGATTCAGCTCCCGTAAGGCAGGATCTATATGTTAAATAAGTTCACTGAGTTTCTAATTCATCACACGCTGAATTAATTGGCTGCAGGGACACATTGTACACCAAACACTTGTGCGATTTTCGAACTGCTAAATTAATTGTGTCAAAAAGTGAAAGTTAATGTTAAAACATCTTACAAATGTTAGAAAAATGGGAATATTTACTTTCTGGTGTACTACAGTTTCTCATTTTGGGAATAGAGGGATTATTTGGGGAAAATACAGTGTTAATGCTTCTAGAATGGGTTCCGAAATATTCCATTGAGGTTTGGGGGTGCAAGAGATTAGTCGGCTCACTTAATTTTGTAAAGGCAAAGAAGTGGCTTTTGGCACTTGTAGACTTTCCTCCTGCTCTCTGGATTTCAGTTGTAGAGTACACCACATGTTTGGTGTAGGGGCAAAGCACAATGCTGGCGCTATCCAAAGCACATTGAGAGATTCCTGTCCTTCCTCGTGTTGCAGAACCCATATTGCGGCACACATTGATGTTACCTCATTAATAATCACGAGGAGGCCCACAAGTTCCTCATTTCAAAGAACATTTTTTCCTCTTTGCTGCATTTGCACATTCAATTCAGGGCAAAGAACGGACCTGTAGCAATGGAGTACACAGCACTATGGTACCATCAGGTCAGTTGACAAACCTGGCGGAACACACTGTATGAAATCTAGATGTTGTAATGGACGCTTGTTTGTAAAAACATTTGTTATCTTTTTGTTTATTTAGCCTGGCAGTTGGCACAATCGCTGGTCATGCGAAGGTTCACCCTGATCTATGTGTGGTTTGGGTAGATGCCCATTCCGACATCAACACTCCGTTAACATCACCAAGTGGAAATCTTCATGGACAGCCTGTCTCTTTCCTTATAAAAGAACTAAAAAATCAGGTAAATGATTCACAATTTGATTTGATATGTACCCATTGAAACTAAGGATACTTTTTCGTACTACTTGACATGTTCCATGATTTTCAAGTTGTGTGTGTATTCTTTCAAGAAGGAGAGGAGCAGGGGCAGCTCCTCCATAAAGGTGGAAGAGCATTTCCCCCCGCCAGCAGCGGCAGCTGCAGAGCCGTTCAAAGAAAAGGATAATAAACTATGTTTATTATTCTTTTCTTTGAAAGGGGCTGGGCCACGGGGGTGATGTGCACTGAGGGGGAGTGCACATGTATGTTTGGCCGGCCGTCTCAGGCCGTCCAAACACATGCGCATAGGGCTCTCCCCAGCCCAGGAGCCAGCACAGGCTCCCAGTCTGCCTGGCAGCGCCCAGCGAGGGCGCTCCCAGCCAATCCTGACCCTGCTTTGAGCAGCATCAGGATTGGCCGCAGGGCAGGCTGGGGGTCTGTGCTTGCGTGCAGCGGCGATGCGGGAGAGAGGAGCAGCGTGCAGCGGAGGAGGTACATTTAAAAAAAAAAACATTTAAATATATTTAAATGTACTAATCCCCCCTGCTCACCACCCCACCACACCCTGCCCCCAGGAATCCCCACGAGCAATGACTGGAGAGGACCACCACTATATACGCAATGCATTGGATTGATCTTCAGCCAGACTAGCATCTACAGTTCATTCTAAATTACATCTAGCTAGTAGCAGAGATGTTGTCAATCACTCACAACTGTGCCACATATGTTCAAATGGCCCCATTTTCCTGAGGGTTAAAAAGAAAACTCATTCACCTTGGTGTAATCAAATAGTTATTCACACCACAACCTGGATATTCCAGAGCAAGAAACAAGTAGATTAAATGTTCTCGCCCCTTTTGGACCAATCATCACCCTGTGCATCTGGTTTATGTCCACCCACCATCCTCATGAATTCGTAGATCAGAAGAAATGCCACCTAAAAATCCATACTTTAAAGAAATTACATAAAAAGCTTTGTTTTCGAAGTTTGCACCCATCTTCACCAACACCAAATACATTTTGTGAAGTATTATGGAATTCGAACACACCAAATTTACCCCAAATTGACCGCTAAAAAGGTTAACTCGTGGTTTACATTCTTTCATGCTAGCAACTACAATTTATTTGAAGGAAAGAAAATGATCCATAACTAACTGCACTAGTACATATAAAAATTGATAGATTGTCCTCCGCAAGGCACAAAAACAAAGGGTCATATTTCCAAGTCCTGTGTGCCGCTGGGGCGTCACTTTTTGTGAAGAAACCGGCGGCGCATAGTACAAGCCCATGTCTATCGGGCCACGCAAAACCACTTTGCATGGCTTTGTATGGCCTTGTAAATATGGTGTAAGACAACACAGTGTAAGTTGCTGCACTGCCGTTGACTGCATCAGGGAGGCATGCCATGGGCACTGCAGTGGGTGTTTCATACAACCGCCATGGGTTTTGATGCATTCCCAAATTCAGAAGAATCTGTAAACCTGGGAATGTGTAGGGGGAACATTTACAAGCCCTGTGCACCACCACTGCATTACTTTTTGTGACGCATCGGCGGGGCATAATTCAGATTCATATATACAAGACCCTGCAAACCGGCTTTGCCTGGCTTTTTATGGCCTTGTAGATATGGTGTAAGACAAGGCACAGCAAGTCACTGCGTTGCCTTACATTGCGTCAGAGAGGCGTACCATGGGCATTGTGGTCGGTGTTCCCATGAATAAAAACACATGGTTTATGATGTATTCCCAGGTTCACAAGAATCTGTAAACCTGGGAATACGTCAAAACGGTATGCTTCCCAGGGCAGCCGCAACAAGGAGAAGAATCTTTATTTCTCCTTGTTGTTTCCTCTTTCCATAGAACGTAGAAAAAGGAAAACAACTCCCAGGATTGTTTTTGTGCTGGTAGGTGTCATTTCTGTCTCTCTCTCTCTTTCTCTATCTCTATTAATTACCTACTGGCAGTCGCCAGTAGGTAGTTATAGTTAGGACCATGTTTCCAAAGGAAAAGCATTTTTGACTTGCCTATATCTTTGGTGCCGTTTGAAGAATCTTCGTGATTTTTTTTTTTTAAGTGTGCTGGTGGTTCTTGTTGTGCATAGAAAGTTTGGGAGTGATCTGTCAAGCGGGGGCCGAGAAAAAGAGGGGGATTAAAAAAGTGTTAATTCCCATAGACTCTTTAAACTTCGCACTTGAATAGCACACTACTTACCCATTAGGGTCTCAAGGCGCGGTACGCATACCGTTGTGGAACCCCTCCTGGCTTTTCCCTGTGAGGCGCCCACTCCTGGACAGCCCCAGGGTGAAGCCAGGCATCCAAGCGCTGTGAGGGCTGTTGTGGGGATTAAGAAAGCTATTGCCCAGAGTTACAGAGTGGGACCCATTAATTAGATTAGGCACTGAGGCGAGAATCATCTGGTCCAAGGGATTTGAGCCCAAGACCTGCCGAGGTGGGAATTGAACCCTGGTCCCGGGCCAGATCTCTGCATCAGGGTCTGAATCAGGGTCTGCCACTCTAACCATTGTGCCACACTTCTCTTTAGGACATTGTCACACCTACTCACAGACCCACTCAGACCCTAATGCATCCATTGACACTTAATCACACACTCACTCACAGACGCACTCAGAGACTCATGCACCCACTCACAGACCCACTTAGACACTCATGCTCCAGCTCACAGACCCACTCAGACATTCATGCACCCACTCACAGATACACTCAGACTCTCACACACCCACTAACACACCCACACAGACACTCTCACACCCAGGTAGACACTGTCACACCCAGAGACACGGCCTCACACCTATTTTCATACCCAAAGAGACAAGCCCTGCAATTAAGACCCAACCTGTGCATGGCACAGGGTTGG
Organism: Pleurodeles waltl; assembly: GCF_031143425.1. NCBI lineage: Eukaryota > Metazoa > Chordata > Amphibia > Caudata > Salamandridae > Pleurodeles > Pleurodeles waltl. The sequence continues at coordinate 834,101,924 of NC_090444.1, forward strand.
GTGGTCATATGGGGTTGGTCACAGGACCTGACCACAGGCCAGGCCCTGCAGCCAACCCCCGCCATGCTCGGCCAAAGGCCGTGCAGTACTTGAAATCATGTATAGTAATTTATTCACGTTAAAAAAAGAATAGAAATTCACTGAAAAAAACAAAGGTTACAGGGGCGTTATAGTTAGGTTCTGAACTTACTCACACAAAACCATAGAAATTCATTAGTTATACTTAGTTATTTTAATTAACCATAACTTGCGCCCTCACAATGCACTGCTAATTACCCCAGATATTAATTAGCACTTATGGCAACCTTTATAACATCAATGAAAATATTAATGAAACATTGGAAGCAAATTATTAGAGAAAAAACTGTGCATGGCGGAGGCGCAAGTTATAGTTACGTTAGGTCATGAGTTATAGTTAATTGAAATAACACTAACTATAACTGCTGAATTTCTCTGGTTTTGTGCAAGTAAATTCAGAGCCTAACTATAGCATCCCGGTAACCTTTTTTTTAAAGCAAATATATGTATGTGTGTATATATATATATATATATATATATATATATATATATATATATATATATATATATATATATATATATAAATATATATATATATATATATATATATAAAACACACACACATATGTATATATGTGTATATATACACCAAAGTGCAATCCGGAATGCGGAAGCTATGGCACAGCGGACCCCGCCGGGTTCCGGAAACTCCAACAACATTAATACATTTCCTTCCATACAAGGAGAGCCAGGACACCTTTGTCATGCTGTAAATTCATTTATTCAGAAATAGATTTCCTCTCCAACGCATTTCAGCCATAGCCTTGCTCACGGTTGGGTGGGAATGAAAAACAAATGTTTAAAAAATATCAAACACAAAGGACATTACTGTATAAGCCCACATTCAACCCACGGACGATGGCAGCCATCCTAAAACTGTGTACCAGTTGATCATATTATACACAGATCTTTTTATTGACCATTATTCCTAAACATTCGGGAATTCAATATTTACTATAAACTGCACAGCTTGCACACCTACACGTAATATATATTTTTCAAGACAATTCACATAAAGGTAGAGATCTGAACCTTATAACTCCCATAAGAATTGGATTACTAGTAATAACTGATATCTCTAGTACCTATCACCTAAAATAATAGTTTGTGATATTTTTTAACTGAAATTGCAAACTCACTACATAATATACATGCTATTAAATAATCATTGTCTGTCCAATAATGAATTCAAGTTGTAGTTGTAGTTCTACCCCAATCAAGCTCCAGTGGGCAAAATGTAATATTACCTGTGCACGGGCTCGCCAGAGAAAGAAACAACACCGCATGTAATTACCTAAATACTATTCATGAAATTAATCAAATGAAATTTACATCATAAACATTGAGGAATTGGCCAATCTCAACCCATATTGATACCAAAATTAGCATCACTCCTGTTCATAATATGTCCAAAATTATCAAACTGTTTCGCCATGGTATAATAAACCATACATGTGTAGATAAATCGAGCAGGGCAGGCTACCATCAGCTTTTAAATTGTCACCACCTGTGTAAAATAAGAACCACATAGTGAAATCATCCCGCACATATACACATCAACGTTATTTAAAACAAAGGTTAAAATGATTTTAAAATCACATTCAAAGGCTCAATGCAGTAATCCATATTTTTATCCCAGATGTAGACTCATTTCTTTGCTGGAGTTCAATCCAAAGGGATCGAGTGTGTCAAAATACACTATGGCCCTCATTACAACTTCGGCCGTCTTACAAAAAGATCGCCCAAGCTGCAGGCGCCACTATACCGCCAGTGCTGTTGGTATTTGTGGCTCCCTATGATGACTTTTACACTGGGCCAGCGGACAGAAACAGCGTTTCTGTCCGCTGGGCCAGCGGAAATGTCACATCAACATTGCAGCCGGCTCACAATAGAGCCGGCGGCAATGTTGATGTGCAGTGGGTGCAGCAGCACCAGTCGCGCATTTCACTGCCCGAAATTCGGGCAGTGAAATGCGCGATGGGGTTGTGCCTGGGGGCCCCTGCAGTTCCCATGCTAAGTGCATGGGCAGTGCAGGGGCCCCAAGGGGCACCCAGAGTCCCCCTTACCGCAGCCTTTCCATGGCAGTGTTTACCGCCATGGACAGATGGTGGTTGGGGATTATGACTGCCTAGCGGAAGCCTGGCGGTCAGTTGCAGGGGCCGGCGGTATGGCCGTAGCTAATGCACCACAGTCATAATACACTGTCAGTACACCGCCAGCCTGTTGGCGATGTTACCACTGGTGTACCGCCGGCCGCCCCGGGCTGTAATGAGGCCCTATATTTTTAGACTCCAATATTCTCAATCCATATTCTCTATCCCCTCCCCAATTATTTACCTTAATCTGGTCAATCACTACAAATCGAAGCAAATTCTAATTTCCAAAATGGTATTTATTAAAGTGTCTCGCTACTGGGTAACTCTGATCATGGTGTTTAATGCCCTCTTATGTTCCAACACTCTTTTTTTGGCACGATGAATTGTGCTACCCACATAAATCTTTTCACACGAACATATCAGAAAATATACACAGAAATCTGTGTTACAATTATAATGTCCCTTAATGAGATGTTCCTTTTTGTTGCTTCCCACTCTCAATTCCTTACAGTTTTCACTGTTCTTACAAGCACAGCATTGCATACAACAGTAGAAACCCAGTGGTAACGTATTACAACTTGTCATCTCCCCCTCATGTGTCACCATACTGTGGCTGTGTTCATCTGTTAGTGATTTGCTCTTCCTAAATGTAATCTGTGGTGTATCATGTATGTGTTTTGTTAACACCGGGTCAGTGTGTAAAATGTGCCAACTCTTTTCAAAGATTTTCCTGACATTATTAGACGGATTGCAGTATGATGTAATAAATCTCACAGTCCCTGTTTTCTCCCTGATAACTTTGGTCTTATGTAAAATGCTTTCTCTGGCGGTATTGTCAACCTTCTGTTTGGCATGCATAATGATGTTCATATCATAGCCTCTTTCCTTTTAACTCTCACACATGATTCTACTCTGTAGATGGTAATACTTCATAGTGCTACAAATCTGTCGTGCTCATAGCAATTCACCATAAGGAATGCTATTTATTAAACTGGATGGATGAGCTTTCCGGGTATTGAGTAAACTATTCCCAGCCGTTTTCTTTCTATATAATCTTGCGGTCTGAGAGTCTTTATCTACCACGACCACAACATCCAAGAATTCAATACGTGAAACACTGTGAGGTTCAACGAATTGTAAATTGCATTTATTATGATTCAACCTAGTCAAAAACATCAAAACAGATTCCTCACCCCTTCGCCACATCACAAATATATCACCATGGAACCACTTCCTCATGAAAGTCCAAAATCTCCGCGGATACCTGCTCTTTCCACCAGCCCATTAACAAACTAATGTAGCCCTTGCCTTGCACAGTTTTCTTATCAACAATGTTATTGCAAACGTTGCAGTGATATCAAAGATGCCATACAAGATCTCATCAATGACATAATATGTGCAGTTAATAGCTGTGCATGGCGAAGGTGTGATTTATAGCTACCTTAGGGAGAAAATTATAGTTACTTGAAGGAACTCTAACTATAGCTGCTGAATTTCTATGGTTTTGTATGAGTTACCTAACCTAACTATAACTTCTCTGTAACCTTTGTTTTTCTAGTGAATTTATATGGTTTATATGTTTTTTAACGTAAAGTAATTTTAATTACTATACGTTATTCCAACCCCCCCGCCGTGCGACCAAGCCTTACAGCCAAGACTTTATAACCACCCAACCCCACACCATGGATGGCTTTTGGTCCTGCACTGCTCAGGTTGGCCACAGGGCCTTCTCTGTGTCTCTATCATTGGATGAGTGAGTGCGTGAGTGTCTAAGTGGATCTGAAAGTGAGTGTGTGAGTCTATGAGTGGCTCTGAGTGCATGCATGAGAGTCTGAGTGGGTGTGTGAGTGAGCGCATGAGCCTCAGAGTGCATGTATGAGTGAATGAAGTTGTGTATGAATGAGTCTGTGGTTTTTCTTTCAGGTTTTTCCATAATTGCAACTATTTTGCAAAGAATTAATGGAACTTTGAGAATTTTCGTGAATATCGCACACCGTGACGCCAAATTATATTAACCCTATAATTTGTCCCTAAAACACACCTATATCACACCCCTGGGGGCAGGGTACCTTCAAAATGACCCCTTATGCCACTTTCAATTTCAGTTTTCACCCCCAGGGACCGTATCCCATGAAATAAAATGGCGGTTGCAACTTTCTAGTCAGGTTGCGGTGAGGCAATTGCAGTGCTTCTTTCCACATGCATATTTGTGAATATTCACAAATTTCACAATTAATCGCAGCAAGAGATTTACAAATGTATCTGCCCTTACATATCTCCTAAACTACTAAACAGATTTACACCAAATAACAAAAAGCACAATCTGCATACTGACAGTTTTCTTCAAAATTTGGTGTAATTTTGTCCAGTGGTTTGGGCTGTGGATGTGCTGACAGGTCCCATGGGAATTAACATGGGAAACACAACGATTTTTAGCCCTTTTTCCTTGGCCCCTGCATGATGGATCACCCTGAAACTTCTAATGTGCAACAAGAATCACTGTGTCACTTTAAAAAAAAAATGTTGTGAAAATTTGTCAAACAGTGCCAAAGATATGGGCAAGTCAAAAACGCTTTTTCAATGGAAACATGGTCCTAATTATGATACACATAGATAGATAGATAGATAGATAGATAGATAGATAGATAGATAGATAGATAGATAGATAGATAGATAAAACTTATTCTTGCCTATATGTACTCACCATGATGACATTTTGGTTGTCAATATTTTGGCTACAATATTTGTAGATGATAATACTAAATCCACAATATTCTGTGACCATTCCCTTGATTACACTGTCTCAGAGACTTATAAAAGCAAACATTTCTGGTTAAGGAATAGGAGTGTCCAAACTAGTCCACTTTGCCTGGGCACTGAAGATCAAGAATTTTCAGTCATCAATTACATTTGATCCAAGAATTTAGATCCTGAATTGAGGTACACAGGGCAACATGATCCAACAAAGGGACCTAACTCTCTGTTTTTTGTGTAGTTGAAAGTAATAACCCGAATGAGATTGGAGTCTATAATCTGTAAAGTTGTGGCTATAACCTCTTTCCTTCAATATTTGTCTTGACTCTTATTAATCTCTTAAGTTCCAGCATACTGCTGTCTCAGTTCAAGCTTCCCTCAAAATTCCTTGTGGCAAACCATATATTTATTTTCAATTCAGTTCTGTGTTTCTAAGCTGTTTCCAACTTTGACTCCCCATGTGAAACATAACCATGGTAGGCCCAATTCACAAAGGTAATTTTACAGGCGCAGATCACCACACATGTAGATTTTTGCCTGGGAGTAAAGCTCTTAACATGCAGGGATGGGGTCATATGTTCCTCACAATAGAACTGTATAGTTACTATACAGAAATGTAAGGGCATTTTTGGGGTGTTAGTTCACCACATGTAGATCTACGTAATGAAGGCAGAGGTTTACACCTACTTTATGTAGAATTACAAATTGAAAAGAATAAGGAGACAGGTGTCACCTGAGGAAAAATATACAAGCCAAACAATCACTACAAGTGGAAGCACATACATACAACCTACACCCTGGGCTCTTCCCTTGTTGGAGCTGAACCCAATTAATCTCATGAACCCCAATATTGAATGAGCCCCAAAATTTACCTTAAACAGCTCAGCTCCATGAGCCTTCTTATTGATCTAGCCGCAAAATACTACCTTCCCCATTGCTACACAAGTTTATCAGAGTAAAATCTTAATTAGTAACAGGGACCACTCAATAGCTGAGTTCTATATTACGTTTAAAAGGTTTAATACAGAATCATCTAAAGGAGCATTAAATTAGCTCATGCCAGGCCAGTGGGAAGTCAAGGAAAAAGCTGAAGTCTCCCCGACCCACTTCTGTTGGCACCCCCTTTCAAAGGGTGGGCATTAATGTCATTGGTCCATTGGACCCCAAGACAGCCCTGCGTAACAGGCTCATCCTGGTCTTGGTGGACCATGCCACACGCCACCCAGAGGCAATCTCTCTGAGGACGATGACTGCACCTGTGGTGACCAGAGCTTTGATGGAGATCTTTACCTGTGTGGGGTTCCCCAAAGAGATAGTGTCTGAAAGAGGCACCAACTTCATGTCTGCATCCATAAAGTCCACGTGGGATGCATGTTGTGTAACTTACTATTTCACCACACCCTATCACCCTCAATCCAATGGTATAGTTGAGCGATTCAACAGGGCCTTGAAGGTCATGATTGCAGGCCTCCCTGAGGCCATGAGGCATAAGTGGAACATCATGTTGTTATGCCTTCTCTTTGCTTACAGAGAGGTACCCCAGAAAGGGATAAGGTTCAGTCACTTTGAACTTCTCTATGACCACCCTATTAGGGGGCCTCTAAGCATGGTCAAGGAGGGGTGGGAGAAAGTTCCTAGGAAACCCCCAGGACGTGGTCAGCTGCATGTTGACCCTCCTCAACCAGATGCACTGCTTCTGGAAAAAGGCCAAAAGCAACCTTGAGGCCAGTCAAGAGGTAATGAAACACTGGTAAGACCAGAAGGCCACTCTGGTGGAGTTTCAACCTGGCGACAAAGTATGGGTCATGAAACCAGTAGAACCCAAGAGCTCTCCAGGATCGTTGGACTGGCCCCTACGAAATAAAGGAGCATAATGGGGGGGGCACTTAGTGGACCTCCAGACCCCAAGAAACCCCCCTAGGGTGCTCCATGTAAATAGACTAAAGCCTCACTTTTAGAGGTTTGAAGTCTGCATTCTCCTTGAGACAGATGCTAGTGTGGAGGAGGAGAGTGAACCTCTCCCTGACCTCTTCTCTGCACAGGAAACTGATGGGTCAGTAGAGGGTGTCAACCTCTCTGACTCCCTGACTCCCTGACTCTAGGCCAGTGAGGTGACTGTTCCCAGTTACTGGGTCCATTCTACTCCCTGTTTTCTCTTACCCCTGGACTCTCATATCTGTGCATCCGTGATATTGACACGGAAGACTATCCCCCTGTATAGAACAAAATTTACAAGTTGTCAGACAGGGTGAAGACAAGCATCAAGGAGGAGGTTGTCCAGATGACAGCTTTAAGGGTGATAGAAACCTCTAACAGTTCTTGGTCAAGCCCCGTGGTATTGGTACCAAAGGCCGCCCCACTGGGGACCAAACCAGAACTTTGTTTCTGTGTTGACTACTGAGGTCTCAATTCCATCACCAAGACAAATGCACACCCCATCCCCAGAGCTGATGAGCTCATTGACAGGATAGGCTCTGCCAAATGTTTCAGTGCCTTTGACTTGACATCGGGGTACTGGTAGATCACCTTGACTGAGGGGGAAAAATAGAGGTCAGCATTCTCCACCCCTGAGGGACATTACTAAATCTGGGTGATGCCCTTTGGCTTGAAGAATGCCCCTGCTACCTTCCAACGGTTGGTTAACAGAGACCTGGTTGATAAAGAGGTGTTCTGTGTCTCCTACTTAGACGACATTGCCGTCCACAGAGCCAGCTAGGAGTAACACCTGCTTCACCTCCAAGAGGTGCTCCAGGCCCTGCAACAGGCAGGACCAACAATTAAGGCCAGTAAGTGCCAGATTGGGCAGGGTTTCATGGTGTACTTGAGACACCTAGTAGGTGGTGGCAAGGGGCAGTCCCTTCAGGCCAAGATTAAAACAATCATGGCTTGGCAATCACCTAAAACCCAAACTGAAGTGAGAGCCTTCCTAGGCTTCACTGGTTACTACCGCAGATTTGTTAAGGGATATGGCACCATTGTGGCCCCCTTAACTAAGCTGACTTCCAAAATGCAGCTCAGGTTGGTGATCTGGATAGAGGCTTGTCAGAAAGCATTTGATTCCGTCAAGGAAGCCATGTGCACAGAACCTGTGCTTTGGGTCCCTGATTACTCCAAGGTATTCATAAAGCAGATGGATGTTTCAGAGCATGGCATAGGTGCAGTCTTAGCACAGCTAAATGAAGAGTGCCTAGACCAACCAATAACCTTCACTAACAGAAGGTTACTTCCACAGGAACAGAAGTGGAGTGCCACTGAAAGAGAAGCATTTGCTGTGGTCTGCTGTGGTCTGTGCACTGAAGAAGCTGAGACCATACATGTTTGGGACTAACTTCCAGGATTAGACAGACCACAGGCCCCTTCAGATGCCTCATGCAGATGAGAGGTGAAAGTCCTAAACCATTGAGGTGGTCCATCTCCCTACAGGGAATGGATGTTACGGTGGAGCATTGCCCGTGGACTGACCACACCAATGCTGATGATCTCTCCAGATTCTTCTGCCTTACTGATGAGAGCTCCAAGGGGTTGGGTAACTCTCCCCACTTTTAGCTGGGGGGGACACATGTTAGACCTGAGAGCCTTCAGGTGGTTATCCCCCAACTTTTTGCCTCCCTCCCTCTACTTTTCTGACTCTGTTTTTTCTGGTTTTAGGATTCTGCACATCTTACCACTGCTGACCAGTGCTAAAGTGCATGTGCTGTCTCCCCTTAACATGGTAACTTTGGCTCCTACCCAATTGGCATATTTAATTTACCTGTAAGTCCCTAGTAAAGTGCACTACATGTGCCTTGGGCCTGTAAATTAAATGCTACTACTGAGTCTGCAGCACTGATTGTGCCTTCCACATAAGTAGCCCCTTAACCATGTCTCAGGCCTGCCATTGCAGGGCCTGTGTGTGCAGTTTTACTGCCACTTCGACTTGATATTTAAAACTACTTGTCAAGCCTTAAACTCCCCTTTCACATCACATAAGTCACCCCCAAGGGAGGCCCTAGGTAACCCATAGGGCATGGTGCTATGTAAGTAAAAGGCAGGACATTTACTTATGTGCTTTACATGTCCTGGTAGTGAAAAACTCACTAATTTGTTCTCCACTACTGTGAGGCCTGCTCCTCCCATGGACTAGCATTAGAACTGCTGTCATATACTTTTGAGTGGTAGATTCAGATCTGGAAGGAGTAGCCCTGTCATGTTTATTATGGCCAGAATGGTAATAGGAAATCCAGTATTCTGTGTTTCCACATTTAATTGCAGCTACTACATGTATAAGAGGAGGGCTTTGAGCACTGGCACGTTTCTATTTACAAATTAAGCACTGGTTGAATTTCTTCTTCAGTGTCTTTCTTTTGCCTTGTAGAGGAGGGAAGCTTTCAGTTTTATCAGCAGGTACTTGAAGAGGGAGCATAAAACGTGCCCGAAGGCACTTGTTTACAAACATGCATGCCCCTGACTTCTTGCTATGCTTCGGAGCCAGTGTTTTCTCGAAGAGGAGCATAGATGGGAGGGAGAAGATTGATATCTTGTAGATGTGCACAGACGTTTTCTATATGTGATGGCAGCAGTATTTCTACTTTGAAAGTCTATATTAATACTCAAAGTATGACGTTTCCTTTGCCAGTGTGCACATACTAACAGAAATCTGTGTCTAGCAGCATATTAAGCCGTACAGTATACCAGAGACTGGAATGGTTTGTTTTACCCCGGTTCCCGAGTTGTTATGGGTGCAGTGCAGCGTGGATGGCACAGTTGGATTCAAGAGAAAGTTTTCATTCCTTTCAGCCAGGAGTCAGGTACCAATAGGCATCCGCTGCAGGGAGTTGTGGCCCACGTCAAGAGGACCTAAAGTAGCCCCCCCAAGTGCCATCCAAACAGGTCAAACTTACACAAATTGCTTACTCATTCCATCACTGGAACCTTTTGTCACGTAATTTAGAGAATTACTCTGCTCTCAGCAGTAGTCATTCTATTTTGTGCCACAAGTGTGGAAAGCTATTCATCAGCCCGCCGAGACAGACTCTGAAACTCAGCATTTAGCTGCTACCAGTGTCTGCAGCCAGGACTGATGATAAGGACTCAAGGGAAGATCAACAACTGGCATGATTAAACCTCTGGACAGTGAGCACTGTTTTGTGATGGAGAGGCCCTGCTCTCTGCAGACGCTAGTAACTTTAAATTCAGATAGCATTATGCCATCAGTTGGCAGCATTGCCTCAGTGCAAGTACATTTGAACAAAAAGTAGCACTTACTCCTAAAACTTCATATAGCACCAAGTGGGGGTAATTTCTGATGTTTATTTGATAGGTATTGTTTGCATGGTTTTAATCGCAGTTAGGTTTCATACAGTGTCACACATAAAGAATTGAATGTCACACATAAACCCCCTTAAACCATGGTAATGTCACACACAAGCAATCTGAAACTTGCCAGCTTGCGCCTGCCATTAAAGCAGGGTTGTTCCCTTCAGAACTTCTCTCCTGTGGCTGGAGAGTGCAGAAAGTCATAGGGAAGAGGAAACCGTAGCTGCCTGGCAGAAAACGAATGTAGCTGAAACTGGACATTTCTTCTGCCAGCTCATTTGAAACATATCTCGTGGGCCTGTGGATTGCCATTCATTTTCTAGACAGAAGAAACAGTTGAAGAGAAGTCCAAGGGAGCATTTTTAAAGGTGGCTTTATGCTGCAGGCTGAAACTAGAGTTGTGGGTAGTCTTGCAGGTAGCCTTGCAGTAAATTAAACCTAAAGATCTATGCTCATGGCTGTCCTGAAAGGAACACGTTTTCATCTCAGTTTATCATGTTAAGCATTGACTGTTGCCACCTGATGGGATCTGCAAATCAGCACTGCAAGTCCGAATAGAGCCTACTGATCCTTTTAGACTTTTGAGATATTTAAATTGTTTGGGTACTAGAAACACAAGTTATTTGCAGAGCTTAGAAACAGCAGAAAGCTCAGCAGATACAAGTCAAGTTTATATTACATTGTGGGGTGTGGCCGAGCAACATGGCTGACGGGACGTGAGCCCCTGAGCTCCCGGCCAGCCCATAAGTAAATCCTGCATAATCCTAGAAATCTTCCTCGTGACTTGGCCCTAGTATGACAGTCAGTGTAGTGCAATGGCAGAACGCCCTTATTCCGGTAGAATTACGGTCATCCTGTAGTGGTGAGCACGGGTGAAGGGCGAGGCGGCGCTGTCCTCGTTGGGGCCTGGTTGGGCCTGCGCCGTGCAGCAATCAGTGACTGTCCACCGCCAAGACCAACTCCTGTGGACCGAGCACAGCAGTGCCGAGGGAACTACTGTGGTGGCTGTGACTGCAGAGGATACCCCCTTGTACTGATGCAGAGCTGGGGGCCGGCAGAGTGAGATCACTGACAGGAGGATTGGGGTGCCAGAGCAGGGTCGCTGCAAGGAAGATAGCAGTAGGCCTGCTTTAGCTCCCGCTAGCTGGCACACCACCATGGAGCAGAAATTCGGGACCTGAGTGGCAGATTAAACACAGAGGGCAGCAAGGGATACTGCAGGCCACACCGCTCCTCCACCGGAGCACAGGTGGTGAGATCTAGCTATTGGCCCACATGTAGGTGCAGCACATGCCTGGGGGGATGCGCGCAACAACAAAGGCTGCCTGGAGTGCTACTAAAGAGAATGGGGAGTCCGCTGGGGGATCACTGAACAACACAGGGCCCTTGACCACAGAGGAGACAAGAAAGGAGAACGGAGTGTAGCTCAATATGGGTTCATGAGTTTGACCCGGTAAGCCCTCAGGGTTGGACGCCTACAGAGGTGCCTTAGACACCGCATTTGCCAGAGCAGCCTGGGCCCAGATAATGGAACTTAAGGGATAAGGAACACAAAGTGCAGTTCGGACCCTCTGAATAAGCATTACATAACGAGCAGAACTCCTAGGAAGTGTTCGGAAGATCCCTTATCAATACATGTCCCTCTGCATGCTCTCTGTCACTGCTTTAAGGGCAGAGTGAGCGGGGTGGTAGCCTGGGACTCTGACAGGCCCTCATACACTCAATTGCGGATGAATCACATCTGCGGGCCCACTCTTTACTGATAATGCACTCCTCTGGAGGCGGAGGTGCGGGACGTTGGGCCAGGCAGATCGGCTCCTGTCTGAGGGGGGCATTTATGGCAGCTTGCTCTCCCAGGTGGGATGTGGCTGTGGGTAGAGGCAGACGTACTGAGTTCTGCAGAGTGTACAAGTGAGGAGGGGTTCCACCCCTTGCAGACACCTCTATGTGGGTATCACACTTTTTGGTGCTCAGCTTGGAAAAAGGCAAACTTGTTTGTACTCATGCAACCAACATGATTGCTCAATACAACACATTGCGACAACTCACACAGATGGTAACACGTCAGATAGATGAAAATGGCCCAGAGGACACTGCGGACTCTGACCTGGAGACATTTCGAGCCAAACTGTTGGCAGCGATACAAGTGTCCCATACTGCACTTTAACATAAAATTGAAATGGCATCCATCGATGTGAACTTACTTAAAGCAGACCTGAGGAAAGTTGCAGACAAAGTTACAAATGCAGAGGGGAACATAGCAGAACTACAATGAGAGGTTGTGGTTCTTAAAAAGCAGATGGCAGAGATGACCACTGTCTCTGTGGGACTGGACAAGCGGGCAGACAATGTGGAGGGCTGTTTCTATGGGAACAACATCTGTGTCTTTGGGCTCCCTGAGAGGGCAAGGCAATCATCTGCTGAAAAATTCCTGGAGACATGGGAGCGCACAGAGCTCAAAGCACAAGGTTTGTTGGACCATTTCGTGGTGGAGAGGGCCCACAGGCTACTGCAGTTCCCAACGCAGCCAGTGGCTCCCACCAGGGCCTTCATAGCCGAAATCTTCAACTACCGAGACTGAGACTGTATCCCCCGAGCGGCTCAGTAGCAAGCAGTTCCCAGGTTAGGCATTAGTAAAAGTTTTATCTACCCGGATCATACTAAACACAATCAGGAGGAACGTAAATCCTTCCTTAATATCAAGCAGAAGTTACAAGCACTACAACTGAGGTACATGCTCCTGTATCCTGCGAAACTGAAAGTAATCTTTCAAGGGAATGAACATTTCTTCGATCAACCGGAGGATGTTTGGGAATGGTTGGAGATCTGAGATGTATAAGTTGTGTCCAGTGCAGGTAGCACTCGGCAACGATCTTGGGGGACACGTATTAGTCGAGCCCTGCACACACAGTGAATTGATGACACAAATCTGAACTCTCTTCCACTGGGTACCTGGAAAGTGACAATATGCGAAGCTGGTACTATGCAGTTCAATGCCATTGATTCGGAAACAACCTCCGCCCAGCAATCACTAGCGACTGGCACCAGCTCAGGGGACCTGGGTCCCCCAATAGAACCTGAGCCTGATTCCATGCTCACAACAGAAATAGGAAATGGAACTGCTTGACTGGTGAAGTATATGGTTGGATGTTGTGTGATAATTCACTGGGGATGTTGATCCACAGTACTTTTACAGATGTTTGATACATCAACAGGTGGGTTGGGCGGCTCGGAGATCTGAGTACTCACATATAAAGGATTTTGGATGCTACCAAAAGTGTGGACTGTTCAGGTCCTTGTGATGTAAACCACAAATCTAGATACTGGGGTGCAAATCCTTACGATTCCTTGCAATGCATATCCACTGAGTGTGGGATGTTTCTGGTACTCACTTTACTACGTTTTTGTAATAAATGGCTGGTCAAAGAGCTGACTGGTAGTGTGAGTTAGCTGGTCCATGTTCGATACGCTGGGGAGTGGTGTGGCCCTGACACATGCATTGGGTGGCCATGAATAGTCATACAGTTGCACTATTCCTGTCCTTCGGTGGTTGGGGGAAATTTTGAGAATTCATTTGTTCTTGTTCTGTGTTATAGTTCAACAGCAGTAGTTCGGGGGATACAGCTGAAGCAAGAGAGAAAAGTCCTTAAAAGTGACAATGGAGGGTGACTTTAGGATTCTGACCTCGAATATCCAGGGTCTGGACACATACATCAAACGATACAGTGTGTCCTTCTTCCTCAGACCGACACAAAATTAACATAGCATATCTTCAAGAAACACATCTGGATGATGCAGGTGCCTCAAGACTGGCCAAAAAAATGGAGAGGGCAGACTTTCCATTCTTCATATTCAACATATGACAGGATACTTTGACCTGTGTGCCACCTGGGACTCCATTTCTTCCCACTTATACGGAGGCAGATGTGAGAGGAAGGTACATCCTTGTGCAGGGCAAACAGGATGACCAGGAAGTAAACATGCTGAACATGTATGGCCCTAATATTGATGACCCTGCCTTTTTCCCCGCAATGCAGGATTTGCTGGCTCTGGATGTTGAAGCACCTATATCACTGTTGGGAGATTTCACCTGTTCCTTGACCCAATCTGGATAGGGCCCCACTGGGGTAGGTACAAAACCCAATATGGACGCTGCACTTCAGAAAGTAATGGAGAATACTGGTTAAGTAGACGTTTGGAGGGAGACATACCCCAGGCAAACCATATACACATGCCACTCTACATCACATAATACCCAAAGTAGGCTGGACAGGATACTAGCTGCAGGATTCCCGAGGATGGATGCTATCGAGGTAAAGCACTTAACTTGCTTTTTATCAGATAACTCCCCAGTTAGCTGCTCCATGGCATTAAGGGGCACTAAGCACAGGGAGAGAGCCTGGGGGATGCTGAAAAACATACTTGATGACGCGGAGTGGCGAAACGCACCAGTGCAGTCATTAGCGAACTACTTGGAAACAAACTGGGGCACTACTACCCACAGATCCACAGAGTGGAAAGCACTCAAGGTGGTGCTGGGGGGTGCCTGCCTAGGGCTTACATGCAGGGTGAGCAGGAGCTTGCAAGCTGACTTGCACATGGAGGAAACTGTGCCCACAGAGTTGCAGAGGAAGGATGTAGCAAACCAGGGAGCTCTTATAAGGGAACACATGGTTTGTCGGCATATAGTTGGAACTTGGGACCGCCTCAACAAATCTAGACTGTAGTACTATTGTCAGAGGTTGCACCACGAAGGTGACAAAATGGGTAGGCTCTTAGAACACACTGCCTCCCTTACGACATGTGTAATCACACCAAAGGGACTTGGAGTTAGCGCCTGGGCATACATAGAGGAAATGTTTTGTGAACATCTTTGTCAGGTATACACGGCAGACCCACATATTGCCACACGTAAGTACACCCCTTTCTTGGAGAGCCTGGCCCTCCCTAGGCTTGCACCAGGGCCAGCTGAGGACCTCGATTCTCCCATGGAGCTGGAGGAGCTTAGGATGGCACGAAAATTGCTTCCCGGGCCAAGCTACCTAGTGGTGATGGCTTCCCAGATGAATCTTACTAGACAGTCTCATCCACACTGCCACAGGGTCACCTGGAAGTCCTTCTAGAGTGTGACAAATGGGGATACTGCTGCCTTCCATGAGGAAAGGAGAGGTATGTATGCTGTAAGTCAGTAGGGACTCTGCCAACCCAGAAGCATATAGCCCCCTCATCATGAAAAATGCAGATGTGAAGGTGCTCTAAAAATTGCTTGCAACCTGCCAACAAACATATACAACCTGCCTGATACATAAAGACCCCTACAGCTTTATACTAGGAAGGTCCACTGGAATGAATCTTTGGACACTGGCACCTGTGTTACATGAGGTAGAGCATAAGGAGAAGGAAATGTCTCTACCATTGACCTGGAGAAATCATTTGACGCAGTCGATTGAGGTTACTTGCTAGAAGTGTTACACCTCATGCGATTCGGGACTCAATTCTGTGGGTAGGACTGTCTACTTTATACAGAGCCACGAGCCAGGGTGCACGTAGGCCTCTGTCAGTTGGAGGCGTGGACCCTATGATGTGGCACACTTCTGTTCTCATTCGACATAGAGTCCTTGCAGGTGTGGGCATGCAGGGAGCTATCCAAGTGGAGCATTAACTTGGGGGATGTCCGATATGTCATCTCCCTATAAGCAGATGATGCTCTGTTCTATCTTTCCTCCCCATGTGGCTCCCTGCCAAAACTACTACAGCTGCTGGGCATGTTTGGGTACATTTTAGGACTCCGGCTCAATTGGAATAAAAGTCTTCATTGTTCCTGCTTGCAGTACTGGCCAGAACGCCAGTGGAAGGACTGCTTGCTATGGGACTGCAGAGGAAATGTTGCATTTTAGATACCTGACCATCAAGGTGGCTTACACCGAAACCCTGCAGCAACCGCACAACATAGAAAAGGTGCTGGAGGTCCTGATGAGGTCATTGTCCTTCTGGAACATGCTGCCTCTCTCCCTGATAGATAGACTGGCTACAGCTAAAATGGTGATGTTACCGAGATATCTGTTACAGAACTTGTTGTGCCTGCTTCCCGCTAAAATCTTTAAACAGCTAGATCATGGCTCATTTCACTGCTGTGGGCGGGCAGGCAAAACAGGGTGGCATTATCAACACTGATGAAACTGGGTGAGGATGGAGGATTTGAAATATAACTGCTTGTCCTTTACTATTACGCAGTGTGGCTACAGCATGCAGTCCACTGCATGGATGACCAAGATAATTGGGAAAAACTACTTTTATCGGGAATGGTGGCAGCTGACCAGCTGCCGACACTTTCCATGCAGGGTTTTGGTCTCCAGAGGGACATACCATACGTGTCCATTAACGGCTGCCACTTGGCAGCGCATTATACAGACAATATTTAAAAATTCCCATTTCATCATGAGCTCTCAGCATGGGTACTAAAAACAGTCAGACAAATGATGGATAGTATGTCTTTTTAGGTGTGGCAGGAGGGAGGGTGATTGCAACTCGGAGATTTATACCCTGTGGAAAACCTAATCATATTTGGGGAGGCCAGTCAGGAATTCAATCTTGAACCGAGACATTTCTTATAACATGCCGGCTTATTGGAGCTAGCTAAGGTAACCTGGCCCACATGCCCCACTGCACCCGCATCCACGCATACTTTAGGGATTGGTTAACCTGAGGGGCAGGCAGTCACTTAATTACCCAGTTGTACCGGGCCATGCGCATGGACGTTTCTGGGATCTCCCCCGTGGTCTCAGGTGGCATTGGACATGGACTTAAACAGTCCACTGAGTGGTAGGGACTGGTCTAGGGTCCATGAACTAATGAGATCATTTTCAAGCACTGTCCGTTTTAAATTGTTGCAATACAAATTCCTCCATAGGACATACCTTGCCCCAAATGCCCTGCACCATGTATCCCCTACACGCCTGGATAGTTGTTCCAGATGTGGAGAGTCAGATGCCAACTTTCTTACACTTAGCTTGGCAGTGTCAGAGGATACAGAATTACTGGAGGCTGACCCTAAACACAAGGGAACATCTTCGAGTCACAGAAGTACCGGCACAAGAAGTCAAGACTATGGGGGTTATTACAACTTTGGAGGCGGTGTTAATCCGTCCCAAAAGTGACGGTAAAGTGACGGATATACCACCAGCCGTATTACGAGTCCTTTATATCCTATGGAACTCGTAATACGGCTGATGGTGTATCCGTCACTTTACCGTCACTTTTGGGACGGATTAACACCTCCTCCAAAGTTGTAATAAGCCACAAGTCCCACAACTTCCAGGGCGTACAGTCTCTGGTAGACCTCAGCCCAGGCCTCAGTCCTGCCCACAGGAAGGAGTACCTTACACAGGGAACAAAAGCACCTCCTGTAGCCCCTCTCAGTGTGCAAGACCACCAAAATCAAAAAGGGAAAAAAAAGCAAAGGAAGGCACGGAAAAAAGAAACATCAGACAAGCAGAAAAACATTTGGCAACTCTTCACCTAGCAGAAGCAGCCCAATTCTAGTAATATTCATGCAGAATCATCATCTCCATCTGGCCATAAACAGACTAGCACCATAAAGGATCAATCCATCTTTGGCCCAAGTCCCCAAAAACCACTCACACCCTCCCACGAGGGGGGCCAGAGCAGCGAGACCCAAAGTGCCACTTTCAGTCATCCAGCTAGGAGGATAATCAACAAAGACAAAGAGGCTGATAGGACTAGTAAGCCAGGTGAGAAAAAGCCAGCCAACATCGAACACACTCCAGTGTGACTCCCAAGATTCACCAAATCCAGAGGCCCAACAGTTTGGCAGGCCAAAACAACAGACTGTCCTATACAGAAGCTGGTGGAACAAAGAGGGAAAGAGAGGAGCCCACCCGGCCAGCAGTCAGCAGCTACATCAATCACCCCAATACCGCCCACCAGTGTGCCCCAACAATTTTAAATCGCTTTATAGCAGGGATCACCAACCGGTGGCCCCAACACCTGTCACACCTTCGGAGGCGCTGAAATTGCTCCTCATTCCACATTTCAGTTCAGAGGGAAATTTTGGCATCCTCAACAGAGGAGACATTTTAAAATTGTAAGGGAAATAAGAAACTTATCCCAGATTACTTCAGCAGACCTTCTTTCCGTCAAATTCAAACCCCATCCACAAAGGACCGATCAAGAGGCCACAGTCACTTCATGGTCTTTGGCAGCCTTAGTACACCAACTAGTTACTTTTTCTGACATCTTTCATTCATGGGGCATCATACTGAGACAATTGGATCACCCTTGATACCAGGGACCACTGCGGGCGTCAATGCACAGCAATAAATCATTATTAAGAGGGGCAACAGGAGCTATCACACTCGGGTCGGCCATTGACAATCTAATGGTAGTGAAGCATGTGGGCCTCATTCTTTGGGCCTCCAAAAAGCTCTCCCCCAGCTCACAAAAACATCCCTGACCGTGATCAAAAGCTTGGGGGCCAGGGATCTCTCATCTCACACTTTAACATCTGTTCATGGAATATCCGTGGCATTGAATCAATATATCAAGATCTAGAAGCTCATTCTTTTCTCAAAAGGTACAACATCATCCTACTTCAGGAAACCTGGAGTTTAGATCTGACCGCGGCGTCGGGGTACACTGCCTTTCATATCCCAGCTAGGAGTTCAAGTAAATATGGCCACGCAAAGGGAGGCATGACAACCATCATCTCCTCGGCTCTCATAGGCGACAAAGTCACAATCGACACAGAGTCACGTTGGATCCAGGCAACCAAAGTTACACTTAGCAGCCCGCAAAACAGTAAATTAGACCTCATTCCCATAAACATGTATATTCATCCAAAAAAGTCTTAAAGAGGGGGAAAAGTGGAAAAATTGGGCGAACTAAATAAGCTCCTACAAAGGCAATACATCAATTCCACATTCATCGTCAGTAGTGACTTCAATATCAATCTGCTCTCCTCAAAAGGAGGAACTGCGAAGAACCGAATGGCAAGCACCTACAGAAAATACCTGGATCAGTTAGGCCTAACATCATTAAATGGCAAAAACAAAAAGGACTCCTCAGCAACAGTAACTTTCGTAAGCGGAAAAACAAGCTCAACCATTGACTACACCCTGATAAACAACTCTGCTACACCCCTGGTGCTTTCCTTTCAAATAAAATGCAGAGCTGAGAGTGATCACTTTCCACAATAATTGGAACTGGCTAATTAACCCAAGAAATTACAGACCTCGAATGATCTATATTCAGCCCCAGCAATATTCAACCTCAAGAGACTGAAATGGCGCCAAACAGGGATAGCGGTTGTGATCGATGAGGTGTATCACAAGGCTGGGTCTCTAGAGGAGAGAGCAAACACAGCAGACAAGCACCAAAAGGACCCCATTTCCAAAGGAAATTGGAATGACAATTGGGTTGAGCTCAGCTGTGGGCTTCTTTTAAAATGTCCAACTGCTCACAAAGCTCCTTTTCAGCGCCTGGCCTTTGATTCCAAAATGGTTCGAGATAGTCAATCCCGGTTTAATAAAACCTTGCGCATCCAGAAAACACATACTGCGCAGCAGGACAGGAATTTGGCAAATGCCATTAGGCGGGGTGCGCAAGGCAATAAAGACTCCCAGAGGTTCATGCAGACTGCTGAGCCACAAAGAAAATGTTTCTTGAAGACTCATGGTCCAAGCTACTTTGGGTGAGCAAAATGACAAACATCAAAGACTTCTGGGCATGGTGAATGACCTGGCCCTGGGGAAAAAACCTTCTTCTCAGTCATGGGATGAATCCGGCCCTGTGGGAGAGTCATATCCGTAGCCTGTATGGCCAGACAGGCGGGAGTGTAATCACAGCCAAACCCCCACTCAAATGAATAGGGGAAGCAATCGCCCCTGAGCTATAACAACATACTAGGCCAGCAAACAGAGGACTCCCCAGCGACTATCGCCGAGAAGGATCTCCCCAATCTAGTCTGGAAATCAGATCAAATAGCCAGCCTAATTAGGAAGATGAAATCTGAGGGGGCTGCTGGTCCGAACGGGCTCCCAAACGCAATCTTCAAATCCCACCCAGAGTACTGGGCAAAGTACTTCTTGCCCCTTTTCACTACCACTGCTCTTGCCAGCCGCATTCAAGAGTCATGGAGAGGCAGCATCATACATGCCATCTTCAAAAGTGGAAACCCGGCCCTCCCCACGAATTATAGGTTAATAGCACTCATTAACGTGGAAGCTAAGTGATACGGCTCTTGCCTGTTACATCACCTGCAAGCTTAGGCCGACGAAAACATGCTACTCCCAAGATTTCAGACGAGCTTTAGGGCAGGCCTGGAAACATCAACAAATCTAATTGCCCTTTCCCTTATTGTGGAAAGGGCCAGCCACAGAAAATTGAGCCTCTTTGCATGCCTTATCGATCTCAAATCGGCCTTTGACTGGGTCCCAAGGGAAAGGCTTTGGTCCAAGATGGCTCAATGGAGCATTCCTCCCAACTTGTTATGGGTCATTATAGACATATACACCAATGCCTGGGTTTAGGTTAAAATCAGTGACGGTACAAGACTCACAAGAAGAATTCCCACAAAGTCAGGCCTAAAGCAGGGTTGTGTCCTGGCTCCACTTCTTTTTAAAATATACCTGGCAGACCTCGCCGGTATATTGGCACAAGTAAACTGTCTCCCTCCAGCCCTTGGTCCAGAGAAAATCAGATGCCTACAATATGCCAATTACATTTTACTTTTTAGTCGCACCACACGAGCCCTGCAACAGAGCCTATCAGCACTCAAAACCTTCATGGACAAGCAAGGTCTTGAAATAAACCTGGCCAAAAGAAAATTGATGAGGCTTCTCAGGACGAATTACAAATCTTTCAATTGGTTCCTAGGAGACAAAAAATTGGAGGTGGTACAATCTTACAAATATTTGGGAGTCCATCTTGAACCATGCCTGAAATGGAAAAGCCATTTGCTGTCAATCCAGGCAAAGGCCCACTCATTAACTTACAGTTTCAAGCTGCTCAAGAGGAAGCTTAATTGCCCAAATTGGTTGCGTCTTCTAAAAATGATGTCAGCCCAGTTGCTCCCAGCCATTTCTTATAGGACCGAAGTGCTGCAGGACCGGGAGATCTCTTCATTAAATAGTAGCCAAGTCAGAACCTACAAGGCGGTATTTAACATACCAAAGAACGCCTCCCCCGCTCAGGTAAGGCTGGAGATGGGCCCTACAAATCACATTTTTCAGCGTCAGGGAGCGTTTCTCAAAGCATCATGGAGGTTATGGCTGGCTGAGAATGCCTCCATACTCCATTCCTGCTGGCAAGAAGTCCAGGCTCAACAAAACTGTAATAGAAAAGGCTCCTGGGAAAGCCATTTAAACCAAGTTATTAACGGCCTAGGCATGGAAGACGTTTGGAAAAGCAGTGCAGGGAAATCCGAATTTAAGAGACTGGTTAATTTCTCAGTCCGCTCGCTTTCCCTCATCACTGAAAAAGCTTCCTTAGCCAAAAGGCCTGGGCAGTCCTAGGGCCCTATTCGCTCCTCTCTCCTCAAAGCTATCTTAAGGAACATTTTTCCATCCGAATAAAACAACTACTCTTGATGCATCGTATGGGATTTTTTTCTGCCAAAGACACCCACCCATCCTGGAAAGAGCAGTACCCCGACCAGAACTGCGGCCTTTGTGGTCACCATCAGGAATCACTGCTGCACACCTTTTGCATTTGCCCAGCTCTAGGCCCTGAAAGAAGTAAGCTGCTAAAAGCTGCCTTTTTAACACACCACATCCGCTCCTGCAGACCAGCGGTTATCACCTGGCTTAAGGGTGACTCACTCCCATTTTGCTGCATGGGGGTAAAGTTTTTAAAACTATTTCAAAAGAAACTGACCGAGGTCGATCTGGGACACTAGGTTTAAATATTTAACGCCCCTTCACGAAATTAGTTTTGTAAAGTCAGCCATCGTGAAATCAATTTAAAAAAAAAACACCTAGCCATCGTAAGAGATAGCTTTGTATTGTTAGAATCTGAAGAAGTTATTGTCCTTCTTATTCACTCACGTTGTGCCATGGTTTTATTTTATTCGCCCTGAATGAACATTTGATTTTGCATTATATTGCAATGGTTTTTATTAATCGAGCAATAAAGATTATCTCTCTACTGGACTCAGGTGGTCGATGATATCTGACGAACAACACACATTGACATTGCTCCCACCCCAAGGAGCTGCTTATAGGGTGATGTTAAACGACAGAAGGGCAAGAAACTGGTGTAAACATTCTTGCAGTTTGTACTAGTGCTGGCCAGGATAGCCATCACATGGATGGGACAAAGGTCACATGAGTTAGATAGGTGGCACAGGGACGTACAAAAATGGACCTTAGCAAAGTAGATTAACTTGCCACAAGTCTAATTTTAAGAATGCATTCTCAGTACACATTGATGCCATGTACACATTAGTGTCAAATAAAGTGCTGCTGAATTGTCATTACAGAGCACACCTTGACCAAAAGTGATTCAGTCTCTGCAGTAAAATAAAATCTTTGCCATCAAATGTCATGTAGGCATGCCCTAACTGCTTATGTTGGTAATCTGGAGGCAATCGCTCTCTTCTTGCTAGTAAAAACAAAAACATGTAGAAGACTTTCACCACTGAAATACCTGGCTGCAAATATATTTACAAAAGAAACATTTTATTTTCTAGTACAATATCCAGTCATCTCTTGAACCTGTTGTGAATGGTCCTTGTAGCACATTTGATGTGCTTCTTTTATACTGAGGAAGCTTGAAAGCTCAATGTCAAAGGCACCCCCAGGTACACAGAACAGACAAGACAATGGGTTTTGGAAGTCCTGGTACAATGGTTGTTGCAGGAGAAGATGGACATCTGAGTGCACTGTAACTGTCAGACACATGTTTATGAGAATTTTAGTGTGAAAAGCGGAAGGGACAGACAAACCTGTACTCATGAACGTATGCAGTCCTATCAGATTCAGTCACAGCAAGCTTAATGGCAGAAGGCCTTCCCCTCACTTTTTTTGCAAACATGAAGAGTGTCAGGATGAGCAAAGGCCAGCCTGACAGACACTCTTCATGTTCTGGTCATGCAGCCAGGTGCTGTACATTCACTAAGTGCACAGATGCCTGGCTGCCTAAGCTGAACTTTGCTGGGCTGAAGATTTCATAGCGCTGTGGGAGTGACCTCGTCAGCCAAGCTTGGAGTTTCTCCCCCTCATGATGAGGGGGACATCACTGATAGACTTAAACCTGAGTGCTTCAGTTGTAAGCCCTGAAGTGTCCAGGGCAAGCTGTCCATCAGTGATGCCTCATCACAGAGTGGGGTGGACTCAGCTGTTTCACTGACTCAATCGCATTCTGTGATGAGTAAGGGGCTTCTGTCTCCTCCTCATTGGCTGTTCCATAACATGGTCAACCAATGAGAGGAGATAGCAGTCCCAATCCTCCTGGAACCACCAAGGCTTCTCACACAACCTAAGAGCACCGCTGCTGCACAGTAAGCGTTTTTTTATTAACTGTTTGGAGTGTTTGTGTGTGTATGTATGTATGTACGTATATTTATTTGTGCGTGCTGTAATTGGGTGTGTGTGTGCTTGCAAATGGTGGGTGTATGTGTACACGCTTGTGAATGGATGGGTCTGATTGTGCATGTGCATTGGTGAGTGAAAGTATGTGTGTGTGTGTGTGTGTATGCATGACACTGGTCACGTTGGTGGTCATCTGCATGCCTGCACAACTAGAATAATTTGAATTAGGTCCCTGGTAAACCCTGACATGAGCCACAATGAAGAGGCTAAATGTGACATTGAAACGCTTACTCAGGTGACTGCTCGAGCATGGTAGATGATCTCCGCCTCCAAAACAATTGGGGGTTGATAAGGTAGAAACAATTGCATTATGTTCAACTTTGCTACAAAATGAATAAGCATTGGAAAGTCTACTTACTTCAGTTTCAACCTGACGAGCGTTTCCTGATGATCTGCATTAAGCATCAAGGGCCAGATGTAGTAAGGTCCGAATTTGCGATTCGGAAGTTGCGAGTCGGTGCGACTCGCAATTTCCGAATCGCAAATTTGGATGCAGAACGGTGTCTTAAAGGAAAACGAGTTGCAAAATGAAAAAAATTACGAAACCATTTGGTTTCGTTTTTTCAGTGTAGGCAGTGGTCCATTGGACCACTGCCTGCTCTGAAAAAACCTTTATGCCCACATTCACAAAGGGGAAGGGGTCCCATGGGGACCCCTTCCCTTTTGCGAATGAGTTACCACCAGTGTGGCACTGGTGGTAACTGCGAATTGCTTTGCGACCGCATTCGTGGTCACAAAGCAATTCTGAATTGCGATGCGAGTCGCAAATAGGAAGGGAACACCTCTTCCTATTTGCGAGTCGCATTCACAAATTGGTTTGTGAATGAGCATCGCGTTAGGCTGTTTGCATGGCGGAAACTGCGATTTGCGCAGTTTGCACCATGCAAACGGCTTCCTACATCTGGCCCCAAATCTGTTCTACTATGATGAATCACGACTTCTACACTAAACAAACATTCCGCATTACTTGGCAAATTAATTACTCTATTTGTGTTTATATGTGAATATCAGCCAAAAGTGTCTGGAAACCTGCCGCTATTATAAAGTGCAGTTTAAATAACAGGACCCAAAGTTAGTAGGTAGCACAGTAATTCAGAGCACACTGTAAACTACAACACACGCGTGTTTCCGGGCTCAACATCTCTGGGAGACTAATGCTTGCCATTATGTTTAGATGCCTGATGTTCCAGGATTCTCGTGGGTGAAACCGTGCCTATCTGCGAAAGACATTGTATACATTGGACTTAGAGACGTAGACCCGGGTGAACAGTGAGTAAATCATCTTTGTTCTTGCATGTACAACAGACGTGAAATAAATATTGAATGCCGTAGACCCAAATAAGTCTGTGTAATTACCTGTAGCGAATAAACTAAGAAATACAATGTGATATTATTTTTTAGTTGGTTAAAAAATCGAAAAACACACGCCTCTATGGATTTTAGACGTTTTTGGTGTGCTATGTTCAATGTATAGAATTATGGTTTCGATTACAACTTAGTCATTACTATAGCAAAGCAAACTTCAGTAGTGCTATTAATTTTTATTTTAGTAGCCGAGCTAATCAGAGACATTAAGATGCAAGAAAGAACACTGCTTGAGGGAAATCAATATTTTATCCATGTTCTACTTGCCTGTGAGTCAGAATTAACATAATCATACTGTCATACCTCAAACCTTAAGGTTGCTGGGCTGGATGTTTGAAGGAAATGAAATAAGAATGAGGCATTTTTTTCTAAAGAAGTGCTTGTCACAACAATACAAACTTAACCCGCTCAAAATTCTGCATCTCCTTTACTACACCACCTTCCATTGCCTGGGTAGTTTGTTCTATACGTTCATTGTGACATGGTGACTCGTTCACACTCTCATTGGCGCACTTCATTGAACATCACTACCTATAATTAGTTTACTATCATTGTGGCTGCAAGTGTGGGAGCAATGTCAATCTCAGACTGTTGGAATGGATCTAAAAAATAAATGTTAGCAGTACTCGGTGACAACAGAGATGCATTTTGCTTTTTAGGTGGCCAAGAACCATGAAAGAAACCCCAAAAGCTTTCAAATAAACTATAAGAGACAAGCGTGTCAAACTCATTGGGGTTCTATGGCATAATAAATATGGAAACTACAAATATCGTGATACAGAAATATTGTGTCAAAAATATAGGTCACAAAAATATAATTTTCCCACACATATAATCGTAAGCACAAAAATATCGGAAAAAAATATAATTTAATACTAATATAAAATATTTATGGTTTTCAAACTATATATGTAGTTAAAAACAGTAGATCGTAGATAATTTAACTTATAACATGAATGAAATGTAAATTAAATACATTTAAGTACTATCTAAAAATAGATAAATACATATTTAAACAAAAACACACATATGTATGTATAAATTAATGTTTATATACACATATATCATGTAAAACTATTATAACAAATATTAATTTTAATTTATATTATACTTTTCTATTTTGTTTAGTTTATTAATATAACAAAAAAAAATATTTACATAAACCTAAAAAATATAAACTAAAACACATAAATTGCAAATAAATTTAGAATATTTCCAATTTAAATATACATAAAAAGTAAACAAAAGCTACAAATACATTTAACTAAAAATATGTTAAGAACTGCATACATTTATACATATAAATAAATAAAATAAAATTAGATACATACACACATAATAGTAATGTATATTTAAACATTGTTTTTTTCAATACTTTTTTTTATTTGGTTTTCAACAGTTGCAGATCATATTCAAATAGGCTTTACATAGTGGTATATCTTCAAAACACCAGAAATAGAAAGAGATACCAAGCAATCCCCTACCCCCAACCATCCCCAGACATATCAACCCACAGTTAATCCAAGCAATTCTCAGTTCTATTCCTCATCTATCCACATCATAATCCAGAGGCCATTCAATATTTTGTGACATATAGCCCTCAATATGGCCCACGGGTCAATACTCAGCTAGTGTTTATACCTCCAGGGAGTAATATGTCATCCAGTCCCCCCACACTTACCCGAACTTCCATGGGCAGCCTCTATTCATATAGGTCACCTTCTCTCCCATCATAAACCCATCCATTCCTCTTCTCCACATGTCCACAGTGGGACACATCTTACATCCTCAGAGGTGGACAATATCCCTCTTGGCCACCACCATCTCAAGGTCGCTGAATAAAAGCTTCCTTCGGGGCAGATCAATATCATTGGGAATTCCCAATAGAATAAATTTGTGATCAAGAGGGATCTGCTCCGATACCACCCCCCAACCCCCCCCAAACCTGTTCCAATCTCCTAGATCACAGGGCAGTGCCAAAGTGCATGTAGGAAGATTCCAATATTCCCACAACATCTAAGACAATTAGGTTGCTGCACCCCTCCCATCACATGTAAACGTTGTCTATCTTAATATAACCTGTGAAGGATTTTAAATTGGATTAATCTGAGTCTCTTGGAAACATCAGCGCTGCCTCCCAGACTATGTCCTCTAGTTCCCCAAGCTCGGCCTTCCACCGCCTACACGGTTTTAGAAGTGAGTTCGGCATGTTACTATTGATAGTCTTATACGTCATAGATGTTGCTTTTGTGTCTAAGCCGCCCATCAATAGTTTACCTTCCAGTGTGGCGTAGTCAGGTATTCCCTCTCCCGGGAGGCCCGCTGCATTCCATGCATGTCACAGTCGCACATATCTGAGGAACTGTGTTTTACTAAGCTCATACTCGGGCTGGAGGGATACAAAAGGCTTGATGTCACCCCCTTCCATCACGTCTCCCACCTTGGAGATAGCAACGCGGTCCCAGCTCTCAAAACCTGTCAACTTACCAATTTAAGGCAGCAAACATCCCTCCCAAA
This sequence comes from Pleurodeles waltl, assembly GCF_031143425.1. NCBI lineage: Eukaryota > Metazoa > Chordata > Amphibia > Caudata > Salamandridae > Pleurodeles > Pleurodeles waltl. Next base: position 834,129,636 of record NC_090444.1, read on the forward strand.
GCGGGGTCTCTCTCATGGGACCGCAGTGCCATCCCAGTACCGTGGTAGCCCGAATCCATGCCCTGAGGGACACCTGAGTGGTTGGCAGGAGTTGTTGACTTCCCCCTCCTCCATATAGGTAGTGTATACAGGATTTCCTTTCCCACTGCAATCTCTCTAAGTGGAGGGTGGGATGTCCCCAGGTGCAAATAGCCTGTTATTCATATTAATCAGATATGCTGCCCAGTGAAACGCCTCCAGATCTGGGAGAGACAAGCCCCATTCATATTGATTGTGCTGTAGCATCTTGAGGGCTATTCTCAGGTGTTTCCCCTCCCACAAGAAGAGCCACATGTCTCGTTCTATAGTTGTAAAGAATCCCTGAGGGATCTGGTATATTTAAACAATGTTAACTAAATTATTAAACTATAGCAGTAGTAAATATACTACTCCCACTCCAATCTATACAACAGTAGGAAAACCAATGGACTCAGAAGGAGTAAAATTTACTATTTCCACTGTATCTGTGCAACAGTAGAGAAATCGTTGAACACTGGGAATATACAACTTACTATTCTCACCCCATTGTATGCAAAAGTAGAGAAAGTGTTGTGCTCAGAAGAAGGAAAATGTACTATTCCACACCATTCAATGCAACAGTAGGGAATATGTTGGTTTCGTGAAGGGTAACATTTACTATTCCTACTCCAATCTGTGCAACAGGAGGGTAAGTGTTTGACACCAGAGGGGTAAAACTTACTATTCCCACTCCAGTATGTGCAACAGTAGAGAAAGACTTTGTTCAGGAGGGGTACATTTACTATTCCTTCTCCAGTCTGTACAACAGTAGGGAAAGTGTTGGACTCAGGAGAGGGTAAATTTACTATTCCCACTCCAGTAATGCAACAGTAGTGAAAGCGGTGGACTCAACAGGGGTAATATTTACTACTCCCACTCCATTGTGTGCAACAGTAGGAAAAGTATAGGACTCAGGAGAGTTAAATTCACTATTCCCACTCCAGTGTGTGAAACAATATAGAAACTGTTGGACTCAGGAAAAATTTAATTTACTATTTCCATTCCAGTAAGTGTAACAGTAGGGAAAGCATTGAACTCAGGTGGGATAAAATATACTATTCTCACTCCAGTGTGTAAAACACTAGGGAAACTTTTGGACTCAGGAGGGGTAAAATGTACTATTCCCACTCCAGTGTGTGCAACAGTAGCGAAAGGATTGGACGCAGAAGGGGTAAATCCCTACTGTTCCCACTCCAGTTGGTACAACAGTATGGAAAGCATTAAACTCAGAAGAGGTAAAATGTACTATTCCCAACCCATTCACTGGTACAGTACAAACCAAATACTTCACTTCAAATCAACAGCATATTTTAATAACTCTATTAAATACCCCAAATTATAAAATTGTAATTATAAAAATTAAGGGCCTGATTACGACGGGCCTGATTACAACTTTGGCAGTTGGACCACCAGTCGGCACCGGTCGAAAGAATGCCGTGAAGGTGGCAGCATTCCAATTGCCACACTATGACATTCCCACGTGGCTGGCAGTGAGTCGGTGGTACAGTCAAGGTGGCGGCGTGCTCCGCCTGTAAGAGAGAGACTAAGGCAATAAAAAACAAATAACTCACCTTCACTAATGGTTCCAATCAATTGGAATCCCTGAATTTGATAATAACAACCCGTCAAAGCAAGGTCATTAACATACATTCATATAAGGGTACTGTATTTCATTTTATTTTACAATTATACTTACATTCATTTGATACTGCATACTTTTCTATATAGCAAAAATAGTCCTGTGTAACCTGGGAAAGGCAAAAAAGATAAAAAAGAAAAACTATCATTCACACAATCTCAGTCATACTCATTAAAGACAAGAACAACACAGATAGAAAATTTTCTGAAAAATTCAGACCCCCCCAAAAACCAAACACGACTCCAGGCATGAAGACCTATGTAACCTCCGTGTGAATTAAAAAATGTCACTTAATTAGAAGTCCTCAACATCTAGTAAGTACATAATTATGGGAGTTCATATGATCCTGATTCAATACATTCACAGCATGGTCAATGATTTTTCACTTTTAAGGTCAAATGTCCAAGAGTCATGGATCAAAAATTCTTATGGGGAGGGGTGAAGTCCAGTCGAAAATCTTTTTCCATAGCAATAATGCCATAAGGCAATGCCAATTACACTGCTGCTCCTCCAGTAAGTCGGGCAAACTGTTTCCATGCACAATGTCGTGCATGGCAAACAGTGCATGCACCGACATTACAGGCATAGGGGGACAACATGGGCCCTGGCCGCAATCCACATGGGCTTATGCACGTTGGGCCCTTTTTTGTGGCCTTTCACCTGTCTTTCCGGTGGGTTTTTCATGATGGTGTCCCCGCCATGAAAAGTCCAGAGAAATGGCAGATCCTAATACACACAGCCGTACCATTGCGGACACCCTCCACCACTGACCGTCCCTGTCCCTACCACTGCCGCTGCGGCATCTCAAATGTTGGCTGTGGCAGCGGTGTTGTCGTGGTCCGACTGCACAGATCGTAATCAGGCAGTCAGACTGCCAAGGAGAGGGCGGTCGGACTGCCAAAGACAATATGGCGGTGCCAATATAACTGAAGTCATGATCACCCATAAATCTCTTAATGTTAAGAAAAAATAAAAAAATAACATAACTATTTCAAAATTATTAATTAACACAAATATTATTAATATAATTAATATGTCACACTATATTCCCACGAACAGCCAACAATTAAAATCTAATAAAAATAAAGTATAATGCAACCTATGTGATGATTTAAAAAACATTTTGAAAAAATGGAAAACCGTTTTTAAATTTATAATTACTTAAATACCTTACCCATTACTGTACAAACTGAACAACACATACTTAAAATTAAAAAATCAATGATAAAGTAATAATCAATACATTATCTATTAATTAGCTTCCAAGCCTGTAACCCTAAAAACACAACACAGTCCTAACATACAATCTAAAAAACATGATTAATGAATTATAATTAATTTACTTCCCACCCTGTACCCCTATGAACCCAACAACTAGCACCTAAAACATAACTTAAAAAGGTAATCAATTACAGAATTTACATAATTAATTATCAATTAAATAATTAATAATGATTCCAGATTAAATACTAATTAATTATAAGTAAATTACTTCTCATCCTACACCCCTACAAAACCGGCAACCAGTACCTAAAACGTAACTGAAAAAAATATTATAAGAGAGTTTACATAATAGATTATCAATTAAATCATTAATAATAATTAAACATTAATTATTAATTATATTTAAAGTACTTCGAACTCTATACCCCTACAAAACCCACAACCTGTTACGACACTAAAAAATGCAATACAAAATTAAATTAAATTAAAAAACAACTGAAAATTTACAAACTATATACAAATATAAACAATATTTATACAAACAATTTATAAAAATACAATCAAAACATATACTAAAACACATAAAAATAATTACAAAACAATATTATTGACAGCAATATTTTTATAAATGATATTATAACAGAGATATTTTTAACATCGATATTTACAATACAGATATATTTAACAACTATATTACTTACCTCTCAAATCGATATCCTTGTCAACGATATTACTATAAAACGCTATTTGTAAGTTAAGACTCAATATTTCTGTATCTCAATATTTTAAACTCAATATTTTGTCTGAATGACACTCATTGGGTCACAGATGCAAAGGGATACAACTTATGTTATCATAGGATCTCCATAGCGGCAAAGAGCTCGTGAAAGGCCCACATCCAAAAAGCAGCTGCAAAGAAGAGGCCACAGCTAAAGCTATCCACTGTTGCTGTTTGGTTGTATCACAAAATAATGTCTAGAAAAATATTTTTATGCAAGAATATTTTGTCAGAAATATTGTTGGAAAAAAATTGACTTTACCTTCTTTCAAAATATTGTGCCCAAAATCTAGTGTTAAGATATACATATCTATTTATGAAGCATTATATGTAACTTTTAAATAATAAACTGCAAAATAATAATATAATTAAAAATAAATACTTTTAACAATGTAATGGCAAATAAATATATATGTATATATACTTTGGACTACACTATGGACTTTGAGGGATTCAGATTTACTATTCTAACACCAACATAAGCAAAGGTAGGACATATGTTGGACTTTGGAGTGGCTTGAATTACTATTCCCAGTCCAATATATGTAAAAGGTGGGGAAGTGCTGCACATTGGAGGGGTTATATTTACTACTCCCACTCCAGTCATATCAACAGTAGGGAAAGTGTTGAACTTTGGTGAGTTTAGATTTACTACTTGTTGGACTTGGCCTTTTCTTCAGGGGCATCCCCAAACTTTTTTCCTTCACTCCTCAATTTTTGCTGAGCCTTTTTCTTGTTGACCTTAGGACGCTGGGCACTTTACTGCTGCTAACCAGTGCTGAAGTACTAGTGCCCTTTGCTCAAAAACATGGTAACATTGGCTTATACCCAATTGGCATATTCAATTAATTTACTGTTAAGTCCCTAGTAAAGCGCACTACATGTGTCCAGGACCTGTAAATGAAATGCTACTACTGGACCTGCAGCACTGATTGTGCCACTCTCCTAAGTAGGACTTTAAACATGTCTCAGGCCTGCCATTGCAGTATATGTGTGTGAATGTTTGCCAAGCCCAAACCTTTCTTATTAATACATATAAGTCACTCCTATGGTAGACCTTGGACATCCCCAAGGGCAGGGTGCAGCGTATTTAAAAGGTTTTGCATATTTACGTTTACATGTCCTGGTAGTAAAATAATTACATTTGTTTTTAACTACTGCAAGGTCTATCCTATAGGATAAGATTGAAGTTGCCTTACGATATTTTAGTGTAAATTCCAAATGAGAAAAAGTAACCAGATCATGTATGGTGTCTCTGGAATCCTAATTTAAAACCGTAACTTATTGTGAAGTTGAATTTAAAGTTACAATTCTGAACGTTTTGGAAAGTAAGAAAAGACAACTCAGACACCAACTCTTCAGTACACTTCAGTACCTGTGGATACTCTGCCAGGAAGAAGGACTGCTGTGCTGCTATGATAACTACCACTCTGCTGGAATGCTGCTAAAAAGGAGCTGCTGCCCTGCTATGTGTGCTGACATGCTGCAGTCTTTCCTTGAGCAGACGAACTGGAACTGCAACTTCATCTTGATCCCAGGACCCAAGAGTGACTCAAAGTGATAGTCTGCTGGCCTCCTGATCTGAGCCTCAGGGACATAAAATGCTCACCAAAAAGCTCCTGGATCCAGCTGCATTGAGTTTGTGACCCACAAGTGGTGCCCTTTAAGTCCTGAACCCATGGTGTGGCTCAGCGCTCTTAAAATCAGGATTTTGGAGTCTTTGTGACCATGACCAGGCCTGTTTACACCAAGACCACACCACTCGCACCAAAATTCAGTACAAGCCACCATCAGCGGTCTCATCAATCAACCACGGAGGACCACCAACGCAAAAATTTGAGAAGGTAAAACATCAGCAGGATTAATCTGGAACTGTATTTGTCCCGTGCATCATCAACAGTCTGAACGTTTGACCTGGTCCAGTGTGACCAGTTAGCCTCAGTTGGTGCTTTATGCATTTAGGCTCTATTTTACAGTTCATTCTTTAGAAATTCATAACTGCTGTTCTACTGTTTTAATTTTTGTGGTGTTACTCTTGTTTTATTTCTTAAATTAAGCTCTATTGCTATAAAGACATTTCCGATCAGAACTATCCATCATTTGATCGGACGTATAGGGACGAAGGAACCAACTTGGGAACTTTACACCTACCGCCGGAATCCTGTCCATAAGTTCTTGTCATCACAAGTGTCCCTAAACTTAAAACCAACATTTCTGAATCATATATAGAACTGAAAAACAAGGTTATACATTGGTTACACAGTAACGCCATATTTGCATTCCATATGGTATCTTCAGTAATAATGGTGAGGAGGGTGGGTTGGGTGGTACCAATTAAGAACCCCGGCACGGGGGATTGTATTGTTATCAACTTCGATTCACCCACCCTTGTTCAGCAGCTCTCCTCGAATGTGTGAAAATCCAACCCTCTAGGAGAAGAAGTATCTTTGTGTAGACTCCAGGCATTCTATCCTCACATAGTCACATCAGCTAGTAAGGGGGCGTTAATGCCACACAGCGGTTACACCAGTTTTCAGAAGCAGTTTATTCCCCAGATAGGATGTAGCCCCCTCTCACCCTCTCTTTCTGAAGTTGACTGACTAAAAGACAGCCCCGCCTACGCTCTACCTAAGCCTCAAAGAACTAGAAATTGTGATAAGAACTTCCCTGTAATCAGAACTAGTGGAACACAAGGAATAGGTACAAGTAGTCCTGAGACTGATCAGACCTCTATTGTAGATATCAGAGACCCCATACCAATCCTTTCACCAGCCCAGATAGAAGTCTCCAGGACGGAAAATAGCCTCCCTCCTTCCCTTTGTGGTCAGAGCAGGGAGATCTGTACTTGGGGAGCTAGTAAGGAGGGCGTGGCTCATGAGAGTAACTCAGCCCCGGAATCAATAGGTTTTAACAACCGTGGGTCTACCCAACCGGTCCGGGTACCTGAACTGCCTACGCCAGGCCCCGTTTTAAGTGGGGCGAGCAACCCTTCGGGTGATAATGCAGTGGAAACTCTAACCAAGGCTAGTTTAGCTACGATTGAGAGGGGCACGCACCCTTCCTTTGGCACTTCACTCGCTAGAGGGTGTTTGACGGTTAAAAGTCCACAAGGCAGAACAGATGGTTTAGACACAGTTCTTAGCTGGAACGTCTCAGGGCTGGAGAATAAAATGGGTATCCCTGAATGGGGCAAATTTATAGACGAACACAAAATATGCCTTTTTCAAGAAACGTGGGCATTGGAGCCCAAATATAGAATTGGCCTTAAAAGTTATTGGTTCCAGCATCCAAGGTGACCTCCGGGAGACCATCAGGCGGGCTGCTCATATGGCTTAGCTGCTCCCTCAAATGTAGGTTTGAACCAGTAGATATGGGCTGTCCCGATCTGATGGGTCTGATCATACCATCCGTTAAGGAGAAACCGCTCCTAATAATTAACATCTATAATAGGAGCTTGGGCAGCAAATACGAGTCAGAAGCTCTGTCTATTTTGGATAGCTTTCTCTCCTGCAAAACCTCTTCCCATTATATTCTTATCGCAGGGGATTTTAATGTCACCTTTGAGCCCTACTCGCTGGCCCAGGAACTATATAAAGAAGAGGACGCATATTGGGGCATCCCTCAACTGGTGTCAAGCAAAAGGCCGAGAATGAACAGATTAACACACCAAGTCGTGGACATCACACTGGCACATGGTCTTCGGGCCTGCAATGGTCGCTCCCGCTCAGATGTTGACCTTCATCCTACATTCAGGCGTGGAGCCCAGAAGAGCCAGATAGATTATATTTTGCTTGACATTAGGTTGTGGGGTCACATGGCCGATATGAAGATTTTAGAACATGAGGAAAGTGATCATGAGCCACTGATCTTAGCGGTCAGAGGTTTATTTCCTCTACTTGAAGCCCCTTGTCCTAAGATCTATGAACAACAGCTTGCACTGACAAACAACAGACGGAATGTCAAATGGGAAATTGTGAACACCGACTTAGGTTCCATGACAACTCTGTACAGCCTGTTGGCTGATCAAATGGAGTGCATGTCCCTGCTTTTAGAAGATGGTGAAGGGCTCTTAGTAGCCCATACACAATTATTGAATTCCCTAAAACACCTCTTTACTAAAGAGATTGCCAGTAAATCAAAAAAGAAGTGTAGTGCAAGGTGGTTCAGTGCTGCATGCAGGGAAGCTCAGCACAAACTACTTAGAGCTCTTAGAGGGGGTCAGTCAGAGTTTATAAGGCAAACAAGGAAAGATTATAAACAGGCACTTAGCAGGGCCCGCAGGGGATGGGATGAGTCTAGATGGATTTCCCTCCTGGAGTATGCAAAAGCTAATGATACCTCGAGATTTTGGAAATTGGTGGCCGACACCAGCAGGGAACCTAGCCGTCTGCCTGGTGCCTCAATACTCCCCGTGGAGTGGACAGATCACTTTGGCCAATTATACTTAGGGCCTACAGATGTTATTACTGGGGAACTGAACCATATTATGTCCTCCGAGGCCTCCCCAATTAAATTCACTCTTGCAGAAACTAAGGCGGCAATTGTTTCTCTGAAATGGGGAAAGGCCCCAGGTCTTGATAAAATTCCAGGTGACCTGTACAATATATGGGCCACATACTTGAACTTGGTTTCTAAAGCAGATGCTGCAGGAGCGCCTGTTCCGAGCTCCTGGAAGGGAGTGGAGATAGTTCCTATTTTTAAAAAAGGCAGTCCCTCTGACCCTGGCAATTATCGTCCAATTTCCTTACTTGACAATTTTCAAAAAAAATTCGCAAAGCAAATCCTGTCTCACCTTGAAGAATGGATCCTAGAAACTAATGCCATCTCTAATTTGCAAGCAGGGTTTAGGCCAGCAGTCAGTACTATAGATCAAGTTCTAAGATTTCTAACAATCAAATGGAAGACTGTGGAAGTAGGAGGGGGTAATCTGTTTGTGGTCTTCATTGATCTTAGAGCCGCATTCGATCTGGTCCCTAGGAACCAGCTATAGCTGACATTAGCCGATATGGGCATCCCCAATGGTCTTCTGAAACTTATGGTCCGATTACACGAGAATACCTATGCACAAATTAGGAGTGGTAAGGACGGCGATCTAACCGATCCAGTCACATTGAAAGAGGAGTCAGACAGGGTTGTGTCTTAGCCCCTACCCTTTTCCTCCTATACATAAATAACTGCATTAATTATCTAGCTAACTGTACCAACGATTCTCCTAAGTTGGCCGGGAATAAAGTGCCGTGCCTGCTCTATGCGGATGACACCATCCTGTTGGCCAAAACATCCATGGGAATCCAAAATTTGGTTAATCAGTTCTGCATGTTTTGTAGAGATTATGGGCTGGATATAAATGCTAAGAAAACAAAACTTATGGTATATAGCACCTCAAATAAGAAGATAAAAGCAAATATAGCAATGGATTCAGTCCTTTTGGAGAGAGTAATGGAGTACGATTGTCTGGGTATTAGATTATAGGATAAGGGTACTTGAGATGCAGGCATAAGAAAAGGGGCACTTATTATCAGCCAAAGAGGTGGAGTGCTAGAACGAAAGGCTAATACCACAGCAAGCCCCCCTCTGATCCCTATTTCCGAAATTTACAAAGTCCAAATCCGTGCTGCTGCCCTGTACGGAGCGGAACTCTGGGGTTTATACAGACAATTGGATATTCTCCAAATCAAAGAAAACAAATTTTCAGACACATATCTAGACTAGGGAAGGGCACACCCATGATCCCCCTAAGATTAGACCTGGGTATAAATAGCATCAAAGATACACCAAGTATAAGGCTGCTTCTATATTGGGTTCGATTATGGAAAACCGAAGAACTTGAGCCCATCAGGACAGCAATTAAGGTGGTCATTATGACCCTGGCGGTATTACTACTGCAGGGCCAAAACGACGGAAGCACCGCCAACAGGCTGGCGGTGCCTCCCGGTGTATTATGACCGCGGCGGTTGCGCTGCGGTCGCAACACTGGGGCCGGCGGTTTACTGCCACAATGGCCCCAGTGGATGTAATCCGCCAGGGCAGCGCTGCTTGCAGCGCTGCCCAGGGGATTACGACTCCCCGACCGCCAGCCTTTTTCTGGCGGTCTGAACCACCAGGAAAAGGCTGGCGGTACGGGGAGTCGTGGGGCCCCTGGGGCATGCTGTGCAGACAGTGGAAAGTGCGACGGGTGCAACTGCACCGGTCGCACGGCCGCAACACCGCCGATTCCATTTGGAGCCGGCTCCTATGTTGCGACCGTGATCCCTGCTGGGCCGGCGGGCAGAAACCAGGTTTCTGCCTGCCGGCCCAGCGGGGATCTCCAAATGGCCGCGGCGGGGGTGCAGCTGCATTGGCGGCCGCATGGCGGTCAGATCTTGGCGGGCGGCTCGTGCCGCCCGCCAAGGTCGTAATGACCCCCTAAAGATCTTATACCACCTTCCCAGGGATGGGAAAAAGTTCGCTGGTTGAGGAAGATTAAATCAGCTTGGGTTAAGCTGGGCTTCCCCCATTATTGGGAGAATTCTGAGACGATCCCTGCTAACGCTAGATTGCTGATCAAAGAGCGATATTGGGGAACAATTCATGATGAGTTTTTTCACCAAAATGGGCTAGGTCGGCTGACAGCTGAGTTTCTGCGGGTCAAGCACGAACCCCGGCCCGAAAATTTCTTGGATCTCCCCATACCAGCACGTGCCCGAGCCCTATTCCTTCAGTTCAGATATGGAACATTAGCATTCAACAGCTACACAGCCCGTTGGTCGATCAATAGTCCCACGTCTGATAAATGCATAAACTGCCACCTATGTAAAGAAACTCCCGAGCATGTTTTATTTTTCTGCCCCTTGTATAAATGCCCTTGAGGGAAGTGGATTATCCCTCTGTGCAAGGTACTGCTACTGCATGATCGAACCACCGCTTATAGACTATGCAAATATGATACTTCTACGTTGATAGTAGGGTCTGTCTCCAAATTTTTGTCAGCAGGACTATGTCAGATCCTAGTCTAATTACTGAGGAGAGGACCAGCAGTTTGTGGACGAAGATTTCAGATGATTAGGAAGCCGAAAACTGATTATTTGTGTCGGTTCACCTATGATATTAGATTTTATCTGTGTTTGTGTTTTTTACTGGGTTTTCCTACTTACCTGACTCTTAATAGCGTAGCGTATAGCTCCTTGTAAATGGTAAGATTCTTTTCTTATGAATATTTTACTCAAGAACTGAGGTTAATTTTATGGCACCCTTTTAAATGTTTGGTTTTTATTCTTTTATAAATATGAAATATTTTATGGAGCACTGCGAACCACTGGTTATGTACAATTTGCTTTAGAACAGTTTTTATAGGTAATATTGGAAATGATACAGTATACCATCTGTTTCTTTTTTAAATTGCCTTGGTAGATGGTATCCAATAAGTTAGGATCCATCAACTAAGGAGTATTACCTAATATTTGGTTTGTTGGACAAGGAGTGTATTAATTGTATCTTTGTTTTTCTCTGGATATATGGTTCGTTTCAATGCTTTTTAATGGTCTAATTGTAGACCGAATAAAACAAATAAAAAAATAATAAAGCTCTATTGTCTAACCTGGTGTGGGATTTTTTTAGTGGTATTTTCAATGTGTTAGTGTTTGAAGTGTTGCTCAAATGCTTTACACATTGCATCTAAGTTGAGCCTGACTGCGCTGTAACCAGGGGGTTACAGGTTAATTTGGGGTTTGCTTTTGCCTTGCCCAGACAAGAATTGTGGCTGCTGCTTGACCATGCCTTACACTCCAGCCAACCAGTAACCAAATTTCTAACACTATTGCGACTCCTACGCAATTAAGAGAGTGTGAAGTTTGGAGGGATTAGGTTTACTATTCCCACTCCAATGTAAATAATAACAAGAAAAGTGTTGGACTTTTGAAGGGGTTATATAGATTATACCCACTCAAATCCAAGCAACCGTAAGGAAAGTGTTGGACTTTTGAGAGGATAGACTTACTGATCACACTCCAAATAATGCAAATGCAGGGAAAGTATTGGACTTTGGAGGGATTACATTTTCTATTCCTACTCCTATCAAAATAACAGCAGGGAACGTTTTGGACTTTGGAGGTGTTAAATTTACTACTCCCTCTTTAACATAAGCAAAAGTAGGGAAGGTCTTGAACTTTTGAGAAGTTAGAGTTACTACTCGTACATTAATCTTAGCAACAGTAGGGAAATTGGATATTGAACAGGTGAAATTTAATATTTCTGCTCCACCATAAACAAACACAAGGGTTATTCTAACTTCAATCTAATTCTAAGTAACAGTGGGGAAAATGTTGAACTTTGGAGAAGTTTGTTTTACTAATCCCTCTCCAGTTTAAACAAAAACAAGGAAAGTGCTGGACTTTGGAGTGGGTAGACTTACTAATCACACTCCAATTTAAGCAAAAGCAGGGAAAGTGTGGGACTTTGAAAGGGTTAGCTATACTATTCCCACTCCAATCTAAGGGCCTCATTATGAGTCTGGTGGTCTCAAGACCACCAGACTTGCTGTTGCAGTTGCACCACCGCACTCCTGGAGGTCCGACTTCCAGATTATGACCCTGTCGGTCGGACCACTAGGGGAGCGCTACCACCACCAGGAACATGGTTCCCAACTGGGCGGTGGCAGTCAAAATCATGGTCAGCCATTGCAACAATGAGGCTCATATTTATACTTTTTTAGCGCCACATTGGCGCCACTTTTTGACACAAAAGCGGCGCAAACTTACAAAACACAATTGTATTTTGTAAGTTTGTGCCACTTTTGCGTAAAAAAATTACACAAATGCGGTGCAAAAAAGGTATAAATATGGGCCTAAGTTCAGTGCCACCATGCTGATCATGAGTCCACTGTCCGCCAGCATTTCTATGGAGGTTTAACTGCCATGGAAAGTCTGGTGGATAGCCAGTGATGGGGGCCACGGGTGGGCTGCACTACTCATGTCAATGGCATGGGCAGTGCAGGGCCACCCAGTCAGTACCCTCAGAATGCACACTGTCTGCACTGCAGATAGCGTGCATTGTGAGGGTGCCGCTGGTCTCACTGGCGGAAATGTCATAATACAATGTTTCCACCTGTCAGCCCAGTGGAACATCATAAAACGCCTGGGGGAGGCCACCGGTATGACGGCAGCCTCCTCCCTGCAGCATTGGCGGATGGCTCATCTGACTGCCAAAGTCATAATCAGGTCCCATGTAACAGAAAAGAAAGTGCTGGACATTAGGAAGGTTATGTTAACTATTCCCACTCCAACATAAGTAAATGGGAATAGTGGTAGATTTTGGAGGGGTTGGATTTAGTATTCCTACTCCAGTCTAAGCAACAATAGGGAATGTGTTTGACATTTGATGGGTTAGATTTAATATTTTTATATCAACAAAAGCACACACATGGAAATTAGTAGACTTTGGAGGCTGGATTTACTATTTTCATCCTAATCTAAGCAACAGTAGGGAAAGTTCCGGACTTTGGAGTGGTCACATTATCTATTCTTACTCCAAAATGAGCAACATCTTAGCAACAGTAGGTGTAATTTGGAGGAGATAAGAACACTGTATCAATTGCTAAATTTTAAAACAACACTTAAATATGTAATGAGCTAAAATATGTAATCATATTTAAAATAAAAAATGTAATAAAACAATTTTATATTACAAAATAAATTTAAAAAATATAAAACACATTCAAATAAATGAAAACCATTCTCTACTACCCATAAAACACAAACACACAAAAAAGAAATAAAAAAACGTATAAAAAAAGGTTAAAAAAAGGTTAATAAAGGTAATAAAAAAGTTATAAATAAAAATTACTAATATTAAATTACTTATCAAAGTCAAATAAAATTAAAACAAATAATAAATATAAAACACTTTTCATTCCTATTAATTACACTGATTATCCAATTAACCATTAGTTAAAAAATTAACATAATGAATCAATTAAATAATTAGCAAAATGATTTATCAATTGAAAATGTAACCCACTTAAACATTCAATTAAAAAACAATATTTCAATACCTTCCTACTCTATTCCCTTACAAGCCTAACAACCCACTACTAAATTAAACATTTCTAAATAATTTAAAACAGTTGTGTATTAAAAGTTACAAATTATATTAAAATAATTATTGAGTTAAACAATTGACATAATCGATCACCAATTCATTATTTAGTTTATGTAAGAAAGTATTTTAAAAAATAAATTTAGAAAAAACTATCTACCTTAATCATCTACAAACCAAACAAATGCTACTAAATTAAAAAATACTAATTACAGGTCAAAATTTAAAACTACAAATCAAAAATGACAAACTGTGCTACAGTAAATAGAATAAGTAATCAATGTAATATTTTACATTATTACCAATTACTAATTTAATTAACATAAAAAATAAAATAAAAATATGATACAACTATTTTAAAGTACAGAACATTATGGAAGATATTAAAAAATATATATTACATACCTTCAAAAAAACAATATTTTTACTTCTCTATTTCCACAATGTTTTGAGTTGATTATATTTTTGACATGATATTCTCATGTCACAATATGTTTTTTCAGTACTTTTGTAATTCATCTTCTATTGTAAGTATGGATCTCAGAGGTCCTGTGATGACATCTTCCAGGCCATGAAGACTCTTCACCCTGCACCAAACTGAAAGAAGCACTCTGCATCACAAAGGAAGCAAACCTCAGATTGGCCATGTGTATTTGGGAAAGATGTGTGTGATTTTAGAGAAAATACTAGTGAATGTCATTCGTCTCTAAAACAAAATCCTGGCAATCTGTTTTTCCCCAGATCACATGCAAGAATTTTTTTTAAAATGTATTAACTGATTGTATGGTTATTTAAAACCACTGCAATACACACCAAAGATTCATAAATACATAAAATGTCTCATAAAGTGCAAGTTTATGATGAGACAAATGAAACAGGTTCCTTTGTCTAACGTGTGACTTTAAAACACTATTTACAATGTGTGTGGTTATACATTATGCAGCAGAAACCCCTGAGGGTGCAGCAGCCAGCACCAACAGAGTAATCTGTGAGCACATAAGACATTTTTTCTTCTGATCTTTGAGGGACCGATCCCATTACAAAACAGCCTTTACAGTATAAGGCACAAATATAAAAATAGTATAACTTCCACTGTTTAAGAATCTAACATGCTGAAAGTAGGGGGAATGCCTCAGGAACTTGGCTGCGCCAAGATTGGTACTTTAGGAAGCACATTCTTAACTTTTCAATCCCCTTAAAATGCTATCTAAAAGCATTGCCTAAAATGTTGGCCAGGCAGCTACTAACCAATCAAATGACCTAAAAACAACGATACTTTAAAAGTTAAGAAGTGCCATCAGGTGCTGGACTGTGCAAAAGTGGCTACCTGAGGTAAAGCAACAGAACAGAATTCTAACCATTCTCGTAGGTGATTCATAACATTAGCAATCCCCACCCAATACAATCTAAAATACCTTATCTATAACTTGAACCATGTGGCTGGTATCCCTTCTACGCCCCAAACTCTAGGTGTTGGACTGATCAGAATGAAAGAACTTATTTGGGGGATCGTGGCAAATCAGAGAACTAAAGTGCTTCAAGTGCTGGGCTGAAAGATCGGTGCACTTGGTGGAGCTCCAAACAGATTTAATTAACTTCTGCTGCATCAATGCACAACCGTGACATGTGCAAAACTTTTTGAGAGCATAACTAAGGGCCTTGACTGAGGCATGAAAACCCAAAAGCTCTTGCTCCTTCAGATAGCTTTAGAACTGAAGTAGCCCACACTGAAAGGATACAAAGCATTTTAAATACTGGGCATTGCAAAATAATGCTATTTGAGGGGGTTCCTGGGAGATCTAATTCCAGCTGATACATTG
Organism: Pleurodeles waltl; assembly: GCF_031143425.1. NCBI lineage: Eukaryota > Metazoa > Chordata > Amphibia > Caudata > Salamandridae > Pleurodeles > Pleurodeles waltl. Next base: position 834,145,225 of record NC_090444.1, read on the forward strand.
TTCAGTTTTCTTGCAGCCGCATTTAAGAACTTCAGAAACAGTGAAGACAGCTGGATTGATTCTTTAGGCAACAGTGAATTGCCTTATTATGTGTACGTATTTCTTTGGGATTCTGAAGATCACTCACCACCAGAATATCCTGATGGGCAGAAGCTTCTTGCAAGTGCATATCACATGGCTGATTGATTCAGCAGGCAGACCACATAGTCTACATTTGACGTCCATGCCGCCGCTCAGCCGCCCAGACCAGTAGGCTTTCAGCAGAATTAGCTCAAATCTTAACCGCATCAGTTGCAACTTCTGCACCTTAGATAGAGCTTGTGTTGAAAAGACTGACACAGATAGTGGATCATATAATTTAACTGCCCATCTACCATGGCACATTTTGTCCAAATCCTTAACGTCAGGGCATGCTGAGATCATTTTTACTTGCTTCAACAGGATTACTGATGTCTGTTTTTGTGGAAAGCTGGTCTTTCATATTTCTTGGGAGCTCCAGTCAAGGAATTGTTGAAGTGGTGGTTCCAAATCTAGTTCTTCTGCGTTATCACCTGTCAATAATAGTGCATCAGAGTTCCTGTGGGCTCATTCTTTAGTTTAACACAGTATGACAAAATCAGCTTTGAGTAGCAAATGTTGCTTTCAGAGGTTAAATTCTAAACAGAGTTGTGAGGACCTGGCACAATCCGGAAGAAAGAAAAGTTGGCTTATGCATAAGCCTATTGCTTTGTTCCGCCAGGTATCAAGCTTGTATTTGAAGGCAATGGCTCCATAAGCCAATGTGGGTATTTGTTACTATTAACAATCTTCATTAGTGCTGTAGTATCAGAGCAGACCAGGTTCTTGTATGGTAGTTGAAAAGCCCAAGGGAAAGACTGGACAGAGCTTTTAAGGTTACTAATTACATTTTCTCCTCTCTCATCCAACCATACACCTAGATATTTACAGGCCAACGCACTCTTTAGATGTTCTTTATTCAGAAACAACCACTTTTAATAAGTTTATGATTAAAACGAATTACCTTGGTCTTTGTTAGCTTGATTAAGCTATTATAATCTCACAATAGATGACTAGAGCCTCAAGTGACGTCTGCATACCAATCGGCATCTGATATAATAACTGGGAAGCTAATTGTGGCAGGAAACCTTGTGCTTCATCTGGATAAGGTTTCAGATCCACTACATACAGTATAGATCAAATAACAGAGGGCAAGGATACACCCTTCCTTTATTCCCTTGTTGGTGAAGATCTTCTCAGATGGTGCCCATTTTGAGGTCACTTTAATTTTGGCCCATGTGTCAGAGTATAAGGAGATCATGATAGTTAACAGGGCTGGTTGAATACACCACTTATCCAATTTTGGCCACAGATTACCTCTAACAAAATTGTTGAAGGTGGCAGTGAAGTGGATAATTGCAGCGCACAATAATTAATGAAAGCAAAAAAAAAAACTAATTCCAGCCTTAAAATCTCTGTTGTAAACAAATATATATAACCTACTTGCGCACCTACAGTTACTCAGGGCCCATAGAAATCCTTTAGCATACCAACGTTGAAAATTCCCCTAAGTCTCAAATCTGGCACTAGACATTTGTTGGTGTAAGACCTGTAATACCCACAGAAAAAAAGAAAGTGGATCATAGATTATTTCAAAGAGATATTACATGGGCACAGCCTAATAGGAATCTTAGTCTGAAACCCCATCTGGAAGTATAGGC